>NC_135380.1:18182500-18807500 GCF_049243985.1 Paroedura picta
CTGCACAAAGACTGGGGTGGGTAAAGGAGACCCTCTTTCACTGACATAGATATGAGTTGCCTAATTATCCACAGGGCCTGTAGGATGGAACTCTTCTGCCAGGCATTTGGTTGAGGCCAGGGTTTCTATTCCTATTTGTATAATTTTGTATCATTTGTATAATACTTTCTATTTCTATTTGTATAATTAAGGGTCTTAGGGGTTTTTATACTGTATTTTATTGATTTTATATTGTGGACCTCCTGGAGATGATTTGACGTGAGGAGCAGTATAAAAATCTAAACAAATAAAATAAATATTTTTTTTCACCTAAATCTGTAGGAGGCAGATACCTGCTGGATCAGAACAGTGGCTCATCTAAGCCAGCATCCTGTTCCACAAAATGGCCAATGAGGATGCTATTCACAGTGGGATGATGGGCAATATCCCTGCCCCACATGGACTCTTCTATCAAGCAGGTGTAAAAATGGGGACTGGGAAACATGACACAATACCGCTGCATCATTTCTGCCCAGAAATAGCATCAGGATGGTTTAAGAACACACATAGTTTTACCATCAAAATCAAGGAATTCCTGGACAGTTGTGAGGTCACTTCTGGGTATTCAGCTGGAAGTGATGTCACTGTCTGGCTACACACACACACACACACACACACACACACAAACTCCTCCTGATTCCCAGTGCCAATCTGTCACCCCTACTGGTCAACCAATTGTCCTGGAGGGCCAACAAACAGGGTCTGTTCTTCCATTTTTTTGTAATTTTTATCACTTGGTGTGAAAAAGTTTTTCACAGTCAGAGTAGTTCAGCAGTGGAATAGGCTGCCTAAGGAGGTGGTGAGCTCCCCCTCACTGGAAGTCTTCAAGCAAAGGTTGGATACACACTTTTCTTGGATGCTTTAGGATGCTTAGGGCTAATCCTGCGTTGAGCAGGGGGTTGGACTAGATGGTCTGTATGGCCCCTTCCAACTCCATGATTCTATGATTCTATGATTCTATGATTCTATGATTCTATGATTCTATCCAGGAAGCAAATAGGGCTGAGGGTGGGGGACTGTTGAGAGGAGAGGGGAGAAACAGCAAACCTATACAAGGAAGTTGCCATAGGAGAAGAGGAGAGAGCGAGAGCAGAGTGTTTTCTTTGTTTAGTTAGAGTGGTTTCTTTGGTTGTTATAGTGATACTACTCCTCGGCTTTGACGACCTAGTTTATTGATCCTTTTTCTTTCTTCAGCAGCACCTGACTGGTTTTGAACTCTGCAGTGCCCTTGGTCAAACACTCCACTTCTCTTAAATGAAGGTGGAGGCATATATCCATGTGGTTAGAACATTTTAAAGTCATATCCACACCATCAGATTAATAGGAAACCACAAAATCCACTCAACCTGTGGAAGATGCTGGTTACAAGCTTGATGTTTTGAGCATGAAAAACCAGGGAGGGAAACTAAAGAGACCAGCTTGTGGAAACTGTTGACTGTTAAATACGATGAAGGTGCTCTACATTAATTTGGGGAAACAGTCATTACTTTATTGATGTGCAGAGGAAGTCATTGATAATGAGGCTTTGAGACATGCCAAATGACTATGAGATCAGTTTCAGTAGTCAGAAGTAAGCAATAAAACACCTCATATGTGGCCTCTGTCCATGTTTGGCAGGGAAATTTGGCTCTGATGGGGAAAAAGGGAGTTGTGCATCACTTCTGGGAAATTTCATCCCAAGAGACAATCCCCCTCCCCATGACACACACTCAGCTGGTCTACTTTATCTAGCCCTATCTCTTCCAGACATTGCCTTTTGCCTATTACAATAGGTGCATAAAGTTAATAGCAGCACGTTGCCATGTAAAAACATAGTCGATACTGCCCAGATTGCTTCTTGCTTGCCAAAAATGGTGAAATGACTCAAAAGTGTCTTCCTAGTTGTCACTGTGTGCCAATTGAGCCTACAGGCCCAGACAGCGTCTGCTCCCAGGATGCTCCCAATCCTCCTGCAGCAAAGGAGAGATCATTACAACTTTGCAAGGAGTAAGCTATTTGGAAAGGAGTGTGTTCACACTTTTATTTGAAGGTTTCATGGTGCAGTTGATGAATAAGGTTATGAGGTTACCATTTACAGAAAAGGTGTGTGAAGGTCAGAGTGTCAAGCTTCCGCTGGAATGAGTCACAAAGCAATGCCCCCAAATCAGTGCATCTTAAGAGTAGGTTTTGTGGTTCCTTTGGAAACTTTATAGTGAACATCTATAAAGATGTCCCTCAGGGATAAACAGATTGATAAGGGCTCAAATGGGGAGCCTGTGTTGCTAAAATTGGAGCCAGCTCTTGTCAGATCCTGGAGGCTCATTGGAGATTAGGGAACTCCCTACTGCACCCAAAGGACCTGCAATATAGGGACTGGCCAGTTAGCCAGTTTTGGCAGGACTTTTTAGCAGTGTTTCTCATTCCCTCATCCTACTCGGGGAGCAGGAGGCATGAAACGAGGGAGATCTGTGTTGATCATGTCATAAAGTCACTTTTTGTTCCAGAACAGAAAGTGGCATCCCCAGAGTCTCTGCCCTCCACTCCTAGGGATTGCCAGACAAGGGCTGGATTGCCAGACAATGAATGGTAAATACTGAAACACCAGTCTTCAGATGGTGCCTCACTGCCCTGTGTTGTTGTTAAACTTTATACTGAATTGCATACACTACAGGGGGAAAGCAGCATCCACTGCCTATAAAAACCTAGGTTCATCTTCTAAACTTCTAAACATAATCTATATGGTACAAAACTGTACACATCAACAATCAAGGACTCTGCTTGTGATTGTATCTGCTATTGGCCCATTCAAACAAACAAGGCAATACTTGAGGATCAGGTCTCTAAGTGGTGAACAAACCTATCTGATTCCGGTTCAAATGCACATATGCTAATTTCTCATACTGAAATCAATGGTCCTTGTGCTTAACTGGACTGTGCCCTTCTTTCCCATGCAGACATACATTTCAGTTCCCATTTGACCAAAAACAATCTTCCATTTAATCTGAATGGAGACTTCTAATGCTTGCAAACAACCCTTTGTGGAGTGCTTTATAGCAAATGAAATCGCATGCCCTGCAGAAATAGCAGGCTAATTGAGTTACTTGGGTCCCAAGTATGCCCGATGGGGGACAACGAATCTGTGGTTTGATGGCATGACTGTTTTCCAATTGTGTAATGTGCCATTGTTAAAGCTGTCAATTAACTTGTTCCACAAGGTGAGTAGCTTTCATTGGGTTAAGGAAAATGACTGCAGGAGAAGTACTTTCTAAAGCAGGGGTAGTCAAACTGCGGCCCTCCAGATGTCCATGGACTACAATTCCCATGAGCCCCTGCCAGCATTTTCTAGTCCAACCCCCTGCTCTACGCAGGATCAGCCCTAAGCCTCCTAAAGCAATTATACTTGGGAGTTGCCTTAGTCTGTTCTCCACTAAAATATGCAGGCAATGTCTTCATGATTAGCTATGATAGTATGCCCTTAATGCATGGAAAGATCAAGTTGTCAACCACTCCTACCTCAAGCCAAACATTTCCTCAGGATATGATCATGAGTTCTTTGTCCACCAGACTAACCAGAGACCAATTTACTCCAGTCACACACCCCTTTGGAGTGTGTCCCTTTTGTGTCTATAAGTTTCTTCCCAGGCAGTTAAAATCAAATTGGGTCCATTTATTTTGGCTCCAAACCAGTCCCAGCTTTGGAGCCCACTTGTTGCTCAGCTTTGAACATTTTTACAGTATACATCTAGCCATCACAAAATCTAGAACTTTGCAGGAGCCATCCCCTGGGCTTTCTCACTACTGCCTATGCATAGCATGCACACAAGAATCGTAGTATCATAGAATAATAGAGTTGGAAGGGACCTAATGGGTAATCTAGTCCAACCCCCAACCCTCAGCTATTTGGAACTGGATTCAGTTTCTACCCTACTTCTTCGTTCTTTGCTCTCTTTACATCCAGGATGCCCAGGACTTCTTCATGGCATCAGGACAGGCTTGTGTGTTTTTGTTTGGCATCTTTCATCATCAAGCAGTGGCCAATTGCCAGGTATATTCATGTTAAGTTTTGCAGCCTTGGAGATGCTTGTGAAGTTGTAAGGCAGCTTTGCCATCTTTCATTATCACCCTGAATTGGCTTACTGGGAGGGTGGTATAAAAATCTAAAAATGGATGGATGGATGGATGGATGGATGGATGGATGGATGGATGGATGGATGGATGGATAGATAATGTATCTGCAAGGCTAGAACTTAATGCTAGAAGAAGCACAGAGCTCCAGCAGAAAATGGTACTCCTTAGCAAGATTTTGCATTGAGCAGGGGGTTGGACTAGATGGCCTGTATGGCCGCTTCCCACTTTATGATACTATGAAATATAACTTTATCACTGAATTGTGTGTTTTCTCATAGCTGCCTGTGACACCATATGGATGTGCTTTCTATTGTGCTGTATATTGTGAAGTGAGCCTGTGGCAGCTAAATGATTTTGGTAGCATATACTTCTTCCATTACATGTGCTTTTTTTAAAAAAATGTAACTAACAATGAAGAGGTGGATGAGAAATAAGAGAGCACCAATGGCTATGCCCTGGACTGTGTGCATTTGTACAATGGTTACACTGTATGAAGTCCCTCTGGACTTTCCAACATTGTGGTGACAAAGTACCTGTGTGGACCACTGAGGTCTGGTGAATGAACAGAAATCAGTTTGGTTTGTTTTCCCTGCAGGATCCCTTCTGTGTGTTTGCCTTGGTGTGACCAACAGTAATTTCTCTTGGCAGGAAACCAACAACATTTGAACCTTCATGGGACATCTCAAGTTGTTCCTGTAAGTAAGTTAAACCTTCCATATGTTTGAATTGCCAGCAGGATCATGGGCTCTCTCTCCTGAAAGGAATCATTATGTATCTACCGGTCAGAAATTCTGGTCATATGCCAGAGCTGTCCAAAATGATAGGGGAGTGCTTTTAGAAAAAAGAGGGGGCAAGAAAGAAAAGAGGGCTAAAGCAGAAGTTTGTTTATGCCAGGAACTCCTGTCTTGCCAGAAATTCAATGCATATGTTTGCACTGCCAGGCATCCATACTATTGCAAGCTAACCTTCGCATGCTGGGAATTCAGCCCCTCAGATGGAATTTCCAAGAATTAAATACAGGGTGTGCCAATCGGGAAACTTCTTTTTTCTAGGCAAAGCCATTTCTTTGCAGCTGTGAGAGTTCTGGGGATGTACATACATATTGCCCTGAAGATTCCATGCTGACTCAGGGTGGGGTAGATTTGTTACAAACCAGTCCCAAAAGATCAATTAAGCAGGATATTCCCATGGAAATACACATAAAAGCAGCTGCATGTAGGTAATGGTTGAAATTGTGATAAAATCAAGTGTTTCAATCAAAGCAAAATAAATTGAATTTGTCCGTGGAACACCTCCGTGTGTCTTCTTCTTCAGGTTAGTTTTAAGAGGGCATCATGCAATGTTAAAGAGCCTCTTGATGTGGGTGAGAGTGCAAAAGTTGGCTTGAAACTCAACATCAAGAAAACGAAGATCATGACATCCAGCCCTCTCAATTCCTGGCAAATAGATGGGGAAGAAATGGAGGTAGTGACAGATTTTATTTTCCTGGGTTCCAAGATCACTGCAGATGGGGACTGCAGCAAAGAAATTAAAAGACGCTTGCTCCTGGGGAGGAAAGCTCTGGCAAATCTAGACAGCAAAAACTGCCACATAATATGTATGTTCCTGTTCCAGAATTAATTTTAGGAATTCTTTTCATTTAACCAGAATTTAGGAGGAGTAGGAATTTATGGAACAAAAGAAGCAAGGAGTTGAGAAACCTAGGCCTATTCTTCACACCATAGATTATGCACTTTCAATGCACTTTAGAAGTAGATTTTCCTGTTTCGCACAGGAAAATCCAGCTGCCAAAGCACATTGGAAGTGCATTATCCTATGTGTGCGGAATGGGTCCTATTCTGCTGTGGAGTTTGGATGATGGGTTCTTTGTATAATCCTTTAAATTGCAACTCACTAATATAATCATTTAAATTGCCTCACTATCTCTCGGGCCTATCAGCAAATAGCTTACTTTGGAATTTTGGATGAATCCATCCTATTTTGGATTTGATCTTGCTCTTTACTCTCTAGATTTTCCATCACGTTTTTTGTAAGAAATTTAAGGAAAAGCCAAGGAGAAAGGAAAGAACAGGGCTCCCATTATCCCCCCCCCCCCCATTATTTCTCCCTCCACCTCCCAGTGTCCAGGTTTACAATGGCCGGCTCAGGATTCTCTGAAAAAGTACACACAGGAATGTGTAAGACTAGTATTTGAGTGATTTTCTAGTATGATACCACTATATTATGGAATTTAAAAATTCTCGAGTGTGATTTTATTTTAAATATCCCATAAGAGAATGTCTCCATTAAGCTCATCCTTATCTGGAAAACCTAATGCCACATCCTGTTCAATGATAATAACCACACAGATAATGCTTTACCTGCAGTCATGCTCATTTATCCCAATAATTCCACATGCTCTTTCTTCACTGTCCCACAGATGTATATAGTGTATCTCTGACCCCTTTTTGAGTCATTAGCAAATGTACTCATAACAGAGCCATTGATCACATTCACAGCCACCTCCAGGGTGATTAATGAAATATGCAAAGTGAACAAAATCACACTTGGAATTGATTCTCGAAGCATCCTAATGATTGTTCTTCAGATGTGAATGATTCACTTTCCCTCATGCCTCTCGTGTTTTATCCTTAACCATTTTTAAAAATCAATAAGAATTTGCACTCATGCAGCACTGGATTTTGCCTTGAAGTCTTAAAGTGCTTTGCAAAATAAATGAAGCCTCACAGCGTTCAATCTGCTGACTATCTTTTCTTTCCAAGGTGGGTAAAAGAGGGTAAGATGAAGAGTGTTCCTTCCTATGGATTGCACTGGGGAACATTAGAATCTCTGGAGTGGCTCAATTTGTACACAAAAAGGGGCTGAGGTTTCCCAGTGGAGATAGTCCTTTTACAGCTTCTTCTGCAGGGGAGAGGGAGATGCATAAAGCGAGTCTTCCTCCCCCCAAAAGGGCAGATTTGAAGGAAAACAGAAGAGAAGTCAACTGCAGGTCATTGCACCATGGATTGAATGGACTGAGTCCTACCAGTTCCCCCCCCCCCCCCAATAACAAAGAATGGGAGATGGGACTCTTTTTGATCACTGCAAAGGCTCTGCTGGGGATCATGGGACCCACCTGGACAAAACCATGGTATAGAGGAGTAGCAATAAAGAGGGTCAACAAGGAAGATCAAGGGAAAACTACTGGCAAATCCCAACCTTCTAGATAGAAGAAACTCATCTGAAAAACTTCAAATCAGCCATACTCACCTAACCCCTAGCGGGGTTAAAAAAAATCATTTTGGGGATGGGGAGTATAAAATATAATCAGTGTTTAATTTAAGGATTATCTAAATGCACTTAAATGAAAAGTTGTTCACTATAGTGTATGAAACCAGACTGTAAACCAGGAAATGACTGGTTCAGATCCTGGCTACAGTATGAGCTAATCTAGGAAATAGTATTAGGGCAGCTATTGTCTCTCAGTCCCAGCTTTCCCCAACTCCATCCACACTGGAAAGATACCAATACTGACCTATGTCATATGGTTGACACAGGGACATGTAAAGTATACAAGTTCCTATCAGCATTCTGCTGAGGGTTGGACTAGATGACCCTGGAGACGCCATTCAACTGTATGATTATATTACAAAGTAAAAGAAGATATTGCCATGCTCTGATGATCATACAATCTAAAAACAGAGAAATTAGATAATAAAAGAAGAAGGAGGCGAGGATGAACAGGAGTAGAATTTGAAATCATTATAGTTACCTGTACGAATGGTTAATTTTTTGTGAAGGAGGTCTTCATGAAAAAAGATTGGTTTTGATGTAGTAGGGGTCTTAATAGTGGTGCCACATGGATGTTCTGGGATCAGGTTTCAGTTCTTGGCATGCAATGAAAACAAAGGGTCTTGCTTCTGATTAGAGATTGATAGGATCACCTTTGCACATCTTATTTGGGAGGTATCCACCATGGACAGATCTGGAAGTCTGAGCCAGAAGCAAACCTTTTCAGGTACAATTGAAGCATGGGATGGTGGAAGAGGAGCAGATTGCTTTAGGTTACATGCTTGCTGAAATGTCTGTCTCCCGCTCATTCTGTCTTCTCATTCTCCCTTGCTCTACCTGTCAATCTTGAACCTATCACAAATACTACCTTTACTAATAGGAAAAGACAGCCGTTACCAAGAACTGGCTCTTGGACGCAGCCCCTGTTATGAGGTAATTTTTCCCCCCTTTCCAAGTGGAACTAAAGAAAAGGGTCATTGGTTTCCCAGAACATGTTCACAATATTAGTTGCAAGACCACTTATAAAAAAACCCCCTCAAACCAAAGAACTGTTTGGAAATCTTTTGGTTTCTTTTGTCCTTGTGAGAAAAGAGAAAGACAAGAAAAGGGGGGGGGGGTAGTTTTACATTACCAAAAAGATTTAACACAGTTAATAAAATAAATTCCCTAATAAAAAATTCAGTTCTGTGGGTAAACAGGTGTAAGGCTTTCCTGAGAAATGTTATAGGTCATCCTTTTAATGCCATCTTTTGGGCAAGAAGCTCTGGTTGGCATTTTTGTCTTCCTGTGCTAGATGGGCCCAGAGTCCAGATACATGGCGCCTGATTTTCTTGTGCTCTTGTAAAAAAAAGTCCAAAAATTCTGAACTTAAGAATGCTCATTTTTTTCATGTAAAGCTGAAATATTACGGCTTTTTTTTTTTGCTTCTATTTCGAGGAATCAAGGTTTCCATAGTGCTTTAGAGATAGAGCTGGATTCTTAACAAAAAGAGAAATCCTTGAGGATATTTGGCAAGAAGGGAACCTGGAGGCAAGGGAGCTATGTTACGGTCATGCCTGCAAATTATGTAGCCTCTCCAATATAATACAAAGGTAAATAATCATACTATCTCAATCCCAGTTAATTGCATTCAAGAATACAAGCATCAAAGAGACCCAATATGCACGGGCCAGAACATGCATGCTGGCGGCAGCAAGGCATCAGGGAAAATCCCTGACAATGCACGCCACTGCCGCCAGCGCAGGTGTGTCCCAGCCCAGGACCTTGGAAGACCCGCATTAATGAAATGCAGGTTCTTCCAGAGTCCCAGGACTCCCGAGGGCACAGGAGAGGGCCAGGTCGCCCGAGCCCCGTGCATAATCGGAGGAGCTGGGCTTTTAGCCCGACTCTTCCGCTGATCTATGGCGTCCCTGCAGGGACGCCTCTCACCTCAGCCAACAGGAGCGACCCCCTGCCCCCGCCATGGTGGGGCGACCCTCTGCCCCCACCATCCTGCAGTGGGGGCCCCCTGCCCCAACCCCCCCCAGCCACTGCTGGAGCTTACCTGCACTCCCGGCACTTCTGGCCCCACGTTGAATGTGCCAGGGCCATTGTGCCAGGACATCTGGTGGAGCTCCGCCCCTCTGTGTACATGGGGATGGCAGGGCTTTTTGCCCCACTGCAATGGAGTAGCTGCTGCCATGCATAATGGGTCAGAGTGCCTCCCCTTCTGGTTGGTCTAGCCTTCATAGTCTACATAGCTTTGGCTATGGCTGGGCTCTTAGTACTGACTGCTGTTCTCCTCCTCCCAAAGGGTGACATGCAACACTTCAGCTTCTTTCATTTTCACTACAGCCTTTCTAAGTAGTCTAAGATGAGGGATTCTACCATTCTATCCCAGTTAACTTGAAGGAATATAGAAGGGGTTAGGATAGCACTGTTAGTAAACATAGGAAACATTGTGGTTGAACAGGAATAAAATATTCTGAAGCCTCAGGGCTGACATAAATTTGACCTTGGCATTCAGCGAGTCATTTGGCCTGATAAAGAAGCCATCTGGGTTGGTGGTAGGGCTGCCAGGCCTGGCAGACATCAGGCAATGGAAGAGGCAGGGAGTCACATTTGGGAGGCAGGGAGATTGTTCCAAGGATGTCAAGACCATCACTTCTGCCCAGAAGTAATCCCACTGGAGGTGACACCCTAGCTTTTTTCAAGTATTAGATCATGGTGACATCGCTTCCAGGCCATGCCAGGATTGACACCATCATGTCTCTTCATTTTGCCCTTCCTATTTCCTCCTGTCTCGGTCTATATTGGGAGGGCTGGCAACAGTAAATGGGGACGAAGAACTGGGGAAGGAGCATTAATTCTTCCCCTATGGACATAAGCCATGGTGGATCAGGCAGCATCCAATTTTACAATGCATAAACCAGCCTTTTTCACATTTCCCCTCAAGAAACCCCTGAAATATTCCTCAGGCTTCGAAAAAATGCAGAAGTGGAATGATCATGAAGAATATGGTTGGGAAGCATAGCTGGGTACATGCCCAACTGGGGCCCCTCCCCTTGCCACCCCCTCCAGGCCCATCACTGGACATTTTGGGTGGGGTCAACATGACCATATATGGTCATATAACCTAATAAAAAATTAACAAATTGAAAACAATATATCAATCACTTAACTCTCACCCATTCCGGAAACCCTTCCAGGGCTGTCAAGAAACCCCAGAGTTTTACAAACCCTGGTTGAGAAAGTCTGGCCTAAATACTTGACCTGGAGAAGCAACAAACAGGGCATGGAGGCCAAAGTCTTCCCTTGATGTTGCCTGTAATAGGATGCAGAAATACTGCCCCTGATTATGGAGATTCTCTTTTGTCACCATGGCTAGTAGCCACTGATCGATCTACCCTCTATGTGTCTGCCTAACCATCTTTAAAAGCATCTATACTTGGGGCCATTAGCATATTCACTGGCAATGAATGTGATGATTTTATTACCTATTGAGTAATAAATATTTCCTTGTGCCTTTCCTGCATCTATGGTTCATCAGCATCATGGAATGCCCTCGATTAGTTTTGTTCCCCTCCATGATTTTCCTGATTAGAAAAAAAAACCATCTCCCCTCTCCACTCTTTTAAGCCCTGGGTGTAAACTGCACGGAGCTTTATTCCAATCGCAGATCGATTCAGTCCCTGCCCTCTAAACAGAATGCGATTTCTGTTTGGATTTGGGGCGATTTAAATTTCCTTCTGCAGCAAGAAGGATTGATCTGGAGTGACCCTACCTTTATTGTGCAATATCTTAGAGTGCTTTTAATCCTGAATATATTATAAATTCCATTGTTTTGAATCGGGGCTCTCCTCTGTGGTAGAGGACCCGTGATTGGTCACAGGTGGTCATGTGATGAATTTGCCTTAAAGGAGAAGCCCCTAATTTCTCTCAACTTCTGTCGGTCCTGGATTTTTTCTCCCTTCTCTGCCTTTTTCGATCTTCTCCCCCTCCCCTCCAAGAAAAGAAAGAGGCTCCCTGCTTGCCCCTCCCTCCCTTCAAGAAACGAAAGAAAGAGACTTGGTCCCCCCCCCTTCTGAACTACCCTAACCATGTGCAGAAGACTTTCCTGTTTCAATGGGAGGGCGGGGGAGAAGAAGACCCGAGTTCAAAGCGATCTGAATTCAACAGGATTGACAATGGAATAAACAAAGTAAGTGCAGACTCTACCCTGAAGCAAAGGGAAATTATGTAAGCTACCCTGGAGAAGCACAATAAAACAATAAGGACACCTTTATTTCTCCTCCATCAGACATTAAAGCAATCATGACAGGGGCATTTTTTATCAGGAAAATAGCCAAAGTGGGATGAGTCAGCCACCTTCCTTCAGTACCAGGACCCGGAGCTATACCACCCCCCCCCCCCAGTTAAATTACATGTTGGTTGCTCCAGTCTGACACCTTTTACCCACTACGCTGGCCCTTGAATTACTTTGTTTTATCCGAACTCTGTGACTGGGAAGAAAATTTCAGTGCCACTAAATATGCTCCTAAAAATACTTTCGGTTTTGTCCTTAAAATAGTCTGATCTTACACATGAGCTTGCTCATTTGTTGCTAGAAAGTATACTTAAAACAAAATGTTCATGACAGTCACAAGGCGATGAGCCACGTCCATTGTTAGATGGTTGTTGATATTATTTCTAAAATTATCTGAATCCAAAGCATATTGGTCTCATTATCTCTCTTCACACATCTCTCCATATTTTCCTCTTCGTTTTTCGATACTCTGAGAGTTCACTTGTAATTGGCCCCTCTTTTCTCTCTCTTTTCTGACTCCCTCCTTGGTGCCGTCTGTCGTAGCTCTCCCTGGGCCTGAAGCAGCCTTCTCATCTCTGTTCTGACAGTTCAACTCCCACTCCTAAAATCTTTCCTTAGAATGTATCACTTATGAAAAAAAATATCTCTTGGTCCAGCACGGCCAAACATTTCTACTGGTCTGCTGCAACTTTGTCCTACTGTACATCAGTACTGCTTCATCAAGTCCTCCCATTGTCCTTATTTCCAATTTCACTACAATTCAGTCCAATGAGACTTGAGCTGGAGATGCTGAGGATGGACGGCAACCAAAGACATGGGACCAGTCAAGACCTACTTTGTCAATTCGATGAGGTTTACCTATCAAGAGCTATCAAGGTGAGGGGATGTTTGCTAAAGAGAAGCCATTCTGGGGGGAAAGTTAATTGTCTTGGAAACCAAAGTGCTTTGATGAATTTAATCATATTTTAGATGGAAGCCTTTTAATCTTTTAAAGTAAAAAGATTAGAATTTCCTTAGCCTGACTATGTAGAGCCATTGGCCTGGTAAACTGGGACCTTCAGTTATATACTGGATCACAACTAGGTCTTTAGTTTACCAATAGAGACACCATTATATTCTTTATTGTCAGCCATTTCTTCTGTCCCTGGACCACAGGTTGCTGCTTTTAGGCCTTATTTTGTCTTGCATTGCAGGTGTCAGACTCAGATCTGAGAGATCCAGGCCTGAATCCCCACACTGTTATGGAAGCTTCAGGGGTGACCTTGGGCTAGTCACTGACCATTTACGCACTGGGAACTTCACTGCCCCAGCTCCTGTGCAGGAGCACAAATCGGGGGTGGATGAGGTGCACCAGGCCAAATGCTCCCCCATGTGGGTGCAGGAAAAGGTGGGGCAACCTGCCACGACTAAAACTCTAGCCTGCAGCCCGGCATGAAACCTCCAGTGCATAAACAGTCACTGTCTCAGACTAACTTGGTTTTTGTGAGGCTAAAATGAAGCAAAGGGAAATTATGTAAGCTACCATGGATCCCTATTGGGGTCAAAGGTGGGGTATAAATGAAGTAAATAAATTAAATTAATGAATTGCTTTATCTGTGTCCCGAAGGTCCATATTCTACTCTCTAATGCAAACTTATTGATGGCTATTCAATCCCTTAGCGTAATGATGCCCCCCTGCTTGATATTCTGATCTTACATTGATGTCATTAATGATAATGTTGCTGACGTTCATTATTCATGTGGCTCAGAATATGAATGACTGCAGCTCACAATGCCTGGTTGTATTCTGAACTAAAAAACAAAACAATTCTGGCTCAGAATGTCAAATGAGATCAGCCGTCAACAAAAACATGACTGACGCTTCTTTAACTGTTCTCCTTTTGCTGAATCTCTTGACAAAGCTGTGGACTTTGTGACTACGTTGCCCAGCCAAAAAACTTTATATTCTAGATCCCTCAAATCCTCCCATGTGAACGGAAAGGTTTTGTTTTAGTGCTTGGATTTCAAAGAGGCACTCGGACACAAATGGTGCTGCGGTGGGGGGAGAGGGAATATAGGAAGCAATGCCATTTCTGCCTGTTTGTTTGCTTCTTTGTTTACATATGGATACCTGACATGGATCCAAACTAATTTAAAAGGGAGAAATGCTACATAACTAAACAAAGAAAAACCAGCAACAGATGCCTCTGAGGCTAGCCCATATCCTATTGGCAAGCTCATCTGAGGACACAGGCTGCAAGCCATGAACTAAGGGCCAAAGGACCAAGAACCCTCGGGCTCTTGCCCTTGGGCTTATCCTTTGCTCCTGGCCATGTTCGAGTCTATAGAATACCTTAAAGAAGAATGAAAGAGCCAATCTTCAGCAAATAGGTTGAAAAGGTGCCAAAAGACAGACAGACAGACAGACAGACAGACAGATAAACAGCCTTCCTTCCTTCCTTCCTTCCTTCCTTCCTTCCTTCCTTCCTTCCTTCCAATTTGTAAAGGAAGGCACATGGATCAACAAACAGGAAAAGAACTCTGGGAAAACAAAACATATTTTTTCCCAAATGAACACAGACAAAGCTCATAATTGCTGAGCCAATCTGTAGCCATAAATGAAGTGAGGCTGCATCACTATGCTGAACGACAGGTAAAGTCATCCACTTGTGTAGGTAACAGGCTTGTTTGCAGTCAGAGCCCTCCTCTCACAGTGGAGCAGCTTATAGGCAAAAACATCTCTCCATCCACCACCCCAATATCTTAATGCCAGACACTGTCTGGCCCAAAAGGGCACAAAATGGATGCCTATCAGAAACACATCTGGGCAAGTAGTTTAGAAGTGTGAGTAAGAGGGGCTGAACTGTCAACTTGAGAGCCAGCATGGTTTAGTGATTAAAGAGGAGCAGACTGTAATCTGGAGAGCTGTGTTTGATTCCCTGTTCCTCCACATGCAGCCAGCAGAGTGACCTTGTAATAGTCACAATTCTCTTAGAGCTGTTATCACAGAGTTCTCTTCTGGAACTTCCAGCCACAGCTACCTCGCAAGGGGTTTTTTATGGGGAAAGGAAGGGATAGGTATTTGTAAGCTGGCATTAAGATAATTCTATTCACCTAACTCATTAGCCCTTCTTGCTCGGTGCTTGTAGGGTCATCAAACCTCTCCCACACCACTGTCCACCTCAGTAAAGCCCATTATGCTGAGAGGCAGCCTTGCAGGAAGAGAAGAAAGTGTCCTCATGTTGCCCTATAGAACATAGGGAGACAATCCAGTCCCTTGTCCCCTGCCCCAATAGGGGAATCTTATCAAATCTGCATAGCCCACAAAGGGGATGGGCAAGTTAGGGCTTGGCCATGGTTATAATGGTCTTTATGTGCCTGCCTGGTGTCTGAGATGGGCATGACTGGGTTGCTGGCATGTCTTGGGTGTTGCAAGTGGGTCTACCATTGAGTATGTAGAACCTGTTCCTTCTCTCTCTTCTGGTGAGCTACTCCATAGCAGAGACCACTGCCATTCACATTCCTCAAGATATGGGGCTAGGTTAAAGGATGAAAAGAGTGGCTAAAACTGAATTCTGGCATGCACTCATGCCTATATGTTGTTGTCTGTGACAGCCAAAATACTCAGCACCTTGTGTTCTAGCTCTGGAGGGCAAAGGGAGGAAGCAACATCTACTCATGGCCAATTAGAGCCAGATTATGGGACCAGCATGGTGAGTAGGGAGGAGGCAGCAATGAATCCTCTTCTTCCATGCCATTGCCACTCAATTGTTCACTTAGGCTGTGAGACACAGAGAAGTAACAGCAGGCTGAAACAGCCTCACAGCTGTTCCTACAGTGACCTTTGAACCCATTTGCTCAGGGCATGGGTGGGACACACCTGCTCACTGCTACGGGACACCAGAAGAAGGGGGCTCCAGGCAGAGTGAGATCCACTTGATAACATCGTGCCAACATTCCCCCCAAAAACTGGAACTGGCCCAGTTGGCCTGTGCATACAACAGGCCTTTATTTGGAAAAGCACAACACTAATTATGTTTCTGATAGTGGGTTGGTTGTCCTGGAAGTTTCCTTCAATGGCCTTTCAGTGCTTAGCGATTGGAGATCTTTATTTTACTCCACCAAAGGTGCAAATTTGTTCTGCAACAGTAAATCTCACATTGGCTGAGATCGCAATATGCGTTCCCCACCCGCCTCCCTTTCAGATTTTCTTACATAAGGTTTTCTTTTCATATTATCACACGTTGTCTGAGAATCTATCTTTAACTCACAACTGAGGCCCTTATGCCTGCTTCCAGCTGTGCCCTTTGGAGAGCTAATGTGAGCCCACGGATTATGTGGCGCTCGCAGGAGCAAGATCCGTTACTTCGCCAGGTTCACGTCCATCAGTGAGCTGTCTCCGCCCACGGACATGCTTCACTGAGAACACAGAAACATACTATTAATGCATAGCGAGGAAAATAGGTAGACATTATCTCATCTAAATATAACTCCACAGCCAACCTCTTTTCCTTTTTTTGCTGCATAACTCGGTAAGCATCTGCCTGTGTTTTTGCAATCCTTTTGGGTGAATTTAAATAGGGGATAGGGTGTTCTGTTCCTGGCTCCAAGGTAAAATTTCACCTTCATTAGGCTTTCACTAAGATCTGGCTCAGCTGTATTTCTGTGATATGGTTGCCAGAGTGGCTGGGATCATCCTGTGTCATGACACTTCTAGATTTGGAAGCAGGGGATGATTGTTGGTATATTCTCCCTCCCACATCAAAGCACTTGGGGCCTACTCGAGAGCCAGTTTGGTGTTGTGTTTAGGAGTGCGGACTTCTAATCTGGCATGCCGGATTCGATTCTGCACTCCCCCACATGCAACCAGCTGGGTGACCTTGGGCTCGCCACGGCACTGATAAAACTGTTCTGACTGAGCAGTGATATCAGGGCTCTCTCAGCCTCACCCACCCCACAGGGTGTCTGTTGTGGGGAGAGGAATGGGAATGCGACTGTAAGCCACTTTGACCCTCCTTCAGGTAGGAAAAGTGGCATATAAGAACCAACTCTTCTTCTTCTTCTATTGGTTGCCAGGAGCAACACAGCCATTTCTGCAATGGGAACTTCACTGCCCTGGCTCCCATGTGGAAGCACAAATCCAAGGTGGAGAAGGTACACTGGGCCAGATGCTCCCCCATGCAGGAGCAGGAAGAGGCGAGGCCCTAGCTCAAAGACCAGCCTGCAGCCCAGCACAAAGCCTCTGGTATAGAAACGGTCTGGGACAGTATCTGGGGCTGTATCAGGAGCAGAAGGTGAGGAAGTCATGGACATGGTCTATCTGAAAATATCCTCTGGTGGCCCCAAGCTCATGAACTGGACCAGATATGGTTATTTAACTCTGCAACACTGTTGCCCTTCTGGTCAATGGTTGATATTAGCATGGAAATTGATTAGGACTTGCCCTATATATGTAGTTCCAAATGATTGTGGCATAGGATCCTGACTAAATGGAATCAGAAAGTCACAGAGAGACATCTCAGTAAAAAACAAGACATGTTGTATTGTTTGAATGTAAGATTAAGAGAAGGAAATCAAGGACGAAAACCTCTACCCTGTCATGAAGCTCTTAGAGTGATCTTGGGCCAGTTGCTATATCTCTACTTAGCAGACCAGTTAGTTGGGGGGGGGGGTATCCATCAATTTCCATTGCTATACATTAAGGACATTGTACCTAATGTGAAACATTAACCAAATACGAAGGTTCATCAATAAACAAAACAATTGAGGAATTTTGAAGGAAGCCAAAAGTCTTGAATAACAATAATTCTGAATTCGTCATCCTGGCTGTTTAAAACAAATTCTTATTTGCATATATTGACCCAACACATTTTTAATTTTTATTCCCTGCCTAAGTAAAATATCCTGAACTTCCTAATTTTATTACCTTCTCCCTTAGATTTGGCTGTCCATGGTCTGTACAGCACTATTTCTTTATTTCAAAATGTATGTGCTGTCTCCCCAGAGACCTGTTCATGGCTGCTCATGAAGCAAAACATGATAAAATCATTTTTAAAAATAGCGTACATAATTAAAATTAACAATTCATAAACCCCCAGCAATTAAAAAAACAGCCATAACATTAAAAAACATAAAAGATGTAGCAGCCTAAATATACTTGAAAGAGTCCCAAAGCTTTAATATCCAGCACCATATTCAGAAATTCTGCTCTTGATATGGTGTTAGTTATTAAAGATGTCAAAAACTACAGTCCTTTTTAAGTAATGTTCCATAATCAGCCCAGGCTAGACTGATCTTGTTAGATTACATAAGCTAAGCAGCACGTAAGTAGTTCTCTGAACATAAACAGGGAGCCCATTGTATGGGGACAGTTTATGGTCTGTGGACAGTTTGAACCTGTTCATCAAGTCAGGTGCTTCTCAGGTATTCAGACATTACAATGTAGTATAGTTGGCGGTGCTTCATGCATGTCTGAGAGCTGTACCACAAGATTTTCTTGACATTTTTTTTCCTATGAGGTAGTTGCCAGGTCTTTCTTTGTTGTTGTTGTGAGGTGCGAAGTCGTGTCCGACCCATCACGACCCCATGGACAATGATCCTCCAGGCCTTCATGTCCTCTACCATTCCCCGGAGTCCATTTAAGTTTGCACCTACTGCTTCAGTGACTCCATCCAGCCACCTCATTCTCTATCGCCCCCTTCTTCTTTTGCCCTCGATCGCTCCCAGCATTAGGCTCTTCTCCAGGGAGTCCTTCCGTCTCATGAGGTGGCCAAAGTATTTGAGTTTCATCTTCAGGATCTCCTTCTAAGGAGCAGTCAGGGCTGATCTCCTCTAGGACTGACCAGTTTGTTCGCCTTGCAGTCCAAGGGACTTGCAAGAGTCTGCTCCAGCACCAGAGTTCAAAAGCCTCAATTTTTTGATGCTCGGCCTTCCTTATGGTCCAACTTTCACAGCCATACATTGCAACTGGGAATACCATAGCCTTGCCTAAATGCACTTTTGTTGGCAGGGTGATGTCTCTGCTTTTTAGGATGCTGTCTAGATTTGCCACAGCTTTCCTCCCCAGGAGCAAGAGTCTTCTAATTTCTTTGCTGCAGTCCCCATCCGCAGTGATCTTGGAGCCCAGAAAAATAAATTCTGTCACTACCTCCATTTCTTCCCCATCGATTTGCCAGGAATTGAGAGGGCCGGATGCCATGATCTTTGTTTTCTTGATGTTGAGTTCCAAGCCAACTTTTGCACTCTCCTCCTTCACCCGCATCAACAGGCTCTTTAGTTCCTCTTCACTTTCTGCCATTAGAGTGGTATCATCTGCATATCTGAGGTTCTTGATATTTCTCCCTGAAATCTTGATCCCAATTTGTGACTCCTCTAATCCCACCTTTCTCATGATGTGCTCCGCATACAAGTTAAATAGACAAGGTGACAGTATACAGCCTTGCCGAACTCCTTTCTCAATTTTGAACCAATCAGTGATTCCATGGTCAGTTCTCACTGTTGCTTCTTGACCTGCATATAAGTTTCTCAAGAGACAAATAAGATGCTCTGGTATTCCCATCTCTTTAAGAGCTTGCCACAATTTGTTGTGCTCCACACAATCAAAGGCTTTAGCATAGTCAATGAAGCAGAAGTAGATGTTCTTCTGGAACTCCCTAGCTTTCTCCATGATCCAGCGTATGTTGGCAATTTGATCTCTAGTTCCTCTGCCTCTTCAAAATCCTGTCTGTACTTCTGGAAGTTCTCGGCCCACATATCGCTGGAGCCTAGCTTGTAAAATTTTGAGCATAACTTTGCTAACTTTGAAAACCCAATGGACAAGGTGAAGACAAGGTGAAGAAGAATCGATGTATTTGAACTCTGGTGTTGGCGGAAGCTTCTGTGGGTTCAATGGATGGAAAAAGTAATAAGCAAGGAAATACTACAGTGCATAAAATCTGAGATATCACTGGTAAGCAAAATCACAGAACTCTAGCTTGCTTACTTTGGCCATATCAT
The DNA here is from genome assembly GCF_049243985.1 of Paroedura picta. NCBI lineage: Eukaryota > Metazoa > Chordata > Lepidosauria > Squamata > Gekkonidae > Paroedura > Paroedura picta. Next base: position 18,202,176 of record NC_135380.1, read on the forward strand.
ACAATCCACCTATTTGGGGAAAGCAATTATGCTAGGACTTGTCAGTGGACAAAGGAAACAAGGCCGACAGAGGGCATTGTGGTGGGATGCAATTGAGATAGACACTGGTCAGAACATTGCACAACTAAAAGAAGCGGTGTGGGATCGGAGATCGTGGTGATGGTTGTGCCATAGGTTTGCCAAGAGTCGGACTTGACAGAATGTTTAACATCATCACATCAACATGCATGTGCTTTCTCACAGAATACAGAACCCAATAACAGTCCTTCTCCCCCCCCCCCTTCCTTGTTGCTGCTGTTGCTTAAAACTTGACATCCAATAGAAAACAGTCAGGAAATCAATCACCTGGCAATTATAAACACTCAGAGTTGTGTTTTTGTAGGTCTTTCCATTTGGTGTTTAAGTCCATATTATTGGCATTATTCATAAATACATCTTTTCACACAACCTTATGAGAAGTGTAATTCCCCTCTTACATCCTTTAATGATGATGCAACCATCCGTGACTCTGAGTAGAACGGATTTTGTGCGGATGTAAAAGTCACTGCAAGGCAAGGACATGAAACATTCCTACCGCAAGGAAGCAAAATTTCACTATCACAGTTACTATACAGCTGTGAAGCTGTCTGCTAGCCTCCAAGGGGCTCAGTGGACAGGTGAACAGATTATTCATTCAGCTCACAATTGTTGAGCAAAGCATATTGGACTATTGAACACATTTGCTGTGAAATTCACAGCATCTCTAACTATTTATTCCCTCTATCTAGTGTCCATCATCAATTCCCATTCAAAGCAAAAGACTAGCTAGCTATTGTGCATCCATCAAAGCTAATTAGTGTTCCTTCCCCCTCCCTGTGCCAGCAGCTTAATTGTGTGTCACAAGTTGCCACTTCTCTTCTTCATTGTGGTGATCTGGGATAAGTGCTCAGAAAACGGGAAACAGATCTGCAATTGCAAAGATGCTATTTCCACATTGCGCAATGAAAGCCACATAGTGTCACTGAAATCCCTACTGTTGACTGTGCCATTCATGTGCTAAATTCAATACGACAAGATCAGTATAGGTCCAAATGGCTGTGAGATGATCTTGTCCATGAATATCATGATGTGGATCAGACTAAGCAGGACAAAGAAGAACAATTTCGATGGCTAATGTTTTGTAGGTCAACGGGCATCTATTTTCCAGTTTAAAGCATTATTTCTTTTAATAGCAACAGGCATAATCCTGTGGAAACAATGCACTTATAATCCCAGTGATTTTAGTAAGGGAAATATCATCAAGTGCTTAATTAGTGCACTGAAAAGAATAGAATTTGTAAGTACCTCACAAACAGTACTTTTGGTAAGTACCTCAAGGTCTTGATATGGGGCTGATATGTATACACTTGGCAGATGAACATTTCATAAAGTAAATTCATTCATTTATTTATCCACCCATCCCATGGTGGTCCACTCCCCCATCATTCTACACAGCCAATGTGCTGGGTTTACAGGTATCATCCATTCATTCACGAAAGGGTTAAGATGAAGTTTCTGTAATCTAGTTAGCTACTCGTTTTTGGGGGGAGACTTCCTTCCTTTTGTTCTTTAGGGTCAGAGAGAGAGAGAGAGAGAGAGAAGGAGAAGAGAGAACAAAGAAGCAGGGTGAGTTAGGTCAGAACTAAAAAGACGAGTTAGTTCAGTTACTGTTTTCATTCCATGTAACTCTTTCCCTAATTATGTAGTAAACGTGGATGCTTTATTTCAGATTTAGGAAAGGGCTGTTCACTATCTTGTTGTTTAACTGTGGAGGTTCATTGGGAGCAGGAATTCTATTTAGCGTTTGTTTCAGTTACGTTCCCATGCATGTCTCTCAGTTTTATCCTGTTCTATGTCTCCTATTCGTTGTTTCGTTTAAAACTAATGTTTTGCATTTAGGGGCAATGCTACTATGAAAGGAGAATCTATCCACAAGGTTTGCTACCGAATAGCCCAGACATAGTAGGGAAGGTGCAATCTCATGAAATCTTGGAAGCTCAGCTGGTCTGGTAACCATCAAGGAAGACTTTGCAGAAGAAGACAATGGCAGCCTAACTCTGCTTCTCACTTGCTCTGAAAGCCCCTTGCTGGGGTCTCCTTAAATCTGTTGCAACTTGGCAGTACTTACATACTGGCACCAGGCAGGGGGACCGGGTAGAACAGGATCTTTTCCTGCTCCTTTACAAAACAGTTCTGGAGTTATGTGAAAAGCAATGAGAAAGGTCTCCTCTGAAACTTCTCATCTGATGAAATCCAATAAATTGGAAGAGGTTTGAGGAGGAGTCAGAGCTGAGCGTTAAGAGTTGAAGGACTGGGATGTTCTACCACTTCCCTCCATCAGCTGTGCAACGTGATGGGTTTACAGCTGATACTTGAGAACATGAGTCCCATGGGACATTGCTGAGCAAAACATCCATTTATCCCTGTGTCTGTTATTTTTTTTTAAAGAATAGAAGTACATCTATCTGACATTCCTGTGGCTCCTACACCCTCCCGCCAACATACTTCAGAGGTAGGAGAATCTGAAAACATCCTGTCCTCTAACAAACAGGAGCATCTGTACACTGAAAAGATGAGGCCAAGACACAGTGACAACTGGAAGCTGGCCTAGAATATGACTCACCTTGTGCCTTCTGCTCTTCCACATACATTTTTGGATCACAGGCTCACCTCTCCCTCCCCTCACTGCTCATTTCCAACCCGCAGTTCTTCTGTACGATGTGATTTTCCCCCCGCTTTTGTGCACCTGTCATACAAGCAGCAAGCCCCCTTCACTTTCACTCCTACCAGCTGACAAACCTGCTTCCCCACCGTTTCACATTTGCTGTACCCTCTTCACATCCTGGTAACAAAAAGGTTGTACAAGAGACAGAGAGGCATCGGAGAAACAGGCAGGCCGCTGACCTTTCTTTGAGATGATGTAGTAACATTGGGGAAAAAAACGTACCAAAAACCAAAATCCTTATTTTATTATTATGTTTTTACTGTCTGCTGAGTTCCTGTTGCGGAAAATATGCCCGTGAATCTAATTGCTGCCCTGGCAGAGAGTTGATTTTTCTTCTTCAAAAAATGCTTTAAATAACATTAGCTTCTTTATTCGCTCTATACATGGTCTTCATATAAATTGACAGGCTTTTATTTATTGGTTTATTTTAGTTTTGCCACTCGTTCCTTTAAAACTCTTAAGGGTCTCCATCTAAGGGGGGGGGAAGTGGCAATATGTTTCTCCAAATTAGACTGTTCTCAAGGGGTGCGATCAAGTTTGAACACCACCTACTAAAACTAATGATTTTTTTCATGATACAAATGTCAGACCACTTTGGGTCTTACCAGGAGTGGAGGGAGACGGCGATCGATTATGCATGGGGCAGGTAATCCAGGGTGGTGGCAGCAGGGCAGACCCAACTGCACACAATGCTGCCACCATCCCATCCCTGGCCTGGCACAGCACTTCGGAAGGGCCATGGTAAGGGAACGCAGAATCTTCCACTTTCCTGGAGATGCTGTGGATGCCAGCGGGGGCTAGGTCAGGCCGGGGATGTGCATAATCAACAGAGACAGGACTTTGGACCCAGCTCCTCCCCTGACTTACAGTGTCCCTGCTGAAGTCTGCCACTATGGGAGGTGAGCTATATGGGGGAGCCAAAAGGGCACAAACCTCAATTGACTGCCCCCAGGCCACCTGGCAAACGAGCCCCTGGCCTCCCAGCTGGGTAAGCCATACTCACACACAGACCACCTCTTAGGGAGACCCTGAACCCCATGGAGTCTGATCGCAAATCAGATTCCCTGCCAACAGGCTCCAACCCATGCAAACCCGCAGCTGTGACGAATTATTGACTGTGAAACATCCATCTCAAAATGCTGTGTACACATCAACATAGGATGGGAGGGGAGCTGCTCCAGTGGCACCTCAGGTGAAGAGGGCAGGATCCCTGTATGTGGCACCTTGTATAAGCACTGTGGGTCCCACCTTTCCCTGGATGCTGTGTGCACTGCATTTCCACAGCATGCACCACTAGCGGGCCTCTGAGAGGGTCGCATTCACCTCTGGGCAGGCCCTCTGCTACATCAATGCTCGGCCGCAGTAAGTCTTGGCTTTGTTTTTATTGAGGTAGATTGATTCAATGTATCTGAAGAACTGTATACACACAAAAGCTTATACACAGAATTAAACACCGTTGGTCTGAAAGGTGCTGCTGGACTGAAAATTTTGTTCTGTTGTTTCAGACCAACATGGCCGCCCACCTCATTCCACCTTAGGCATCAAGTTCACTTTCCCATTTCAGATAATTTAATTCCTGGCAGGACGTACACCTCAACCATAGTATGGGCCTATTACAAGTACAGTACGCAAGTCAGACTATGAGAGATTCCCTGCCTCCATTTTATCATCTTAGTACAACTTAGCTATTTCTGTCCTTAGCCGTGATTAACTGAAAGGAAAATTATACTGTCCATGATTGCTACACAGATAATTAAAGGAGAGCAATTATATGAGTCCATAAAAATATCTTATCCATAGATAGGCAGGTCACAGGCAAGGAGTCCGTTCTAAAAAGAGGCTCACGGTCATTCCAGCCTGCTATCTCCTTATAATTGCTCACTATTCTTCTGGAGAAGGGGACCCATTCTTGGCTAACTAATTATCTTGCAACTTCAAGCACCATACAAGCGATCTGTTCTTAAAATAGATTCCAAAACTGTGAATTCTTGCTACTTTTTTTTCCTAACAGAAATATTAAATTTTCTAATATGTGTGAATATCTCTTGGCCCTCAAACAATACACCACCTCCTTAAGCAGTCGATTCCACCGCTGAACTACTCTGACTGATATCCCCCACACACACTGATATCAGGCTGGTACCTATCTGCACTGCATGCACTGTGATCTGGAGGGTTTCATCTCTGCACTGGGTCTCCTCATTATCCCCTCTGACTCATGAGAAGTATGACTGAAATCTTCCTGGCTTCGGGAATCCTCTGCCAATTTGAGGTCCCTGAGCAAAATGGAGTTTGCTTCCTGTCTCTGAAACTGAGAATCCTGGCATGTGGGGAAAAAAACTCAAATTGTCCCCAGTGCTTGTACATCCATGGCAAAATGGAGTTCGAATGCAACCCAAATTAAGTGTTTTCTATTGTGCTTTGTACACAAGGAGGGGGGAGGGAGCTCTAGACTGCAGTAGATAATCCCATCCATCATACACCCCAAAATAAGGGTTTGTTGTGACCTCTGGATGTAATCGTATTAAACTTAGAAGAACAGAGAACATAACATATACAAATATAATGCTGTCCAAATTATATAAGTCATATGTTAGTTCATTACTAGGACCGTTTATGCACTGAAGGTTTCATGCTGGGCTGGAGGCTGGAGCTTTAGTCATGGCAGGTTGTCCCACCTCTTCCTGCGCCCACGTGGGGGAGCATTTGGCCCGGTGTGCCTCATCCACCTCCAATTTGTGCTCCTGCATGGGAGCTGAGGCAGTGAAGATCCCAGTGCGTAAACGGTCTAGGTGTATCAGAATTAGCTCGACTCTTGAGTATTGCTTCCAATGTTACATCTGCACAGATCTCAGGGTCATAAATCTCTACAGAGCTTCATTGTAGGCCGCATTTAGACTGATTTCTTTCTCAGAATGAATGACTACATCAATATTAGTATGTGACAAGCCCAGGTGACAGGGACCAGCAGTTAATTCATAATATATTTCTTCAGTTTCAAAAGAAAATAGCTGATTCAACACCAAATGGGTGTATACAAATGAACTCTATCTACAGCAGAAGCATGTGTATCATGTACCAAATCCATTAATTAATTCAATATTTCATCTGCCTCCCGCCTCTACTAAGTTTCTCAAGGCTACATTGCAACAAATCAGAAATGTCCAATGAGTCCAACATTGGTACTCTTGGTTTGGTAAACTAATTCAATACTTTCTGCATTTTTTGAAAAAAAAATGCATTAAGTATTCAAAATTGAGCACTCTCAATTGCAAAGTATCTGTATTAAAGCAACATCCCGCATGCTGTGGAAGCTGCTGAACCATGCACCATATATGTTTAAGTTGTAGCAGATGTGCCAAATTATCACATTTATGAGGTACAACAGACGGTAGTTATTCCATCAGACCGCAACCTGCCTCTACAGATGACCTTCACACCGAGCTCTTGCAGTGCAAGGTGAAGTTAAAAATAAAACAATGGCAAAGCTCACCATGCAGATGGTATCACTTCCTAGCAATGCCAGAGATGTGAGAGTTGCTCCACCCCCCCCCCCACAACACTCCTGGCTTGTCAAGTAGAGCCCCTTTGCTACAAATAAGCTCCAGCCACACATGAAATAGCAAGAGGGTGGCTTTCTTGTACAGGTGAAATTCCTTGTCATCTCTGCAGTTCTGAGTTCCTTCACCCCCATGATATAAGTGAGGTGAAACATTCCCATCAAAAAGGCACTTTCATTTTAAGGGTGTCCGGTGGCTGTGGTCTGAAATTTCTGTTGGAAAGCTGCCCACCTTGCAATTCACATCTACTTTAGGGAGGAGTAGATTTCCTCCTCCTTTTATGCCTTTCTTTCTTTCAGAACTTTGCTTCGTGCTGTGTTCTCGTTCATTCCAGGAGGAGGTTTAAAATTAATTTCAGAATTGGCGTATGCCTGGTTTGCTGCACGTTCCCTTTGTTCCTCGTGTCCTTCCCCTTCTGTTTTACTATTATATGCCTGCCTGCTGATAAAACATTGCAAAAAGTAGCCCTGGTGTGATCATTGGTATGACAGATCAAGATCCTTTCCGTGAAGGTCACCTCACAACGGAATGCAAGGCACGGAACGTTATAAGGGATGGCTCGCACAGTTTTTTCCCCTACAAAAATGAGACAGTAAAAATAAATAAAAGATTTGTAATGTATTTGTTCACCTTCAGAAATAAGAGGAAGTAATTTGGAAATCCAGGATTTACTTTCTACCAGCTACTCGTCTAAGGTGAGGAAGAGAGGAAGAGAGGTCCCCCTCAGCCTGCCTCATGGCTCCTTCACTCTTGGATTCCATCACCAACCAGACATTCTGCATCTCAGCAAAAAGGGAAGCAAGAGTTGGAAAGCCACCTCTCATTCCCTGGCAAAAGCTTTCCCCAGGTACGTGCCCCCAAGCCCTGGTTTGAGTACTACAGGTGAGGCTCACTAGGAAGAAGAAGGGCAGTGAGGAAATCGACAAGGGTTCAATTCCCCTTCTCCAGACTTCCTTTCCATTCCTTAAATTGTATCCTTACTGTGTGAATTTGACAGATCTGGGGAAGACCTGTATGACCCAGCAATATTGGAGAATCCTGAATATTTGCTGATGCATTCTGGAACATTATTGTCCCATTTGGCTTCTCTGCTAGGAACTGACAGCGACCTTTTCCGCACGGACGCCTGCCAAACTACGGCTGTTTGAGCAATTCTTCCCACCGATGTTTTACCCCAGATTTTGGACTTCAATAATTTAGTCTTGTTTCCAAATGGACAACAATGTTGTTGATTTTTTTAAATTCCTAATACAGTACATGTGTAGTTTGCTACAAATTTTGGTTTATCTAGTTCGCTCTTGCTTGCCTTTCCCTCTACACTATATATGTGCATGTATCCACTGTTCTTTTTAAAACCTACTGCAAATGTATGGCTATATAAGACGTTTCTATGTGTGCATCAGTAAACTCAGCACAAAACATCTTGATGCAATCGCATATTTGGCAATGTGGTATCAAGGTGCAAATGCATGTGTACATGAGTAACTTAAGGAGGAATATTGAAGGAAAAGATGACAGCATTGTAGCAACTGAGCAGGCTCCAATGCCAGAATTAATTTCAGAAACTATCCTAGTATTTATTTGTGTATTTAATGCTTTCTATGTCACAGTTCTCCCCAAAGAAGCTTATAGAAACTTCCAATTTTAAAATTTAAAAAACACAATTTAAACAAACCAGACCACAAACACATCCTGGGCAGAACAAAAATTGAGTCCGATAGCACCTTTAAGAAGACGAAAAAGAAGAGTTGGTTCATATATGCCGCTTTTCTCTACCCAAAGGAGTCTCAAAGTGGTTTACAATCTCCTTCCCTTTCCTCTCCCCACAACAGACACCCTGTGAGGGAGGTGAGGCTGAGAGAGCCCCGATATTACTTCTCGGTCAGAATAGCTTTATCAGTGCTGTGGTGAGGCCAAGGCTACCCAGCTGGCTGCATGGCAGTCTTCAAACAAAGTGACTGGCAGTCTTCAAAGAAAGGTTGGATACACACTTTTCTTGGATGCTTTAGGATGCTCTGGACTGATCCTGTGTTGAGCAGGGGGTTGGACTAGATTGCCTGTGTGGCCCCTTCCAACTCTATGATTCTATGATGCTATAATTCTATGTGGGGAAGCAGGGAAGCAAACCCAGCTTGCCAGATTGGAAGTCGACACTCCTAACCACTATACCAAGCTGGCTCTCCAACAAAGACCAAAAAAGATTATGCATCCTGAGCAGGACCTCTGCCAGTCTGGCTAGCATAGATCGCAGGCAATGAACCTTCGGCTGAGAGCCAAGATCCAAGATCTCTTTACCTCTTGCCCTCTGGTCATGCCCAAACTTTTATATTGAGGTGGGGGGGGGCAGAAGCTCAATTAGATTTTTCATAGCTGGTGAGATGGTCTTCAAACCCCAAATTAATGTGCACTGGAACACAACACAGAACAAATTTCTAAAACAACTGAGGACTGGAACTAGAGAACTAGTGTCAGCTGCTGACAGTGGTAAACTGGGAAACCCCTCAGTCCACAACATGTCTTGGGACTACCCAAGTCAAGATGCCCTATGCTTCTGATTGTCCCAATTTAACAAAAACATGGCATTTAAGCTTTGTAATTCTCTTTCATGGCATACAGATTTGAGGAATGGACCATTTAAGACTCCATGGACAGAAAAGTACATTATAGATTAGCGCCATCTCCATTATCGTAGAATGATGTGCCCAGGGAGGAAAACCCAATCCCCAGGGGGCCTGTTACATTATGGGAGCATGAAGCTTGTCATTGAGTGGTACTCAAGATAGTCAAGGACTTTTGTGCTTTGCTGAGAGATGATCGCAGTAAATCCTTGGGCTGCAGGGACTGAAACACTTGGGAGTCTAATAATGAGCTACAAGAAGCAAATTAAGCATTGGAGGATGATCCTGCTGCTGAACTGGGATTTCACAGCTCTTTAGCAGACACGGGCAAAGATGCCTTGTAGTTTAGCTTCGTTTACTTATGTAACTGCCTTTATGCCCACTAAGGGCACCAAAGGGATTTACAGTTGGGGAGGGGGGCAATAAAATGCACAACGATATGTGCAAACCCTAACACAGAAAGGAGGAGAGGGCAGAATCAGTAACAGCAATCAAATAGCTGTCAATCAGGACCAGAGAAACAGCAAATATAAAACATGGTCATAAAATATCATGAAAAGACCTTCTGGATATTTTTAAAGACACCTTTAGCCCACTGCAGAAGAGATGAACTGAATCTCATTTCCTAGGGCAGGGAGTTCCCTAATCCAGCAAGAGCTACTGAAATGGCCTTGCAGTCAGCCCCCATAGCCTTAACTTCAAATTCCTGTAAGCCCCTGTTGTTATCACCTGTGATCAAGGGCAAACGTGTACACTAGACACGTGTGAATGTCAATACGGCGCACATTCCAGCGTACCCCAAATCCATACTAAAATAGCCAAGTTTACACAGAATGCTTCCTTCTGTTTTCATTTCCTGGAAAAACGGTTTGCTGGGGTTGCTATGCCTGTTGCAATGACAGCAATTATGCATGTTAATAAATCCACTGAAATTAAACTGTTTATGGTTGCATTGCAAGGGTTGCTGGCTACTCTTGGCTTAATGCAATGGCCCTGGTATAGTGGTGTGCATTCAGGTATACCTGAGCTGAAAATATTCCTGAAAAATATCTTATTGGTATGTTTTGCTATATTTGGCTCAGCTGTATTACCTCCCCATGGGAGGGTTGGCACAGCACTGGAGAGAGAGCCTGACCTAGCAGTCAACAGACAGCACTAACACCCCATGGAGTCCAGAGGCACCCTGGGGACCTGCACTGTTCCCAGCTGGGAGAGCAGATCCCCTTGCCTACTGAAGGGACCTATGTGAGGGAGTCAATGGCTGCCAACCTCATTTGGCTGTCCCCAGGCCACCTGGCAAATGAGTCTCTGGCCTCCCAGCTGGGTAAGGCATGCTCATATATGTGCCACCTCTTATGGAGGCCCTGAACCCCAGGGATTCCGAGCACGCACCAGACTCCCTGCCAACAGGCTCCATCCCATGCAAACCCAAAGCTGTGACAAAATATTGACCACAAAACATCCACCTCAAAACTCGAACAATGCCGTATACACATCAACACAGGGTGGGTGGGAGGGAAGATGCTCCCGCAGTGTCCTTGGCGAAGAGGGTGAGACCCGTGCACATGGTGCTTTATATAGGCACCATGGGTCTTGCCCTGTCCATAATGTTGTGCATGCTGCGTTATGGCAACGTGCACACTAGCAGGCCTTGTAAGCGGTCGCATCCGCCTTCTAGCAGGCCCTCCGCGCTTCAATGTTTGGCCATGGTACGTCTCGGCCTGGTTCTTCTGAGGGTCCACTGACCCAAGGGGCACAATTTTGAGGAGAATAAAGGTAAAGTGTGCCATTGAGTCTCAACTAACTCACAGCAACCCCATGAAGTTCCACCTCATTGGGTTTTCAAGGTAAGAGATGAACAAAGGTGGTTTGCCATTGTCTTCTTCTGCATACCAGCCCTACTTTTCCTTGGAGGTCTCCCACCCAAGTACTGGTGTTTCTTAGCTTCTGGGATCTGACTAGAACAGGCTAGTTGCGGCTAACAGGACTACTACCACAGGGAGAATAAAAGACTCAATGGAGAATAAAAGACTCAGTGGAGAATAAAAGACTCAATGGAGAGAGGAGGTGTGAAAGTTACTGGTTAAGCTGCAGTTCAGATCTGTGCTAATGCCACATGTGATACAAACCATACTTGTGATCCAAGCCAGCATCAGGTGGAGCTTAAAGAGTGGGATCCTCTAATCTGGAGAACCGGGATTGATTCCCCACTTTTCCACATGCAGCCATCTGGTTTTCCTTGGACCAGTCACAGTTTTCTTATAGCTGTTCTCACAGAATAGTTCTCTCAGAGCTCTCTCAGTCCCACCTACATCACAGGATGTCTCTAGTGGGAGAGGAAGGGAAAGGTGTTTGTAAGTCACTTTGGATCTTATTTGGGTAGTAAAAAGCGGGGTATTAAAAAACAGCCCTTTTTCTTCTTTAAAATGTATGGGTATAAATCTGCAAAGTCTCCTTTCTGAACTCCCCGGCAGCGAGAGATACAAACTTAGCTATTCATGGGAAGTTCTGCTTGCAACAATAGTGGGTAAGGTTATATTTAGCCAGGTCATAGATCTGCAGTCTAGAGATCCGCATATGAATCCATCCTGTTTCTAATTGTTATGCATTCATAGGCAATCTGCTCTGTTGCTTGGCAGACAATAGCAGCCTGTTCAGAAGACTTGTTTTTGTGTATTTGATTCTTTTCAAGCATGTTTGACCCTGACCTTTAGATGACATTATCTGTGAGTTTTATTGGAGGATGTCATATTATAGCTATAACATAGCAGACAAACAGTTCAGGATTGAAATAGAATCTGTTGATTTAGACCAAGAGAACAGAAAAACTCAGACTTTTTGGGTGTTTAGGATTAAACCATTACACCTAAGTTTCATTTCTTTGTCTATAAATTGTTAGTAATCCTAAACAGGTCTATTAAGGAGGCAGTATCACTTTGTTCACTAGGCCTCATTCCCAGGAAAGTGTATTTTAGAGGTGCAGGTAATAACACTTGGTTTGTATAGCTACAAAGTACTGGCAAAGTTTAAATATGCAAAGAAACAAAGGATTTGCTGCTCAAAGATTAAATAATTGTATTCAGAATAGAAACAATTTTGTAAAGAGAGAGGAGAGAAAGTCCTGTTCTAACTGTTAATCTGGAGACAAACAGGGAGGAAGTGTGCTTAAAGGAACAGGAAGTCTCCAATTGAGACAATCAGGATAAAGGAGGATATTGACAGGCAGGTGGGCATTTTCTGGGCACCAATAATGACGCTTCACACCACATTTATTGGCAGAACCGGCCACAGCTTTATTAACCTGGAGTGTTGGTGGGGCATAGGGAAGAGCCTTTCTTGTGGTCAGCCGACCACACCCCCAACCCGATCTCCCTAGCGGCATCCCGGAATCCCTCCCCTTCTCCCAGCCGGGAGCAAGGATTCCAAGCCACTAGGGGCCTTATCTGGGAAGTGTCACCCACCCGAGGTACCGCAGGGGGCACACACCTCCATTGGTCCAACCTCGGGCCACCCGGCTGTGTGAACCACCAGCCCTTTCCCCAAGGGTCGGGTGTTCACGCCCAGCCACCTCTTAAGAGGCCCCAACCTGGGAGACGGGCACACTCCGTACTCCCCCAAAACTCTGGCTCTCCCTATGCCACCCCGCCGGCTGTGACATAATAAACAAGAAAAAAACGATCCCCTGTACTTGCAACACACGACCTAACCAACAACAGCAACCTTTTTTTTTTTTTTGCGAAGGGAGGGGGGGAGGGAAACCTTCCATCTCTGGCAGCTCCCAGGGGCTAATGAGGCGGGCTGACGTACGTGGCGCTATCTATAGCCCGCCTCATTAGCCACGTGCTGCACGCTCTGCGGCTCGCCGTCCCCGACGTGCCTAGCACGTCATCCGCCGCGTCTGCCTGGTGCTGGCTCCCCCGCCCGTCAATAGGCGGCCCAGGTAATTCTCGGCCTTATTTTATTTGAAAAAATACTAGGACATTCCCTTCTAAATATGCTAATTGCAAATCTCTCCCGATGCTCCCTGTAGGATATTCTTCATATCATGCATACAACAATATTCCAACACGAAGTTACTTGAGCTAAAAGGAATCCATACAGAAGTCAAAACTGAAGAAAATCCCCATTCTAAACCTTTCCTTAGCTAACCCTAACCCTAGCATTAACCTCAATATGAATCTCTATTATTTTCCATATTTTTTACATTTAAAATAATGTTAAAAATGTTTATACGACTCATGACCTTTCCTTACCATGTCTAAGTACTTTTCCTAAATTGGCAGAGGGTCAGATTTTACCTTTTGTTGCTCTTCATACGAGAGAATTTTTGGCCTGTAGTATGCTTTGTACTTTAACTTCACAACTCCCTTCTGATTCCGCCTCTGCTCCTAGTCATAACAGTACCTAGAGAAAGAGTTCCGTACAGTGTGCCATATTCGTATCCAAATGATCAGGGGGGGGGGAAAAAAAGGGGGGGGGGAGACAGAAAAGGAGCACATCTGGAAAGATACCTACCTACTGTTTTGCGTTTTTGTTTTTGTTTAAGCTTTAAACCTTGCTCCTGTGAACAGACAGGTCTTATTCCTGTTGAATTGGAGCGAGCTCTTTCCACCCCACATAAACAATAAGAGCCAAGAAGGAAACTTACATTTATTCTGGCTTTGATAGCTTCAAGACTGCCTCTGCTATTGCTCTGGTGTAGCTTGGAGAAAGGTAGCTTCTGACTTATCATCACTTAACAAAGTTATAGGCCCTTTTAGCCTTCTCCCATTTCATAGACCGTTTATGCACTGGAGGTTTCATGCCAGGCTGCAGGCTGGAGCTTTAGTCGTGGCAGGTTGCTCCACCTCTTCCTGCACCCACATGGGGGAGCATTTGGCCTGGTGCACCACACCTGCCCTCAATTTGTGCTCCTGCACAGGAGCTGGGGCAGTGAAGTTCCCAGTGCATAAACGGTCATAATGACGGTAATAGAGAGGAGCACAACACGGAGGAGGCCTGAGAATATGAGGTGAGGGCGCTGAATGCACCTGCTGTATTTTTGTGTCTGCAGCTTCTCAGGATCATCTGGTGAGGCTAAAATTAAATTGCCGCCTGCTCTTTCTGAGGGCAAACAAATGTGTTCTGGAGAGGCTTGCCCTGACACACTGTTTATTCTAACGTGCAGCTGGATCCATTTTGTGCACTGAGAGAAATATCATGCAGCAGAAACAAACTTTGTGTCCAGTTAGGCACCAATATATCTAATTTTCAGGATTAGTCCATCAATGGATGCTGAAATCTGGGAGACTGGGGCTACACACTGACAAGACAGATCATTCTACAAACTAGAAAAAAGACAACAGGTTTGCAGAAAAACCTGATTTTTTTTTAACTATCCCAGGTCTAAACCTTTCTTCACGTAATAGAATCAGTGCCTCTAATTTTAAGAAATGAAATGCCCTCTTAGTGAACTACGTAAGGCTATAATGGAGACTGAAGCTGTGTGGAAGTTCTCCTGGAATGCTTCCCTTTGGATGGTAGACTCTGTGGAAGGGTTTCCCAACTATCGTCCTGGAAGGGTTTCCTGAAGAGGTGGAAGTTAATTATTTCTTTTTTTTTTATGATTAAACATTTATTGTGATGTGCTCATATCCGGTCATGCGGACCCCGGGAAGGTGAAGCATGTACATAGCTATGTTTCCCAACCATATTCTGCATGATCACAACACTTCTGAGGTTTCTTGAAGCCTGAAGAATGTTTCAAGCGTTTCTCAACACTAAACACGGTGAGAAAGGCTGTGCTATGGACTCACAACCATGCTGCACTCCCCCCTCCCCACCCCCCAACTCTGTCCTCTCCTCTCCAGGCTCTACCTCAACTCTCTGGGAATTTCTCAAGCAGGAATTGGCAACCCTATGCTCAACCTGTCCATAGAGATTTCTTCCATAAGGAAGGCCGAGCATCAAAGAATTGAGGCTTTTGAACTCTGGTGCTGGAGAAGACTCTTGCAAGTCCCTTGGACTGCAAGGCGAACAAACCGGTCAGTCCTAGAGGAGATCAGCCCTGACTGCTCCTTAGAAGGCCAGATCCTGAAGATGAAACTCAAATACTTTGGCCACCTCATGAGAAGGAAGGACTCCCTGGAGAAGAGCCTAATGCTGGGAGCGATTGAGGGCAAAAGAAGAAGGGGACAACAGAGAATGAGGTGGCTGGATGGAGTCACTGAATCAGTCGGTGCAAACTTAAATGGACTTCGGGGAATGGTAGAGGACAGGAAGGCCTGGAGGATCATTGTCCATGGGGTCATGATAGGTTGGACACGACTTCGCACCTAACAAGAACAACAATGCCCAACCTACCCTCCCCACTCCAATTTGCAGACTTACTAAACTGGAATTCCAGAATGAAGGCAGGAATTGTGTAGTTGTATTTCACAGGAGACGTCCAGGTTTCATTTGAAGATCAGTAACGATAGGTGGGCATCCCACTAAAAGCTCACAATAGCCTTCATCTGACTTTTTTTGGGGGGGAGGGAGTTCAGAGAAAAGGTCAGATTAGATGAGATGGAAACCATGGTTCTTCCAACATTTTCTAAATGCAAATTAAATGTGCATGGGGTCCCAGTCTGGATAGGAACCATGACGCAAGGAGGGAGTATTCTTTGTAAACTTGAATGGCTTTATCTATTGAAACAACCACAACTCCATGCTCCCATTTATTTTTAAAGGATTATGTCTATAGTTGCATCTGATGAGCTGCCCTCTGCCATAATAACTGTGTTACTGCTCCTAACATTCTTTGTTGTTTTAACCACGAGGCACAATTTTGCTTATAAACTGTAAAGTCCGTGTAATTTTTCTGAATTTTCTTTTGTATCTGCTTCAATGACTTTAATGTGATTACCATAAAGAGAGCCCTGCTCGATCAGGCCAATGGTCCATCTAAATTCAGCACAAAGTTTCATGCACTAGCCAATCAGTTGTCCTGGATGGGCAACCACCAGTGATAGATGCTAACCCCCCCCCCATGTGATCTCCTAGTGCTGGTATTGATATTTCCTGACCCTGAACATGGAGGTTCCACTTAGTTACCATCTCTAGTAGCCATTAATAGACTTGTTCTACCAGAATCTGTTTCCCTTCCAAAGCTACCTATGCTAATGTCTACTGCAACATCCGCTGGCAGTAAATTCTACTAAGTATCAAAATATTCACTAAGTATAGAAATATATTTAATCTGCCTCGAATCTATTGCCTATCAAATTCATTGTGTGCCCACAGGGTTTAGAAGGGAAAGAAGTTGTGTTATCTCTGGGATGGTTTACGCACATAGAAACCCAGGTATATCTTGAGGCTGAAAAGTGTGTCCTTGTTTTGCCTCTTCCTTTAACAGCTCAGACTGATAAGATGTTAGTTAAACTCATCCCTATAGTCACCGCTATACTTTAAAATCTCCCTTTTCAAGGAGATCCACTCAAGCGCCTCATTAGTTATTTCTCAATAAGAGATGAAAACCTTTTTGTTAAGGCTAGCCTTCAAAGGGGAAGAGATGTTATTGCTCTGATTGGCAGTCAACACTTTATTATCTCTGCTGAATTCTGGAGGGGCTGCTGGGTTGATCTGTGGAAGCCCAAACTTGTTTAGTATGTGGGTAGCTGCGTTGGTCTGAAGCAGTTTGCTGGTAGGGGCTCATGGGAATTGTAGTCCATGGACATCTGAAGGACCACAGGTTGACTACCCCTGGTTTAGAAGGTGTCATGAACAAACTTTAGATTCTGGCCTAATGGGGATGCCTCAAGGAAACAGATCCTCTGTGTAGCTGAACGAGAGAACAATCTATACAACTTGAGTGGAGTTAGAGGTCTCCGGACTTCTTTTCTTGTGTTGCCATGGATCCGGAGATATTCAGTGTTTCATACCTGCCTGTGTTGAAGATAATATAGTCCAATCAATTGATGCTGATGCTAAGGTCCAATCAGTTGATGAAGATGATAAAGTCCAATCAGTTGATTAATTAGATAAACACACTAGTGTCACCAGTTAGAATTTAAATTCTGGGGTTTAGTGTGGTTTTCTTTCCTTCACAGATTTTGGTACTGCTGTTGTTGCTGTTGCTGCTACAAGTATTCCTACTGCTACATTGCTCTCCATTCTTTTATGTTATCCTCACAACAACAACAATGATCTTGTGAGGTATGTTTGGCTGAGCGATGGTGACAGACCCAAATCTGGATCTAACACTACACAGCCTTTTTCAATCTTTTGACCATGGAGAAGCTCCTGAAATAATTTTCCAGGCTTCGAGGAGCCTCAGAAGTGATGTCAACTGGGCATTCCTTCCTGCCATGCCCCTCTGTAGGTGCCATGTCACTAGAGGTGACATGGCACCTACAGAGGGGCATGTCACTAGAGGTGACATCACCACCCATGTTAACAGGCAGGTTCGAGGAGGACTGAGGTGGGGAGAGACAGGAGGTGTTTAAGCAGAAAGTAAGCATGCAGGCTCTGTCCCTTCTCAGGAGCAGAAACCATCAGTGAACCCATGCTCAGGGGGAGGGGAACAATCAAAGTGGCCAGTCACCTAGTTTGTGTCTGAGTCCATTAAGGCAGGAAGGGAAATGCCACATACCCCATACAGAGCTCCCATGGACCTGCTTGGGAATCCTGCACTATGTCTTCTTGCCAGCTTGGTGTAGTGGTTAGGAGTGTGGACCTCTAACCTGGGGAGCTGGGTTTGATTCCCCGCTCCTCCCCCACATGCAACCAGCTGGGTGACCTTGGGCTCACCACAGCACTGATAAAGCTGTTCTTACCGATTAGCGATATCAGGGCTCTCTCAGCCTCACTTCCCTCACAGGGTGTCTGTTGTGGGGAGAGGAAAGTGAAGGCGAATGTAAGCTGCTTTGAGACTCCTTCGGGGAGAGAAATGCGGCATATAAGAACCAACTGTTCTTTTTTTATGCTTTCTGCTGAACATGTAATCCTCCTCAACCATGATGGCACAATGTCAACAGGGTAAGTTTCTTATATTGGCAAAGGACCAACTACAGCCATTTAGCTTCAGCATCATACAAATGTGACCTATACATACAATCCAATGGTAATTGTCCAGGAGATTTCCTTCCCATCTGAGTTTTACTTTGAAATAGAGAACCTCAAAATGGGAACCCAAGTTGAACACCAAATGGGATTCCAGACTGGCATCTCTGATTTGCCCAGACTGGTTGCTTAAATCCAGCAACAAGATTTGGAACGAATCTTATGCCAAGAAACATCAAATGTGTCACCAGTCCAGCTTCCTGAATGCATCCTAGAATGTATTTATCTGATACTTCCTCTGTAGAGCTCAGGGGATCAAAAAGAGTATTCCTCCCATCACAAGCAAGCCATGACATGCATTCTGTTTTAGGCTGAAGAATGTGCTGCCAGATTACGTGGCTGTCTATGGGAGTAAGAATGGAGGGTTTGAACTTTGCTCACTGGGATGGTAGAATCCAGGCTAGAGATTGGCCTAACATCTCTCAGCAAGCATCATAGTATAGTGGGAGGTTGAACCTGGATCTCCAGGGTTTGGTCCAACATGCTAATGCACTTTGTCACACTGACTCCCTCAGCCATTTGGCTGAGTTGTATGAAATTCCAGTAAGTTAGTCCTTCGTCGTTAAAAAAACGTAACAAAAAAAAAAACACTCCATCGCTTAATACCCCCCTCAGCACAAGCCTGTTGCTCTGGGTTTGCATCATAGTCAAAACATCTCCATCCTTGGAGATTTATGGATCATGTCTAATAAGCTCCCTGACTTGATTGGTGGAAGTTGATATTCCAGTGCAGATCCTAATATCTTGAGAACCAGAATGTCAGTCTAATCTTCAACTCATCTCTCCTCCTTCACTGTCAGTCCTATGGATGGAATTTAGGTAAAGTCAAGGATTTCAAGATACAAATGATTTCAGAAAACCTGAGGGATAGATGCACCTGAGATATTTGCTTTTCTCAGATTAAAAATTAAAAACTCAATAAGTAAGTATTTAAGTATTTCAGCTCTATTAGCTGCTGCTGCTGCAAGCTGTCTGACTCATCTCTGATCCCATCTATTTTTTAAACCTTGCTCTTCCTTCAAGGAACTCAGGTCTGCAGATGTTTTTCTTTCTCCTCTCTTTTATCCACAACTATCTTTTGAGGTAGGCTACGGGGAGAGTGTACAGGAAACATGGGAGCTTTGAGGCTAAACCAGGATTTGAGCTTTGGAATTTTTGGGCCTCAATTGATGCCATCACCATTACACAAGACTGTCTCTCAGTAGGCCAAGCTAAGCAAACCATTCCTCCCCATATTGGCTCTCTCTTTCCTTTCACCAGCTCTATTGCCACTTTTTGCATTCACCAGGGTTGAATGGTCAAGTAGACTTGAAGAGCACAGTCGATACTTGATGGTGCAGCATTTATTTCCAACAGCCCTCTTAAAGCATTTAGTGATGGCAATGTTCTCTTTATCGAGGAGAGTGGATAAAGTGAGTGGGCGGTTTTTTGGACAATATTATTTGTCTGAATGTGTGTGCAGTGCTTTGCCATCCATATCTGCTTCAAAGTGATTTAGGAGTCCTTCACACTTCCTGCCCCTTCATCCTGAACTAAACTCATTCACTCCTTTACTAGCATACCAAATTGCTCCATAAACATTTCATTACCAATAAACATGGTAATACTTCAGTGAGGGCAAGTATTTTATTCCATCAGACACTAATTGCATTTTTTTTTTAAAAGACAGCATTTTGAGGGTTCGGAAGATTAGCACTAGCTAGTTAGTAAAAACCTGTTGTCCCCACCCCCACCCCCAATCGGCTGTGGAGTTCAAATCAATATGTAAAATCCAGTCTTGTTAACTCCAGCCAGTCCTCCTGAGCTCCTGTTGCCCCCTTTGGGTTTCCTACTGGCAATGTTGCAATTGCAGAGACTATCATAATTTTCAGCATCCTTTAGTCTGGGTCTAGACTCTAGGCCTAGTGTCCCTGAGTCCATTCATTGCCTAGCCCAGGGGCAGTCAAACTGCGGCCCTCCAGATGTCCATGGACTACAATTCCCATGAGCTCCTGTCAGCGAATGCAGGGGCTCATGGGAATTGTAGTCCATGGGCATCTGGAGGGTCGCAGTTTGACTACCTCTGGCCTAGCCAGTTCCTTGTCTGTAATGGTGCCCAGATTTTCTTTTCTGATGCCAACAAAACTTGTTTGTGATGGGTATGAACACACTACATTGTGCTCGTGTACTTTCCTGCCTCCTCTTCCCTTTGTGTGTAGGATACATTCAAAAGCTTTCTAGTGTGGGAAATCTTGATCCCAGTTTAATGCACTCTCACTTCATATCTGAGTGAAGGCAGCTGAATGAATTGGAGTTTGTTTCCTCTCCATGAACCAGGATTCTAACAGGACAATTCTAAGCTGTTCTGCAGTATTTCAGAACTGCACTCTGTAGATGCTCCGAGGCAGACAATACCTGCATATTAACCTCTTGCTAGAGTGTTGGCAGATTTTACATATGCAAAGAGGGGCAAAGCACCAAGCTGCTTAAAAAAATAGAACAGTTTTATTATGTCAAGAGAAACAGTTTTGTGTAGAAAGGAGACGGAGACATAACTAACATTTCTGCTCTGCATTCATTCTGGAGGTTCATTCTGGTAGCAAGGCAGGAAGAGGTGTACTCGAAGGAGCAGGAAGTCTCCTGTGAGCCAATCAGGACAGAGAAGATTATTTGAAAAGCATCATGAAGTTCCTAATCTAAATATGTTAGCTACATATCTCCTTTGATGCCCCCTGTAGGATATTATTTATATTCAGTTTAATCATGGACTCAATAGATCTTGCATATCTTAACATAGCCCGCAGCGCCGCGGGCGCCGCGGACTAAATAAAGCTGTAAGGGCTTTGTAGGAGGAGTTAGGGCGGGCTCTGTCTGGGATGAGGAAGGGGGCCGATTGGCCCCTTCCTCTGGACAGACCATTGGCCGGGCGGATTGGTCCGGCCGATTCCCGCCCTGCCGAAGGGAGCAACTGTGAGCCGCGCTCTGCGCGGCTCGCAGTTGCTCTCTTGCCAGCGGCCTGACGCCCGAGGGAGCCCTGGCCATCAGGCCGCCACCCGAGGGAGGCCCCACCACCCGAGGGAGCCCCCGCCGTCAGGCCACCGCCCACGGAGCACCCGCCAGCTGCGCTCAGCGAGAGGCCCGAAGCGCCTCCGACGCCTCAGGCCGCCAACCACAGAACCCCCGCTGTACTGTAAGTATCTAGCACCCGCTGTATTGGTCGTACAGCAGGCTTGATTACTATTTCTAACATAAACCACCACCCGGTAGTTTGTGACATTAAACAACTGCAAGGGTTTGAAATCCCAAATGGTGCATTAATCTCTCTTCAAAGAGAAAAACAAAAGAGAAATCTTTTAAAAGAGAACAAGAGGCATCAGTGGTGATTGGGGGAAACAAGTTCCTAGTTTCACAAGTGTAGGCATTTAAATATCATGGGAAACATGCAGGAGGGGAGAGGAGCATGCATACACAGTAACAAGCTGCTTATGCACCCTTCATGAACAGGGCTTGGCTGCACCATCTGATTGCAACCGTCATGTGTAGTCTTGCCCCATCCCTACTTTCTTCTTGGCTTCTCTTTGTTAGTGGCTTCACCATCCCTTGTTTCCTGCCTTTTCAGGACACTGTGGACCCACTTTTTAACGTTATTTTGTTTCTTAATGAGCCATTTCTCTTTCAACCCTTCCAGAGTATGCAACCCTTTCTGCACCTTAGGCATCATGAGATCTCTTCTGCAGAGCCCCCACTGTTCTCAGTTTATCATCTCAGTTAAGACTTTTTCTCCACCTACTCTTCCTTCTCCATACTCTTTATTTGCCTGTTCTGCATCCTTTCGCTATGAATTGACACCCACTGTCTCCTCCTTGGTTACAGCTAACCCAGAGGATCAAGAGAAGTCCTGACTTCACTGTGGGCTGGAGCCGCTTTCTGCACGTCTAGAGGCTGTAGTCTTTCAGGATGCTCTGTGGCAACCCAGAAGCACAGATCAGTCTGTAGTAGATGATCCACAAGAAGAATCTATCTGCCCTCGCTTGGCATTCATTAGGGTATGAGGCATCTATGAGGCAGGTGCGGGGATCAGCTGACATTTCCTCTTGCCCTTTCTTTAACATTCATTTCGGTTTCATAACAGGCTGTGTTATTGTCCACGTCAGGAGGAGCAATTTGCATTACAGAACAGCAGTGTCTGTTCTGATTAAGAACAACACTTTCCTACATATCCTTCTTTCCATGAATATTGAAATTAATTAAACCCAGCAAAGGCTCTAGTTCAACCTAATGACTTAGCAGTGTAACTTCTTATGCGTTCCGGAACTGAGTGAGATGGTACAGATGCAGCTCTTGATATACCTAATTAGGAACATGATTTGTGTAAAGAGATGGAGGGATGCGTCAAAGTGCTCAGTGCTGCTGGCCTCAAACTACTTGCTTTTGAGACCACCCTGCCTTTTAATAAAAACAAGCAGGAACCTGAAAGTGCATGAGCAAATTTCCCCCATTCCCTACTATTTCCTTTCTCTCCTTCCACAAAATTCCCCACAGCCTCTTCCTCTTTCCTGCCTCCTTTTCTTCCCATCCATCAGCCCACCAACTTTTATCTTCCTCTTCATCAGATTTTCACTCTACCTGTTGCACTCAGGAGAACTATAGTCCAGTTTTATGGTTCTGGTTACCAAGAGTTTAAGTATGCAAAGAAGTGAAAAGCCCTAAATGCCTTAAAATAATTAAATAGTTTAATTAAGGAGAGAAACAATTCTGTAAAGAAAGAGGAGAGATAGAGAGTTCTAGCTGTTTTAGTGTTCTGCATTCATTCAGTCTATTCTGCAGGCAAGGAGGGAAGATGTGTAGCAGGGAGTCTCCAATTGAGCCAATCAGCACAGAGAAGGAGATAATTTGAAGAATAGCAGGAAGTCCCTGATTGAAATATGCTAACTATATAACTTGTCCTGTGCCGCATGAAGGATATTCTCCATATCCTGTTCAATCATGCATACAATATATGTTGCATATTCCAGCAGCCAGGCCCACTGCAAATCCTGCAAGGATTTCTTGGTTTCTGTTTCCCTGTTCTATTTCCTCTTTCCCTTCATTTGATAACACTTGCATTCCTTAACCTTCTCTGTTTCCTTCCCTTTTTCCTATCAACCACCAACCTTTTCTTTTATTTTGCTTGTTTTTAGATTTTTCTGCAAACCTAGGACGCGCTTAGTAGGTTTGTCAAAAGATCCATCGTGGCCCTTCATGGATCAAGTAGATTTAAGTGTCCTCAGATTTGCCCAACTTTGCTAACTGTCTATAGTGTAGCTTTTGCCCTTCTCTTGTCCATGTGTGTGTGAAAGAGATAGAGAGCACCACTATTAGCTTTTACTCTGCATTAACGCTGAAAGCTTATTTTAGAGGTGATAGTTTTAACGGAACAGTGTACTATTCAGCAAAGGATATTTGACTTTAAGAAACCCGTTAACTTAATTTTCAGAGTGTTCCAGTTAATGAAGTCCTCCTTAGCCCATGTTATAAAATTATCTCATTTGGAATATCTACTTGAATGTGGGCTAAGATAAAACAATCCAGGACAGATGGTGGAGAGGAACAATATGCAATGATTTCTTCTTCTTCTTCTTCTTCTTAAATTATTTACATCCCACTTGTCTCCCCAGTGAGGACCCAAGTGGCATGTAATTAAAAAAAACCCAGGACTGTTTCCACAGCCTCAAAAAAAAAATGTTGCGGTGGCCTTCCTAAACTCCCATGGAATAACAAAGCTTTTCTGCACAAAAATCAAGCTCTTAAGGGGCAGGCTGGAATCAATCCCTGTTTGTCACACAGTTTGAGAATCCTAAAAAAAAACAAAAAACTGCAATTTCCCCCCTTTGTGTTACAATGCAAATTTGCAATAACAATAGCACCTGCTTTCTGGGAATACTCTGGAAAGTTAAAAGTCAGAACCAAGGACTCCACATCCCCCCTGCCTTCCCTGTCTCCCCCTCCAGCATATAAATACACTTTATTTTCATGATTTAAGGTGCAGCGGAGCACTTTGTAACTTTCGTGCACATAAACAGATGTGTAATGGCGGCCAACATGCCTTGTCTTCATGCATGCACGGTGATTGAGCATACATCAACACAAGACACCCCCCACTTGCTTGGGTGATTTGAGTGCCATGGGAATTGAGGGATGGGGGAGTGTGATTTTTTCCCCCTTTATTTTTGATTGCACTACAGTACAAGTGCATTTGTGCTCATGCTCAGACCAAAAAAGGGGTGGAGAAATGTAGATTCTAAAGGGTAAATTCCCCGAAGAAGCAAAAGAATATGTCTAACAGTACAATCTTATGCAGATGTCTAGGATCACTGATTTCTGTGGAGGAATTCCAGTCCTGGATTGCACAGGAAGACTGTTGGAAATGATATGCATTTCAGGATTTAATTTAGGGATGAACAACTGTTCATTGAAAACAAAAAGCAAACCAACCAACAAAGATTTGCATTTGTTGTTGCTGTTAATGGTTTCAGATCTCGGCTTTTCTTTCTTGGCTTTGTTAGATATTTGCATTGTCTGCACATTTTGTATGGGTTTAATATATAATTCATATGGTATATTTACTCTAGTCTAAACTTATTGGAAATCAATAGATTTAGACTGGAATATCTTTGCATATGATTGCACTGTTCTTTCTTTACTTGAAATACTTGTGGTGCCAACTCTCCCCTGCAAATAACATAATGTAAGAGCACAACCAGAGCTCTGCTGGATCAGACTGGTTGTCCATCGAGTTAAACATCTTGTTTCATGCAGAGGCCAAAGCTATTGCCCTGGAAAGCCAGATATCAGGTCACAGAGACCCTGAAGTTGTCTCCTATTATTGATATCCAGGGCTCTCCTGCTTTTGAATTTGAAAGCTCTATTTTGTTACCATAGCTTGTAACTAATTAAATGAATGAGTAGTTCCTTTTGTCTGTCCTGAACCTATTGCCTACCCTTTTTAGAGGAAACATTTGACTCAAGAAAACAGAAAAGGGTGCAGAAATAGAGTATCAGATTGAATGTGCAAGGGAGAATCGCCATGGGTATTTGGGGTTGAGAGGTGAGAAATTTGAAATCATCCCTACATGCATTACATGAAGGAATGGTTTGAAGAGTCCCATTGTTCCTCCTCAGTTCTCTCTTCTGGGCTTAAGAACGTATTTACTGATTATTTTTGCCCTGTTTTGTATTTTTAGAAACATGGCCAGAAAATCTCTTTGGGGTTTAAACAATCAAAGAGAGAGTGGTTGTCTTGAGAGTTGGCCTCATAGGCAGGTTAGTCAGCCATTGGAATATTATTTCATGAAGGCTTCTCGGGTGGTGATAACATTATTCCACCCCCTTTCCCCCAATATCCCCTTGTTCATGTTTTAATCTCCCACAGAATATTCTGCAGCTAGAAAGACGCAATTTTGTCTTAAGCAGGTTGGTCTCAACTCAATTTAAATCCAGCTAAGAGGACTAAATTGATATGTAAGTAAGTGAGTCAAGAGCTCAGAATCTCTTTTGGAACAAGCTGGAGAATGTGTTCCAATTCTCATTTATTTCCTGTTAGGGCTCCTCTAATGGAATAAACCATACGAGAGGGATATCAGTGCTGTGAATTTTCTATCTGTCAGGCAATGGAGTGGAGACTTAGTTTAAGAATGCCCCCCTTCCCCTGCAGTAGTAGGCAATGGTCAAGACTGGGCAGGCTACTAGACGATTGCTCTAACTTCATGTTATACAACAGGGGTGGCCAAACTGTGGCTCTCTAGATGTCCATGTACTACAATAACTATGAGCCTCTGCATGTTGGCAGGAGCTCATGGTAATTCTAGTCCATGGATATCTGGAGAGCTACAGTTCAGCCACACCATTTATACAGTCTTGGGGGAGGGGGGAGAAACAAATCCTAGTGTCAATTGAGAGCATAAATGAGTTGCTTGTAAGAACTATGAGAAAACTGAGATGGGCACATTGGAACTTGTCATGAGAATGGAGAACATGAATTCCTGTATCCATGCTGAATATATGTGTAGATTACTCCTGTAGGATAATGGCATAATTGTACAAAGGGTTTCGGGTGGATTTTGTAGACACTGAACCATTACATTATACTTGTGCATCCAAACTGACCACCTCTGAGATGAATGTTGTCCGCATAGGGGTGGAAAGGAATGTGGCATTAATGCCGATGGCAAAATCTACACATAATTCTTTGCTCCATGGTACTATTTTGCAGTGTGGCTGCCTTGCTTTGAGTAGAAGTAGACTTTCAGTCTGGAGCTGATATTGGTGCTACTAATATACGGAAAGTACATTTATTTCTCAGAATCTGTACAGATAGAGCTACGTAAGTACTGGGGACTCCATCATACAACCAGGTATTTCTGGAGTTTGGAACTCAGGTTGTTTGAAGAATAAAGAATGCACCTTATTTTGTTAGTTGTAGAACTGTGTAAGACATGATTAATTCCTGGTCCAGGGAACCTGTGATCCCTGTTCTCCTGAGTAGTTGCAACACTGCCAACCGGCAGAACACAGCAACATGTCAGAGGGACTCTGCTCCAAATCTTACTTCTGCCATGAACTCATGACAGGGCCTTAGACATGCCTCTTGACTTGAGCAGAGGGTTTCTGTAATTTGATAGCAAAATAATGCCTGTGACACCCAGATTTGGATAGCCAAGGCTAACCTCATCTCTTCAGATCTTAGAAACTAAATAGGGCCAGCACTCCTATTTTGGTAGGAGACCTTCAAAGAATACATGACACACAGGCAGCCAATGGCAAACCATCTTTGAATGTCTCATGCCTTGAAAGCCTTAGAAAGCAAACTGATTTGAGATTGTTGGCAGAGCTTAAATATTCAAGGAGGTTGAAGCACCAAGCTGCTAAAAAGAAGAGAAACAATTTTCTACATACTTCTCCATTCCACCCCCCTTCATTTTTCAGTTGTCATCTTATTCAGTGAGACAAGAAGCACAGATTCAGATATCTGGTATAAGTGCTTGGCAGAGAAACCACTGGCAAGCTTCTGAATAAACAATGCATCCCACACATTGTTGTATTTGTACTGTCACACGTTGTAACAATAAGCAAACTGTATATCCCATTGTGGACAAGACAGTCTTGGGGGTGAGTGGGTGCTACCGTGTAATGATATAACAAAACATCTAAGTGGGCAATGTTGAGGTGCCCTATGTTGAGTCAGACAATTAAGTCTATCCAAGTCATTACTGTCTCTTCCGACTGGCAGGGACTCTCCAACTTCTCCAGCAGAGGTCTTGCGCATGACCTCCTCTGATCCCTTTAAATTGAGATGTTGGAAATGGTTTGGTTCAGGGGCATAGCATGCACATTGTAGGCAAAAGATCGCAATGTGCATGTTATGCCACTGAACCAAACCATCCCCCCAATAAACCTCCATCCCTCCTAAAGAACATATGAAGCTGTAGCAGCTCACCAGTAGTTCAGGACAAGTTTTCATATTATCTGCTACTGGAGCTTTTAAGTGGAGAAGGCAGGGACTGATCCTAGAACTGTCTACCTGCAAAGCTGATGGTCTGCCATGGTGCCATGGTCCTTCTCCATAGATGATGTATAGATGGAGCCTGAGATTTGAACTAGGGCCTTTAAGACTCACAACACAGTTCCTTAGCTATGTTGTGAGAAATACTTTGGATAAAAGAATACGGGAGGTCTTAAAACTACCAAGGCTAGATTATTTTCCTTGTTCGTCTTTTCATTCATTATGGATAATCACAGGTTGCAGGTGGCATGAGTCTGTGAAACTACACCAGAGTGTGGATACTCTTGGAGAATGAGTCCCTCTACACATGTCAGTCAGAACAACAGTTAAACAGATTTTTTTTTAAATCATAGTTGCCATCTAATGGAAAGAAGGTCCCCCAAAGACCCTTTTAACAGCCCTACAGAGTAGAAATAATTGACACTTTCCAGTAAGTGTACAGATATTGAAATGATTCACTTTATTAACTCTCACTTCTCTCTCCTTAACGTGATAATATGTACATTAAAGATGATGGTATCATATGCAAGGGCATAGGAGAGACTAATGGACCAGAACGTTAGAAACCATCTATTACTTTCTCTAAGGAAAACATTTATTTTTTTTAATGCCATGAAGTTTAAAATTATGAGCTAATCTTTGGATTCAGTCCACACTGGAATGTTAACATTCAAGGGATATTTACGTGTGATTTGGTCTTGTCTGTTAGGACTCTTGCTGTTTGTCATAGTCAGGACAAGCATTAAGGGTCAGAATGGTTGTACATCTGCTAAGGGTCTGGGTTAAATTTTTGCCCCTATGAGGCAAAAAAGGGGAAAGCACACTTCTACAACCTTTTCCTGTAGCTGTAAGAAAACTTTTGAAAATCCCTATCACCTGAGCCTGCTAACTAATCTCTTCTTATTCAATGGCTATATCTAAAAAAGGTAATTTTGGAGAAGAAACTTCTCTCCCCATACCATGCTTAATCATGTCAGAAAGGGGAGCTTGTTTGCTTATGACTCATTTTCTGCAAATAAACTAGCAAATGCCAATGTTTCCATGGTCATTATTTTGCCCAAGGTGGAATTCAATTCTTGTAAGCCTCACCATTTTTGCTGCCCTACCAACTACCCTTTGGCAACCAGTCCAGTCTGCTATAGAGAGACCTAAAATATGGTTGCTTTCCCTTGAAAAGTATCTAATTATTCTTTTCTGTGTGACTGAATTAACTGGCGATGATGTTCGTTCTGTGGCTTTTAGTCTAGCATTATGTATCACAAGAGCCTCTTGTGACGCAGAGTGGTAAGGCAGTGACATGCTGTCTGAAGCTGTCTGCCCATGAGGTTGGGAGTTCGATCCCAGCAGCCGGCTCAAGGGTGACTCAGCCTTCCATCCTTCTGAGGTCGGTAAAATGAGTACCCAGCTTGCTGGGGGGTAAACGGTAATGACTGGGGAAGGCACTGGCAAACCACCCCATATTGAGTCTGCCATGAAAACGCTAGAGGGCATCACCCCAAGGGTCAGACATGACCTGGTGCTTGCACAGGGAATACCTTTACCTTTACCTTTTATGTATCACAGCACAGTCTTCTGGCAATCTTGGGGGTGGGGAGAGGATTTACCTATCAGTTACCTCTCTTTCCCATTTGTGGGCAAGAACAGTCCACATGTTGCAATTGACAATGAATTTAAAGGAAATGGAACAGAGATCTTTTATACAATCCAGGGCATGAGCAGATGGGCAGAAACAGTGAGTGAGAGTCCTGCACTCTGAGTTTATCCCCGCGGGTTCCCACCTCTACATTTATTTGTGGGGTGAGATGAGCAGAGTCCTCTGAAGTTAATGTTCTTTATTTGGATGGATGCGCCGTGTGGGATTTTTACGTGAGTGGGATTGTTAGAAGAATCAGTGCATATTCATACACCAAAAAAAGTAAATGTCAATACAAGCTAACAAAAGCCTGAGATGACTCTAGGAGCATTGTGGGCTGTGGTGCACAAAGGCTTATTCTAAAATAAACAATGTATTAGCCTTTGTGTTGACCTAAAACTCCTGTTTCATTTTGCTGCATTGGACAGCCAATGCACACCAAGTAGGTTCAGTGCAGGGTTACATAGCTGGAGAATTCCCTGCACACTGAGGCCTATTATGCATGGATGTTTTCCAACAGTTTCACCGTACATGTCCGTTGGGTTTTCTCTGACATTCTGCATTGATTTTCCTCCCTTCAGCACTAGTATGCTTTCCAGTTGCTGTTTTCCTAGATTTTGTGAGAGTGCTTTTCTGTTGATTTTGCCCTTGTTCCACTTCCAAATTGAAGGTAACCCAAAAACACACAGATTCCCTCAATTTTTTTGGTTGCCCTTTTGCAGGCTCTTGAAAATCACTTCCCCACCCTCATTGATCTTGTTCTACCCACTCTGTACCTTCCAGAATCCTTACCCCTTTATCTGTGTACAAACTCCATTTCCTCCTACTAGCAGCCTGAGTCTAGAAATATGAGACTATCACTTGTCTCAGAATGCTGAATTAAAAAAAAATGACAAGAGGAAAGTTTAAAAGGAGCTGCTTGATGTTGAATTCCCTGCAGGTATTGAATTTAAAGGAGGATCAGAGAGGAGGCAAATGGCAATGTTCCCATTTAAAAAAAATGGATTTAAGTGCTGCATGAAAACAAAATAAACGGTGGAGGATCATCAGCATGGAATGAAATTGACATGCAGTGTAAAGAGATATATATCTACTGGGAGGGGAAGCCTAAAATGTTGAAAACATTTCCTCCTTTAATGCCTTAGTGAACACAGTTGAAGGGGAACCATTTTGGCTGTCTCCCGCAGCTTAACATTAAAATGGTAGCTGAACCACATGGACCTTCTTCAAACCACCAGACTTAAGAATAACTTGGAACTGATCCATTTTGAGAATACAGTGCAATCCACACAGCCTTTAAAAACTGCTGAGATCATGACCAGTGTGCAGGATCAAACTAGAGCAGGGGTAGTCAAACTGTGGCCCTACAGATGTCCATGGACTACAATTCCCACAAGCCCCTGCCAGCGAATGCTGGCAGGGGCTCCTGAGAATTGTAGTCTATGGACATCTGGAGGGCCGCAGTTTGACTACCCCTGAATTAGAGAATCACAAAGGGAAAATCATGCAAATTTGGAATGAAGGGCAAGAAAATAGTATTATTTTGCAGCTCTTCTAGGGAAAAATACCCATAGAATGATGGGATGGTTTACAGGTTCTTATAACCATCCATTGACTTTCAGTAGCTGCTCCTTGTGTATTCCAGAGGTGGGTATTTAGACTAAACTATAATGAGGATAACATTCTCCCTGAAATTCTTTTGTATAATCCATCTCTGGCATTGTTTTAGGAACCGTTGTTAATTATTCTGTGTGTGTGCTTCATCTGACTGTGGATCGATTTTGCCCAGTAATTTACATTTTGACAGATGCTGAGTTATATTCCTAACAATATGCCATATATATTATTTTTGATTAGTCCACTTCTGGCTAAGTGCTGGGGTGGGAATCTGTTCTAATATGCTGATCTTAGGGACTGCTTTGAGCTGAAATGCAGCCCTAAGCCAGGCAAACAGAAGAATCCAAATGTTCCCTATTCTTCTCCCCAAACCCTTTCTCACTTTTAATTGATGGTTCTGACTGACATTGCTTAGGGTTTTTTTCTCTTTTCTTGTGTTTCAGTCCACAGTTTGGCCTCAATTAAACAGGCAAACAGCTATGTGTGCTTAGTGCTGCCTTAGTGCAGGGGTAGTTAAATTGCGGCCCTCCAGATGTCCATGGACTACAATTCCCAGGAGCCCCTGCCAGCATTCGCTGGCAAGGGCTCCTGGGAATTGTAGTCCATGGACATCTGGAGGGCCGCAGTTTGACTACCCCTGCCTTAGTGCTTAGTGAGCCTCTGCAGCTGATTTTTTCTTTGGATTTTGGTGTTCTGAATTAACTGAGTTGGAACTGATGTGCTAGCATTTTGCCATTGTTGTTGTTGTTTGCATTCCAGATGTTGCACCAAGCATTCCAGATGTTGCATTCCAGATGTGCACATGACTGGTTTGCTGCAGCTTTTGGCTGGATACAGAATAAATTGCAACTGCCCATCCCATTCCCACTGCAGCCCACCAATCTGCACAAAATGGTAGCTGAAGGAGGACTGAGATCTAGCAAAATCACATAGAAGCGCATTTGAAGGGCCTTCCTTTCAGATTGGCATTAAATCTAGAATTCAAGGTAGAAGTCGCCTTTGAGAAGATCTGAACTGAAAGTGAGTTCAGTGGTTGCCTGTAGTGTGGCATAAAGAGGCCAAAGTTACATTCATATTTTAAAATAATAAGATTTTTTTTAGTAGTGATTTAGTCAGCTCTTCATGAGAGAGAGTCCTGGTGAGGAACCTTAGCTTATGTGATACGCTTTTTTTTTTTTTTACCTCAGAGAAAAGCTGAAAGAACAGAAACCTTTGTTGGCTCTAATCTTGTTTGTCAACTAATATGCTGCAGCTGCTTTTCCAAATTTCCATTATCAGCACCCATGAAAAATGCAGATTGGATTAAAAAATGAACAGTGGGCTGTTAAACCACATCTTTAATGTCATATCCCATCAGCTCCTAATTAGCTGTAATGCAAGGTGACACGGCACAGACATTTGATGCCATGTCACGCATCACAAGGAAGAGGACATGTTTGCTATTGTGGCACCTGCTAATTTTTCTTCGAGTGTACCACCTGTGTGTGCTTGCATTTCATTAGGCCATAAACATGAACAAATTGTTGTGTAGAAGGTAGATGGAAATGTTCTGAGCACAGAGCTCATGTGACTGTTCACCAGGTCCCAAGTCACAATTCATCTCACGGGTACTATATCTTTCCTCATTCTGCTACTGCTAACTTTACAATGATACAATAAATGTGTTGGCCAGCAAACTCTCCACAAAACCACCTAACTAGAGATGTGCTAAACCTGCCCGGGTAATTTCAATAGCCCAACTTAGTCAGTGGAGATTTCCACTGATGCAAGAGGGATTGTGGGGAGAGGCCATGTCTCAGTAGTAGCACATCTGGTTGTTTTCAATCCCTGGCATTTCCAGTTATAAGTAGCTAGTAGTAAGTGGTGCAAAAAAGCCCTGCTAAGACCCTGGAGAGCCATTGCCAAATTGAGTAGATAGTTCTGGATGGAACAATCCTCTAATCTAAGGGAGCTTAGTAAAATGGTTTCCTCTACATTACAAACTTCCAACACTGCCCCTCATATCCCAAAGGACTTTGCTTTGAGAATGAGATATGGAGAGGGTCTTCATCCTGTTCCCCAAAGCAAAGCCCTCTGCTACTTGGAAGGGATGGTAAAGACACTGATCCCTTGCTGAGGTTCATGGGACATGTATTTATTGCATTGGAATCCCATCTTTCTTTCATCATGGAATTCAAAGCAGTGTGAACAAGCTACCAAGAATATTTCACACCCATCCAGACGTTTACCTGAATTTGCTTAGTGTATTCACAGAAGGTTACTGCATTAAATGCCTTCCAGTCAACCTGGGATATATGATATCTAGTGACATACATCTCAGAGTGTCCTGGGAGCTTTCATCACATATTTGAGGCCTTCACAGCAGGAAGCAGAGATTAAACTCTGGGCAGCTTCTGGGTCTAGAATGTTTACTGGCCCTCTAAACCAGATTGAAACTACTCTTGCACCGCTGTTTGGAAGCTGTGTTTGGGAGAAGGGTTTTTATATTCCGTATATATTGTGTATCACAATGCCCTGTCCAGTGATCCTGAGCATGCTCCATCAGCAGTTACCAGCCAGCTGCCCAGTGTGACGATGAATATTGCTACTGATTATTCAAGTGAAAAGTGGCGCATGCAGGTAAAATGCAGAGTGGGTTGGATCCTGCTGGCCTTTTTGCTCTGTTCATTTGCAGTCCTTGCTCTAGGTTTTAGCTATGCAAGCCCATGACTCCCAGGGTAACCGAAGGTTGGTCCGAAGGACTCTCCCCTCTCTTTTTCATTGCCAGAAAAGTTGGTTGGATCTAACCCATTCTGTAAAACATGGCAAGCGTATAAAAAGATTAAGCAGAAGAAAAAAGTGGCCATCGCCAGCTTGGGACTATTTTCTTCTGCTTATAAGAGGGCATTGTGAATTGAAAATAGGCCTGGCAGGCAGATGTTCAATGCTTAAGTGTGATTGCAAGGATAACTACTCTGGAGTGGGACAGGACAGCAAGAAGCTCCTGTTCAATGCCCAGGGCATACGAATGCCACCATGCATGATCCCCTCGCGGTTTGCTGTGCAGCACCCATGTTGAGTTCAAGCCAGCAGATCCATCTCTATTAGCCAATTTTCCAATTTCCAACAGAGGGTGCCTTTGGCTTCTGTGTCAGCTGTAGTTTATCACTCCACAGCACTGAGTAAGACTGCATCAATAAATCCTCTATTAGGGAAATCTGCAAAGAAGCAACAGCCTTATCTTAATTAGGCAAAATATATGATTCCTGCCATGATGAGACCAGGAGCTAGTCAACCCTGCAACAGAGTCGTTTCTTTCGTTCCCATTTCTTTCCGAAGCTATAAAACTCCGCTTGAGGACGTTGTGTGACGGGCAAAAGCCTCACAAGAGCATAAGCAAGTTCATGCAGCAGAGGCCAGAAATAAGCCCAGGAAAACGAATGCACTGCTTTATCTGTAACAACTCACCAGTTTGTTAGGATCTGGATTCTTCAATGTGGCGCCCACCCACCAACCTTCCCTGTAATTTCCCTCCCTACTGAGTGCAGCAGTTCACATCCTGAGCAGAAAACGCTTCCACCAGGCTTTCGGTTGAGCTTGGGCTGCATAATGAGCTAAAATAGTGGGTCCTCCCCTACCCTCATGGTATCTGGATCCCCCTGGGACCATCCATTGCCCCAGTTCACATCTGTTTACACTGCCAGGAGTAGGTGAATAGGTAAGTGAGGTATATGGATCTGTTAGGAATTATCATGCCTGCCATCTTTGTTTTTAAACGGTGTATTTTACTGTGCTATATTGTAATATCGGCAAGGTGATAATCTTGCTGGCTTATGTTTTTATGTTTTTATTGTAGTGAACTGCCACGAGAGTTGGCAGTATAAAAAAATAATAATAAATAAATCTTAAAATGGGCCATGGGGAGCTCCAGATGCCTCCTGAGTGAGGCTTCCTGTGTTAATGCGTAGCCCAGGGGTAGTCAAACTGCGGCCCTCCAGATGTCCATGGACTACAATTCCCATGAGCCCCTGCCAGCTGGCAGGGGCTCATGGGAATTGTAGTCCATGGACATTTGGAGGGCCGCAGTTTGACTACCGCTGGCCTAGCCACTCATGAACAGTGTGGCCAAAGGCATTTTGGGTGGAAAAGAGATATACCTCAATATGGGTGTAACTGTAGAGAAATGCTGTATAACATGAAGTTGAAAACTGACATGAATTGTTTTGTCTCTTCCTTACGTCTGAATTTTCCTCTTTTCCTTTTTTTTTAAAGTTCAGCAGTCAGTTGTGTTGGTGACAGAACTGACAGCATCCTTAGACTTTGGGAACACTGTTTTCAGAAAAAAAGTAATTGAATGTACAATTAATCTATTAATCTTTGATGTGCCAAAATACTCCTTGTTTTCACTGTATTTTACGTCTGGTTTCAGAAAATGAAAAGCATCACTGAAACTCGTAGGTTCAGCCTTGCGGTTGCACTAGCTCATACCATCTTGACTAGAGAGTATTTCCTTCTGTCCCTTCTCCCCACCCAGGAAATGCAAAAGCAACAGTTATTTTAGACACCATAACTCATTTAAACTCCAGCATGAAGCTCTAATTTCCCTTGACTGCATTGTGGACACCTTTCAGTGTGAGCATTTTTTGCACATGGCTGCACATGTTAGTGCAAATCTATTTTCTGCCCGTAAGCATCTCCCGTCGGGCTAGTGGTTTATGGAATCTTTGCTCGCCTCCATTCTCTCTTCCTAATTTACTTAGCAATGCTGGATGGTTTCATTTTAAACAGGTGGATACCGAAGCTCTTCAATCATCCTCAGAACAGATGACAGCTTCATTTCAGCCACAGAAAGCCCAGATAGCTCCCTATCCCTTCTTCCTTGACTTCACCGTTTGAGAATTGGCAACAGCTGGCGGCTCCTTCCTATGGATTAGTTCCACTGGATGCATTTAACCTTTGGGCGTCTGCAAGGTCTTCGAAATATGTCTGCATTCCATACCTGTTTCAGCCACTCAATCAGTTTTATTGTTTCCGCCCAAAGACTGCATCAGACTGCACAGAATGCAATGACTAACACACACCAACGAAGAAAATAATCAAACAGCTACCCTAAGTAAAAGCCTTCATTCAAGTTTCTCACCAATGATCCTTATTGGGAGTCCTGTTTGATTCTCTAGAGCAGGGGTAGTCAAACTGCGGCCCTCCAGATGTCCATGGACCACAATTCCCAGAAGCCCCTGCCAGCATTCGCTGGCAGGGGCTTCTGGGAATTGTGGTCCATGGACATCTGGAGGGCCGCAGTTTGACTACCCCTGCTCTAGAGAGATGACTATCAATCCAAATGAGCTGTAAAGACTGGCCGTCTTATGGTTTTAACTGTGCAAGCTGCTTGTTTCCTTTGCCACTGATTTCTGCTTGGGCCTATGAGCTCATCTGAGAACCTTTGAACATAGTAATGAACTCCTTCTAATACTGCATAATGGGGATGCTTTGATAAAGCTTCTTCAGACTTACATGTGTCCTTGCCATGTAAGTCCTGTTTGATTTCCGCGAGATTTCATTCAAAGTAAGTCTCTGTTGAATGTGAACATTTTTTTATTGCAAGAAGATAAATTTGAGGTGGAATCTTCCCTGGAGCTCCTCAAAATGGTAGCTTACACCAGGCCCATTCATGGCTGTTTGCAACTGCTTGAGTCTTTTTTCAAACATTCGGGGGGGGGGGAGAGGAGCCTAAATGTATTTATTTACATTATTCATAGCCATTCTCACTGATGAAGTTGTTTTTTATATGATCACATTCCCTGATATGAATAGGTATCCTTTCATGCCCACCATTCACTTGGGATCCTGCCTGCCTGCAGAGGAGATACAGTAGGTAATGCAACAGGAGACCACTCTTCCTCTGGTAGCATTGCAGGCAGTGGTTCTTTCTCTGCCACACAGCACTTTCTTCTGTCACATGTCACATTGTTGTCACAGAGGCTCCTGAGGTGAGGCAGTGGTGGTTCCCTTCTCTCCCACTTGCAATGGCACTGCCTCACTAACCTAGAAACAGCTGAGGATATGTAGTGGCAGTGGAGCAGGTAGGGTTGTGCAAGCCCAGAGAGGTTCCTTTAGAGGGGAGATTAATCCTCCCCCCCCCTTGGGTAAGTTTTTGCATATTTCTAAAAACCTTTAAAATTCCCCAAGATTGTGGGGAAATCTCCCTTCTTCCCAGCTGGCCCTGATCAGAAAAAAAGACCAGTATATAAATATTTTAAATTCAATGACTAGCCTTTTCCTGAGGATCAGAATGTCTATTAGTCATCCTGATTATTGCAAAGATTAGTGAGGTACAGATGGGGGCACCACTTTGTTTGGTGCCACCATCGATAGGACATGATGAATTGTCCTTGCCGGTTGTTATTCCTGGAGAGGTTCTTCTCGGTTTCACGTATCTGTGCTCAGCAAACAGGAGAGAAGGAAACCACAGGAGTCTTCATTTTAATTTGACAGACTCACCAGGTCACCCTCTGTTGCCCTTTAAAATGTAGTTATAGTCAAGGGGGAAAAATGAGTCTGTGAAAGGTAAATGACATGGCAGGCCCTATAATTTCTCTCCCGCCAGGACTCCCAGCTAACAACATTTGTGTGTGGGGGGGGAGGGAGGGTGGGTATAGATCTAGAGGTTGTTTTTCTTAACTGCTAGTGTGGCTAATTAGAGGCGTGTTTTTCCCCACCCTTCCTACCTTCCCATCTTATAGAAGAAGAAAAAAGAATCCACAGTTCCGCAGAGATACGGAATAACCTTGCAATGCAAGACTGAGCTCCATGCACCACCCTATTTCTTTGTGCTCTGCACCACAAAGAAAAAAAAATGCCTTTATTCTATGACTGGTATATATTTTGTTTCCTTTATCAAGATTACACGAGCCATGGGGAACAATAAGGCATGTTGCCGGAAACTGCAGCTCAGCTCCCAGGTAATGGGAATCACAGTGAACCTCTCCTTATTGTACCATTTTCTCATCAACATCTGGGTGCTTTGCCATGCACTCAGCATCACACACACACACACATACACACACACTGGTGAGGAAGTTTTGTACAGTGCAATAGGAAAGCTGCTTTATGAACAGAGGTTTCCCCTCATCTTGTTGTTTTAGAAAAGAAACAGGAGTTATTTATTGTGAAGGAACTCCATACTGGATGGCCAAGTGTGCCATCTGTATTCTAGCAATCAGTCTAGGCCAGGATAGAGACAGACGGAAGAGAGCAAATCTTGCCCTCATGGTGGCTAGGCAAAGAAGACAAGAGAGGAGAAGATCCCTGAGAATAATATTCTGGAAAAACAAAGCAGATAAGAGGAGGGCACATGGATACTGGAACTACCTCTTTCTCACTCTGTACCCCCTCTGAAGTTATGTTGTGTGCTATTACTAAGAGTTATGGTGGACAATGAAAAAGGGGGAGAGTAGATACATTCTTTAGAAACCACCTTCTGAAGCCTTAGTATGGTTTTCAAGGCAAGAGATGTTTCTTGGTGGTTTCCCATCCAACTACTAACCAGGGATGACCCTGCTTAGCTTCAGAGATGTGATAAGTTTGGCCTACCCTGGGCTATTCAGGCCAGGGACCATATGGTTGAACATAGAGATAGGAAACATCCTCTTGGTGTTGGGAAAACCCTTAAGGTCAGGATGGGACAGGGCCTGGAGGACCGAGCAGGACTGTTCCACCAGAATCCTCATGCTGCAAAAATCTTCAGGTGTCCATTGTCACCCATTAAATCTCTATTAAAAGGGACAGGACATTGTTCTCCAGACAACTTGTTTGCAATTGTATCTTTAAGCTGTCTATTCCCCCCACCCCCCACCCCCAGCATCAATATTCAAAATTCCTCCCGACATACAACACATCATGTCATTAGGCATTTCTTCTGTGATACATACTATTTTCATTTACTCTGCAATATCTTGCCCTCCACTGATTGAAAATCAAGATGATGTTTATTCTATCAGTTAAAAATGTATTTCAAAACCTTATTTGTCTGACAATACACAATTGCAGTTTGAAATCGACGTCAGTAGAGTGTGATATGGCAGACTCCGAGCATCAAGGGGCTCATGCTCGTGTACACGCATTTATATTAGGGATGAACAAATGTTCTGTACTTCATTTCTTTTGTTTATATTGTTTTCAAGGTTTTCAATGTGCGCCTTTTTTTTGTCTTTCCCTCTGTAAATCCTTTGTGTTCTGTACCTGTTGCAGGATTTTAATAAGCAATTTATATGTATAATATAAACGAAACCAGTTTAGTTTTCTAAACCAGTTTAGGTTTCTGCCTGAAAGTTCATGACAGTTTGTGGCTCACGAACCAGGCATGCCATGAACCAAACTGCTTTTCATCAGTCTGTGCCAATCCCTAATCAAGGTGATACTATTGTCATGAATTCTACATATGTTTCCCTTCCAAATTAACTTCGAGAATCATCATCATCATCATCATCATCACCATGTCAGCCTCTTTATTATCATGATGATCAAAGATCAGCTTAATATAATACAAACTGGCATCAAGTAAAACAAGCTTATTATTCAAGACTTGTTGTTGTTGTTAGGTACGAAGTCGTGTCCAACCCATCACGACCCCATGGACAATGATCCTCCAGGCCTTCCTGTCCTCTACCATTCCCCGGAGTCCATTTAAGTTTGCACCTACTGCTTCAGTGACTCCGTCCAGCCACCTCATTCTCTGTCATTCCCTTCTTCTTTTGCCCTCAATCGCTCCCAGCATTAGGCTATTCTCCAGGGAGTCCTTCCTTCTCATGAGGTGGCCAGAGTATTTGAGTTTCATCTTCAGGATCTGGCCTTCTAAGGAGCAGTCAGGGCTGATCTCCTCTAGGACTGACCGATTTGTTCGCCTTGCTGTTCAAGGGACTCACAAGAGTCTTCTCCAGCACCAGAGTTCAAAAGCCTCAATTCTTTGATGCTCGGCCTTCCTTATGGTCCTTATATTCAAGACTGCTAATCAGTTAACATTGGACTACAATACTGTCGATATGACAATGTGCAACATTTTTGAAATCGTGTTAGGGCACATTTCTCTGTCTTACGAGGCAAGCAATGGTAAAGAGTCTTGCTACTTTGCAAGTAAGACATCTTTGTGTCTACCAGTGAGGAGCATAACTACATAGTAGCTATTTGTTCTGCCTCGATATCTGTCCAATATTGGTGCTATATACCGAGAGGTTACAGTGTACATATTCCATAGTTTACACCATCCCCACCTGGTATGGCCATAAGCATAGGGAGTCTGGGCATATCTTCCTTCCATAAGAGCTGAAGGGAGGGCACTGAATAGAGCTAGGATGAATGATCTGTGATGTTTTGGATAATCCAAAGGATATAGATGACTTACTGGAAGAAATGTTTCATGTAAGTTTCCTGCAACAATGGGAGGGTAAGCATATTCTCCAAAGTTACACTTAACTAATATAGAAACTATTTATTAGTGAACTAAATTCTACACATTTAGAGATAAAGAGATTCCTATTCTAATCTAGATAGCTGGATGGCGAGAGATGCTGGAGGCATCTCTGTATCCACCATGTTGTAGGCTTGAGGAATGAAGGAGAGAAGACTCAGCAAACAGGAAATTAACCTCTAGGGACAGGTCAGGGAGATCAGAAGGTGAGTGGTCAGTGTTCCTATCTTTCTCACTAACTCTATGGTGAAGAGAGTTCCTGTTAGAGTTTCAAGTCAGGAGATATTGTACAGACAGTTATTTCCAACAATAAGGAGAATATAACTTATTTTTAACCACAAATACATAGCTTGAAGCCAGGTATGGGTTTCTAAAGAGATGGGCTCTGCTTCTAGCCATAAGAGGGCATTACATATGCATCAAGGGACTCTGAATACCATTCACAGAAATTTGGATTGGATTGTTTCTAATTGCCCATACACATTTTTTCTATAATGGCCCCCAACTTGTTGAATGGCCTGTCTGAGGAGGGGCATGCTGCTGGCATAAAACATGATTGTTCAGGAAGACATGTGTATAATAGAAACAGGGTTACAACATAACAGATTGGTCCAGAAAAATGCACTGTCTATTGATTTAATACCATGTTTTGTCATCGTTTAACATGTCTGTTCAACACATCCTGTTTAATTACTATGCTTTGTTCTAGCCATAGCTCCATTTCAAAAACTGTGCAAGTCCTAATCCTATAATATTTTATTAGATGTAGCATCCTATTTATTGCATTTAGTTATATTATATCATTTACCTTACATTTCAGTGAAAAAGGCAGAAAAGAAAGAAAGAAAACTGTCTTCTTATATAGTTAATATAAGCAATACGTTCTCCGTACTTCTCCAGCCAGTCCACAATTCATCTCATCGCTACACTATTTTCGAGACTTTCTTGTTGTAGAGTTGCTGTGCTGTGATTGGAGGACACATTTAACCTTTTTTTGATAAGGTTAATCAGATCTATTAGCATAAGTTAATTAGATAAATTAGATTAGTTAGCATATTCTCCTTAGCTCTTGCCAAGGCTGGAGAGTTAAGATCTGTGGTAAATCTGTTGAGATTAATGATAGTTTTATGCAATGGTTAATTTGCTCATATTTTGGATGGGCAATCTGCTTGCCATCAGTCCTGCTCTAAATGGATCTGTCTACTCTCTTTTCCTAAAGGATGGATGGACTTGATCATAAATATTGT
The DNA here is from genome assembly GCF_049243985.1 of Paroedura picta. Classification (NCBI taxonomy): domain Eukaryota; kingdom Metazoa; phylum Chordata; class Lepidosauria; order Squamata; family Gekkonidae; genus Paroedura; species Paroedura picta. The sequence continues at coordinate 18,243,640 of NC_135380.1, forward strand.
AACCAAGCATAGACTGTTGGCTGTTGATTTCTGAAAGTGGAAAGGATTTGTAACATTTATCTCCCTCCATTCAAGATGAGTTGCCATTGCATCACTTACAGCATTTTAGTTCAAAGTATGGACCTTTCTTTCTTTTTTAAACTATGCTCCAATGAAAATATTAAGAGTGGCTTTAGCAAGCAGGTGTCTAAAAAAATGTGAATCAGAAAGAACTGAATAAAATAATAAACACCTGGTTCATGTTGAAAATCCCATCCATGTCCCTTCTTCTCAGTTTTCTCTTCTAACACCAAATATCCCAATTGTGCCTCTGATGAATTAGTCCTAATCTGACTTGCAGCCTCTATTGCAAAATACCTCCCAAGGCATCTAGGCACCTGTAGCTGCCCAAGGTCTCTGCTTGGCACGTGCTCCTCTCCTGGTTTTCCAAGCACTTGGTGGGGCTTTTCTCTCTGTGTTCAGCCATCACCCTCTGGCCTTGTAGCAATTGCCCATTGAAGGATCAGGGTTCCTATCTTCCTTGCCCTGTTCTGAAGCTTTGTATCTTTGTCTCCCACTATGCAGCAATTGGTTATCTTGGGAATACTGCCTTGTGTATAACAGAAAGAGTCATTTTCCCCCCAACTGCTTTAGGATGCTTTGGGCTGATCCTGCATTGAGCAGGGGGTTGGACTAGATGGCCTGTGATTCTGTGATTGCCAGCACCAAAAGGTATAAACCATTATATTTTCTATTTAAAGAAAGATGTCTACATAGCATCAGACTGAGCAAGAATTCCAAATGAAGAGGTTAAAATAAAATTCTGCTGTCCCTCCCTCTGTACATGCCCTAACAAGAATTATAGAAGGTAAGTCAAAAAACATTGCTACAAAATCATAGAAACCATTATTAAACAAAAATATCAAAATGTGAAGGTGTTATTTCTTGACATATCCTCCATCTAGGTCTATACACTTCTGAAGTTGATGTTTCAATCTTTCTAACCCTTCCCCCAAAGAATTCTGGACTCTTTGATTTACACCATGTCCAAATGGCAATTTTGGCGTTCTTGAGGGATTCATGTTCCATTTAAATGTTCTTGAAGTTTTTGGAAGAAAAAGAAGCCTGAAGGTGCAAAGACTAGGGCTGTAGGGTGGGCAGGGTATGATTTCCCAAATAAATTTTCATGGTACATAGTATCATTGAAGAATGAGAAGGTACTTTGGCGTAATGGAAAACAAATTCCTCAGCACAATTTTCTTGGCCTTTTTCTCACTAATGCAGTTTTCATAATACTTCTTCATAATAAACCTTTGTGATTGGCCTGTGTCCTCTGAGAAGATGGAATACAACTGTTTGGACTAAACCTGTGCATATATGTCCTGGAAGCCTAGTACCACATAAGGCAGGCTCATTAGCTTAAAAAGTTACTGTTGTTCTAAAAAATTCTTGAATCCATTGTCGCAGCCAGCGCCGTGTCGCGGGTGTCATGTGCCTACTTCATTCTGAGCCCCTTCCCCCAAAAGGCTAAAAATGGCTCAAACTGGGGGGGTGGGGGATTCTTCATTTAAACAACGTTCTTGGACTGAAAAGGTGCACTGTGATTCTGTGCATTGGAAACAGCTGTATTGCTGGGGTAACTCTGAAAACAGGGGGTAACTCTGAAAGATTCCTTCTCAGGGGGAGGGAATCTTATGATTCTCAATTGCCTACATTCTTTTTCAAGGTCCTGTTGAACAGATCTCTCACACCTTCTCCACCTCCCCTCTGTTATTTTAACCATAAGAGCTCTAGTCTGAGGTAGAAGATATCAAGACAGGGGGCTTTGGGTTTCTAGCCAGAAAGATGTGACAGGAAGAATGGAGGGGGGGGAAATGTTTTATGGGTACTTTGTCCTCCCCTTGTTCTTGTACCAAGAAATTGCTTCTGACTGTGTATATAATATAGATCTGGAGGCCTGCCTCCTGTTGCAAGTCGCCTGGTCTTTGAATTTTCTTCTCCCCATGGAGGGCATTGAAAAATCCTCCATGAAATAAGCTGAAATTCACAGATGGCTTCACCCTGCTGGAAATCAGAAGGGGATCATTATGGAACATAAATCTAACCTCTCGCCAGCATCCTTGATCCAAAGTTGGCTCTCGTTCTTACAAAATGATGCCTCTTTGGCACATTACCACCGAAAAGAAAGCACATCAGCAACTCTTTACTTCAATAGGGGCATTTGTTAGACTTGCTTGTGTAATTAAATTCTTGATAAGCATTGCACATGCATTCTTCATCTGTATGTGGCTGACTGTATTAGAACTAATTTGTACCTGGTAGCTTGGACTTGTAAGGAATGTGATATTTTTTTGTTTTCATTTTCAGGTTTTTTTTTCTCTTTTAAATAAAGCATGGTCAAGTTTAGTTAAATGTGTTACTGAAGCTCTGTGCAAGTGTGCATGCTTCAGTTCTATTTTTACTTCGTAAGAGCCCTGCTGGATCAGTGGATCAGGCCAGTGGCTCGCACACTAACCCAGCAGCCTTTTTCAATCTTTTGACCATGGAGGTATTGCTGAAATATTTTTTTTCAGGCTTTGAGATACCAGGAAGTGATGTCAGCTGGTCATGCCTCCCTGCCCCACATGGAAGAGAGAGAACCCTCCCCTTCCCAGCCTCATCAATGGCCACTTTGGGAGGTGGCTGCTTAACCTGCCCATATAAGGGTAGAAATGATGTCCCCAGCCACCATTTTGGGGGGAAAAACGTGCTGCAGAAACATGGATGGGCCTTCATGGTAACGTATGGTACCTTGGTGGTATCATGGCTGGGAAACCCTGCACTAGCCAGTTCCTCTGCAGGGGCAACAACAGAAAATAAAGGCCAAGACCTTCCCCTGATGCTGCCTCTGTAATCCTTACTGCATCCTCTGGCAATGAATTCCATATTTTAATCACTCACTGTGTGGGAAAGTATTTCCTTTTATCTATTTGGAATCTCCTGCCCATCAGCTTCATTTGAGTTCTGGTATTTTAAGAGAGGGAGAAAATTGTCTCTTTGTTAAGTCTCTCCATGCCATGCATAATTTTATAATGTTATAATTGGTTCCATTGGTTCCAAAGGGAAATATATATTTAGATAGTGTCACCAACCTCCCAGAGGGTTTGCAGTTCTTGTGGAATTACATCTGATCTCCAGACTACAGAGATCAATTCTCCTGGAGAAAATGACAGCTTCAAAAAGTAGAATCTATGATATCACCTCCCTAATCGACTCCCCTCTACTCTGTCCTTCCCACGAACCACCCACAGACTTCCTGGAATTTCTCGGGCTGGAATTGGCAACCTTATTCCCAGGCGCAAATAGTTCCTCCCTAATCCCGCTAGGACCAAGTTTTCAGAAACTGCACCCCTCACACCAAATATGCCATATTTCAGAATGACTGGAGAAAGCAGCCTTAGTTTATAGGCAACTATCCACACAAGCCTATACAGAATTATTCCCTGTATAGAGGAATCTAGTAAAGATGGGGAAAGCAGTATCGTGTAATAGTTAACGCACTAATCAGAGATTGGGGTGGTCTGGGCTTAAGATCCCATTTAGCCATGTTCACTATTTGACTTTGGGTTGGTCATTCTGTCCCAGCCTACTGTCAAGCACGGGGCTTCAGAGAAGACAAAATGGAGGCTCAGAGAACCAAAGCTATCACACTGAGGTCTTTGGTGAAAGGGTGAGATATGACTGTTGCAGATGGGAGGGATTGAAGAGATGGAGCGCTTTAACAAAGTCACAGCAGAAACACTGAAATCATGGAGAAATGACCTACTTCTCCATACATATCTTCAAAGAGTCTCCTAGAAATCTGTAGCCCCACCTAGCACAAAAGTCTGACCCTGCTGTCCATTTAACACACGGTTTGTGCGACATACACAGAAGCCGCAGTTAACCTGCAGTGTAGGAAGGCTGAATGGGCTAAATCAATACCTCGACACACATTTCTAGAGGAGAGGAAGAAATCACACAGTGGTATCCAGTATCCCCCCCCAATGCCTAATTAATGGGTATCATATAACTTTATTTATCTGAAGAGGATATTAAGACATTGCTTTTTAGGCGGAAAAAAGCAAAGAAAGTCATGAGGCACAGTACCCTTTGGACATTATCTATTAATTATTTTCATCATCAGAAATGAATAGTAGATCTACAACCTGTGATAAAGAAAAGCCATTTCTCCCTGCCGATCCAGCAAAATGGAGATCGTTAGCATGCCTGAGATCCATCATTCGAATTCAACGCCTGAAAATATAGCCCACCTTTTCATGTACTCAGCTGATAGCTTCCCCCTTAATGAGAATCTCTGAGTCATGAGAACATTTCCAGATTTCAATCTTGTAGTAAAGCAGCAATAAATCACAGAGATGGGACAAACAAGCGTCTTTACGAGATGGCCCTGAATCAGTTATTTAGCACACGAGCAACTCCATCTCCCATGCATCGTTTCCAATAGATCAAATGTTTCTGTTTTACAACAGTAATCAACAGAATTGGGAAAGTGGCTTCCTTGCAATGAGATGTGGAATTAGAAGGGGGAGGGGAGCTAGTGACTGCAGTCTGCTTGGAGCATGCTTATCAGGTGCCTTGATACTTATTCTTGCTCAAGACCAAATTTGTCAAAATAATACAAACACAGGAATCTTACCTTTATTGTAATGCCATCCCTCCTCTAATTTTCCTATCCGGGAAAGAGGCATTTTGCAATAGATGTGGGAGAAGAATAATATATGCAGATTGCACGAATTATGCAAATGTGATTGGATTATTTGATCTCATAAATCAGTCCGCTTCAATATATTAAATGAAGTGCTCGGCAGAAGCGGTCCAGGCTTAGAGTACTGGTGCAGAACACAATGTGAAATGCGAACCAGCATAACAAAAGCCATGGATTTTGGAAGGACTAGCCACACCAAATGGCTGATGTGAATGCCTGCTCCCATAAGGGGGAAACTGGCTTTACTACTCCCGTCCAGACTCTGCAAGATGCAAACAAGCCAGCAACTTGTGAACTAACAGTAGCTACCTAACCAACTCCCTGCTGATGCTTTGCTGCTATCAACCAAACAGATTAAAACAAAAACAAACAAAAACTGGGTCTGCTGCTAGGGAGAAATACCTTCTACTGGAGAACTACCAGGGACTGACCCTGAAAACTTGGTTATTTAAAGAGAGGTGCTCTACCATTAATTTTTGTCCCAATCCTTAATATTGTTCCCCCCCCCCTCGACTGATATCAAACCAGGGATCTTTCACAGCTGTGACAAATGGGATAACCACTACCAAGAGCCAGTTTGATGTAGTGATTAGGAACACTGACTTCTAATCTGGCGAGCCAGGTTTGATTCCCCATCCCTCCACATGTAGCCAGCTGGGTGACCTTGGGCTTACCACAGCAGTGATAAAGCTGTTTTGACCGAACAGCAATATCAGGGCTCTCTCAGCCTCACCTACCTCATAGGGTGTGTGTTGCGGGGAGAGGAAATGGAAGGCAATTTTAAGCCACTTTGAAATTCCTTCTGGTGGAGAAAAGCAGCCTATAAGAATCAACTCTTCGTCTTCTTCCAGGAAATTTAGCGATGTTTAACTTACAGTGGATACAAGTTCTCTTTACTTCCTTCCCCCCTTATTTAGTGACTTGTTAGAGAGAACAAAACCTTTAAAGGTAGGAACAATGGCCAGTTCTGCTAGGCATGACAGAAACTCATAAGTCCCCTATGGCTCAGTTCCTTTTGTCAACGGATATCAAAGCTGTAAAATTCACATGCGTACAACAGACTGACAGTCCGTCTTGGATGGCTAGGTTCCTTTATTTATATGGAGGAGTCGATCTAGCAGATAAATACTGCTGAAAGTCAGTAAGCATGGCCTATTTCTATTTTGATGTACAATGGCAGATTTTGAAAAAAATCAATGTAGTCCCAGATTTATAGCCATGAAGTGTTTTGTACTCTCTGTTGGCATGAATACTAGTCAGCCACAAGTTGGGAACCCAAGAGGAATCATAGGAACAATAAACAATTAGGAATTTGCCCTTCAGAAGCACAATAGCTGGACACCACAGAGCTTCAGGACTAGAAGAAAAGCTTGCAGTAGTTATAGCCAGCAGGGGAGACCCAGATACAAAGCTCTACTCAATCCTGAAGCTCATTGGCTTGCCTTCCAGAATTGCTGGTGAATGAAATGGAAGATGGGAAAACCAAGTACATGATTCTGAGCTCCTTGACGGAGTATAGAAAGATAGAGCCTTAAGGTACTCGCCAGATGGTTCTTATTTCCTCTTCCATCAGATTGCACAATGCCTGTAAATTGTGATCTAATTAAAAAGGAAACAAGTTGCTAATTAAACAAATTCAATACTATCATTTCAAGTCACAACAGTGTAGGTGAAAATCTACCTTTCTTTTTGCCAGTTTGGGCTTATGAGCCCAACATTCCTACCTGGTCCTTTCCAGTGACCAGTAACCCTTGTACTGCTGTGTGTCAGAGGACGGGGAACTCACCACCTTGGTCTGCTCTGAACTGAAGTGATATGCAACTGGGTTAAATACGTTCAGCTGTGCTACATTGTCAGTAAGCCTCCATTTGGGCCTTAGGGACCATAGTGCTGTAGTCTTGGCCTATCAACACTGTCTCCCAATCTGTTTCTGGATGCAACTCAAGTTGCTGGTGTTAACTTTTAAAGCCCCATACAGCTTGGGACTGGCATAACTGAAGAACTATGTACTCATAAACCTACTCAACTGGTATGACCTTCTCCCAAGGTCCTTTTTCAGATTCTCCCACTCTTGGGTGGTAACCTGGGAAAGGACCTTCTTGGCCATGGCCCAAAAGTTCAGGAACTTTCATCAGTTGCCATCTTCCACTGGTGGGTGAAGACTTGGTTTTGTTTTGTTTCATGTTCCCTCAGTGCTCCAGCCTCCCTGCCATATGTTTTGGTTGTTGTTTTTATGTGTAGCTTAGGTCTGGGTTTAATTGTTTTATTAGTGTGATTTAGCTGGTTTTAAGGAAGTGAATTTATTATGTACATTTATAACCTACTAGCTACTTTGGTAAGCCCAAGGAAGTTTTTTTTTTTTTAAGCAGGAAATACATTTGAGAAATAAATAAAATATTTTGGCTGTCCTCCCCATCTTAATGCCAGGATTTCGGGGTCAACAAAACAGTGCTTCTTGTAACTTCTAAGATAAGCAGCAGAAAATTGAAAGGCCTACACTTTACTCATGTCAAATGAAGCTCAATACGCTGTCTCAAGGAGAAGCCTCCTGCACCCAATCTCCAGCCATTAAATCATTATTCAAGGATGCTCAGTGATAAATCAGTGTGCCTAGAGATACATAAAGAGCCCATTGCATTATGTTTTCTCAAGACAATTTCTCCCACCTAAAATTGATCTGCTTTAGAGACTATTTGGAACCATGCATGAACTCTCTGCTACTGCCCCCAAATCATCATTAATTATTAATTAAACATAATAAAGCTCAAGTTGACAACTCATTCCCTACCTGATTGGCCCTCAAATAGACAGAGAGCACTCTGCCAATCATGGCAGAGGGTGGTATGCAAATTAATTAAATAAATAAAATTGCACTCTGCCAATGAGGGCCAAATCAGTTCAAATTGCACTCGGCCAATGAGAGCCAGTCAAGTCAAATTGCATGCAGACAACTCACTCCCTGCCTGATTGGCCCCCCCTGGGGGGTGTTGCTAATAGGGAGAGAGCACTCTGCCAATCAGGGCCAATCAGTTCAAATTGCACTCTGGCAATGCAGGCTAATCAACTCAAATTGCAGGCAGACAACTCACTCCCTGCCTGATTGGCCCTCCCTGGGGGTGTGCTACTAATAGGGAGAGGGCACTCCCGCCCACTAGCAGCTCAACAATTCTGCATCATGTTGCTATAGGTGCGCTTATCTGGCGCATCATTCTCACATGCCCTCTTGCCACCCGTGCTGTAGCCCTTCAATATGCTGCTCAGGTAAGTCAGGGCCTTTATATGGTAGCACATGTGCAAGTCTACTGTTATTCGGATTGATGAAGAGTGACTATTATTTGGGCTTTAAGATTCGAATGTGTGTGTGATTGTCAAATGTTTCATTTCTTCACTTTTCAGTGTTGTTTTTTAAAAGAATTATATAGCTGTGTTCCATTCACACAGTGTAAATGGTATCTCTATACATAATCTATGCCATTTATATGCTTAATTAGTATATCTAGTAGTAAATTTCTGGCCTGTATAGATAGTGAATGAGCAAGACTGGGTTTTCCACAAGCAAGTGTTGTTATATACCCAAGGGACTTCCTTGGAACAGAAGAGAATAAGACTTTGAAAATTAAACTCACATGCAAAAGTGGGGAGGGGAATGAAACTGAATGAATGATCAGATTCTACATGCATGTGGCTCTGAAGCACGGAATGGTGAAAGCAGCTGCAATTCAGAACGGGAAAATGGAGGAGGAGAAATTGGCCATCTCACACTTTCAAGAATTGTTAGGTTTTGGAGGGAAATATTCTGAGTGGGGTGATGGGCTTCCCTATTGTCTCCCTTGCTATGATTATTTTCACAGCAAACTATTCAGTCCCCATTAAGATGATGGAAGTAGTCAAACTGGGCCCGCCAACATTCTAGATAGGCAAATCTGCATACTTATGTAGCAGTATGCATAAACAGATTTAACAATTCTTTTTCTGCTTTCCAAAATTCTGAAGCAATTGCAAAATTGCAATTCCAAAATTTCTATGGTTTCCTTCCCCAAAACAGACAAAGAATGGTAGTCTCTCATTTCTGAACCCGTGGGGGTAACTGTGGTCCTTTCTTTATCCTAGGCCAGCCTTTTTCAACCCTTGGGCTGTGGAGGAGCCCCTGAAATAAATGTCCAGGCTTTGAGGATCCCCGGAAATGATGTCAGCAGGCCACACATCCTGGCCATGCCCCACAGAAGTGACATGTCAGCAAAAGTGACAAGATCACTTGCACCCTTCGCCCTCCTTTCACTCCCCCCCCACCTCTGAGTGCAGGCAGCCAGTTCCCTAGCTCAGGTGTAGTCAACCTGTGGTCCTCCAGATGTTCATGGAGGACCACAGGTTGACTACCTGCTGGCAGGGGCTCATGGGAATTATAGTCCATGAACATCTGGAGGACCACAGGTTGATTACCCCTACCCTAAAGTTAAGAGGGGAAAGGCCATGGACCCCCTCCAGACCCCTGGTTGGGAATCCCTGCCCTAGGCTAACAGCTAATGAACATTACTGCAAACTGAATTTTCTTGCCATACCCAGAATGCCACTCGTCATTTCTTTAAAAAAAAACAATCCACCAAAAATTGTTGTTCTACCTTTATTGATCAATACGTCTTTGTTAAATCGATCAATTAGTACAACATTGGTCTAGATTAAAAGTGCTGACATCCTCATCCACCATCCGCCAGCCCCCCCCCCAAAAGTGGGACACTCAAAAAAGAGACAGAAGGAAACATAGTGAAGAAATGTTTAAAAATAACTAAAATTAGGAAGTCAAGTAGAGAAATCAAATAGAGCAGACCACTGTTAGAAATGCATTGCCATTTCAATAAGAAGTCTGGTTTTGTGCTTCTCCCCCACCCCCCACTCTCTGTGCCATGGTATAAAAGAAATCATTAGAAATCAATCATAGCACAGTTGAAATTGAGAAGACAAACCTGAGCAGGTTTTTTTTTTTTTGCATCACCGTTGATCTTATCAAAAGAGTGCTAGCTTTTGATGGACGTCCTGTGGTATTTTGCCTGAGGTGGAACTTCCAAACCTGTTTCTAATTACATTTCATGTGAAGTTCGGTAGTAACTCTAAATAAAGTTACCAGCGACTAGGAACAAATTGCACCTTTGTTTCTATGCTTCCTAAGCATTATGGGCGATCTGTATGGGATGACATAACAACAGATGAGTAGACTCTCCTTCTTGCAATTTTCTTATGAACTGTAAGGGATGAGAAATCTTTGCAATTAAATACTGGCTATAGGCGATCATTTTGAACCCACCCCTATGATCAAGTTGAACAATCTTTCTCTTCAGCAGGTTCCCAGCTTTGCTGATCCAGGCTGACTGTATGTTCCTCTGGGCAGAGTACTGTTTCTTTTGTTCATGCCACTTTGCAGGGCACTGTGCAGACTCATGGTCCGCCCGTAATCAAATGGCTACGAGAGGGCAAAGGACATGGGATGGGGGTGGGGCTTGTGGAGAAAACTAGGAGGATACAAGCAGGAACCCACGAGGACCAGCAGGAGGCATATCAATTACCCCTCCCCTGTCATTTCCTCTATCCTGCTTCTTTCTCTACCTGCCTTCATCTGCTCCCACCATCTTCACCCTCTCCCCTGCAATCTCCACATAGTTGTGTGGTGCCAGACACTGGGGCAGGTCCACTTGCATTATGCAGAGCCTTCAAGAACTTGTGGGAGTGATTCAACCCCCCCCCTCCCCCAGCACATTATCTCCACTTTCCCTCCCTGGCAGCCACTATATCTCCTGCCTCATTCTGTCTCAACCATTTACTAACCTACCTTTTCTCTACCTTCATCTACAGTTGTATATTTTACTTATTTACTTCATTTGTACTCCACCTTTCTCCACGCTGGGGACCAAGGCATCTTACATGATTCTCCTCTCCTCCTTTTTATCTTCACAACAATCCTGTGACATAGGCTAGGCTCAAAGTATATGACCAGTCCCCAATGACCCACTCGGCTTCCACAGTAAGATGGGAATTTGGACCTGAATGTTCCAGACACTGCTCTGAAGCTCCAGCTTTCATGGGTAGAATTGTCATTTCTGGATTGAGAAATACATGGAGACTTTGGAGGTGGAGCTGGGAGTGGGTGGGATTTAGGGTAGAAGCATAATGCTATGGTGTCCACCCTCAATGGAGTATCATGCTATGGAATCCACCCACAAAAGCAGCCGTTTGCTCCAGGAGAACTTATCTCTGCCACCTGGAAGCTGTAAAACTGTGGGACCCCAAGGGTGGCTGCTGTTGAACAGTAGCAAGCAGCTAGGCCTAGTTAAGTACTGCAAATCAGGAGGCATCAAGTCATACAGAGGTTGTTGCCAGTCCTAGGGGTCTCCCAGATATTACAACTGAACTCCAGATAACAGAGCCCTGCCCCCTGAGGAAAATGGCCGACCCCCATCTATAAAGATTTCAGCTTTTTCTGTGAAACTGGGACATTTTCATGTTTAAGAAAGATCCATCTTGAAGATTCACCATTCCATTATCTGGATTTCAGCATCCTAAACACTGACCAACTTTGTAAATCTGGGGTGGTAATTCAAAGCTTGGAAAGTATGGATTTTGTATTCTGCGTACCATCACACCGGCTTCCTTGGTAAACCACTGCAAAAGAAAAAAGTGGTGGAGGAGAAGTCTGGGGGTCATTGTATGCTTGATTGCATTGAGACAGGAATTCTGGAATATTTTAAATCAAGGAAATGGATAGGATTTTCTGGATTTTTAAAGAAATCATTGCACATTTGTGAGATGGAGGTAGGGAAAGATGTGATGAGGGGAAAGCTGCACCAAAGTGTGCCTAAGTAACACTCAGTTCAGTACAAATCGTGTAAATGGAAGTGAAATTATAGAGGACTCCTAGTGACCTAATTCAAAATTTCAGACCAGAAGTCCAGGGCCTAGTCTGCGCACATAGGATAATGCACTTTCAATGTGCTTTGGCAGCTGGATTTTCCTGTGCAGAACAGGAAAATCTACTTCTAAAGCGCATTGAAAGTGCATTATCTATTGTGTGCAGACTAGGCCCAGGTATATCCACAGCACCAGAATCACCCAGTCTCCCTTCCCAAATCAGGAACAGGTTGCAGGATCACATTCAAAGCTTCTGCTGGAGGCAGCCAGGTGGGGCAACCCACAATGAAAGGAAGGTGCCGGGAGCACAGCCATCCATGCCCATCTTTCTTAAACTATCAAGGTACTATGTGCTGGAGCCAAACTTTGCCTGTCTGTCTCTGATTCCCAGACTAGCATAATAACTGGTGAAGCACTTTCTTTTCCCCCCGTAGCCTTTGTGAAGGGGAATATAATGAGTTGCCACCAGCCTAATGTATCTGTCTGTCTCCCTTGCTAAGAAATCTCTTGCATGCATAAGATATTTGTGTGGGTATTGCTTCTCTGAGTCATGCCTTTGGAGATTTGCCCATTGCTACACTAATTTGTTTTGTTTATCTTTACTTAGTGAGCCTTTGGGGATTCACAAACATTTAGAGTAGTTTATATTCCTCAAGCAAAATGTTAGAGAGACCCTTTTACATATAGAGCATTTTATGAGGGAGGGTGTTTTCATAATGGGCTGAGCATATTGAGAGCTGCTTCGGAAATCCGCCACCATCAGATTTCTCTCTGGTTTTTTTGAATTTCTGAAATGTCTCACAATGCGTTAAGAATCCTCCTTAAAAAAAAAATTATCTGCACTGTTTTTGTAGACTTGTGTTTTTTGTTGTTGTTATTAATTACAATGATTTGTTTGTTAATTAAGACAATTGATATGAAAATGAAGCAAACTGTGGACAAAACAAACAAACAATCCCCCGTATTTTCCTTTGTTTAGTTTTTTTGCAGTATTTGTAGGCTTAGCCTCTATTGGTTTCACTCTTACAAGGCAGACATTGTTTTCCTAATGCATGCATAGAAGAAGCATAGTATAGTAGGAGCGGGGAGATAAAGTCTGCTTGATGGGCCGAAGGCTATTGCCACTGGGATTACATGCATGTGTGAGCTATTCTAATTCTGAAGGGTGCTGGGTAGGACTTTGCATTCCTCTTCCCTCCCAATGACTGCCCTGCTGTGCCAGAGTTTACTTGCAGACAGCAGTATCCTACCTGCCTCCTGCTCTCCAAACCTTACCCAGTCCAAGACCTGGAGGTCTCTTAGAATTACAATTCATCTCCAGAAAACAGATCAGTTCCTCTGCACAAATAGTTGCTTTGAAGAGTGGACTGTACCATGTTATAACTGGCTGAGCCCCTCCCTAAAACTCCACCATCTCCAAGCTCCACCCCCAAGGAATTTCTCAACCTATAGTTATCTTGTTGAAGCTATATATAGTAGGGTGTTGTTTGCTTCTGGAGAGGTCATATTGCGTAAACCTATGTTTGCCCTTCAATCAGCAGATGACTGTAAAGTAGAGGGAGGGTCCATTGGAATACAGTGCCCCTTCCTCTTCTGATTGGCCGTGCCTTGTGAGGCATTTAGCCTTATTCCTGCCCTCAAAAATTCATGTTCCTTTTCCTTAGAAAGTGATCTATGCCCCTGCTGCCTTTGGGCAGGGAACCATCTTGCACAAATCAGTTGATTGGCTTGCAAATGGTTATCTTGTTGCACCCTTCTCTTCTCTACCAATGGCTACTGAACAGCCTACCAGAAATGTAATAGCAGACTGTTAACATTATGAATGGAATTAATGGAACTGATAGTTTTCTCTGCCGTGTTAATAATAATGCAATAACTCAGAGTAAATGAACAGTAACCAATTTACTGGTTGATAACATGACTCAACTGATTGATCACTGCATTGCAATTCGTGGCATAAAAGGGACTATTACATACATGAAAATAATACTCTCTGTATGCCGCATTAACAGTCATGCATTAGTTGGTTAATCTGGCGATAGAGCAGCAATCTCTTTTAGTGGCTCTTCTGTGACACATTTACAGTAATGCAGTTGTTCCTGAGACTGTCATTAACATTTCCAGAGGGCTCCTTTAATAGAAAATTTATCTCACTGCACTGTACTGTTCGTAATATGGAGCTGCGGGATTGGTTTGTGTGTGTTTTCCTTACATGCTCCAAACATTATCCAACATGCATTAAAATCCTGCCGGTAGCTGATCAGATAATAGATATACTTTCTTTGGAGAAGATGCTTGTGAGATGAAGCTCTGGCCACAGAGATTTTGTGAATAATAAGATCAAGGGAACAGATGCTCATTTTTTTTTGGGGGGGGGGGAGGAATCCCCAGTAGTCAGCCCTGTGACATTAGTGCTTGGCTCCAGATATTAATGAGCATGTCATGATGAAATGTAACCTATGGGAGATGTATAAAGTCAGCAGAAGCTGGTTAAGGCTGGTTGTCATGATAACCAGAGAACACTGAGAGAAGAGCCAAAAAAGAGAAAGCCCAAGGAGGTAACTGGGACAGTAAACTGTTGCCAGAGAACTTAGTCTTCAGAAATTGTATGGCCAGAAAAGGGAGAATTACTGGAGACAAGTTCAGCCAAGTAATTAGAAACTAATAGCAGCCCTCCAGTCTGATATATGCCGTCATGTGTCAACAATGCCTTCTGCTCTTGATGCAGGACAAACAGATCATTCCCTTTGCAAAAGAATAAGCCAGAAATAGATCTGACATTAAAAACAGTAATTCTCTCACAAAAGAATTCCAAAGAGTGACTCCAATGTGAAAGTGCTGAATTTGAATTAATCAAGAAGTCTCCCAAGGATTTTAAAAAGCTTTGAAATTCCTCACAGATATGAGTAACAGACTTTTCTGCATGCACAGCTTACTTTTCATGATTATGGAATTATCACGGAATTGGTACGGCGTAAATTCAAAAGTTGTGACTGCACTCTACATATTTCTTTCCCTCTGACTTTAGTTTGGGAATCTTGCGGTATATGTTCTGCATACAACTGAGAAAAAACATCTGGTAGTGTCCCCCGCACGGTGTTTGTTTGGTGTTTCCTCCGGAGGGCATGTATCTTCTTCAAGTTAAATAGCACTCTCTAAACTTTCCCTATCACTAATTTTCTTTTGAACAGTGATCCAAGTTCAGTTTTATCAAGAAGAAGTTAAAGGCAACTTACAAACATAGACTCTGACAATATTGTAACATACACACAAGAAGTTAACTAACGAAAAGCAGGGTTGACCAGGAAGAGTTTTGAGGAAGGAGGAAATTCATACTTACCATCATGACATGGAGAAGTCTGGAGGTTCAACTGAAATGACCAGCGTATTGGAGAAGGAAAGAAATAGCCCACACACAAGGAGGTGGTGTATGCAAGATGTATGAAAGAGCGAGACTGGTGCCAGGTACTCTTTGTATCATTGGACTATGGCAGATGTGGTAGCCCCTAAAACAATGTATTTGATATGATTTCTTATGTGTGATAAAGAAACTAGGAGGGACATGATGGGCTTGTCTAGAGAGAAGACAAGATCCAGGATGGAACCTCGATGTTTCCCCAGAACCAAATAATAACTGTGATTAACCATGGATGTTAAGATGTCTTGGCAACCCTTCAGGACAGGAAACTGCTAAGGTGGAACAGTGATGTGAGGGAAGGAGAGATTGGGAGCCTGATGAGATTAGTAGCACTTTTCCCAGAGAGTCTATTGTCCCAAATATATGCATCCCCATTCTGGGTGGGGAAAGAATTCTATTGGTACATCAGTCCCTGAAATCTCAATAATCTAAAGAGTCCAGGTTAAGTCCTGGAGACCTGACATCTTGTTTGCTTGCATGTCTGCTGTCTGAGAGCAGACCATATACCTTTGCATTTCAGGTGCATTTGCCATCTAATGCAGTGTCCATTTCCTGGCAGATAGTGTGTTGCAAGGGGAAGAGCTTCATGGAACCATAAGAATATGCTGGCAGGGGCTCATGGGAATTGTAGTCCATGAACATCTGGAGGACCACAGGTTGACTACCCCTGCTCTAAAGAGTATACCACACTAACCATATACTATTGTTGGAGATGCCAATTCCTCCTCTCTATAAAAGGCATGGCATCTGGAGGCAGGACATGATGTACAAGTCCATATCTCTGTTTTGGGTAAGGTCAGATTATAAATATGACGATGATGAAGCTTTTACTTCAAAATGTCATGGGTCTTTACTTGGTTTTTTTAAAAAAAGGATTTTGTCTGCTTGTTGACCTTTCCCAGTGATTCATCCTTGCAAGACCCCTGAATCTCTGCAATGAATACAATATGGAGCAGGAGCTGCCAGGTGGTGTGCAGAAGTTAAGGCTACAAAATAAAATCTAATCACTCCATTGATGCACTCTAATGTATGAACTGCCACACTCATCAATCACTTTCTGGAACGTATTGCACAAACTGCTAAGGGTAGAAGGAAGCTGTGTGATACTTTTGGCCATCAGAAAGGAGAAACAGTTTTAAAAGCTTGTTGCAAGAATAGCAAGCCGGCTGACAGAATCCCCATTGTGTTGACTTCACATTTCTTAAGGAACAGAGGCCGGTGCCACTCAAGGGCAATCCGTTGTTTGTATGGTATATTGCCATTGATTTATAATGGAAGCTGTTTCAGGAACCAATCTGGCTGAAAAGTCAGGTGTAAATATAATGTATTAATTAAAAGTTACAATTGGTCAGCCTTCGATGAAAGAGATCCTGGTTTAATCAGAAAGCTTTTGACCTGCGCTTCAGAATGTCCTGCAAGCCAATATTCCTGGTGCAAGTTTCGAGGAAATGCCTTGGTTCGCACAAAGAGCTAGTGTGCTACAGATAACAAAGTGATGGGCTTGGACCAGGGTGACCTGGATTCAGATCCCACTTCAGCATGAATATCATTGTGTAGCTAAGTATCTCAGCCTAGTCTTCTTCAGAGGATTAGTGTGATGACAAACTGTGTGATCTATCCCTGCAGAAAAATCTTCTGATTTTCCATCACATGATCTTTTAAAAATTATTTATTTATTGTTGGATTTATATCCCACCACTCTCCATGGACTCGTGGGGTCTATAGCCACAGGAACTCCACAAGTGGGTATTTTTGCTTTAATAAATGGTAGGCATGCCCATCTATTTGTATATCCTGGGATGTATCCCTATAGTATGCAATGGGAGAATGCATTCTGCTGTGCATCCAAATGCAGATGCTATCATTGTTTTCACTGGGATGTTTATTTGCATGTGCATCTAAATATGGACTCTGTGTCATTTTAACAGAACACAGATTGGGATAGGAATGTCATAATTTGCTTTAAAGGGGTCGTGCACTTGGATTCCTATCTCCCGGTGAATAGATGAAAGAATATGCATGTGTAGTCTCTGGTAGTTGGGTCTCCCTCCCTCCCTTCTCCCTAATGAATAGTAAGTCTGATGGAATCTTATCAGTCATTTTTCACCTTAAAAAAATACATTGTTATTGCTGACAGTTCACCTAATGTTTGTCACTGTTGCTGATGACACTCCTCCCCCTCCTTTACACCATTTTGTGCCACTTACATGTTCACGCCAATCATCAACTATTTATATACAATTGGCACAAAGTAACACTGGAGAATGCATTAATTGAAGCAAGAAAAATTAGGTGTGACTCCAGATAAGCCGGTGCCAAAATAAAGAGTCAAAGATTCGCTTCTCACAAGGGAGAAATAAAATTGAAATGAGAATAGTTAAACCATCCAGGCATCTTTCAAAATTAAGTCTCCTCCGTAGATCTTGTAGACGGTGAGATAGAAGCAGAATTGTCCACACAAGCAGGGTGTGGTTATTAGTACCAGAAACAAAAACTTCCCTATCAGATTACCATCCATATTGACTACGGGTGGGGCTGTGGCTCAGTGGTTAAGCATCTGATTTGATGCATACAATCCTAGGTTCAATACCTGACACCTCTGGTTAAAAGGATCTGGTAGCAGGTGAGATAAAGAGCCTCTTGTGGTGCAGAGTGGTAAGGTCTGAAAGCTTTGCCCATGAGGCTGGGAGTTCGATCCCAGCAGCCAGCTCAAGATTGACTCAGCCTTCCATCCTTCCGAGGTCGGTAAAATGAGTACCCAGCTTGCTGGGGGGTAAACGGTAATGACTGGGGAAGGCACTGGCAAACCACCCCGTATTGAGTCTGCCATGAAAACGCTAGAGGGCGTCACCCCAAGGGTCAGACATGACTCGGTGCTTGCACAGGGGATACCTTTACCTTTACCTAGCAGGTGAGATAAGAAAGATCCCAAAGAGCTACTGCCAAACAGAGTAGATAATGGACCAATGGTCAGTATAAGGCAGCATCATGTATTCATTCATGTGGTTGAGGCCGGGCGGCAAGGAAGATCAGGGCCCTCCGACATGAGTGGCAGTAGTGATTTACATCAGCACCTCGGTTCACTGTCTCCCTGCTAGTGTGTGTTTTTATGGGACTGTTAGACCGGGTATGTGTTTTTTGCAGCAGCATTTTACCTGGTTCTTTTACGGGCTTTCGTATTGTATTTAATGGATTTTTATGCCTGTTTTAAGGAGTTTATGAGGTTTTTAGTCAAACATTGTACCCCGCCTCGAGCCCTCGGGGAGAGGTGGGCAATACATTTAAATAATAACACTACCTCGTGAACAATAATAAGAATAGTTGGTTCTTATATGCCGCTTTTCCCTACCTGAAGGAGGCTCAAAGCGGCTTACAGTCGCCTTCCCTTTCCTCTCCCCACAACAGACACCCTGTGGGATGGGTGAGGCTGAGAGAGCCCTGATATCACTGCCCGGTCAGAACAGTTTTATCAATGCCGTGGTGAGCCCAAGGTCACCCAGCTGGTTGCATGTGGGGGAGTGTAGAATTGAACCCGGCTCGCCAGATTAGAAGTCCGCACTCCTAACCACTACACCAAACTGGCTATCATAAAGATGGCTCACATAAAGATGTGTCAGCTTTTCCTACTGAGTATCCTTAATCATTTCAGAACTTTTATCATCCCATGAGACACAGCTCAACTTCTCAAAAGGGGCCCAAAGTGCTAGAAACAGAAGCCAATGAAGTGTAGCACCTCACAGCGTTACACTCCTTAAAGATCCTATCTCCAAGTACCTCTAAGAGAGCCAAACTTTTCAATCTTGAATTCCTTTGTATGTCAGAAAACATTTTTTGCTTCAATTGCACTCAGTGTGGATTGATCATATAGCATTAACACCAAGCCAGCATCCCCTCCACGCCCAACTGCAAACCCTGTTTGCAGACTGATAAGTTAAGTAGGCTGTTTGATGATTTCAGGGAACTGATGAGAGGGAAAATGACTTCTCAGTAATGGTGATTGTGTGGCTGGGCCAATTCACAGTAGATACAGAAAATGTGACTTAGCTGTGTGATAACTTCTGAAGAGAAATCAAAGCAAGCTAGAGAGCACGCTTCTTTGTGTCACTATGGTGTTCTGTGGGCAAAACAAGGGACAGAAAGCAATGGGAATCAGTAAAGAGCAAGATTACTGCTACTGCCAGGAGCAAGACAACAGGTAATGATAAGGGGGGGGGAGAGGAGAGATAAGCAGGGATAATGGCATAATATCAACACTACATGAAAATGCTCTTACACTGCAAAGTTAAGCATGCATTGCCTGTCATGGCTGGCAACGTGTCTGTTTGTTTGTTTGCTACTGGGAACAGGGCTGGCTTCCTCTCATAGGCAGAGGAGTGAATTTCCCACAGCAAACTGGAAAACAGGGTGGGGAAGAGTGACTTTATAAAATTTATTTTATATTCGCTTTTATTATCCACCATTTTGATTTGAATGTGTACACAAATGAGAAACAAGACTGGCGGCGCTCTCAATTGAAACATACGGCCAATTAAATGAATGGTGGTTTTGTACCATCTTAAATGAGACTACATTGGCAGGACAGCTATCAATATCTTGCAGCTCCAAGCTGCTGTGTATGTTATTTATTGGTTTCTTTTATAAATATTATCATAGTAAATGATCTCTGCATCTGAATTTCTCATATAAATATTAGTGACTTCCTCTTCCAAGTCTTCCCCTCCTTAGTAACTAATGGGAACGCAGTGAAAGCAATCTTGTTGGCAAGACTGGCAAAGTTTTCCCATCCCCATTGCATCTATATTTATTAGTGCTGTTTCCGATGCTGTGGTTGAATGGGGTTTAGTGATATTATGGCTGATGCAAGTATAATTATTGCTTGTCATTGTAACTTTCTTTTGGAAGTAGTGCACACATATTTGAAATGAGCAAACAAGCATACACCACCGGCACAATAATTTTTATGGGTTTTATTTTCCCAGTTCATGACTAGTGCAGTCTTGCAGACTTAGTGATTCTGGGGCTCTGGGCAAAAGATGAGGCCGCAGAGTCATGGCCATCCTACATTTACACTGGACACGCCATCACTCCTACCCCCTGGTCAAGTTGCCAACTCTAAGGTGGGAAATTCCTGGGGATTTGAGGGTAGACATGGGAAGAATGGGGTTTGGGGAAGGCAGGACCCTAAGATGGAAAAAATGCTAAATATTCTATCCTACAAATCAGGTATTCTTGTAGAGGTAGTAGTTCTCTGTAACCTGTTGTAATTCTGGGCACTATCCAGGCCCCACCTGTAGGTTGGCAACCCTCTGGCCCTCACCTCATTTGAGGTGGGCAGGAACTCCTGCTACTACCAGAAAATACTGCTCAGGGTACAAATGGGATAAAATACAAGTAGCCACAGCCACCAAGTCTGCTGGGTTCCTTGTGGATTTTTCATGCATTTCATCATTGACATCCATTTTCTCCTGAAACAAAGTTTGAAGGATAATTGGTAGGTTTGCTGAAAAACATCTCAGGGAGTTCTCAAAAAGGCTGTGAATGTTCTTACAGTAACATCCCATTACCTGGGGATCTAGACAATGTTACCAAGGCTGAATGTGATCTCCATCGGCTTCTTTAAAGTGGATCTCTTCCCAGAATATGTGTCTCCGCCCCCCCCCCATTAGCTTTGGATTTGATAACTCTCATTTCCATTTGGCACCAAACCTTTTGAGGTTCCACTGCTCACTGCAGAGAAATCCACTAATGCTCAGCTTGTTAGGATACGAGACCCCTCATTAACTCAGAGTATTAAATGAAACAGTTGAGTTAGTAACCAAATCGACAAAGAGCCAGCTGACTGTGTGTATGATTAGGGACTTTGTCATCTCGTTCATGGATTAATTATATGGTCCATTATGCTGAAATGTGTGCTTGATTTCAAGATTAGCTTTTTTCTTCTCTCCTTGGGATTTTTTTTTTGCATTTGCCATCTGGTGTAATGTTCCTTATTCCCCCCCCCCCCTTCAAATGAAGACCAAATTATAGATTTCTTAACTTGGAAGACAAATTTAGCTAACTAGAAAAACTGTGAACACGAGAACAGATAGCTCTTTGCTTAATGTATTACCTTAAAAACACAAGAGTTAACTGGTTTTTCTTTATTTTATTCCTTTTTTACATTTGCTTGTGTGAGAGAGGGGTTAACCAACAGTCTCCATTCTCTGTTTTTGTTGCTATTTTTTTATATTCATTTATATTGTGCACATATGTTGAATGCTTTTTATACACAATTTAAATGGTATGTACACATATGTATAGTATACAAAATGTATAATGCTTATGTAGTGAACACACACACACGCATATCACAACAAAATTCCAGTCCCAAGAAACAGAAAAAAATTCCTCTGAATGCTCCCCCAACCTTAATATCTCTGAAAGAACATTAAATGTGCTCTGGGAACCAATTCCACAGGTTCATCTAGGACATCCTTTCTATCTTTTTTTTACTGTTGAGAAATCCATGAAACATTCTTCAGGCTTCAAGAAACACCAGAAGTAGCATGATTGTGAAAAATATGATTGGGAAGCATAGATGTTCACATGGTCACCCAGGGTCTTTTCCTTTCTCACACCCTCCAGGACCATCTTTGGCCATTTTGGGAGGGGTGGGTGGGTTAACATAATGACCATATATGATCATATCAGCCAATTAATGTTTAACAAATTATATATAATATATATAAAGGTAAAGGTATCTCCTGTGCAAGCACCGAGTCATGTCTGACCCTTGGGGTAATGCCCTCTAGCATTTTCTTGGGAGACTCAATACAGGGTGGTTTGCCAGTGCCTTCCCCAGTCATTACCGTTTTACACCCCAGCAAGCTGGGTACTCATTTTATATATTTCCTACTTAGATTCAGATATTTCCTGTTGGTAGACTTTTTAAGTAGTAGGGTTAAGAAAGTTGTTATTCCTGGAATCTTGAAAAACTAGCTAGGCAGAACAGACAAAATGGGTAGATAAACGAATAGGTGAATCTCAAAAGAGGACAGTTATATGCTATGGCGTTAACAAAAAGGGACAAGCAGGCAGCTTTAGCACCACTTGTTTTTTGTTACAGATGTATAATAAAAGCCAGGGTAACACACCGGGAGTCATTTTGTTCCAGCTACCCCATAGCCAAGAGAAAATGGCCATTAATCATTTATTAACAATCACTCTTAAATGGAAATGGTCTCATTCACTATTGTCGCTATAAGGAGAACTGAAAATATGCTTTCATAATAATCAATATTTATTTTCCTCTATATATTCCAATGCCTTGCTGTCTTGTTCAAGGAGGTCAGGGGAAGGGAGTCAAATTCTGTCTCACTAATTACAGTGAACATACACTTACTAAATGTCCACTATACCCTATTATTCCAATGTTTGGTTTCTGTCAAGCTCTCACAGTCCCTGTCTAAACAATGAACAAACACATGGAGAATTGTGCCTAAGGCAGGAATGATGGACCCAAAGCCTGGGGAAATGGTTGTTGGTCAAAGAGGCAGTTTTGCTGGTACCCTTCATGGCAGCTCATTGATCAAGTTTAAGACTATAGCTTTCTTACAGTATCAAGTGCTTCCTTCTGCCTTCTTCCTAATTCCGCCTGTGTTTCATGGAGTGCAAATGTTCTACCTTTGGGGGATCTAAATTTTTGTCTTTGCCTTCTCCAGAAGTGAGAGTGTTTATACCTTAAAATGTGTATTTTCTATTTTGTTCTTAAAATTGGGCAGGGATACTCCTTTAGGAACAGGATACAGTCCCTGTGAATTTCATGAGGGCTGAATGGAAGATAAGACATACCCAGATTGTATATTATTGAAATGTACTTCTCATTGACACTAAGGAGAAAACAAAAATAAATGAAGGAAATAAAGAATATAGTAAAACAGAGTATTTCTTTTTTTAATAACGAAAGCAAGTTGCCCCCACACCCCAAAAGAATATCTTCCTGAAGAGAATTCAACATTATGAGAAATGTATTCCAAGTGTATCACCCCGATTTCATATATGCTAAGAATATCCATACTAATATGCAGCCGCATGACATTAGGTGTTTTTTATGTTATAAAGAAGTTTGTATTTTTATTAATACAGTCCTGGTTTTTCATTTTGTGATAGTTTCTTGTACTGAACAGCATCTATCTTCTTATCTAATTATCAGATATAATTATATTCCATGATTATTCTTTCTATCACCCTCCCTTTCTGGTGTTCTTTGCTACTAATTGAAGTACCACCTGCTCTACTTTTCAATGTCTTTCACTATTATATATATGATCAATAACTCTTTTCCCATTCTGCCTGGAAAAAATTAATTTATAAAAGAAGAAGTGTGCATAAATATACTGTTTCAAGTACAGATGGTGCTGTTTTGATTTCCTTGAATCAAGATTCTGCAGCAAACATTTATAGCATGTTCTCAAAAGATGAAACCTAAACACCTTATGGGCAATTACAGAATTTGTCAAAGTCCCTAAATAAAGCCTTTGTCTGCATTCGACATTATGATTTCCCTCATTTTTCCCTTAACAGTTTTTTGTGAAAATCCCAATTCCTCCTCAAGTAGCGGCCTCCTTGGGTAGTATGGCTTCCTTTTATTTTGGACTTAGTAGTTTTAATAGTCACTCGCTTCCTTTTACAATCTAAGTAGCTAGAAGATCTGAATCTTGGGACTCCCATAGAGGCATGTGGGTACAGAAACTATGTGCAATCTCCCCCAGTTGAGTGACATATTCCTCTCAATAACAAGGGACTTTCAACATTAGAGGCATCACCCAACATTTCTGCTCAGCCCAAGAAAGCTGTTGTTGCATTAACAAACACCCGATTCCTATTTCCCCCTTTTAAAAACTCAATCAAGGAGGACACTCAAATTATTTATTCTCCCCCCACCCCCACATCCTGTTTCAGGAACTATATTGACACACCCAAAACGTTTATGACAATGCAGATCTGGCTCTCTTCAACCTAAATAAATGTATTAACCATCTTGCCTCACCCAGACCCTTTGTGCCCATGTGGAGTTGGCTCACAAAAACCTAATATAAATGTAATTAATTAATTAATCAATCAATGTAAGAAATACATAAATTAATTAATAATGTCCCTGCTAAAGTCTGACAGCAGTTAACTTTTAACTTGACTACATCTAAGGCCAGGATATCCAAATCCCACCTACCTGGGGATCTTCTGTTCGTAAAAGAAGGACCTCAGGAAATAGCAAGTGGTTCCTCAGGACCCTGGTCCAGATCTCTGCTGATCAGAATGTTGGTTTCCTTCTAAGAACCCCTATTTCACTTCACAAGCATTTTCTCCATGTTTAGCTGGCTCCTCACTCTGTTCCTTGGACCTCAGCTATGTCCCCTCCTGGACCTTTCAAGACCTCAAGTCCAGGATTTAAGATCACATGTCCCTTCCCTAAAATTTCCCCATTTCCTCCTTCATGTATAAGTGTGCCCTCTTGTTGGTGTACATGTGCACATGTGTTGGATTACTTAAAGGTATAGTTGGGGTAACAGTTTCTTTTTGTCCTTGCATGTTCTCTCCTATATCTGCCCCCCTCTTATCCTTTCCTTCATCATGTAATGTGATTAAATGCTTCCTCGTTGGGGGAACTGTTGGCTGTGGATCTCACCACTCTCGGATTTGGAGATGGTCCTTAGCATGGGATGCTTTGACTTTTGTCTGACTTTGGTGGATTTCTGGAGCATCTGATTGGCCAGATTAGATGGACTATTGGTCTGATCCACAGGACTCTTCTTATGTTCCTAAAGTTTCCATTAAACTCCAGTTTGTAGCAACCAGCAATCTGGAGAAACCCAATCAAGGCAGCACTTGATTCAGGAGGCTAAACTGTAAGGAAACTGTGGTTCAGGATTCCAGACTGTGCAGAGAAAATCAAGCTTCAGTTTGTAGATAGTGCACATTTGAATGTTAAGGCAAACGGGAGTTTACATGGGGAATTTACAAAACTTGTATCGTTCAAGTGGTCTCTTGAGAGATGGAATGCGAGAGCATCCAAATAAGTCTCCATAATTGGTGGCAGGCCTGTGAGTGGGTGCCAACCCTCCTGGAGAGGCATGGGGCTTACAGTGCCAAGTGGCCTGCGATGGGACCAGAGTTGGTTTGCACCCCCTCTGGCATCACAGGTGGACACTTCCCTTGGTGGGGACTACAGTGGCATGGGGGACCTGCATTCCCAGCTGGGAACCAGTGTGGGCTCTGGGGGGGGGTCGCTGTAGGATGGGGTAGTTGTAGTTAGCTGATTATCAAGAAGGTAATCTCCTCCCAATCTCCTTCCATGCCAACACTCCAAAGAAATTAGTTAATAAAAAGCTGTGGTCTTGTTTTAAGACAACATGATGAATATGAGTATCTCTTCCATTATCATCATCATCATCATCATTATTATTATTAATTAGATTTATTTCTCGCCACTCCCCGTAGGCTCATGGCGGGTCACAATAGTCTTATCCCCATTAAAATACCCATTAAAAGACTTTAAAAACAATCCCAACATGGCAGAAGCTCTCATTATTCCTACCCTTGCTATCAGAGCGGCAGGGAGGGTGGGGAGGAGATCTAACTTACTAGGTCTGGGGGGGGGGGAAAGGGGAACTCATTCACTGACCCTGGTCTCAACCAAAAACCTGGCAGAAGAGCTCTGTCTTGCAGGCTCTGATATTGCCCTTTGCAAGTCAACAGGTAAAAACACCATCAATTAAAAACAAAGTTCCAGATTAAAAGCAAACAAAACCCCAAAAACCCTACATATACACACCACTGTTAATCAATAATCATAAAGAGATACTCATGCAGAGTCTATACCCATACTCTAAAGAGAAAGAGAAATGAGTGAATGCATGTTCATGATAGGTTAGATTGCCATGAAGAATCTGGTATGCCACAGTCACTTAAAAAAAAAAGAAGTTTAGCCTAGTTGCTGTGACATCCAAGCCATTTTTAACTTCTTTTGAAAATGTTTGCCATTTCTTTTTCATTCTGAATCTGTAGATGAATGTATATTCCCTTATATACTACTTTTGAAGAATTTTGAAAAGGCAGACAGCATATCTGTTCCATGATGGAAACTGTAAAGCTATGGCTGGATCCCATGCTGAACTCCCACTTTGCACATCTGGAATGCAAGAGGTACCTGGCTTGGCTCACAGTAGGTGAAAGGAACTGTCAGTCATAGCCAATCCTTAAATACCACAGTTCTGTGCATTCAAGGTACCCACAGATTTTAACTAGCCAGAAGCAGGTAAAGGTACCAACTAATTAAACATAAACGCCCATTCTTTGTACCCTCAATAAACCAAACAACAGGAAGGGGGGGGGGGGAGAAACTAGTCTGTGCTTGTAGTGCTTGGGAAAAGTAAGCAGTGGTGTAAAACACTTGAGAAATAAACACACTGACTTTCCTTAAGAAAAATTGCAGGAAATTGTTAATCCTGAAGCCCGCTGTTTTTAGTGATAATTGATTTTGACAACAGGAAATAGCCTGCCCGGTACATCATGAAGTTTGCTGTGCATATAAAGAACCCATTTAGAGGCTATTTGTGTTCAACTCGTTAATTCTCTTTCTGCCTGTTAACTTTGAAGTAACGCTTTTGGGAAAGGGCTGAAGAGTCAGGCGAGAGAACAGATAAATTCAATGCAGTCTGAAAACCGACAGGAAAAAAAAATAATTGTGAGGCTGTAAAGGAGGCAGTGAGAACATTCTTTTGTGAAGCAGATAACAGTCAAGGGTGTTTTGAGCAAGAAACACTAGCTATCTTCTACACTGTGGATGGGAAAAATAAATAAAGCTCCTCGCATCTGGAAGGGGAAGGAAAGGAAATCACAGGACTCAAAGATGTACTTCTAAAGGAGAGTTTCCAAAGATAAGCTTTTCTAGGGATCATGTGGAATTTCTCATCCCTGCTGTTTCATCCCTCAAAGTCCTGCTTCAGTTTTATTTCTCCTTTGTGTTATTTTTTCCCATTTGCTCCAGGGTTATTTTATTTTATTATTTTTCTTGTTCCCACATATTGAATCGTCCCTATAAAAACCCATGCATTTGGATTTATGCTCCAAGGACTTGATCCGGTGAAACACAGGTGGGAATTTACTTCCATGTGTGGAACTCTATAGCTAGAACAGGGTTGAAATAAGAAGCACAGGGTTCAATCCATTTCACTCTTTGTCGGGAAATACACCACAGTCCTGATGCAAAACTACCCACAGTAAAGAGAAGAAAGAAGGAAAACCTAGGATTAAAGATATTCAGTGCTGATCTCTACATTCAGAATAATTACGAAGGGGACAATTTTTTAGAATTATACACTGAGGATTACATTTCCCAAGGTTCACTGGGCCATACCTGTTTGTTTTTTCCATCAAGTGTCATCTGACTTACAGTGACTCTGCATGGTTTTCAAGGAAGAAAGATATTCAAAAATGGTTTGCTAGTACATTCCTCTGGATAGTGTCCCTAGAGTTCCTTGCTGGTCTCCCATCCAAGCATTGAGCAGAGCCAACCCTGCTCAGCTTTTGAGATTTGATGACACTGGGATAGCCTTGACTAACCAGGTTGGGGCAGAGACTCTTTTCCTGCCTCTCAGGTCCAGAAAAACAAATAAACCAAAATATTCAGGATTTTATGAACCATAAATTTTATGCAACATAATTTATGGGTGACCCATAAACCAAACCACAAACCCAGTCACCTTTCATATAAGCGGAACCTTGGTCATGAGGTTTGTCCCCAAAACAGCTAAGCTGTCTCAGGTGCTAAAATGTTGAGCCATGGCAGAATGTTGCCCCTGTGGCTCTGATGTCTCTGATATGAACAACTGAACCAAGGGAACCAGCTGCCCCCAGAAATCAGCTGTTGAAAAGGGCTTTCTCAGGTAGCCAGGACTGCCCAAGAAATCACCTTTAAATAGTTGTGATATGGGAGCAGTTTGCTCAGCTGCTTAAAGAGGATGTCTTGGGTAGTTCTGGCTGCCTAAGAAAAACTCTTTAAACAGGTGAGTTGTGTGGACAGGTTCAGCCGTTTTGCGCCTGAAACCATGAGCCACATGAGAAGGCTGCCCCCATGGATCAGCTAGTCTTTTGGCAGTGGGGATGTTTTGGTGGCTTTTGCAGGGAGGAGAAAGCAGGGGTTTAAATCCCTGTA
Organism: Paroedura picta; assembly: GCF_049243985.1. Classification (NCBI taxonomy): domain Eukaryota; kingdom Metazoa; phylum Chordata; class Lepidosauria; order Squamata; family Gekkonidae; genus Paroedura; species Paroedura picta. The sequence goes on from NC_135380.1 coordinate 18,271,873, forward strand.
TTTTGCTTCCTATGTACCTCCATGAACTGCCTTAAAATTTCATGGAGGTTTGTGGCTCGGTTACAGTTTGGGAACCACAAACTGGCCAATATTAATCAAGAGGCTTGTGACCTGGTTTATGCCTATCCCTAATTCTGGCATTAAAAAAATTAAGAATGTTGCTAGATTTCAATATACTATCCATTTTTTACAGATTGTCATTCTATTACCTTCAGAGTGCTGAATCACATGATTACTCCGAAAGTGCAAGAAGATCTGTGCTTGAAATAATGGAAACCAACCATAAGTAGAATTTTTGATTCATGCATCTAGATGTATCCATTCACACCCTTCTTAATAACAAGCATATACACAAATTAGTTCTGGCCCATAATTAACTTCTATGCCAACAGATAATGCCCCCTCCATCCAGACAGTCCCTAAACCTCTAATTATGGCATATAAATTAGTAAGTAAGAGCATAAATCTTTGCTGAAGCTTGCACAAAAATGGCTAATCACTGCATTGAATTCTTTATTGCAGACATCATTGCCTTCTTTGAACTTGGGGTTTTTAATGTAACTTTAGATCATTTTATTACAAATAGCTAACAGTCTCAGAAGAAAAGTGTGGGGGGGTATTGTTTAGATCATGGAAACAAATGTCCTTGGTATTACTATTACTACTAAATGCTTAATCCATCCTTCTATGGGTTACGGGTTACAGGCCTGCAGGTAGAAGAACTGGCATTCAGTGTGATGGAGCTCTCCTTCCTAACTGGACACATTGTTACATTTTGCCTTTGTACATTTTTATCCCATCCTTTCAGGTAACTCAGAACAGAATAAATGGGTGTTCTCTTCTCCAATTTACCTTTATAACAAACTAGTAAAAAAGCCCATTGTATAAAGGATACAATGGGCGCTAGCAGGCGGGGGCCAGAGCGAGGGATGGAAGGCGACCTGAAAGAGGAGGCGGCCGGCGGCTCCTCGGCAGCTCCTCGGCGGGTTGGGCTCCTCGGTGCGCTGGGCTGCGGCGTCTCCTCGGCGGCACCTCCACGGTTCCTGAAGGCTGCTCCTCGTCGGTTCTTGACGTGGCTCCTTCTCGGCGGGCCGTGGCGCTGGCGGGCGAGTTGCTGCCGTGGCTGAGCGCAGCCTCGGCGGCGCAGCAAAGCATGGCCCCTCTGGCGATCGCGGGCCGGGCACCGCCGTTCGCGGCGCCGCTTCCTCAACTAATGGCGGCTCTTCCGGTGCCACCAATCATGGCACCGGCGTCGATCGCGTCGCTGCTGCCGACATATGTACCATTTATCTAGCATAATACATGATTTGTATAACACTGATATACTGATATTCAAGTAATTAAAAAATTGATATACTTTATGGGGGGAAATTTGGGGCAAAGGAACAACAAAAATGGCATGAAAACAAAGTCTGGTGATTTCACACCAGGGAGAAATAAAATTGAATCAAGAATATTTGGATGGCAAGAGAAGGGTTGAAAAATCCAAACTCATCCCCAGTGTGCATACAAGGGTCTTGTTTATTTCCTATCTAGGCCTTTCTGTTGTCTGCCATGTTTGACATAGCAAGGGGTGCATCATGCATTCACCGGGAGCACCCAGGGTGCTGAGTCCTGTAAAGTGCAATGTGAACTCACATGCTAACGACCACCCAAGGCGTCCGGTTGAGAAATCAGGTTTTAAAAAATGCAATAATCTGTGAAGTGATACTTCTTAGTGAGCTTGAGATGAGCTAACAGCGCATGCAGAGAGTAACAGCACAAGCTCCCTGGGGCTGCAGCCTTACAGCAGATGAACGGTGGCTGCCCGTTGGGTCTGAATAGCAGCAGTCCTGCCCCATGAAAGATTTTGCTCCTGGCTAGAGTGTTATGAAGCCATGGCAATTACACTAGCTGGGGATATTTATATTGGATGTATTATTCAATTTTTATCCTGTACTTCCTCTGGAGCTGCATTGCTGATCTCCCACCAACAGTGTTGTGTTATGAGGCAGGGAAGTGGCTGACAGCTGGAAAGAATGAAGGAGGAGGAGGAGGAGGAGGAGGAGGAGTTGGGCTTCATACCCTTACTTTTCTCTACCTTAAGGCATCTGAAAGAACCTTAAAATCACCTTCTTTTCCTCTTCCCATTACTTTACGAGGCCAAGAGAGTTCTGAGAGAAACAGTCACTGTCCCAAGGTCTATAAGAGCCTGGAAAGAGAGGGGTAACTTAGGGAACAATTCTAAACAGGACTACTTTGATATGAATCCCATTTTCTTAAACGGGAGGAGAATGTTTGTAGACCACCTGATGCTGCAGTCCTAAAGAGAGTTACAGCCATCTAATTCTGTTCAACTCAATGGATTCAGAAGATGTTAACTGTGCTTAGCGGTGCAAAATCTACTTGGCAATTGCTTTTTGCCATTGTTCATTTCTCATGCCCCATTCCCCCCTCCCCATGCTAAACTGAGTTTATTTATAAGAATGAGAGCCCACAGCCCACAGTGTCCTGGGGTCTGCAGGCACTCATAGTTGGACCTTGGCCACCATCCTGAAAAGGCTTATGGTGGATATAGGTCTCCAGATACACTGTAGTCAGCAGAAAGGCCTTGAACAGCTAGCTGCTCACTCTGCCATCTGACTGTACATCTGTTAAGCAACTTTATCCCGCTGTCTGCTAATTTGCTGTTCACCCTTGATCTATAAGTATGGACTGACAGCTTCCATTTCAATGTATCTGAAGTGTGCATGCACACGGACACTTGAATAAAACTTTGTCGGTTGTAAAGGTGTCACTTGACTTGGTAATTTTTATAAGGCAACCTCATAGGGTCATCAAAAGTCATCTTTGGCCCTGACAGCACTTTATACACACCTACAGCCGGCCCAGGTTGACTCAGCTTTCCATCCTTCCGAGGTTGATAAAATGAGTACCCAGCTTGCTGGGGGGTAAACGGTAATGACTGGGGAAGGCAGTATTGAGTCTGCCATGAAAACGCTAGAGGGCGTCACCCCAAGGGTCAGACATGACTCGGTGCTTGCACAGGGGATACCTTTACCTTTACCTTTACACCACAAAAACGCATTGCTGAGACGGGAAGAAGGCAGTGGTTCCTGAGAGGGAGTAAACAGAACACTGGAACTGTGGCTAATAAATAGGGACATTTGGAGCATATGCAATTCTCAGTTTATCTGGTTTGTCCTCTGATTAAATCGAAGTCTGCTTTGATCTGCCTGTCACTGGAGGGTCTCTTCTGTAACTAAATGCCTGGCCCGATGTAGCTACTCTCTCCATTTGCAGCCAAACAAAGGGGTTTGTTTGTTTTGTTAATGGCACCAATTAGACAGCGCAAATATAATCTGCAGCTCAGTGTTACCTTGAAGGTCAATAGGATTGCAGCCACACAATCAATACCCACAGATCTATCAAGACACCTATGACTGGAAAATGGGGTTTTATTTTAATTAAATAGGTGCTCTGAAAAGGAGACATGGTCCCTATGGTGAGGTCTCTCTGGTCAGAATTGAAGCCAGGGCTGTCAGCATGAGGAGACTCACTAAGGCAGCTGGACCCTTGTTGATGACATAATGACACTCCCAACAGTGTACTGAGATCCCATGTCTGATGCAACCAGAAGTGATGCCAGCACATTATCGGGGACGCTGGAGCTTTTGAACAAAACTCTAGATAAATGAGAGTTCTGCCTGAATGCTAGAGTGTCCCCAGTAATAAGCCGACATCACTTCCAGTAGCACAGGAAGTAACATCTGTGTGTCAGAGCACAGGCCTTCCGTCTTCTCCATGATTTTTCTCCCACTGCTCAACTAGGTGGCATCAGGAAGGGCTCGCTGGGGGTTGGGGATCTCCTGTCCTCAATGGGAACCTGACAAGCCTAGTTAATGCTTGGTTGTTGTGATAAATATTGGTGACTTTCTATGGGCAAATATAAAAAGGTCTAAATATTTTGAAAAGTTCGTTGGAGAATGTCAGAATTTTGCACTGTTTTCCCAGCGCACACCATTCTCAGTCAAATGTCTATTTATTTCTTACATTTCAGGGAAGTATATAAGTTCCATCACTTTTATCCTCACAGTCACTTGATGTTGTGGGTTAGGCTGTGAGAGAGGTGATATCCAAACAATGTCCACCTGGAAAAAATTGCAGCTGAGTGTTGACAGATTATGTCATTTAACATCTTACATAGCATGACTGAGAGAACTTTTGGTTCCTTATATTGAATTGGTAGTTGACCAATTCAATTACAAAAAGTCAGAAGAAGCAGGATAATCATCCACATACACCCCCACAATAATATGTGCTTTGTGTTCACTATGACACCAGCTTGGTGCAGTGGTTAAGAGCAGTGGCTTCTAATCTGGTGAGCCAGGTTTGATTCCCTTCTTCTCCACCTGCAGCCAGTTGTGTGACCTTGGGCTTGTCAAAGTCTTGTTAGAGCTGTTCTCACAGGACAGTTCTCTTAAAGCTCTCTCAGCCTCACCTACTTCATAGAGTGTCTGTTGTGAGAAGAGGAAAGGAAGGCAATTGTAAACTGCTTTGAGACTCCTTCAGGTAGTAAAAGGTAACGGTAAAGGTATCCCCTGTGCAAGCACTGAGTCATGTCTGACCCTTGGGGTGACAGACCCCAGCGTTTTCGTGGCAGACTCAATACAGGGTGGTTTGCCAGTGCCTTCCCCAGTCATTACCGTTTACCCCCCAGCAAGCTGGGTACTCATTTTACCGACCTCGGAAGGATGGAAGGCTGAGTAGACCTTGAGCCGGCTGCTGGGATTGAACTCCCAGCCTCATGGGCAGAGCTTCAGACTGCATGTCTGCTGCCTTACCACTCTGCGCCACAAGAGGCTCTATTCAGGTAGTGAAAAGTGGGGTATAAAAACCAACTATTCTTCAAAAACTTGACCTGATTGGCCCTGAGTGGGCGGGTTGCACCTTCCCAATGGCCCCCTTCTTGCCATGTCTCCTGGGACATGGCTGCAGCCAGAAACCCATCAGGCCACTTTCCGCAGGTAGGGAGGGAGACCAGGGGGAGGGCTGAGCCAGGTTGTGCCTTCCCTTTGGCCCCCTTCCTGCTACAGCTCATTGGACAGGACTGTAGACAGGAACCTGTTGGGGCCTCAGGCCACTGTTTCCCCCCCCCCCCCATTGGGGTGGGGGAGACTGGGACAAGGGCCAGGTCTGGGTTACATCTTCCATTTGGTCCCCTTCCTGCCATGGCTTCTGGAACAGCGCTGCAGCCAGGAATCCATTGGTGCTGTCAGGCCATTCCAAGCTTCAGACTTTGCTCCACAAAACTCACTTTGGCCCGTTGTCTAGCACCTGTTACTATTCAGGGTACAACTGGCTTTGCCTCTAGTAAACGAATATTCTGAAGAAAATTCACTTCAAACCAAGTTTGGCTGGAAATTTGTCTGTCAGATGTTTCAACTCCTTTTGCACTCTTTTCTGAGGCATTATATATTTATACTGCCAACTGTTTCCTACTTTCTACCTGGGCATGGTATTGGTGTACTGAGCATTATTTATAACTGTATGCTTGTTACAGTTTTTTTTTTCTCATGTTGTGAATTCAGTTGGTGTTTTCAGTTTGCAGTTAACTATACACCACCATTTTAAGTATACCTCCTGGAACGTCTGTACTTATTTTTACATTTTGCGGATGTTTATTTTCCTTGAATGGTACAGCTGCCAAATCTATCTTGGGGAGGCCAGGGTAAGGACAGAGGTCGGAGGACTGTGTAGCTATGGAACACACCCTCCAAACCTTCCATTTCCTTCAGGGGAACAGATTTCTGTCCCCTAAAGCAGGGGTAGTCAACCTGTGGTCCTCCAGATGTTCATGGACTACAAGTTCCATGAGCCCCTGCCAGCATTTGCTGGCAGGGGCTCATGGGAATTGTAGTCCATGAACATCTGGAGGACCACAGGTTGACTACCCCTGCCCTAAAGGTTTGTTCCAGGAGAACCCCAGGCTCCAGATGGAGACTGTCAGCCATGGGCAACTGTGGGCAACTGTATTGAGATCCAACAAACCAGCCATTGTAGTGCACTGATTGCCACAGGGTTGTACCATGTACCATGACAGAAGTGGCTCTCATATTACCAGGTGAGTGTTCAAAGAAAAACATGGTTCTCCCTGTATTTTATGTTCCCAACAAGCTGAAAGAGGATGAGTGCCTCATAGTTACCCAACAGCATTCATGGCAGAGTAGAGACTAGAATTCAAGTCTTCTGAGTGTATGTCCAACATTGAAATCTCTAACCTACACTGTCTACCTCTTCTGGGACAGGGGTAATGTTGAGACCCCTTCTCAAGCAACCATTGCTCAAAAGATTTTCCCCATCTACATTTGGCTTTAATGCAGATTTAGACAAATTGTTATTTTCTTTTCCTATTTCCCCCTTGTCTTCTGACACCACTCTCCTCTGCATCCTTTCTCCCACCACTACTGACTCTTCTCTGCAAAGATCCTGCTGCCATTGAGTGCCTTTCTCCTCCTGGCTCCTTTTCCTCAATGCTGTTTCTGCTGTCCATGTCTGTACGCCATTTAGGGCTGGTATGGCAATGCACACTGTCATCTAAACAGAAGCTACCTACAATTATCACTGTTTCAGGCTGCACTGCATAATATAGCCTAGCTGCATGGTGGCCAACCCTTGGCTGTCAGTTATGGGGCTAGTGATGTTAGTTTTTGGGTAGCTTTATGCCTGTGAGTTGTTTTATTTTTTTGTTAATAGGTTATTGTATAGCTTGAAAAAATGCAAGCTGTCTGGTGTGGACAGAAAATTGACTCAAAGAGGTAAATTCCTCAAGTGGAAGTATGCATATCAAAACCATGGTCTTGTGATATTGTTTAAACTGGTCTCCTAAACTGATGGATGTGAACAACAGAGATTTCTAGTTGTGTTCATACAAAGCTTGAAGGAAAATTAATAACCCTCTAGTTCTTCCTTCTCTGAACAGTGATGTAAATAAATAGTGCAGAATGTGAGGCAGACAGATAACTACCTAAGAAATACTTCATCTGATATCATCAAAGGCCCTGCAGTGATTTAGGAGGGAAGAAGAGCTCCTATTGATTCTTCTTGCCAAAGAGAATTTTCCTCAGCAGTAACTTACCTGAGATGCAATTGTGCAGTATTTCCAGTACTAAGAACACTCTCATTTATGGTGTATTCCATAATTCACCTGAATCACTGGAATGGGAGGAGAGCCACCTTAAGTTTTGTGAGCACTGGATGCTGTTTCTGAAACTTCCTACATTTGGGGCTCAATCACACAAGACACCCAATGTGTGTGGGGTCACAGGTGCATGACTAGACTCTGTCAGATTCACCTTAAATAGAATTAATTTGTTTGGTACTGTAAGGAAGCCCTGTGAGAGGGGGAGCTTCTGATTTCTCTTCTGACCTCCTTTCACCAGCAAAAATAGCAATGAGGGGGGCTTTTCATATCTTTTTCTGGCTCCATGTGCCCTAGGTACCAGGAAAAAAGGGGGCAACATTCTACCTACACCCAGGCCTATTCTGCACAAAATAGATAATGCACTTTCAATACACTTTAGAAGTAAATTTTCCTGTTCTGCACAGGAAAATCCAGCTGCCAAAGCACATTGAAAGTGCATTATTCCATGTGTGCGGAATGGGCCCTAGTATCATTTCTGTGGGCTAATATGAGCTGGGTTAGACATTGGAACTGCTTTCTCTTCCCTCACAGCATTCCCTCACAGCACCTAGCAAAAGAGAGCTGTTTAAGATGAGATCCCCCAATATACATCTAACTGCAAGTCCAGTCATGCAAATCTGATCCCTTACATGCTGGGTTTGTTTCAGTTAAGAGAATCCTAATATCATTCCAGGAACCCAAAATAACAATCTGAAACAGCAATTTTGTGTGTATATTTTTGGCTTGGGAGTTCTGTTATGCACACCTCTAGCCAGGTCTATTAGACTCTACTGCTATTTTGTGTGCATATAAAGTACCCAAGACTGTTTTCAGTCCTGTACTGTTGCTATTCATTGCAGGCAATCCTCTCAGGTAATCTCTAAAGGAATCTTAGCATTCCTTGGATCCCAGTTTGGACACCATTAACTTAGGATAAGGCCAAATTATTTTGTCTTAGCTAATACCAGAAGGTTAATTATTACAGAGCACCAGACCACAGTGGCTCATAAACCCTTGTGTGATATTGGATGAAGCAACCAGGATCCAGAGTAGCTTACATCACTATACAATACTTGCACAATTCTGAAGTTGTCAGTGTCTTGTAGCTGCAGCTGCTCCTTCTATCATTTTTGTGGGCTTAATTCCCTTTTTATTAAATCATTTTTTCCTGCCAATCTTTTTTCGTACTTGTCTGGAGCTCTGTCTTGTGTGTCCTTAGCCTCAGACTCCACTGACCTGGTCACTGAGAATTAGATAAAATGATGCCTAATAAAAACTTATTTGCTAGCCAGTACCTTTAAATAGAAGGTTTAAATGTCTCAAAATATTTAGTAGCAAAAATAACCCTCTACTTGCTTAACTGTATTTCAATCTCCCTCTGTCTCTCAAAATGTATTGTTTATTCAATCATACAGATTTTTAAAAAAATTTCTGACTAGAACATAAATTATTCACTTGTCTAAAAAAAAAACCAGGTGCATCTGTGATTTCTGCAGTGCATTGTAAAGTAGTCTGCATAGGGACAGCAAACTCTCCTGTTCAGTTACAGACCTGTTAGGTTTGAGAAATGAGTACATGTAGACAGCTCTTTTGTCAAGAACATCCTGTCAAAAGTAGTTGGCCAAAAGCACAGAATTGTAACCATTCGTAAACAATTGTCACTTGAGAGCCACTCTATGCCCACTCAGCTAGTAAAATGTGGAGTGGTTGTCCAGGGTTCACAGAGACTGCCCCATAATTCTCAAGTAGCAATTATCTAGGCTGCAGAAGTGGTGTAAGTATCCCATGTCTATGCCGCCAACAGGGACAGCCTAATAAAGCCAAGAATTTCAAAAGACATGAAAGGTCATAGTTTTGTGAGCACTGGGCTCAGACAGAATAGGCAAGGCTCAGACAGAATAGACCTTGACTGGAGCTAAGTGGGCCTCGTTGTGTATGATATTACTAAGCACCATCTCATAGCATCACCAGGTCCTGCTTAGGCACTGAACTTCCCTCATAAGGCAGTTCCTGTGTCTCGTATGTCATCCAATTAGCTATGTGTGTTCCCTCATAGGAGGGCAGGGCTCAGGTAGAAGGGAAAGCCTGAGGAGAAACTTTTCACTTGTATATTTGAATGGGCAAGTTGGAATCTCAGGCTAGGCTCTGGGAGACTTGGGTTTGAATCCCCACCCTGCCACACTGCTCACTGGGTGACCTTAGATCCGTCACACATTTTCAGCCTAACTGATCTCACAGGGTTGGTTGTGAAAATAAAATGGAAGAGACAAGGATGCCGTAAGCTGCTTTGCTTCTCCAAGGCATGGTGTAAAGAAAGAAAGAAAGAAAGGAAGGAAGGAAGGAAGGAAGGAAGGAAGGAAGGAAGGAAGGAAGGAAGGAAGGAAGGAAGAAAGGAAGAAAGGAAGAAAGGAAGAAAGGAAGAAAGGAAGAAAGGAAGAAAGGAAGAAAGGAAGAAAGGAAAGCAATGAAAAGTGAGGATATAGAAGCTGCCAGGAAGCAGGGAAGAAGAAAGAGTGTGAGGAGGGGGGATAAAGGGAAACCAAGATTCCCCCTACAAGTCTTTACAGGTTCCCCATAGCACAACTTGCTGGCATACAGCAACTGGACCTGGTATAGCACCTGGAACTGCACAGCTTGCCCATAGGTTTCCCTAGTAGAGACTGCTGGGGGGAGCAAAGGAAGGTAAGCTGAAGACAGGGGAGTAGATAAAGGTAGGTTGACTAGAGCAGGGGTAGTCAACCTGTGGTCCTCCAGATGTTCATGGACTATAATTCCCATGAGCCCCTGCCAGCGTTTGCTGGCAGAGGCTCATGGGAATTGTAGTCCATGAACATCTGGAGGACCACAGGTTGACTACCCCTGGACTACAGAATGGGAATGTTGGGACTTTTGAGTCCCTCCAGAGAAATAGAGCTGCAGAGTAATAGAGCATTTGAAAGAATGCAGTGTTTAGTTACCTTTGTGGATGAGGCACAGATCCAAGCTCACAGTGCTTTGAGGTTTAAAAGAGAATAATCTTCACTGGGAAAGATTATTTACAAACATAAATCATATTCATGTGTTTCAGTCTCCTTACTGAAGCAGAATATAAAAGCTTAAAGCATAGTTACAAAAGCAGCACATTGCAAGCCTATATGGCTTGGCTGCATGCAGGACTACACCCCTCACATCAGCAGATGGAGACATCTGAGCCTTATGGTGGCTGCTCTTTGCTTCAGAAAAAGCACATGGAGCATCTCTTCCTGAAGAAAAAGTAAGTGGGCAGGAGCCCACCTTAAACAAAGGAATCCTCAGAGCATGTGCTTAGTGTTTTTTCCACTGCACCTTCACCAGTGGCTACTTGATGTCACTAGTGAGCACACAGGTACTGTTCAGCGGCTGATGGGCTGATTTCACCAAATTATTTGCTGATTGCAATTCAACAGGTAAGAAGAGAAGAAACAGAGAAAAGAAAGAGACTATGGGGAATTTCAGGAAAGGGGGTGATGAAATACTGGGGGAGGGAAAACAAGGCCCCCCTATGTCTTTGCATATAATTCTTGTTTATTCTCATGACAAACTTAAATGCAATTAAGTTGATTTTTAATTGTCGGGTTGTAAATGTTTTGATCTTAAAATCCCAGTTTGGATTACATTTTACTTCTGTGTGAATTCTCCCCCCCCCAAACACTCTTTATTTTCATACAATTTTCTGTTTCCTCTGTCTCCACATTTCCCTCATAAAATGTATGCATTTCTCAACATTATGTGTGTGTCAATAAGCTGCCTTGTAACTACAGGCAATTAACATTATATCTCTAATTACCATATGCATTCCATATAACAGCTATATACAATACACACAGAGTGAGTGGGATCCAATGGACAAAGGTGCAGAAGAAACTGGAGGAGGAGAGCTTTTCCAGAGTTTCTCTTCCCCTAGCAACCTACCCGGTTTTCCTGACCATTATATATTTTTCAGATCTGTCCTTGGGTTTGAATTCACAGATGTGGTCTGGGATTTCTGTGCTTCACAGATGTGCCAATTAGAATTGTGACCTTGGTAGATAGAAAAGGCATTGAAGCTTTCCTTCCAATCATATTCCCAGCTTGAAATAGCCTTGGGGAGCAGCTGTTTGTGTTTGGGGCTCAATGGGAACTAACCTGCTACACATAAAGCTTCCCAAATGGTGAAAATAGCAGCATCACAGGGCCATTTCAGGTCAGGAAAGCAACTTAGGGGGAGACTTAAACCTCATTATCGATCATGGTTCTGATTGGAAGCAACCTCCAGAGTAGCTGAGAAACATGGAGCACTCAAATGGGGCTGGCCCATGGACTTTGGGCACTCTAGGTAGCAATTGCCAGCCAGCTTGCTCTTCTCCCCCTAACTGCCCTCTTCCTTTCACAGTGAGCGTTGGTTGAGTTCAAATATGCAAAGCGGAACAATGCAACAAGCTTCTTAAAAGAATAGAAGTTTTATTGTGAGGAGAAACAGCTTTGTTTAGAAAGAGAGGAGAGGTGTTCATTTGAAAAAAGGTCAGGAAGTCCTTAATCTGAATATCCTAGCTGCATATCTCCTCTGATGTTCCCTTTAGGATATTCTTATTTTCTTTTCAATCATGCACACTATAGATCTTGCATAGTCTTACAGTGAGGAGGCAAGAAAAAACTGCCAACCCTCTTTGCTCCCTCATCTGTGGTGATGAGGGGAGACAGCGTTGTGTAGCATAGCAGCACCCACCCTCCTTGCCCACCACAGCACTGCAGGCCAGGAAACCCTTGTGCTGTAGCAACTCAACAAGGGAAGGAGGAAGAGGGCCAGGCTTGGCTTATCCCACTCCTGGGCAGAGTCTGCACTTACTTTGTTTATTCCATTGTCAATCCTGTTGAATTCAGATTGCTTTGAACTCGGGTCTTCCTCTCCCCCCCCTCCCCATTGAAACAGGAAACTGTTCTGCACGTGGTTAGGGTAGTTCAGAAGGGGGGGGGAAGCCATGCCTCTTTCTTGAAGGGTGGGGGGAGAGGAGCCAGGCAGGGAGCCTCTTTCTTTTCTTGGAGTGTGTGGGGGGGGGGAATGATCGAAAGAGGCAGAGAAGGGAGGAAAAATCCAGGACCGACAGAAGTTGAGAGAAATTAGGGGCTTCTCCTTTAAGGCAAGTTTGTCACATGACCACCTGTAGCCAATCACAGGTCCTCTACCACGGAGGAGAGTCCAGATTCAAAACAGCTTTTAAATATTGAGGGTTAAAAGCACTCTAAGATATCGCACAATAAAGGGAGGGTCACTCTGGATCAATCCTTCTTGCTGCAGAAGGAAATTTTAAATTGCCCCAAATCCAAACGGAAATCACATTCTGTGTAGAGGGCATGGACTTAATCGATCTGAGGTTGGAATAAAATCTCCGTGCAGTTTACACCCTGGACAGAGGGAAAATACAGGCTCTCCACAGCTCCCCTGCCTGTTACTTCCCTCAACAGACCTGGGCAAGTAAACAGAGAGGACAGGCAGGGCTGGTTAATAATGGCAGGTTGTCACTCCTTCATTTGCGCCCCACCAGAGGCTTGGCACTGTTGAACATAAGAATGCCCCAGTAATGTGATTCTCTGGATCCCAACTAATAAATCCATGACAGAGATTGTAGCATTTGCTCAGATCCATTGGACACCACAAACCGTCTCTAACTGAACGGATGTCCATTTCCAGTGTCACAAATTCTTTTCTGTCCCCCCCTCTTCTTTTAATGTTTCAAAAGAATCTGTGTTGCATGCAGATATCTTTTCCCTTCTTTCTTCCGTTCCCTTGGAATCCTTCTTCCTTTAGAAGAGATATAGCACTACAATTGTATGGCTATACACATCTCAAAATAAGGGGGGGGCGAAATCTAGCCTCTTGAAGACGCTGAATATTCTCTTTTAATAAGCTCTGAGGTGTCAGACCTTTGGTGAGACAGCTGTATTCTCCAGTGGCTACAAAGGAAAGGAAAAGGTGGGAGGATGAAGAGTGATTCTTTTTTCAACTGAGTTTGTAGTGCAGTCCTTAGTTTGCCCTTTCCTTTGTCCTCTACTTTGTAAGAGAAAGTTATATCTCTAGAAGAGACGCTTTGTAAAAGGCTACTTCAGGTTTAGAATTATCCAGGAAACCAGTAATGATCAGAAAATGGGGCTTCTGTCCACAATTTGTGCATCTGTTGAACATTCCTCATCATTAGGGCTAAGTTTTAGTGATCTTAGGCAAGGTTGCTGAGAGTCGACACCAGCCCCCAGATAAAGATTTCTTCCACCCATTTAAAGAACATTTCAAGAAGCACAGGATTATGGAAGAAGGGAAAGGAGGAAAAAAAGAAGGCAAAGTGGTGTGCAAACAATGATACAGGAAATATGCCTCCTTGAACTCAGTGGGGTTTATTTCTCAGCATGGTAAAACCAAGAGGGCAGGATGGTATTCACAAACATTTAAGGGATTAGACAGTATGGGACCAAACTGCTCCAGGAATCTAGATTCTCTTACTTTAACACTTTGCCTAACTGGAAAACAGTGCAGGAATTCTTGCTGTGGGAGAGCACCTACTATGATCTGAAGTCAAGAAAAAGGTTGAAAGTCTGGATTCCTAGAGAGGCTTCATCAATAGTTAGAGAATTAAGTTGCTGGCGCAGATCAACAACTGTTGTGCAGATTGCTTCCTTGCTGTTGCATGAGAGAAAGACGAGGCAGACAGAGCTGTATGGGCCCACCAAAACAACCAGGATGCTGGGTATTTTACCCTCCACTCTTGGCAGATATCCAAGGTCTGGTTCAAACATACAGGATAATGAGATGGCGAAAGATTGTGGATGGACAGACTACGACTTTAGACAGCAGGTGATGGGTTCCTGGTTTTTTGATAAGAGAAGTATTAGAGAATGCTCCATGTAAATAAAAACTAGTTTGGAAAGGAGGAAGTTTTAAAAATAACACAAAAGAAACAAATAGGTGGGGAATACCAGCAATAGAATTGGTTAGGAAAAGGCACACAATGGCAACATATGAAAACAAATATCCATAATAGATTAGAGTCTAAGCTCATCTTTCTCAACTTTTTACCATTGAGAACCTCCTGAGATATTCTTCAGGCATTGAGAAGCCCCAGAAGTGGCATGATTGTGCAGAATATGGTTGGGAAACACAGCTGTGTACAGGCCAATTTGGGGCCTCTCCCCTTTCCACTCACTCCAGGCCCATTGTTGGCCATATTGGTAGGGGGAGCAGGTCGACATGACCATATATGGTCATATACCCTGATAAATGTTTAATATATGTATAAAATTAGTTAACTCCCACCATTTGGGAAACCCTTCCAGGGTCATCAAGAAACTCCAGAGTTTCACAAAACCCTGGTTGAGAAAGTCTGGTCTGAGCAATGATATCAGGCTGACATGACAGTCCTAAGTGAAATTACACCCATCTAAATCCACAGCTTTCAATAGACTCGGAAGGGATTAACTCTGTTAGGACTGCAGTGCTTTGATTGCACTATTAATTGCGCAACCATTTGCACAGTGTCATTTTTAAAAAAGCAAAACCTTTTGTATCCACTATGACATTTCAGAAACCTCTTGCTGTATTGGGGGAACATATCTGTACTTGTGAATATGTAATTATATTAAGCACGTGTTGAAACTGGCACACAGTCATTGCAAAGAGAATCCATGGTAAAAGTTGTCCCGGTTTCAAATAGTCCCTGAAAATGGAAATCACCTTTCTTACTTACTTGATTCATTTTGACTTGCAGAGTTTGACTTCCCTTGTGAATTAAAGGGAGGTCATAAATCACAAACACTGGCAGGTTTTCCAGTATCTCTTGGCATCAATAGGATTACCAACAATGGGGGAGGCTTACTCTGACATTTCAGCTGTATCTCCAGTAATGCAATGACTTCTCTTCTAGCACACACCAGAAGGGACTTCATTGCATTGCTGGTGACATCATGATACTATGGTATTTAGGCAACATCTCGCTAGTAGATGTTTTAACCATAGAGTTTTGCCCAGAAACCAGAGCATCTCTCTGTTGCTGGTGATGCAATGACATCATGGCAGAAGTAACATTGCTGTAACATTACTTCTCACTGTAGTTTTGGGATTCCCAAACCAACATTTGGTCAGTACTATTCTGAAGGCCAAACTGAAAGGTCTTGGGAAGGAACTATTGTAGTCTTCCTATGATTACATCCAGCCATATGTTGACAAGAACTGCCCTCCATCTTATCCTGCATTGAACAATATGAGATTATACCATCAATATCTCCTGCTACTGGTTTCTGTGGAGCAGGCTGCTGTTAAATATACAAGTGCATAACAGACATTTTCCCCTGTTCAGTTGGCAATTCCATTAGCAGAAGCCCTTCAGCTCCCCATCCCTATGCTCTGAACAAGAAACCACCACAACACAAAAAGCTCACAAGTTCTTTCAGCTTTGATTCTGCAGACTCATAAACATATGAAACTCCCTCTGAAATCCACAAGCTAGCCTTTGAGTTTAACAACTCATAAAATATGAAGCTATTTATTTTTATGTGCTGTATATATAAGTTCACAGATTGTTGGTACCCCATTTTATGCCTTTGAAAGTTAATCTTATAAACATATTAATTAAAACATGACAAAATGGAACATAATTTGCAATATACTGCAGTTTGTGAAACATTCCACTCTTAATTTCTATATGGTTGTTTAAAAATGCTATTTAATATTGGAGTGAAACAAATACATGCCGCACTTTCACAGAATCAGCTTATTCCTACATATCCTTTCTCTTCCAAACAAAATTCCCTGGAGATAGGGGCATAGAAAATTTTTAAAAAGGTGGAGGGGGGGGGAGAAAATAAATGGTTCTTAACCATATATAAACTGGCTACTGTGCAACTAAATTAGATCTTTGGCCATAATGGGCCATTTAGACCCCCAAATTGTGGATGTGAAATGTTTTATTCATTTTAGAACTTTAAGCCGAATTGACCTGTATAGCCATTAAGTGAAACATAGCAAGAGAACTGGAGAACAACCGGCTCTTGACTGTAGAATAAATGAAGTGACATAACTTACAGAGCTAAGTGTATATTTTACATTCCTTGGTCTAAACTTACAATTACAAATGTTCACTGTAAAGTGAAATATGCTAAGGAACTCCAAAGCAGAGAGATCTATAATGAGAACAGAGAAACACCCAAAGCAGGAACAACTTAAACTCGTTGGACTATTCTCGCTGAAAGTCAGCAAAATCTTCCCTTTACTATATTTAGCCCAGGAAATCCAGAAGCACTGGCTGTACCATCAGGGCAGGTGGACAACATCTCCGAGAGGCATGGAAGGCAACACCATCACTTTCCTGCTACAAGTTCCAAGACTTTTGGAACAAGCTGAGGCCTTTGCTTCCAACCGGCCTCCTGGGTAACAGGTGCAAGTGACAGCAACCCTGCACACCCTTTGAAACACATGATAAATGGCAACCCCTTTCCAGGGTTTGACCTCATTCACTCAGCTTGTTTGTCAGGACAATGCAGCTGCAAATTGCCTTGCTGACTCCAGTAATGTTTACGGAATGTGGGGGAAACAGCTGACCCTGTGTGTTTCCTTCTCTTCCTTCTGAGTTTGTTGTTCCACAGTTCAGGAGGTGTCTTTAGTAAGTGAATAGGATAAAAAGAGACTAAGAGAACAGTCTATTGCAGTGTTTTATATATGCACCTCCTTGCTTTAACTACATTGCCCAGTGCCCTCTGCCACTGTACCCCACTTTCTGCCTTATGGTATGTCATGCCATTGACACTCTTTGGGGTTTTTAAAAATTGTTTTCCAGTTCTGTGATGCTAGTCCAATTGTGCTGCCTATTGGTTGGCTTGTGCTGTCAATTCAGATTGTAGTTTTCTTTTTCATATTTTGTGATCTGTCTTATAAGTGAAATAAATGAATGTGATTAAAAAAAAACCCCAGTCTTTCACACCAATAAAAAAAGAGATAAATTGATCCATGTGATTGTACGGACCTCAAGAAATGTTTGCTGGTTCTGCTGTCGCTCTTTTTCTGCCCCACATGCTGGAGCAGAAAAGGCAAGCCTTTACTTCCAAACAGGAGGGGGAGGGGATGAATTCAAAGCTCTAATCTTGTTACATCTGTTAAGGAGTAGCCATGAACATGTACAGAGTTATTTTTGACTTGTCTGTTTTGTGCTGCTTTTACGATGAACATATTTTTATTGACCAGCTTTTTGTGGGCAGGCTGGTTTTTATTGTTTTATTGGCTTGTTTCTGTTGCTTTTTATTGGATGGACTTGTTTTTATTGACCTGTTGGCATTATTTTTATTTGGGACCAGCTCAGGTGAACTCTGCAAAGACAGCACCCAGAATTTCTAAATAAAGTAATAAATGCAACGCAATTCCTTCATTTCCCTGTTTGCTGCCTTTTATTACCTATATACAGTTAAGCCCCCTTTTCCTGTTAAAAATTTGGGAGGGAGGAGTGCTGGGCAAGAACTCCAGTCTTCTAGCATTTCTTACAAATATTGGGAACAATGGAGCAGCACTCCCCTCCCCCCAGGAAAAGGTACATAAATGTACCTGCAAAACAATGAGTACTACAGAGATTACTGAATTTTTTGACCTGAAAAAATGAACACATTACTATTGTGAAATTGAAAGAGTGAGGATTCGTGATAGAAAAAAGCAGCTGGGTTCACTAAGGTTACTAAGTACAGACACAAATCAAGAATCTCTCCAGTGGTGTTTTTTCCTTTACCTATTTTGTTTTTGCCCCCCTACTTTATTGGTATCGGAAAGATTTATACTCCCTCTTTTGATCAAAACAGGTAACTTGCAAAAGGTAAAAACAATCCATGAACCTGAGCTTCAGAGAGATGTGGCTCTAGCATCATGTCAAAGCAGCAGAGCAGAGAAGATGATGATGATGATGACGATGATGATGTTGAATTCTTTTTTATACTCCACTTTTCACTACCCAAGGGAGTCTCAAAATGGCTTGTGATCACCTTTCCTTCCTCTCCCCACAATAGACACCCTGTGAGGTAGGTGGGTCATGCAACCTGGACAGCAGTTGCTTATTTATCCTGTATTCTAAATTCTAAATACATTTAATCACAAGGTAGCTCAAATGACAATGGCATCCTTAATTCCCATCTCAGGGGAACTCTTTATGACGGCAACATTTGTTCTGCCGAATATATATGGAATGTCAATGGAATGGAAAGTCAAATACATATTGGGTGCAAAGTGCTTGGTGAAAGAAAATTCTAAAAGAAGGAGTGGAATGCCAGATGAATGGAATAGCAATGCAGCGATAATAAGGGAATCCATGATGGAAAGGAGCCGGGACAGATCCCTTGTTTCAAATGCTTGAAAGCTTCTTCAGTGCTTCTTGCAATTTGCAGGTATTTTAAACGGGGGCAAATATCTTCATCAAACTTAGCATTTAAAAAAAAAAAACAATTTTCAAAAACAACCCCTAGAGTGTGGCTTGATTCCTGAAACTGAAATATATATATTTGTTGAGTCTGGAAAGGATTTATCTAAATCTGAAACTGCACAGTAGGATTCTTCTTTAACTTAACCTTCCTGTGAAATTTCCTTCCAGCTCTGCAGACTTTAATAGCCTCAGGTTAGACGGTGGCATCGCAATGTACATTCCCCCTGGCTATGTTTTGAAGAACATTCGGAAGTCTTGTCCAGTGCAAAATGCTGCTGATGGGCCACTGTGTGCATGAGTTTTGATATTCGTTTTCTAACCCAGGTCAAAATCTCTCCTTGAACGCCACTCGGCAAAACAGGAACCATTTACATTTTAAAAGTTACTTGGGCTTGTTACCACTACACTATTCTTGAGCAGCTGATGCTGACTCAGGTATTCTTTCACACAGAGAGGAACACAAGATCAGACTTCAGCATGAGGATGTTGAGGTTTCCCCCAATAGGCCAAATAGCACCCCTCTTCAGGACCATTGCAGGACAAAAAAATGGTAAAGCAGGAAGAAAAAAGCCATTCTCCATGTGCTTTAGAGGCATGATCTGAACTGGACCCTGCACACATAGGAACTGAGAACCCACAACTCAAGAAGAAGAAAAGTTAATTCTTATATGCTGCTTTTCTCGACCAGAAGGAGTCTCAAAGTGGCTTACAATCGTCTTCCCTTTCCTCTTCCCACAACAGACACCCTGTGAGGTAAGTGAGGCTGAGAGAGCCCTGATATTATTACTCAGCCAGAAAAGCTTTATCAGTGCTGTGGTAAGCTAGCTGCTTGTGGGGGAGCAGGGAATCAAACCCCGCTCGCCAGATTAGATGGTGCTCCAAACCACTACATCAAGCTTGCTCAAGTTACAGGAGAGACAGAGTAAGGACCCCAGATCCTACTTCTGTTCTCTGTAATATGTAAATTGCTGTGATTGTGGTGTAAGTGATTACTGCTACTTCTGTTTCTTAAAACACCACTAAAACACCAAGGCCAGTCTGGTGATGAGGGTTAAGGAACTGTGCTCCTTTTTCTCTCTTTTGGCTAGCCTTTCTCAATGTTTTTACCATTACGAAACCCCTGAAATATTCTTCAGCCTTCAGGAAACTCTATAAGTGGCAAAATAGTGCAGAATATGGTTGGGAAGCATAGCTGTGTACACATCCACCCGGGGCCCCTCCCCTTCCCACCCCCTCCAGTTCCATGATTGGCCATTTTGGGAGGGGGTGGGTGGGTTGACATTTCCATATATGCTCATACCAGTCAATAAATGTCTAACAAATTAAAAATATATTAAAAATTAATTAACTCCCACTCATTCTGTAAACCTTCCAGGGCCATCAAGAAACCCCAGAAGTGGTTGAGAAAGCCTGCTTTATTCTCATTCTCCTCTCTCTCTCTCTCTCTCTCTCTCTCTCTCTCTCTCTCTCTCTCTCTCAGACTGTCAGTTTCAAGGAAAGGAACAAACCTAAATTCATCTTCCTGTGCTTGGAATTTAAACAGTAGCTCTCATCCCCTCCTACTCCAGTCTCACAAGGTCTCCAGGTTTTGCAGGAGCTTTGTTTCCATAGCAACTGCAGTAGTAATACCTAGCCAGGTTCTCCTCAAACAGCTGTGGGGTTCTGGGTCCATGTTGGCTTCTGTCATTTGTTGGGATCATGGCCAGTTGAGTGATGGTGATGATGATGATGATGTGGCAAGAAGCTGGTGTTGGGGCCAACTCTGAACAGCTCAGTACAGCTGTATTTACAGTAAGCCCAGTCTCATCGGTAACCTAGATAGA
This sequence comes from Paroedura picta, assembly GCF_049243985.1. NCBI lineage: Eukaryota > Metazoa > Chordata > Lepidosauria > Squamata > Gekkonidae > Paroedura > Paroedura picta. The sequence continues at coordinate 18,292,293 of NC_135380.1, forward strand.
AAATATGTTATCCAAATTTGACAAGATTTAAACTACGGCATGAGTGTCTTCTAACCCCCCTACAAATGAGTGTATTTTTTAACCCCCCTATACAAGCTTTTCCCATTATTAATCATCTCAGCAATGCAAAGAACAGGCTTTTGTTTTTCTACTGTCATATATAGCTGGACTCAAGGCTAGTTAAAAGCAAAACCTACATTATCAAAGGGGTGTGTAGATCTAGAAACCATAACGTCTAATTAGGTATTTTGCCCATATGTATTGTTTTATGTTAGAGATTAGATTAAGATGACCAGATTAAACCACATTCAAAGCACCCCCCCCCCCCCGCGCTGCATTGGGCGCCCAGCAGACTCATAGAAGCAGCATTGCCCCCGGTGCCGCGTTTCTGGGCCCGGTGGGAAGGCGTGCTTCCCCCCTCCCCCCTGGTGGTGGCACGGCCTTCTCCTCGGGTCTAGAAGAACAGGCCTGAGGGGAAGGCCTCCTTCTTTACTTATGGTGTCCTGCCACTTTCTGGCCTGTCCTGGTGAGGGCCATGAAGCCATTCTGGTCTGTCCTGGTGAGGGCCTAGATTGTGCCTTCAACTGATTGGCTAGAACTGCTGTCTGTCCTGGTGAGGAGCCCACCCACTCTCCGCCCACTTAGCCCTTAACGAATTATGGAGAAGGGAAGGATTCACCAATGTTGCACACATAGGTTCCATGTGCTTTCTGGTGTTCCATGTGCTTCCTTCCTCCCCAACATGTTTCCCCCAAAACCAAAAAGCCAGTAGCTAAATAACAGTGGGGAAAAGGTGGTGGTTAGACTGAGACATGCGGTGCTACATCTAGCCCCAGATGAAAGGCTTGAAGAGCAAATCCTCCATACCATTTTCCAGAAAGTGGGGGAAAACAACAACAGCAGCAGCAAAAAACTAAGTTAGCCTACTCAGGTGGGGTTTTACAAAATTGGGAAGATTGAGAAGGCCTTTCTCAACTTGCCAATGAACATGATTTCATCCAATGCAAACATGTCAAGAAGACCAACTCTGGCTTTTAAAACCTATGAGCAATTGGAGGGGGGATGGGAATGACAACTGTGATAATTTTGAAAGCATCTTTATCAGAAACAACCAAGTTCCAGAAAGTTTTTGCAAAGTTTAACGGCAGTTCCACAGAAAGTCTCCCCCGGTCCACATCCTGATGGTCACTGTCCTGGAAACCTCATTGAAGGACACAAACACAGAAATCAAGCTGAATGGTTGAAAACAGCAGTACTCAAGGGAAGGAGGTCTGGAAAGAAAAGAAGAAAGATTCCCCCCTCTTTCCTTTAAACTAAATTTATAGTTCGGTGTTGGAATGAACAGTCAGGAAATTGCTTTCAAGAAGAGAGAAAGGGGAATTGAGAGCACTGAGGGAGAGAGCGTGAGGCCAGGTCCCATCTTCCTTTTTTCTTTTGTCAAAAAATAAGAACGAAAGGAACGGGCAGTGAATTTGATTCTTATAAACACTGTGGATTTAAAGCAAGACTTACTGGCATGCCAGTGGGCTGGGAACAGGTCGGCCATTCATTTAAAATCCAGAGAGCTTATATGAACACATGAAGTTTGATTCTCAGGCCTTGTCTCAAATTGGGAACTAACAGCTTTGAGAAGTCCATTTTCAAATACTAAGATGAGGACTGCTGTTACTTAGGATGTTTTTGGTTTGTTTGTTTGATTGTTTGTTTTATTTAGACCACAGCACAAAACTTCAAGAAGGCATGTGGAAGGAGAGGAGGAATAGGGAAAGAGCCTGCTAACAGCTAATGGCAACTAGTGAATAAAAGGTAAAGGTAAAGGTATCCCCTGTGCAAGCACTGGGTCATGTCTGACCTTTCGGGTGATGCCCTCTAGCATTTTCATGGCAGACTCAATACGGGGTGGTTTGCCAGTGCCTTCCCTAGTCATTACCGTTTACCCCCAGCAAGCTGGGTACTCATTTTACTGACCTCGGAAGGATGGAAGGCTGAGTCAACCTTGAGCCGGCTGCTGGGATCAAACTCCCAACCTCATGGGCAGACAGCATGTCGCTGCCTTACCACTCTGCGCCACAAGAGGCTCTCACTAGTGAATACTATCTGGCTAAGTTTGTTCACCTTTGCTTCAGCCACTTAAGCCCTGAATGTCCCCAGAGGCTCCAACCAAGAGGCTTTTCTTTCTTTCTTTCTTTCTTTCTTTCTTTCTTTCTTTCTTTCTTTCTTTCTTTCTTTCTTTCTTTCTTTCTTTCTTTCTTTCTTTCTTTTTGTGTGTGGGGGTCATCTGGGCATGAAATTGGGGTCACTGTGAGTGGGCAGGTAGTTGTGAATTTCCTGCATTTTGCAGAGGCTGGACTAGATGACGCCGGATCCTTTCCAACTCTATGAATCTATGATTCTCTCCTCCCTGTTCCTCTTGTGCAGAGGGAGACTGACAGTGTCCACATGTGGGAAACCTTAAATCAGGCTGCATTTCCCTGTTATGTCTGAGTGCAGGGTAAAACACTTGTATACAGAAATCATCGTGGCTTGGCTGAAGGATTTCCAAGCCAGGAGGTTTTCAGTCACATGCCTTGCATGACTGTGAGCAACAAGGACCCTGGGCCAACGTGGCAGCAAGCTGTGACTGGGCCTTTAATGGACAGGCCTAAAATCGTCCTAATGCCTAACTATTATCCGTACTTGAAACATAGCCAGCATTTGAAATGAAATTCAATTTTGACAATTTTAATGGTGTTAAGTTGATTTACTGCACTAGGCCGATTTGGACAGTTTACTTGGAGATGTGATATGATGGATATGACAGCTACAATTTGTCGATTAATTGGATGTATTGTGAGGGATGTCTAGTAATAAATCATCTTGATGTGACAGATCAACCCTCTTTTGCCTCTGTGGAAGGCTGGAGGTGTGTACAGAGGTTAGAGTGCTGGCCTAGGCCTGGAGATATTTAGCTTCAAAGCCCTCCTTCTTATCATATCCCACTTACTGGCTAACTTTCTCAGTTGAATCTACCTCAAAGAAGTGCTGTGAAGGTTTGAAAAAAAAAGGTGGATAAAATCTAAAAAAAAAATCAGAAAGCTTCATACATTACATTTCTATGGGCTCATCATGTTCCATTTTTTTCTTATAGAACTGTTCACGTTGGCTTGCACAACAATACAAACCACACTTATAAAATGTACTAAAGCCCGGAAATTCAGAAGTATCTCTAGATAAAATAGGTCAGTTGGGAGTGTTTCTGGGTCTCAGCAATAAGTGCTACTGTTTCTTGTAGCCACTGTTTTCTGTTGCTTTGTATGCTGTTGCTTCTTTTGCTAGGACAAGATTGTTCTCTTGTAAACTGCAACCTCAGTGCTGGACAATGTGCGATTTTACATTTGCGTTTGTTTAAATCATGGATATGCTAATGAAAAAAAAAGGCAATCCCAGATCAGGGCTATAAAGACGTTTCTTTCTTTTAAAAAAAGAAGAAAAAGAAGAAGTGCAAAAGGGACAGCACAGAAGATTAGTGAGAAAGAAACAAATCTTGTGAGAAAGCAGTCAAGGGTATATATTCAATATCCGTTTAAAGCTCACAGTCTTTTTCATAATAGAATTGGATAATAATACCAGGCTGTGCAGTGTGATTAATGAAAAGTACCTGATGTAAAAGCTACCAAATATATTGAAAAAGTAGAATTTTTAATGTGTGCTTTCATTTCCCCAGCGAGCTCTTTAAAAAAGAAACCTTATTTTTTAAGGAATCCGCTGATACGTTTAACAAAAGTCAAGATGAAATGCTTCAGCAGAGATCAAAAAGACGGAGGGTTTGATTGTACTCCCCTCACTAGACTATTAGTCTTTATTGAACTTTCATCCTAAGGATCAATAGGTGTATTTGATCAAATATGGAGAGCTATCAAAGATGCCCAGCTTTACCTAAAGGATGTGTCAAATGGAAGTCTCTCCCTCTGGAGAGCATTATGACTCCCAAATCTGTGCTTTGATACCCTGTAGTGTCCACATGGCTTTGAAATGGGTTTTTTCCCCCCATGAGGATCATTCATTACAGTAGAACCCCATTTATTTTGACAGTCTTTGGAGAGGTGGGAGGAGGGCAGCAAAATATATAGCAGAGCTGACAGCTAACTAAATTGAGAGTTTCTTATTGGGCCGTTGTGATTTCCTGAGGTCTATAAAGTGGAAGGGTGGGACATGTTGCCTAATTATTCTATGAAATTAGACAATGCCCCAGTAAATATTTGGTAGATATTCGGACTTTGTATTTGTACGGTTCAAAGCTTTGTGTGTGTGTGTGTCATCAAGTTGCTTCAGACTTACAGAGGCTCTGTGATTTAATGACCACCAATCATTAACAGCCTTGCTCAGGTCTTGAACTGAGGACTGGGGCTTCCTTTATTGAGTCAATCCATCTCATGTTGGATCTTCCTCTTTCCCTGCTGCCCACAGCTTTTCCTTCCATTATTGTCTTTTCCAGAGACTTCCAGATGATCCTCGAGGTACCTTCCAGCTCTGTTTCTTATAATGTGATCAAAGTGCGATAGCATCAGTTAAGTCATTTTAGCTTCTAGGGAGTGTAAGAAACGAGTTTGAATGTGAGAGTTGAAAGATTTTAAAACGGAGAACTGGAAGTGTGCTTTCTTAGTGATTCAGCAGGAATCAATTAATGACTCAGAAAAGCGCTTCCCATCTTGGGACCCTTCCATTCTGTGGTCACTGTGGAAGTGCAGGAACTCAGGGTAGTGTTGCTGGCCTAAGCTGTAAGGTAATGAAGGAAAGAAATTACAGCATTGAAACATTGTCCAAGCAGAAAGACTATATCAACCACAAAATCCCCTAAAACCACTAGAAAGCCATTTGGATCCATCTGGCACTGTGTGTGTGTGGTTGATCTTAATTCCTAACCCTGAAGAGAATGGTATCCTGAAAAGTCTGAACCCAAACAAGTAGTGGTCTGTCCATGACAAAGGAACTACTGTGAGTTCCTCCATTCTCAGATTGTATTCCTCCTGTCCGGAACAAAATATCATCTCTGGGTTGGGAAATACCTGGAGACTTTTGGGATGGAGCTGAGAGTGAATGGGATTTGGGGACCTGAATGGAGCATAATACTATAGAGACAATCCTCCAAAGCAGCTGTTTTCTTCAGAGGAATGGATCTCTGTCACCTAGGGATGAGCAGTAAAACCCAGGGAATCGAACCTGGTGCTCCAAATTAGAATCTGCTGACCCTTGTTTTGACCATTGTGCTGTGTGACCTCCCTTGGAAACAAATAAGTGGGATATGAATGTTCAATTAAATAATTAATTGCAGAGATAAGTTTTCAACTGTGTAATTCACAGTTCTTTCTCATTTGCCATTGTGCTACATTACCTCTAAAGGTGGCACTTTATTAGGAGAAGAAAACATTGGCATTACATGGAAGGGAAAGAAGATGTATACATTATGAAACATAGCAGGGAAGCTTTTCTTTGCAGACATAAGACTCCCACTTTCTTCCTTTGGCTAGCATATATTAGTGGGAGAAATAACTTTGCAAGTTCCATCCATTAAAAATGGCTCAAAATCAACATGCCAGGCATTTCTTCTTTCTTCTCCTTTTTCATTTTGTAACTCCTCAAGTACAAAGTTAAAAGAGGATAAACCAGCAGGTAGAATTTAAGCTACACCCCCCCCCCCTTCCCTGCTCCATTGGGTAGATGCACAGTGCCTTTGAAAATGAGAGGGATTTTACATGTAGAAATTGTAACAGCTTGCTGTCAGGACATTTTAAGCTTCATCTTGGCCTTTGATATGTAGGGACTGTAGTTTCTTAGCAGATCAAAAATGCCACCATGGTATTTGACTGACGAGAGCTTTTATTTTGAAAAAAAAAGAGTTTATCTTTCTTATTGGGTTTTATTTGAAGAATATTCAGGCTAAACCCGAGAGTTCCAAATATATACTTGCACAGTTTTGGTGCTAGAACAAAGTATGCAAAATACAAGTGAAGATACCTTAGCAACTTTTTTTTGGTATTTTTCCTCCTTTCTTTTTTGTAAGCTGACTCTTTCTGCCATCATCAAGACCTGACTTTTCAATTGTCAGACTGATATTTTGGCTTTACTTTCTTATCACTATCAATTCAAATTCCCTTCTGCTAAGTGAAGAAACTTGTGTACAATTCCCATGGGAATTGTAGTCCATGAACATCTGGAGGACCACAGGTTGACTACCCCTGCTCTAGAAGACTTCTGTTGGATTGAGGACTTTAATGGAAGGAAGTTTCCTTCAAGGAATGATTCCTCACTTAATAGACGAGAACTACTGGATCTGAGCCAATATGTCCAGGACAATTGGTTCTACCAAGTGTTTGAAAAGAACTTTCTTTACTAGTGAAGGGCTATGGCTTAGCTGAAGCAGAACATAAGAAGACCCCAGCTAGACCAGATCAATGATCCATCTTGGCTAGCAGCCTGTCTCACACAGTAGCCAACCAGTTCTTCCAGAAGATTAACAGGACATAGAGACTGATACCTGCCCCTAATGTTGCCTCCTGACTTTGGTATTCAGAGGTTTAGTGCCCTTGAACATGGGTGTTCCCCTCAGTCACCATGACGTAATCGCTGAAAGACCTATCATCCATGAATCTATATAATCCTCTTTCAAGGCTTTTTATTCCTAAACCCATGACCATAACCTCTGGCAGAAAATTCCACATTTTAATTCCTTTCTGTGTAAAGAAGTAAACCAACAAGGACAGAACAATAAACAACTATGCATGTTCATATATCTTTGTCATCTCCAGACTTATTTTTGATTCCTTGTTATTACTCCCTATATCCACCCTGGTACTAACTCATGCCACTCTTACAGGACAACACGGTGAAAATCCAGTCTCACATCTTTACCCTCTGCAGTTATATAACCCTAGTTGATGGTATGTTCATTCCCTGCCATGACTACTAGAAAAAGAAGAGTTGGTTTTTATATGTCACTTTTCTCTACCTGAAGGAGTCTCAAAGTAGCTTACAATTGCCTTCCCTTTCCTCTCCCCACAACAGACATCCTGTGAGGGAGGTGAGACTGAGAGAGCCCTGATATTACTGCTCGGTCAGAACAGTTTTATCAGTGCCGTGGTGTGTCCAAGGTCACCCAGCTGGTTGCATACCAGGGACCGGTACTGGTCTGTGGATCAGTTGGTAGTAGCAGGCCGCAGCTCCTCCTCGTCCTCCTCCCCGGCTGCTGCCTCGGGGGCTGCCCTGCCACTCTGCCGCTGGCTCAGCTTTGGTGCTCTCCAATGGCCGCCATGACTGGGGCTCCTGCTTGGCGTGGCACTGCACAGCTGCTGCTGGTGGTGCCCCCCCAGTGGGTGGCGGGAGATCAGGGGTACAGGCGAGAAAACAAGTGGAGCAGGGGCTCAGGCAGCGGCAACATCCCTCAGCAAAAGACTACCCCCCCCCAAGCCTCAAGTAAAATTGTCAAGCGTTGACTGGTCCCCGGTGATAAAAAGGTTGGGGACCACTGCAGTTGATGATAGTTGTTTACAAGAATTCAGAATGTATATGATGCCAGTGGTGTTTGACAATGGTAATAGAAAGGAATCAACCAGAAGTCCCTCCAGTAGCACTGGCCTATATATTCAAGCCTAAGGGGCTGAAACTCTTCTGATTAATCCAGTTTGTTGTTCGTCAGCAAACATCTCCTATACCCCTTAATCACAGAACAACAGAGAATATCTGGGGAATATATTTTGGCAGCAGGCCTACTGCAGCATTTTCACTGCCCCCCTTCCATTCCTAGCTAGAAACAGTTATGTGCATGTATGCTGGTAGTTTCCAGATTAGACTACTGAACAGGGCACAATCTTTTCTCCTGTGCTATTCAATCTATATGTGAAGTCCTTAGGATAAATCATTCATTGTTTTGGAATTGAATGCCACCAATCTGAAGATGATGCTCAGCTCTATGTCTCTCTACCCAAGCCTCCTGGTGATGTGACAGAGGCCTTGATCCACTCTCTGACTACTGAGGAGTGAACAAATTGAGGCTGGATCCTAACAAGACTACTCTGTGACATTATACTTCATTGAAGTCCCTCAATCCCCCAAACCTCTCCTTTCACTAGGGATGCCCATCCCCAGATTGGATCTGGGGATCACCTGGAATTACAGTTCATCTCCAGGGTAAAGAGAGCAGTTCCCCTGGAGAAAATGGCTGCTTTGGAGGTTGGATTCCCTAGCACTGTACAACACTGAGGTCCCTCCATGCCCCAAATCCCATCCACTCCCTGCTCCATCCCCAAAGTATCCTGGGCCCATTCTGCACATGTTGGATAATACACTTTCAATGCACTTTAGAAGTAGATTATCCTGTTCTGCATAGGAAAATCCAGCTGCAAAAGCATATAGAAAGTGCATTATCCAATGTGTGCGGAATAGGCCCTAGTATTTCTCATCCCAGAGCTAGTAAATCCATTAGTATGTGGCTATCATGAAAGATCTGGCTAGTGATCTCTTATGAATTATTGTTTTAGCACCAAGATCCTCACACAATCCCAATCCTATTAAGGCACATCAGGAACTTTCCAAATGTAGTAAGTCACTAAAAATGCCTTGATGCATCAAGCCTTGGTGCTAACACAGCACTAAATGGTTGCATGGTTTGACTTGAAACTGCAGCCGGTTGATGCTTCTGACAGTATTTCTTCTGCTCAGCTGCTGATTGTTAGCTAGTTATATTTAGACAATATTCCATTTTTGATCCCCTGGATATTTAGAGTAATATTTTGATGCTGTAATCAGCTTTGGGGGTCACTTTTGTGCCAGAAAGTAGAACAGAAATGTTTTAAATGAAATCAATACGTAGAAAAAAAAAGCAATTCAGCACTACTAGAAAAACGGGAGTTTTGCATCCAAAATAAGCTATGTGACTTTGGTACATTTATACACATGGCTCAGTAGCACCGCACATGCTTTGCATGCATAAGTTCCACTTTCTGTCTCTGAGATCTCCACGTACAGCATCTCAAACGGCAGACGTCGGGAGAGACCTTTCTTTGCCAAAAACCAGATGACAGAGCTGATAATACTCAGCGAAACGGACCACTGTTCCATCAACATCAGGAGTCAGCAGTGCGGTGACCTTTCCTGGTGCCTCCTGCCAAGTGTTTTTAGAAAGTGGGAAGGGGCAGAGGGAGCTTTTGCCAAGCAGGGCTTCTGATCGACCAACGGAGCTCCGGATGGCTGTGCAGATTTTTCAAAACGCCGCTTTGGGAGTACCTGCCACCACAGCACAAGGATCTTCACTACGCACTGAAGGTGAGCTGTGTGCATGGAAGAACATGTTTTAAAACAGCATGTTCATTTCAAAAGATTCCATGAAACAGGGCTTCTGCTTGAAACATGGAAGAGTGACAGAGTTAGGTGTGACCTCACTCCTTGACATTTTGTGGTTGGCTCCTGTGGTGCCAATGCCGTGGTTCTGCCCACCACTCCGTGTCAACATTCCCAAGGGGGCCCACTGACTCAGAAAGGCTGGGAACTGAGGCCTACATCTATCTGTTCTGTTCTGTTCTGACCGAGCAGTGATATCAGGGCTCTCTCAGCCTCACCCACCCCACAGGGTGTCTGTTGTGGGGAGAGGAATGGGAAGGCGACTGTAAGCCGCTTTGAGCCTCCTTCGGGTAGGGAAAAGCGGCATATAAGAACCAACTCTTCTTCTTCTTCTTCTTCTATCTGTGTCACATGGCAAAAGGAGAAGTTATGTGACTGTGTATACCAGTGGCTCTCAACCTTCCTAATGCCGCGACCCTTTAACACAGTTCCTCATGTTGTGGTGACCCCAACCATAAAATTAGGCAAGTGTTCTTTCACAGAAATTAAACCAAAATTGACAAATGGCGTGAAGATCCCTTGTTCATGATTGTATATAAATTGTCCCCCCCAGGGTTTCACAGTTCAGTTCTGCCTTTTGTCCACCATGCCGATCTCACTCTTTTCCGCTGCTCCAGACAGACGAACGCTCTATCTCAATCTACCCCACAAGGCACCCCTCTGGCCAAGATGGTTGCCCTGCTGTGACTGTTTGACCCCCAAAGGGGTCCCAACCCCCAGGTTGATAACCACTGGTGTATACCTTCATGCAGCTTGTTTGCAAAATTGATCCGGTGTGTATTTATTGGTTTTAAATGGCATTGTATAGAATTCAAGGACTCGTGAGTTGTCAGGGTTATTTATTTTGGGCATCTGCTAGCTACTTAAGGCACTTCCTATTAAGATACAACTTGAGCTGATGTGCATTTTAAGATTAGCACATGAAAAAGAATGCATGTAAAAGTAGCATCAAGCCCCCCCTTTAAAGGAGAAAAATAGCTTCCTTAATATATTTGTACAATGCTTTGATGATTTAAAGCCTGCCATAATGTGCTTCGTTTATATCGCTTTTTCCATGTAAGTATTCAACATAACTGACTGCTAAAATGCACTCTCTGTGCCTCAGAAGTTTGCTTTGAATTAATAATACACTCAAAAGAGCCTTGTAATGGGGACTAATTAGATTGGGTTTGAAAGCATCCATTTCATGTCTATCTCTTAATGAGATCACATTGTCAGATTGGGTTATAGAGATCTTGCATCCTCTGCCTGCTCTTGTCCACTTTTAACCCAAAATGCAGTGGCTGGATAATTATAATCCCATGGAATTGCTTAAGATGATATCATACTGTGTAAGTATGTAGTTGTTCCAAATTAGCATTATATACCATGTTGAATTACAGCAAAGAGAGATGGCTTTAGTGCAAAGCAAAAGGGGGGGGGAGCACAGTCCTGTTTTCTGCAATACCCAACCTGGGTGTAGTCTGCATGGGGATTTTTACCCACTCCCAGTTCAAATGAATCCTTGCAGTCTACACTGAATTTGATTTCCATTTTGTTTTTGGGCACTTTAAATTTTCCATCTGCAACATGTATGATTGATTCGCGGTGACCCTAACTTTCCCCTGCGATATCCTGGAGTGGATATAAGCCTCGATATTTTCCATGATTGGCCAGGGCATCAGTTCACAGTTCCCGGTTGCAAGGCTTCCCTTAAAGTGACTGCGCTCCAGAAGCCCTAACTTCTCTCAGTAGAGATTTGCCTCTTATTTTTTCCCTCTCCTCTGCTGTCTCCAATCCTCGCTCCCCCCATTCAAGAAAAGAAAGAGAGACTCTTGTGCTTGGCTACCTCCCCATTCTGAGTTTTTCTAACCCAATACTGAACACTTTCTGTTTCAATGGGGGGGAGGGGATAGAGGAAGACCCAAGTTCAAATCAATCTCAATTCAGCAGGATCTATAACAGAAAAACAACAAAGTAAGTGCAGAATCAGCTCAGCTTGCTGCCACCTCAAGCCAAAGGGTTAGGAGCGCTGACTTCTAATCTGGTGAGCCGGGTTTGATTCCCCACTCCTCCTCCACATGCAGCCAGCTGGGTGTCCTTGGGCTCCCCACAGCACTGATAGAACTGTTCTGACAGAGCAGAAATCTTTCAGCCCCACCTACCTCACAGGTTGTCTGTTGTGGGGAGAGGAAGGGAAGGTGAATGTAATCTGCTTTGAGACTCCTTCAGATAGAGAAAAGCAGCATATAAGAACCAACTCTTCTTCTAACACCTCTAGAGAGGGGACAATCATTGTCAGGAAAGAGTTAAACACATCTCACCTCAGATACGAATTATTCCTCCCCTGAATATATGCCAAAAGGTAATATATGCCTATTATATCATTATTGTGGCTGAGAAGATGAAAGTAGGTTTTTTGAACCCCACTTTTTACTTCCTGAAGAGTCTCAAAGTAGCTTACTATCGCCTACCCTTCCTCTCCCCACAATGGACACTCTGTGAGGTAGTAAGACTGAAAGAGCTCTGAGAGAACTGTGACTGGTTCAAGGTCATCCAGCTGGCTGCATGTGGAGGACTGTGTTCAAAGTAGCAGGAAATCTCCAAATGGACACTCCAATCAGGACACTGGATGAGAGTATTTGAAAAATTCCAGGAAGTTCCTAATCTAACTATGCTAAATACATATGTCCTCTCACACCTCCTGTAGGATATTCTTCATATCCTTTTGAATGATGCACACTACAGATATTTCATATTTAGACACTTTGGAAACCTTGGCTGTGGTTGAAAAAAGTCATACAAATAAATAACCATTATAACACACTGAACACATCCAATTTTACATGAGAGTGTCATGTATCATTAAGAAGCCGAGATAAATAAATGAAAGTATAAGCCATAGACAGATTGACAAATATACATCAAAACCTTCTTTTCACATTTGGTGTCACTGATTTCTTGTGCGGGCCTTCACTGGCCTTTCTTCAGTATTCTTCAAGACATACACATATCCAAACAGTATTATTAAAATGTGGCTTAAATTATATAGCACTAAACATTAGATTAACTTGTAGTTGATGTTCTTCCTTTCTTGTGTTAGGCAAGAATCCAACTTTGCATGCAGGTATGCGAGGGGACTGATTTCCAAATGTTGTTTCAAACACGTCATCCTAGGTTTGCAGTTGCCAAAGAGAAGCAGGGTAATGTATAGTTTTTCCAGGCACCATTTCCTCTAGGGAGTTTATTGATGCCATCAGATAGTTCATAGACAAATCTGGGAACTTCACAGATTTTTTTTTAGCGTTGAACGTATTGAGTCTGCCATGAAAACGCTAGAGGGCGTCACCCCAAGGGTCAGACATGACAGTGCTTGCACAGGGGATACCTTTATCTTTTTGTAGGAACAATAAGGAAGCTGATATTCAAGGCATGTTGTCACTTCCTAGAGTGATTGTCAGACCAAAGTAACATGATGTCAGTTCTCATTTGGTGGTATGCATCTTCTTGACTTTTTAAACCAAGATCCTGGAACATACCAAACACCTATGAAATACATATTTTGTTTCCCATTGGAATGCAAACTTTTCTCATAAGAGGAATACAGATCTACATCCTTCAGGTAACCTTACAAAGCACTGCTTAAAAGTCAGATGGAAGAAATACAATGCTATCAAAGTGACATTTAATCATGGGTTTGGAAACTTCAGAACTGATTTTCTTCAGATAACTTATTTTTAACTCGGAGTATAATAATGAGACTTCCAACAAAGATATGTTTGTACAATCTCAAACTTTGTCTCTAGTTAGACTTGCAATCAAACTGCACTATTAAAAGAAATAGGCAAAATAGAACACTCATCAGAGAATTGCTCCAGTTAATTAAAACTGTTTGGAGATTCATAGAAGTGATATCTTCTCAAAAAGTTAAACTATCAAGAAGGGAAAGGTCAATTTCTCACAAAACATTCACACCCGTGTAATTTAAGCATTGCTGTCTTATACATTTCCCCCCCAAATCAATTTTATTGATCTGGACATTGTTCTACCATTCTTCTGAGCAAAACTTGGACCCTTCCCCATTTGTTGCGAATGGAATATAAATATCTGTGAGAGAAATGCAGATAAGTTTAATTCAACCAGCTCATCTGTTGGTGAAAAGGGAATAAAGCATCTTCTTTGACCATTAAAAAAAAAAAAAAACTATGCTGAGAATCACATGACCCTCATGTACAGGGGTAGTCAAACTGCGGCCCTCCAGATGTCCATGGACTACAATTCCCAGGAGCCCCTGCCAGCATTCGCTGGGAATTGTAGTCCATGGACATCTGGAGGGCCGCAGTTTGACTACCCCTGCTCATGTACAATAGCCATTTGGGATAGAGCCTTTAGTATGGAAAGGAATTGGGTGAGATTTACTGAAAAACCTGGCTGGATCCAACTCATGAAAATCTCCTGCAAAATTTCTTAAGTTCCAGAATACTTTTTGACATATTTTATAAGCAAAGATAGTAGCAACAGAGGTGAAATAAGGTCCATGATGGAAATGACACCGAATTTAATGAAATGAAATAATCCCAAGTGTACATCCAAGAATTTCAGAGTCCTTGGAACACAAAAGGAAAATGACAGCATAATGAAAGCCAACTTGAAAGAAACCACAATGGGAAAAGAGATTTGATTAGAAGTCGAGGAATGCTCCTGCAAATGAGCCCAGAATGGTGGGCAATTTGGAGAAGAATCTTCACATCTCCCCTATCACTGTGACATGAAGTTAATTTCATTTACTTTTTTTTTTTAGAGGGGCATGGTTTGATTGCCACCTTATTGCTCACTAGGGATGTTACTGATAGAAATAATTAAATAATGTACCAAGAATGATCTCGGTTGAAGACCTGTTTCTCATGGGACCCCACAGCATACCCTTCTGCTATTAAGGTTCAAATTAAATGAAGTCTAGTGCTTTTCTCCACTCTAAGGGCTAGAAGACAAAGTTTTTTTTCTGGGAGGTGACACTCCCCTGAACTCCCAGTTCTATTGATCTATTGGATTTTTATCGTGTCTTTCCTCTGAGGGTCCCACAGTTCCCGTCTCCACATCCTGCCTCCTGCTTCAGGATTTTCCTGCCCTCCAGGTAACATCTCACCATTATGAAATACAGAACTCTGCCAAATATATAATGATGATACAAAATGGTGGAAATCCTAGGTGTTCTTGGGCCTGTACTTTCTCAGCCTGACCTACCTTACAGGGTGCTTGTGTCAATAAAGTAGAAAATAATTGCAAAATAAATAAACAAAGCTTGCATAAAAAACCCTTATGAGTTTGGTCTGTTGTTTTTTGAACAGTAGTAATGTGAAAGGTGGCTCCTGACAAGATAAAACAAAGCTTGGCGCACGTAGCCAATGTCTAAGTGCCAAAATAAAATCAAAACCGCTCTGACTATTTGAGTCCATACTATTTGATGGTATCTTCCTATTGCGGAAAAATGTAATACAGTGCTGCTTGCTTGGTCTTAGATTAAGGTAATTTGAGCTGCTATGATGGTTTGGTACACTAGGTTTTCGTTTTTTTGTTTTTGAACTGTGATCCCATTGAACAGAAAGGCACCGGAGTGGAGCCACGTAAGCTCTGCCTGCCCTTTGAAATTACAACCTAGCCTTTAAATTTTGCTCATCTGCACAGCATCTGAAGAAAGGGCTGCTCAGTGGGGCAGGCTATCCTGCTGAGTCAAAAGCCCAATGAAAGAGGGGAAAGTGACTTTGGGCTGTGATTTTAATAAGCAGGACAATCAAGTAGCACATTGCCTCTGATGGTGTTTGTGCAGGGCTTATGCAGACTGCTGAGCCAAACAAAGAATGGATGCTTTTCCTTCCCATCAAGATGAAAAGCAAATGAACCACTGCACAAGACCTTTTCTTTCTTTTTTTTTCCCCCACAGCACATAGCAATAGGACAGAAAAACTCATCAGGGAAGCTACTCTTTCCTAAATGCCTTGCGGGGAACAAATGAGACAAATTTGAATGAAAACGTTGGGTTACAATCCCTCAACAAATTGTACTCATTTTGGAGGAAAAGGCAACTTTCAGGTAAATGGACAGAATAAAGGATTTCTGACTGTTTTCATTTTTTTTCCTTTTTTTACCCATCCAGCAGAATGTATACACAAGCAAACTTTCCATACAGGGGATGGGTGGTCACCCCGCCCTTATTTTACCCCAACCCACAACCCTGGTTTAAAATATGGGTGATGATGATGTTTAGATTCTGGACATTCCAGTTGATATGATCCAAAGTCCCAGCTTACATTTCACGGTGTGTGGGGCGTTTCTTGCCCTTGTTGATCCAAAAACATGAGGCATAATGAGCAAGTGTTAGGCCAAATAAATCTCACAAACAGACTCAGTAAGAAAGTAAGTTTATGTTTGCGCAAACAAGAGCAAAGCTTAGCCTTCTTTGGTGAAAGCCAAGACTTTACTCAAAACTTCCTGGTCCAAAGCAATCTTTTATACAGTTCAACCAGGAAAATTCCATCTAAACTGTCCCTCCCAGGGCAGTCCTGGGCCGGGCTCACACTAGAATCACAGAATCATAGAGTTGGAAGGGGCCATACAGGCCATCTAGTCCAACCCCCTGCTCAACGCAGGATCAGCCCAAAGCATCCTAAAGCATCCAAGAAAAGTGTGTATCCAACCTTTGCTTGAAGACTTCCAGTGAGGGGGAGCTCTCCACCTCCTTAGGCAGCCTATTCCACTGCTGAACCACTCTGACTGTGAAAAAGTTTCTTCCCTATATGCCCCAAACATACAATTTCCATACATGTATGTGCATTAAAATGAGCTCTAAGCCCGCCCAGGGGCGGTGATTCTACTATGCTAATAAGCCTAACTTTACTTCTGTGCAAGCGTCAATATTTATGACCCTTACATTGTCTCCAAAAAATGGGTTTCTTTTACAACAGGGGTCTTATCTACAAGAGGGTCGCCAGGATTCTAGTTAAACAGCTTCTTTAACCCATTTTATTACCATGAGACGTTGATGGTACTAATCAAGAAATCTAGCTCTGACCCTTCACAAGCAATATTCTTCCTGATCATTTAATGAGAAGAAAACTGGTTCCCACCTTATATTGTATTTGTTAGGAATATGTGATTGCTTGTATTCTTGAATCACATTTTAATTCCCAATTAAAGGTAGCACTAGGGAAGCTTGGAAATTCTTCTCATCCCTGATAAGATGAACTGGAACCCTCCCCCCCCCCCCCAATCCTTTTATTTTAGTTTCACCATTATGAATCTTCATGACTGTGCCTGGTTCCTCACTTAGAATATTTCATGTGAAAATACATGTATTTTTCAACATTATGGCTGCAATCCTAAAAAGATTTCCCTGGGAGGAAGTCCCATTGATTCAATTGGGACTTACTTCTGAGTAGACCTCTTAGGAGGACTCCATATACATGTTTTTGTAAGTATAAAGGACATCTAGGCCTCAGCACAGACATCACCCAAAACTAAGAGTTCATTATATCAAACCAGAAACTGAAACCAGAAGCTTAAATTGGTTTATTAAACACTAGGAATGCTGTGATGTTAGCTGAGAAAAAGTCCTACAGTCAATTGCGTGAGTTAATCTCCAGCTTTGATTGTTTGCTCATTTGCTCAGCAGACATTTCAGTCTACTTGTGAGTTTGCAGCTGTGCAGCAGTTTGCTCACTATACTCAGTAGGTTGCTAGCTATAACAACACATAACTCTGCCTAATCCGTCTTGAGGCCCAGTGAGAAAAGCAGACTATAAATACCATAAATAAATAATATCATGTCCTGGTACTCAATTATACATATGCATAATACAGTGGTATTATGCTACCTTTACACATTAAATCTTTGCCTCCTTTTGTCCCTGCACAGTTATCAATTGTAAACATGAATTTAACTAACCAATTGTTTCAAAAGTAAATTTTAAAAGACTTTTGCGATGGCTGGCATAGCCACTACCACCAAGTGGTGGAAACTAGAGTAGAATTCAAACAACTAACACAGTGGTTCTCAACCTGGGGTTCAGGACCCCTTTGGGGGTTGAATGACCCTTTCACAGGGGTTGTGGCAGGGTGAGCAGCTGGGGGGGGGGCTGCCGCTGCTGCCACTCCTCCTGCAGGCAGAAAAGAGCAAGATCGGCATGGTGGGACAAGAGGCAGAACTGAACTGAGAAACCCCAGAAAAAAAATTATATACAATCACGAACAATGGATCTTCACGCCATTGGTCAGTTTTGGTTTAATTTCTGTGAAAGAACACTTGCATAATTTTATGGTTGGGGGTCACCACAACGTTAGGAACTGTATTAAAGGAACTGCATTGGGAAGGTTGAGAACCACTGAACTAACATGAGGAAACCACCACTCCCATGGTCCTTTGCAAAACATTAAGTGCATAAAAAGCTGAAGCCTCCAACTCCCATCAGGCCCCATTTGCAGATCTGTATGGGTGAGGGGGAGAGTGGTACAATGGTCTTCATGCCAGCACAGTCCAGAGCTCTTTCGCCAGGTCTATGGTTGAGGCCAGAAAAACATTGGGTGGAGTTTTTAGAATTTTAGAACTGATTTTAGAATTGTCCAACTATGTTTTAAAGTGTATTGTTGGACATAAATTGTCGACCACCCTGAATCCACCCTTGTGGAGAGGGCAGAGTATATATTTAAACAAACAAACAAAATAACAAACAAAGAGGAGGCCTACCAGAGGGAAGATGCTTACAATGGCCTATTTTTCCTCTCCCCACAACAGACACCCAGTGAAGTATGTGAGACTGAGAGAGCTCTGGAAACTGTGTCTGGCCCAAGGTCACCCAGTCAAAGCAGACATCATCATCTCCAGGGATCTCCTGCCCATTCTTTCACTGAGAGGGGAATGCTTCTTCTAAGCCCAACAACTTTAAAGCTGCATAAAGTCACTTGGATGCCTTTCTTATATCATTATGTAAATTTCTTAAAATCCACACACACATACATCTTTGGAGGAGCCAAGGAAGATTTAGAACCCAATAGAAAGGATATCAATAACAAGATGTTTGGAGGGTTGGGCTTTTGTACGTGTGATTGGGCCTTCTTTTTATTCAAGATGAAAGAAATCTACCCTGAAAAGCACTTTAGCAATAACTGCCTATTACATACACTCTTAAATAGATAAATAACTAGGGTGTTGCTGAGCTTTGGAGGATTTCCTTTCTCCTTTTTGTCTGCCATTACTGTTTTTTTCCATTAAGTCCTTTCATGTAGCACTTACTGACAGGAAAATTGTCAGATGGATTCATCTCATGTAATGACATGTTTCTGTGATTGTATATACTACTCTAAGTAAAAGATGGGCAGCGTGCTAGAAAGGAAGGGCTAGAAGAAATGGAGAAAGAAATGGGATGGAGAAGGAAATACTTCCTCAGCTGAATCTGTAATGTGCCTTTTAAATGCCACATTTCGATTTAAAAAGGGATGTGCCCAGACATACATACATATGACCAACTGAAGTTTTATATAACCTTTTGCATAAATTCAGTAGCTGCAAGTATTCGGCCTTTAAAATACAAATTACAAAATGGGGAAGTCCACACTCCAGTCTGGAATGAATGGAAATTCTTTTTTCTGGAGCATGCAACAGACTCTTAAAGCTTAAAAACACATTGAGGAAAATGGGTCTTATTGGAACTTGCTAGAGTATTTTGACTTCAAAATCTGGTGAATAAATGCAGCAACTAGACTGCTGGCAGCTATGAGTTACTATGAAAATGTTTCCAGCATTGCAAAAACTAGTATACTGGCAACTCCTTGCCTTCTTAGTACAAGTTGATGTGCTGGACGCATCTTCTGGTGCCAGGGTGCTTAAAACAGTGGTCTTCTAGACATGGAACCCACAGAGCTGGAAGTTGGAAGAGGTGGAGCCAGAATTATAATCTCACTGGTGTCAATGCTAGGCAATGGGCAGCTGGTTGGAACATTGGAACAGGATACAAAAACCAGGCTTCAAGAGGAATACCATACTGAAGAACAAGCTAGGCATCAGCCATATTGGGGGAAAAAATCTACCATCATGCCCATCTCCCAACCCTGCCTGTGCTCCTGCTGCCTCCCCAGAATCCCTGGTGCCTCATCCATTTCACCTCCCTTAATTTGTAAAGGAAGCCCAGAAACACGGTCAGAACAAGCTGGCAAGGAGTGAAAGAAGGTAACAGGGGGAGGCATTGAAGGGCCATTGGGAAAGACCATGCAGCTGCCGGCCATGGGGGGAGGGGAAGAAAGAGAAAAGGGGCAGACACAGCCAAGAAACAGACTGAGCTGTGGGTTCGAACAGCCAGAAGAATGGGTAAAGGATTCGGCAGGGACCAGCAGAGGACTGCCAGAGGGTAAGAGGGGCCCAACAGGGAGAGGAGCTGTGAGAAAGAGAAGCAACACATACAGAGAAGGTACAGTGGGGGACTGAGACAATCAGGGAAAAAGAAGGGGAAATATGGGTCTGATTGAGAGTCCCAAGAGGTTCCAGAAACAGGTGAGTAAAGTGGCAAAAGCAACAGGGAAAGTAAAAAAAAAAAAGTAAATAGGTTAAAAAAAGGGGAGGGATCAATGCAAGGTACGAGTTGTAAAGTGTGCACTGGATGAAGCTTACCATTCTGCTCCCATATAGCAGAATGGGAGCTCTCTTATTGGTGACTAGTGCTGCCTATCAAGCTTTCAAAAGCCACTAGTGGTGTTCCCATGGCTGCAGAAATCCACCCCTTGTTCCTTGAAGATCAATTAATCAGTGTCAGCACGTCTCCTGAGGATGAACTCCCTGCTTGGATTGTGATTGTGCTGGCACTGACATATGAGCAGTAGGTTTTGGTGAGCTCTATTGGATTGCACTAGTACTGCTGGGCTTGAAAAAAGTGCCTCAATCTTCACCAGACTTGGAGGGCAAGTAGAGTAGAGACACCAGAGATCCTCTGCCAGTTTGGTATTTCTAGCATATTGAGGAGGACATTCTATCACATCACAAACTTCTAGAACCAAACACGTTTGTTTAGCTCTTAAAAGTTTGTGGCTCACAAACTTGGCATCATGATCCAAAATGAACTGCATTTTCCCAGTTCATGCCCATCCCTACTTGGGAGAACCCTGAAAGAAAGTGCCAGTAGTCAGCACTAATGAGTATCATCATGAAAAATGCTCTTGACATCATTTGAAAAGATCTTAGGTAGAAGGGTGTTTCTGCAAATAAGAACACTGAGCTATATGGAACATGACCTTGTACAAGGCACCTGGTATCAGGTATCAGGTTTGTGCCTCATACAAACCTGGTACATTTATATCCTATAGCTACTATCTTGATACTCATGAAAGAAAGGAAAAAAATGGTTTGTGTTTAAATGGCATAGATAGAACGTATCATGGTAATGGACTTGAAGTTCAGCCGGAATCTCTATCCGTTAACCCAAAGAAAAAATACATATATCCTTCCCATTCCAATAAGACCCAACCTGTAAAAACCTATTACATACATGATATTCAAGGTCTGAGTAATCGTCCTCTTTTAGCATCCAAAGAAGAGATGGTGGTGGTGGGAAGAGCCACCCAGTTATAGTTGACTTATGGCAACCCCTTATGAGGTGTTCAATGCCTTTCAGAGGTGGTTTGCTATTGCCTGCCTCTGCAGTTACACCCTTCCAAGCCCATTGATGGCTAAAGACTTAGAAGGTTGTAACTTGGTTTAAGATCACACTTAAATTGCTGTTCCACAAATGCCTGTCCCTGTCAATTCTACATAACTTTCAAGAGCTATGGTGTAGCATTTATAGCTGTGGATTTAAAAGATAGTTGTAAACACAATGGGACCTCAACCTCACTTACAGTTGTTGACAATGTTAAGAGGCCTCCAAGTAGGTATAAATTATCTCCTGGCTTAGTTTGAAAATAGACAAACGTGCAGAGATGATGGGATTCCAATTTTTCATCCCCCCACCGGTGAGCAGTTTTCTGCTATTAATCTTTTCCACAGCACAAGCAGAGCCTTAGGTTTTCCCATTATCTCACTAGGAAACCATCCTTTCTTGACAGTGTTGGTGATGCTCCAGCAGAAACTCTCAAAATAGATTGGAAAAACAATTTCTAGTAGAGATACTTTCTCCAGCCTGGTGCTTTTTTTTTTTTTTGTAAGGTTATATCAAATCATATTTAGAATTAGTCTCTGGGAAAAGGAGGAAGAAACGATTGTTGCTTTTCAGCTATTTTAAAAACCTTCACCAGATTAATGAGTCTACAGCTACATCAACTGGTGCGTATTTTTCATATTGGAAGCAATATACCTACATTCGTTTATTTATTTGGCCTTGATACTCTCCCAATATTTTGCAGATGAAAATATGGACCCACACATTGCCTCTTAGGTCACACTAAATATCACTGATCCAGCTCATTCCCATTAAATATCCCCAAAGACTCAGCTCTGACAGGGTTATGCTGTATTCCTTTATTGTGCTATTGCTTGTCCTACACCATAAAAGAATGCCATTTTCCTTAGCTGGATGATATAATAGGAAGGCAAATTGTCAGACAATATGTTGTCAGTTGTTCACAATATTCTTCAAAAGTTGCACTGTGGGAAAATGAAAGACTGCACATAGCCTTCACATTCATGTGCATGAAGTGAAAGTAGGGGACAGATTCAACTCCACCCAGACCTACCTTCTTTTAACTCTGAGGAAGATTAACCTAAAATATGGCAGAACTTGCAGCCCATACTGCTATTTTTACCAAAAGCAAAATGTAGGGCAGTGGTTTACCAGGGACAGGGATGCAAAAAGTGGGAGGGTCAGATGGAGTACACTTACTTTGATCTAATTTTTTTGAAATGTGGGACTTCTTTTGAAGAGAGGTTCCAGCAGCTACTTTGCAAATTTATTGTCTCTGACTCAATCCCTCCTCCACCAGATTCAGACCAAATTTGTCATTGACTTTAATGGCCTAATAAGGTATTTGCTATTCCCAAATATTGCCAAATAGGAATATCTGCAAATACCAATGCAACCAAACCCCCCCAATACCATTTTAAAAATTATTATTATTTATGATATATGTTATCCACCCTTCCTCTACAGACTTTTTGTTCATATGGCTGTTTCACAGTCATCTACCATTCAGAGTGGAAAATGTAAAAATGCTACTGGATCTCCCCAATGAATAAATAGGTGTTTGGATCCCAATCTATGTGGATAAATACTGTGGTATAACGTAAAGGTATGCACTTAAAAAAATTGTATCATAATTTTCAGAAAATCATTTAATTTTTATCACAAGTTCTGGGTGATCCATACAATAGTTGCCTCTATGTTAAACTTCTGAAACTTGCTCTATGCAAGGCTTCCCTTGAGTCTGACCCATTGACGCCAACTGGTCCAAAATGCAGTGGTGCAGGTCCTTACAGAAACACAGTTGAGGGTCCACATGACACCAGTGCTTGCCCAACAGTATTGGCTAATGATTGGAGACTGGATTAGATTCAAGGTTTTGGTGCTGACCTTCAAAACCCTACAAGGTTTGGGACTGACATATCTGCCAGACTGTATCTCCCATTATGCCCCTCAAAGAGCCCTACAGTTAATGAACCAAAAATCTGCTTTTTTTAGGCCCTGGACCCAGCCTGGTGGAATGCTCTGCCAACTGAGATCAAGGCTCTATAGGACCTTAATTGGAGCCTGCAAGACAGAGCTATTCTGCCAGGCCTATGGTTGAGGCTGGGAATACAACTTCCTCAAAATCTAATTGATTGACCTCCTTTATGGAAATATCCACCAGAATACCATGAATAATTACACCTGCACACAAAGGATACCATCTTCAATATCTAATTAGATGGTGATACTGGTTGGAATACTGAAATGTTTTTGATGTAAAATGTGATTTTAAAGTTCAGTGTATTTATTGACTGATGTTACTCACCCTAAGCCCCACAGGAAGGGTGAGTTTGAAAAATAAAGATTTATTTACTTAGAAAAATGCATGATTATGATTTTCATGAAATGTTAGGGTTCTTTTTTTATCATAACAGAAAGTAATATCAAGGAATATTTCCAGATTGGAGGGGGAAAGTGGACTTTCTAGAATGGCTAGATTCCCCCACGCACATCCCCACCCAAAACAATAATAATTTTTCTATAAGCAAAGCCTTCCCTCTATCCTAAAGAACTCTAGGTATAGCAGCTATTTTTTTCCTAGAGTGGCTGATTTATGTTTTCACTAAATGGCAATCTCTACCCTAACATAACAAATGAATAGCAGTTAAAATAAGAACAGTATATTAATAACAGCAAAACAACTTTACCTTCTCTCGCACTACTGAGAACACAAGTGTCAACCCCCAAGGAGAAAAAAGCTAGCTACCACTATTAATCAAAATGTATCAAACCAGCCTGTAGACCAGGCAAGAGCACAATTTAAAGATCTAAAGTCCAGGTAATGGTCAGTGTAATCCAAGCAGTTTCTGCAAAGTATTCCAAGGCTTCCTCCCCTCCCCAACCAGAACAGGAAGAGCAGAGGGAGAGAAAATGGTGCACACAATAACCCAACAAGGCAGCTTTCCTGATTCCTCCTGAGATTAAACTATGATATCTGTCTCTTCTTGAACCAATATATATATATATATATATATATTTATTTTAGGAAGCGGGTAACATCACATTTCTAAGACAAAGAAAAATGAGGAAAATTTCATACAAAAATATGTCAATATAACTAGTACCATAAAAAAAGCAAAACACAAAACAACCACCATCAAACTTAAATTAACTATTTCAGTTCTTATTACTATTACATTACTATAACAATTCTGGTCCGTTGTCTCTAGTCTCAAGTCTTCTCAACACTTATTTATTTGATTTTTATACTGCCTCTCTTCATGAATGAGTTCGAGGTGGTTGACAATAATAAATACCATAATAAAACACAGTTAAAATCCAATTAAAAGATCTTAATATTTAAAAAAGAACCCAGATCAGCCAGGGATAGTCCCCCATACCTCCATTTGCATAAAAATCCTCTGCTGGGCTATCTAGACTGGAGATGGTATAGAGCAGGGGTAGTCAAACTGCGGCCCTCCAGATGTCCATGGACTACAATTCCCAGGAGCCCCCTGCCAGCATTCGCTGGCAGGGGGCTCCTGGGAATTGTAGTCCATGGACATCTGGAGGGCCGCAGTTTGACTACCCCTGGTATAGAGTGTGGGGTGGGGGTGGGGAGAGCTAAGGAGAGAACTGAGAATAAGCTGCCCAAGCAAATTCTGATCTCCACCGTCTGTAATTATCAGACGAAAATTATCAGAGTTGAGGAAGCCTTTCACTGTGTCAATTATTGATGACCCAATCTGATAATGGGAAAAATCAGACATTTTATCAGGTTGGTAATATCTGACTGTAGACCCCCAAATGGAACTCTGCTGCTTTTGCTACTGGAAGACTTCGGGGCTGCTTTCATTTATCTTCTACAGCAAATTAGCACAAAGTGCTAAGCCCCAGGTCCACATATTGTATCACATCAGGGGCTCAAATGTTCTTTTAAGACGACACTGCAACTGCAGAAACCCATTGATCCTGAAGCAGGCACAACTGAACATGCTACAGAAATGTTCATTTTGCAATGTCATTAGCATAAGCTATAACAAAATTAGTAATGTTCTCCTATCCCCCTACTTAGATGGCATACTGTGAGCCTTGAGTGATAAAAATGCTTTTTTGAGCACTGAAATGGTACTAAATTGTGTTTAGTCCTGACTTAGCTATCATTATTTCCATTCATGGAAAGTATGGAGGAATTTCAACCAGTTCCCATACCCGTTGCAGGCTCCCAGTTTGTCTTTTATGCTTCTCCAAGGGTCATTTCAGTCACCCTCTTTCAGTTCTTGCTAGTGTTGCCAAAGGCTTTATTTGTTTACAAGCCGAACAGCCCATTCAGGAATGAAATGGGTGCTAGTGGGCAGCGGCAGATAGAGCGGGCTAAGGGGGGGGTGTGAACTGGAGTTGGTGGTGGCGGTGGCGAGGAGGTTGCTGGCGGCCAGGTCACTGGGAAGGTGGGCGAGCGGTGGCAAGCGCATGGAGGGCTGGTGGCCAGGCAGTCATGGGGGTCGCGGCATGTCCTTGCCAGGCAGTGAGTGGTCAGGAAGCGTGGCAATGGAGGCGAGGTCCATTGGGAAGGCCTGGTCCGCTGGCGGGTGGGCAGAGGCCAGTGCGGCTCTGCAGGCGGGAAGGGCTCTGTCGAGGCGGAGGCCCCGTGGGAGGCCGCTGGTAAGTCACGGCCACTATTTCAAAATGTACCACCAGTGGTTCACCAGTGGCCCTCTTTCATAAAGTCACCCTGCATACCCTCCTAAAGGCTGACGAGGCAAGAAAGTCAACAGCTAACCCTTCCAGCACTTCCCATAGCTTTCTTCCCTGCCAAACAGATTCTTCCCAAGGTAGAAAAGCACCATCCCTACCCACAAGCTTGCTTTCCTTGTAACATCTTCTGCCTATCACTTTTCTAACCTTGTTATATTTGGCCTGCTACTGGGCAATTATGTTCAGAATGCTATTAGGAAGAGGGAGTGAAGGGAACAAATCATTTTCTGGGTATGCATCTGTGTGAGTCTTTGCAAAGCTTTCTTTCCTGGCAGATCTGATCATTACACAACAAACACCAGGCGTGGGATGGTAGGGCAAGTGCTTTATTAGCTGGGTGACTGCCCATCCACTTAATATGTTAAAAAGTCCTGTGACCCACATCCCTAAGGCAAGGCGAGAACAGATTAGGAAATGTATATTACCTCATTAATTTAAAGAGAACTATTTGGAAAGCTTACAAGAGGCGGTGAAGATGCAAGATACTGAGTAGGCATTAAAAGAAGTTTTACGAAATATTTTTTCTTCTGACTCAGCAGGGTTTCCCTCCCCCCCCCTTTGCTAATTCATTGTGCCTGCTGAATTAGCAAAAGGTTCTCCTGGACTTGGTACAGACAGTGTCAAGTGAAATGAATTCACACTCTGTATGAGCAGGAGCATGTCTTCCTTCCATCTCCTTCCATGGCATTTATAATGCTGATGCTCCACAGAAGCACATAAGGGCTTGCATGATTGATCAATCTAGTCCGGCATTCCATTTCCAGCACTAACTAACCAGTTGACACAGTGAAGTCCATAAACAGGGCCTGCTGACTATAACTCTCACCTACTGGATGCTCACCGGAATCTGACCATCAGTACCTAGA
Organism: Paroedura picta; assembly: GCF_049243985.1. Taxonomy (NCBI): domain Eukaryota; kingdom Metazoa; phylum Chordata; class Lepidosauria; order Squamata; family Gekkonidae; genus Paroedura; species Paroedura picta. The sequence continues at coordinate 18,318,904 of NC_135380.1, forward strand.
GGTCCCATTCATCAATAATGGCTCATAACCATGTATAGAACTCTCCTCCATAAACGTTCCTTTCAAATCCACGGATAAAACAGTAGTTGTACTTCCACACCTCAACTATCCATTGTGTAAAGCCATACTTCCTTTTATCTTCCTTGAATCTATTGCCAATCAGTCTCATATCGGAACCCCCAAATTCTGGCATTTTAGGAAAGAGAGAGATGATGTTTCTCCCTGTTCACATGCAAGATGCTATTTCTCCCTACATATGCAAACACATATTTATGTAACAGTCATATGTTAAAAAAAAAATTGAAGGGGTCATCATTCATCTCCATTTTTTACACCTAAGAGGTCTCTGTCCATACTATTTGATTGGTAGAAGAAGTGCAGGCACACCTGGGCCCCCAATTCAGGTACTGGATTACTATCTGGTAACCATCAAAATGTTAGAAATACTCTCAAAACTATAATGCAAGCTTGCCATGTTCAAGACCATTAGGCCTTGGATTCATGTACTGTTGATCTGGGGAAATCCACAATCCCAGGATGCATTTTTAAGGATGATCCAAGACGTGCCAGGGGTTATTTGCTACTCTCCCTGGATATCTTCCACTGCCCCTTTTGTACTGTTTTCCCAGCTACCAGTTGTGATATACAAAGGTCTCAAAAATGGATTGAAGATTCAGAAAGCCTTAAGGAAGGCTTATTAGCTGGTTCCCATTCTTCATTCCAGCAGCTGCCAGGAACCATTGCAATTCCATCCAAATTAAGATGCTTTCCTAGTTACCTCCCTGAAGTGAAGGTGAGTGAATGTGTCCACTTACAGAGATTTTTTTTAAGTATATAATCTCTTCTGCATTTTAAGTTTTCTACTTTTCTACTTTGACCTTTTCTACTTCATGATGTTCAACAGTAGGAGGAAATTAATCTGGGAGATTGAGATTGGAAGGTTAGGCATAATCCCAGGTATATTAAAAGGATTCTAGTATAGGGATAAGAGCAAACAGTTTCCATAAATGCATTGAAAAAGGTATGCATTTAACATGCAGAACAAAATCCTTGTTCCTTAATAACAGCCTTTGCCATCTGTGCTTCCCCAAACATTTTTTCCCCTCGATTTGCCCCTTTGCCTTTCTGACCTTCACAAAGTTCAGGAACAGAATCCCTGGTGAGACATCAGGACTTTGGGTCACAACAGATAGTTAACGATGAATTTGAGAACAATAGTCCCTGTATAAATAAGTAATAACATATAACTTTGGGGACACACTTAGAATACTGCAATCAATAAGATCACAAACTTGAGAGGTAAAATTATAGTTTGTTGAGAAGAACAGGCCCAAGGTTATTCCCATCATGTCCTGGTTGCTATATAGGTGAAATTTCAGAGGCATAAAGAATTCATTCTTCTAACCTCTTGCCTGGCAAATGGTTGAGCACTTTTATTGATATATAGAAGAAAAGGTCACAGAGATACTCCCAGAAAATATTTTTAGTGCTAAGATCAAACACTTCCTGTATAATTATAACCTCACCACCTAAGCAAGGACTTGGATGAAATGCAAGCTCCACATAGCAATCAACTTGAAAAGATATAGGGATAAACAAGCCGACGTCATGTCTGTCCTGTGCTCTTTTGAATTGTTTCCAGGTTGTCTGTTCACGGAATTTATTTCTCCCAGCTACAGAAGACCAGTAGCTCAGTAGAACAGACATAAATCCTTCAAGTTCTTAAAAGTGCCTAACCAATTAAATAAGTATGTTAACTTGACTTTAGGATTATAAATGGGGTTTAGCAGCATGCATTCCACTCTTCCATCTCTGCAAAGGTTATCAAATATTCTCAAGTCATTTCTTGATAAATAAAAATGATGGAATGTTCTGTCAAATATAATACCCTTTGATTAACTAAATACCACCTTCCATAAAGCAACTGTAGTCCGGCAAAGATATCTGGTAACTGCACACTGTAGTTTTCTGCTACTGCATTTATTGAGGCTGCAGCTGCAAGCCAAGCGGTTCTCTGGTAGGGACAATTTGCACTGCCAACCTCTGCATGAGGCCTGGCGATCTGTCAGAATTACAACTCATCTCCAGATTGCAGGGATCTGTTCCCCTGGAGATGATGACAATTTACGAATGTGAACTCTATATGACATTGCATTCCTGCTGAGCTCCCTCCTTCCCCAGGTTTCATCCACAGATCTTCAAGATTTTCCAGCCCAGAGCTGGCAATCCTAGAAGGGACCTACCCTATCACATCTTCTGGGGCAGGGGTAGTCAACCTGTGGTCCTCCAGATGTTCATGGAACCCCTCTTCCCCCCAAAAAATGACAGCCATGTGTAAAGCTATCTGGTTTGTAACATGCAATAAAACTTGACTATTCTGATGTCTTTATTCAGCATGTTCATCCACTAGCTGCAGCCCATGTTGTGGCACAGTGATAGAGCAAAAACACTTCAGAACATGAGTAAGTCTGCATGGTGCAGTATAGTTAACATACTGGACTAGTAGCAGGAAGACCGAGATTCTACTATGAAACTTTCTGGATGACCTTAGGCAATCATACTCTGTCAGTTTAATTTATCTAATTTGGTAATTGCAAGCATAGAAATGGAGGAGTGGAGAACAATGTGTGCCATCTACAGAGAAAATATGGGAATAAAAATTACTACAATAATACATTACATAGGGGGACACACACAAACAAATGTCATTGTCTTGTATTTCTACCTTTAAGTGGATGTCATTTAAATCACTTTCATTTAAATGGTGTGCAACCACCATTTCAAAGGCTACCAGTGAATCCCTTTTAACAGTCCACAAACCAAAATTGATTTAAGTTAGTAACAATCAAATGTGCATGATAGCAACATTTGAAAGAAGCAAAATTTGGATTGGGGGTGTGTGTCTATATTTTGCATTATTTCCTAATGAGGTTTCTCCCCTGCTCAAATTCTGTCCACCGAGGCTCTGCAGCCAAATCTCCAGGAATTTTCCAACTTGAACCCTATTCTATGTTGCTACACACAAAATGGCAGTTGTATATAGGGTTGGGCGCTTTGTTGTCCAAAGTGGCCATTTGAGCCTGAAGCAGCCAGTGCTACGGTGGGGGGGGAGTGGAGGTACGGGCATTGGTGGGCATACACATGCAGGCACAGAGCTAGTTGTATGTATGGGGAATATGCTCTACTTCTCAAACTTGGAATCATGGAGTTGCTAGCAACCAACAGGAATGGAGGTAGACTGAAAGGAAAGAAATGTTCATGTTCCTCCCCACATCATTTTATGTTTCCAATTAATTTCCTGACACAGTGGGTTGGAATCACATTCGTAATTGTCGTTGACCTTTTAGACTGAAGGAGAATTTTGTCTGAGAAGGAAGACTTTCCCCCTTCTATGGATGGTTGTGAATAAGGGAGATAATTAATTGGAGAAAGTAGATTACTCATGTTACATGCTTTAATTATGTACAGAATGCATGGTACAGAGGAATTCAATAAATTATGGAAAGTAATTTAGAAATAAAAGAGAAAAATAATAAAGCTGTGACTTTTTCCCTAATATCGGTTTCTCAAGAAGAGATATTTGCTTTAACAGAAATACACTTGGAAACACAATGTTTGCTCACATGAAGGGCCGAATAGACTCCATATTCTGCAGAAAGCCTTTCCAGGAAGCATTTCTGAAAATAGCATATGCTCTAACTGCGTCTATTTATTAGGGAGAGTTGCTATTTTTTTGGCCCTTTCATTGGTAGATTTTTCTGTTCTGTCTCAGGGATATACACACACACACACATATGCACACACACAAAATTGTGGGCTGCTAGACTTGCCATTCTTCAGGTTTCTGCTCCCTCCCCATGAGTTCTAGAAGTTCAATCTCAGTGTGGGGAACTGATTCATCATCTGAAGTTTGAATGCATGTACAGTAAATGAACATTAATGGACCTGCAGTGTGCAGTCTGCCATTACATCTCTAGCAGATGCCAAGGTGCATTTTGAACCACCAGTGACCTGATGTAGAACGGTTCTATTTTCTTAGCATAACTTTAAATTTAAAAAAAAATCCCACAAATCTTACTTCCTCTGGCTTTCAACCGTATGATATTTTTTAAAAGAAAGAAAGAATGCACAAATGTATTTACTACCCCAACGTGAATTCCAGTGTACTTTAAAGTTTAGGGCAATAAAATCTCCTTCAGAACTAAAAATCTGGATTTGTTGGCAGGTCATTGTGTTTCACAGGTCACAGAATCTGTTTCAAACACCCCCAAACTGAGATTCACATTTTTACATGAGGCAAAAGGTTTATTTGATGTACCCAACTTCCTGGCATATTAAATATCTCACAGGAGTTCTGTGTAATGTTATCAAATCACCTTTCTGTAAGAGATATGTGTGAATTTCTCCAAAGCACAAAGAAGCATCACTATTAGCTGGGTGAAGGAACTCCACTCATGAGATTTTTCTTTATCTCAATATTTCATTCACTAGCTGCAGCTAGTGCTGTCCGGGGCAAAAACATCTAAATGGGAAATACATGTTTTCTGAGGATGTTTTATGCCCTTGATGCTATTTTGTTTTCAGAGTGTGACCATACTTTGGGAATATATATATATATTTTTATCTATTTATTAATCTTTATCTTTATATAACACCACTCCCAGCAATGCTGGCTCATGGCGGTTTACATATAACGAATAAAAACCCCATACACCCTAAAACGAAATAAAACATTCTAACAATAGAGCCCTAGCCCTAATTAATCAATATAAAATTCCAATCACTAAAAGAGAGCAACATAAAACATTACCCCATAACGATTCACTGAGCCAGCTATGTAGACATGCTAATGTCAAAAAAGGGGACAGAATATTAATGGGGCAGACATAGTCTGATACATAATTCTGAACCCAGGAGAGGGAGCAGCCTGATCTTATCACCCTGGTCCTTCTACCCAGCCTCAACCAAACGCCTAGTGGAAGACCTCTATTTTGCAGGCCCTGCGAAACCCAAAGAGTTCTGCGAGGGCCCGCAGCTCATCCAGGAGCTTGTTCCACCAGGTAGGTGCCAGGAATGAAAAGGCCCTGGCTCTGGTCAAGGCCAGGTATACTTCCCGGGGCCCTGGGATTGTCAGTAGATTCATACCCACTGAGCAAAGAGCCCAGCGGGGGGGGGGGGGGGGGTTGGTCATAAGTTGATCAATGAGCAGTTGAACATGTCCTAAAAGATGAAAGAATCACATCCTTATGTGTGTTTAAAGCACCCTCACGTCATGACTCATGGAAACCCCAGTAAGGGTTTGCTGTTATCTTCCTCTGCAGAGTTTAATCTGGCAGTTCCATGATAAATTAAGAGCACAGCAGATGGGGTGAAGCACCTGGTAATGTGTGATCTGGTGTTACTCAGCTAGTCATCTTTGGTATGAGAACTGATATGCTGTTACAATTACATCTCCATTTTTATTGGTGGAGTATTGCAGGGTAAGAAATAGCATGGGAGGTGGGCAAAGTGTGGCTCACAGAACCCTAAAGATATGCTGTACAATATGCTCTGTGGCTAATTTGCTTCTTTGCTATTTTATATTTGAGTAATCTGCAAATCACCTGATCTGCAAATTTGCAAATCAGCCATCTGATGCCCACCTGCAGGGGCACAGCACTGTAGAACAAAGGTAGTCAACCTGTGGTCCTCCAGATGTTCATGGACTACAATTCCCATGAGCCCCTGACAGCGGCTCATGGGAATTGTAGTCCATGAACATCTGGAGGACCACAGGTTGACTACCCCTGCTGTAGAATGACCAGGTGAAAGAACTGCACCAGGATGAAGTTTGAGGTTAGCAACCATAGATTTAAATCACAGAAGCATCTTGGGAGGATAAAGTTAAACACCTCTCTTCTAGTGACCCTTTGCTAGTCTTCAGAACAGCTGCAGAAGACATTTCATCTAATTCACAAAACTCATACCATGGCTAGCTTGGACCTGGAATCATTCAGTCACTGAAAATATGAATTCTCCTTCATATATGGGGAGGAAATAACCTATAAATTTGAGCTCTTGGCGTGCACTTGCTCATGTGTGGACTTTGACTGTTCTCTGTTCTGAGTTCAAAAGAGATATAAAGATCCCAAGAAGGATGAAGAAGGATGCATATAGGTGGAAATGAAGATCCTGAAGGGAGTGACTAAAAAGATAAGTAGCTTTTGCATTCAGGAAAGATGTGAGCACTGGAAGGCCCCTTTGTTTTCATGGCAGCCTGAATATTGCTGGGAAATACAAGATCCATCAAGTTGACTAGCCCCCGGGTTGAGTGGGTATCTGATCAAGAGAAAGGTCAATGATTTGTTTACAGCTCTTCTGGCTGTAAGTCAAACGTTAGGCGAAAAAATTACTTGTATGCAAAATTTTACATAAATCATCTAAGCTAAATCAACCTTGCTAACTTTATAAAATACATCATGAAAAGGACTTATCGACCGGAGCTACTCCGCTCAAAACTGGGGGAAGCAAGCCTTCTCAGAGTAAAAATGCTGATTTCATACTCCTCAACTGGTTACACACTATAGATTTAGAGCAAAAATTGTCATGTATCTCAAGAGGAAAAGAGCCTCTTGTGGTGCAGGGTGGTTAGGCAGCAGAAATGCTGTCTGAAGCTGTCTGCCCATGAGGCTGGGAGTTCAATCCCAGCAGCCAGCTCAAGGTTGACTCAGCCTTCCATCCTTCCGAGGTCACTAAAATGAGTACCCAGCTTGCTGGGGGGTAAATGGTAATGACAGGGGAAAGCACTGGCAAACCACCCCATATTGAGTCTGCCATGAAAACGCTAGAGGGCGTCACCCCAAGGGCAAGACATGACCCAGTGCTTGCACAGGGGATACCTTTACCTTTACCTTATCTCAAGAGGAAAAGAACAAAACTATCCCACCCACCCATCCAGAGAACTGAATTTACATCACTCAGTAGCAAAGAAGGTTGTTCAAAAGAGCCAATGCTCTGAAAGAAAACAGGGCTGGACCTATGTGTTAGGGTTTCCAACCTCCAGATGGGGCCTGGAGATCTATGTGAATTATACATCCCCAGACTACTTATTTATTACTTATTCCACTTCTCCTGGAGAAAATATCTACTTTGGAAGGTGGACTGTATGACATTATATCCTACCAAGTTTCCTTCCCTCCCTAAATCCTACCCTCAAATCTCCATATATTTCCAAACCCGGAGTTTGCAACCCTGGTGGTGGTGGTGGTGGTGGTGGTGGTGATGGTGATGGTGATGGTGGTAGAGGAAAGTCAGAGTATCAGCCAGGGATTCCACTTGCCAGGAAACTACGGCCACATTTTAAAGGTCAAGGTTAGGGAGATGTTTGTGTGCTGAAAACTTGAAGAAAGAATCCAGTGTTGTCAAGATAAATAGTATAAGAGCTTCAAGTGACCTTTATAGAGGGACACATAATTATGTTGTCATGGTACATTATTTGACCTTCCATAGACCTCCCTAGAAGAACGTTAATGAGGAAAGGGAACTGAGTGTGCATTTTTGTGCGTGTGTTCACGTGTGATAGTGTGCAAGCATCTAACAAAACAATAATATGGAACACTGGGGAACTGAGCACCTGGTGTCCTCTTCCTTCTCAGTACCTCTGTAATTAATATGTCTTTCAGTTGCAAAAAGAAATGTGATAATTGGGTTTTGATTTCTCCCCTTATTTCTTTTAATCCACCATGGGATTAAAAAACAAAACAAAACAGATTCCAGTGTGTTACAGTAAATGCCAAATGAAGAAATTTGGCATTTCTTTCCAGATTAAAAAAAAATACTGTGAGGGTCTGAATAATGTGGTGGCCCCAAACACTCATGTTTCTTCCCACCCATTGGGGAATTTCAACAGCCATGAAGGGTTGTTTTGGCCCTTGGAAGAGTGTAGAGGGGGAAAGAGAGAGCCTGTTCCCAGCACACTGCAGTTCCAGTTAGGTTCACATTCTGCAACATTCATAAATGCCCTGTGTTTAGCTCTAAAACGACAACAGCATCTCCAGGTTGTCCATGTAGCTGCCATATCTTCTAGTTATTCTCAACAGGCTATACAATTAAAACATGTAACTGTAGAAAGCTGCCTTATATTAAGTCATAAATACAGTTGCTGAAATCATTACAAAAAAAAAGGATATATCTAAATTAAATAGATGCTGCGTTTCAAGCAACTGCATTTATGGTCCAGTACACTGTTACTTGTTTGTGATGGTTATCGCATTGAATCAGACCATTAGTTTGCCTTAAGGACGGGCGATTTAGCTCAGATAAACCTGAAAATACTTTTTGTGCTTATCCAAATGGTACATCCCATCAGTATAAACAAGCAAATCAGAGAAGCCTGAAGCAATTTGAACATGATTCAGCTGATTCAGCCGATTGAGAAAGACGGCTGATCCTAACAGCTGATCCACAGCTCTTTAAATATCTTCACAGCAGATCCTTCTGAAGCTGCAGAAAGCAAGTTCTGCACAGTCTCAGATGGCATCTGCTGAAGAGAAAGATCCCACCAAACAACTCAGAGGATATGCTGTTTGTCAGGGTCTTTAAATGTCTCCCATTAAATGTCCAGCTCTGTGCTGGAAAGGTAAGCATTTAAATGGATCCCTCCAGCATGCCTCCTCAGTTGTATGTCTGGCTCTGCACTGAAAGGGGAGGCATTTAGATGGACAGGTCAGCCCTGCACAGGGCCCACCCTGCTGGGACTTGCTCAGCAGACCCCAAACCTGTGTGCTGCCCTAGGTCCCTTTAAATATTGTTCAAGCTGACAAACAGCTCTTCCCTGGAGAAACTTCTCTCCACAGGAGGATCAGATTCTGGCAGCTGATTGGCTGAATCAGTTTGAGTTTCCCAAATCAGACAAACTCAAATTGATATACCAAATCAGTGATTCAGTTGATCTGAGTTATATTGAATCAGGAAAACTCAAATACGAAAATCACCAAATTTTCCCCTAGCCTAGTACTTTCTACTCTACATAGGGCAATATACAAAAGGCCGGAGATGCAGCCATTGGCCCAATCCTGCTGATATGCAGTTGGTAGCCATATGTTGAAAATATGGACATTTCAAAGGCAGCCCATGTAGAGTTTTGCCATTATCCCAGATGGGGATTGTTAGAGAATGTATAGCCCTCAATCACAATATTCTAGAAATGTTTTCAGCTGACAAATTAGCCTAAGACAGTAAAAAGGTACTCTGACATATGGCTGATGACCCAAATTCCAGAAGATAATAGTGTCAGTCTTCACAGAATTTTCCTCACTTCTGATGGTTCAAGGAAGGCACTGCTCAGTCCAGCACAGGAGAGCCCTTCACTCCTAGATCAGTCTGACCTCCCATGATCAAAGTCACCCAGCCACTCCTGACAGCTCATCATGCAAGACAGAGAGTACTCTAGGTAAATCTTGGCATTCTCCAGGGTGTAGAGCCATGAAAGATAGCACCCTAAAACTGGCTTCCATAACATTTTAATACTCGCAAGAAAAACATCCCCAGTTTTCTGCTTCTGAATTGTACATATTGTGGTACCAAAATAAAAACAAACAAAACTAACACCATGATTGTAGTATAATGGTTCCAACTGGCAGAGGACATTAAGGTCAAACACTCTTCCACATTGGATGTAGAGCCTATCTATTTTAAATGGATTAATTAAGAGGGCTCTAATTGTACTGGATGGCCAAACATTGAAAGTGTTTTAAATGGATCAATTCTGAATCAGTAAAGCCTTTAGGCCTCTGGCTCGCTTCTGACTGGAAGCAGAAACAGGCCTTGAGGAGTTAGTGCAGCCTCAACCTTATCAACATTGGTAGGGCGCTCTATGAAGCCACAATCAAACTTCATATTACTTCCCAGAAGAACAAAGACCATTCCATTTGGCTGAATTGAGCACTTGTTGCAGGGATCTCAGATCTATGCATCTGCATCTGCTTCAGCTCTGAGGCATCATGGATTTTTAGGTCTATAACATATCCAGTGCAGAATACATTATCTGTAGTATTTACACAGTGTTTTTCCTAAAGCATTTCTTGTAAGATATTTAATCAGTCTTTAAAACATCTCTGCACAATGAATTACCATCTCTGTTCTTACCAATGGGAGGGTGAAAGACAGTGGCTTGCCATGTCTGTTATGCGCTGTCAAGCCACTTCTGACTTATGGCAAACTTGTTAAATAATGACCTTCAAAACATTTTGTTTAAGGTTTCCTTCTATCATTAGTATTAAAGGTAAAATAATGTTTTTATATATTCCCCCTGATGGTGCCTGCTTGATGAAACATATAGGGACTCTGTACAATAATAAATCAGTCAACTATTATCTGGCATTCTTTTCCTTTTTGTTATGTTGGCATGTTGCTGGATGCCGTCCATCTTTTTTCTTCGTCCTTCAAAACATTCTATCAATAACTGCCTTGCTGTGGACTTGTGAACGGAGAGCTGTGGCTTCGTTTACTTGAGTCAATTCCTCCCATGATGGTTTGCCTACAGTTATCCAATAAAGTCACGGGTGAAATGAGATTTGCCTCAACAACCTCCAACAGGTATCTCTTCTCTGTATCCTTTTCGAGAAATTCAGTACTGTAATTATTCCTATGAATGCTGAGTGTTCCGATGAGCTTTATACAAAACACTGATAAAAGTCCTTTTGTTCAAAGGCTCTAGAGCAGGGGTAGTCAAACTGCGGCCCTCCAGATGTCCATGGACTACAATTCCCAGGAGCCCCCTGCCAGCGTTCGCTGGCAGGGGGCTCCTGGGAATTGTAGTCCATGGACATCTGGAGGGCCGCAGTTTGACTACCCCTGCTCTAGAGCTTCTTCACCCTCTGGCTATGAATAACTGATTTAAGCTTGTTGGACAATAACTGAGGCTTCCTAACTCTGCTTAAGCCTCTTCACTCCCCAACTTGATTTAAACAAGCTCGTAGTTAGGACTTCCAGCCCTTCCCCAACTAATGTCAGCCTGCATACCTTTTGCAGTCCTCATAATTTTATTACTCAACTAGCAAGAAAGCCCATTGCAAGCAGGAATACAATGGGCGCTAGGACCCAGGGGACACCGGGAGTTGCAGATCTCTTTCTCTCAGTGTCTCTCTCTCCCTGATTGGCCCTATTCCAACTCCAGAGGTTTTACCCACGTGATGTGTGTTGGGTCTTACATGTATAAAGGATGCTTTGCACATTATAGCCCTTGCATGGGTACCTATTGGGGTAACTTTAAGAACAGTATTAAACATGCAGTTAAAGAGAACAGTTTCAGAGGCATCTGACAAAAGGAGTTTTGACTCTTGAAAGCTTATACCCACCCAAATCTGTTGGTCTCAAAGGTGCTATTGGACTCGAATCAAACTGAGACAGTACTGCATTTTTTCTTTAATGGAACAATCATTAAAGTACCACAAAAAGACAATAAATGGATGTGATAAAACATGGGACAATAATTTTTCACTGTTAGTAAAGCATCAGTAAGCCATTGCAAGTTGATGATGGCAGTCTGAATGCCATATTTCTTGAGTATGCTAAACTTCAATATCAGTTTTTATTTTTCCTTTCTTTGATGGAGAAGAGATGTGTGCAAACACCATGTGGCTTGTTCAAGGTCAAACGCAGAAGCTGCAGAAGCTGCTTTTTAATCCTCTTGTCTCTTGATAGGTATAGATGTACCTGAGTCACATTTTTGACACTAGGTGGGCTGCCAAGAAGACATGCATTTTTGAACAGTACCTTCGATTATGTGGGTGTCTCAAGTACTCTGCTTTTCTCCTGTCTCCCTGCGAATGTGAAAGCCTACATTTAAAATGTATTCTAACAAATTCAAACTGTTTTCCCCGTGCAATCAAAGATATAATTATAAAGCCCATTTCCAAATAAACTAGTATTTAATGGCAATTTGTCAGGATAGGTAATGAATCTGATTTCACTTCTGTTGAAGATGCCCAAAGGCAGGTGGCTTAAGGCTCAGCTATTTAGCATAATGAGACTCCTGGGGATTCACAGCAAGAACTTTAAGCACCCTCATTAGGAGTCCACAGACATTCTGAGAGGGCATGCTGAACTAAACTAAATTTTGTATACATGCAATAGGGTAAAAGTCATTTGCTTGAAATTTCCGCTTCTGTCCTGCTAATGAATGCCACCAATGATGTTCGCTTTGGGTAAGATCAAGACATCAATGTCCCCAACTCAGAAATGTCCAACTTGTTGCGAGAAAAGCCCAGGTTGTTGTAATATTGTGACTACAATCTCAGACTAAGACTGGGGAATCCAGTTTCCATGCTTCACTCTGTTATGATGTCCACTGGGTGGCTTTGGGCCAAGCAGATCTCTCTTTGTCCAAGCTATTTCATAGGATGACGTGGAAGAGAAACATTATACAAGGATAAAGGGAAGGTTAAAAGTGGAATAAATTCAGGCTTGGGCTTGAACACATATTCAGGTACTCATTGGGGAGGAAAAGAAAATTTGGTTTGCCATCCATCCATTATGCACTGTTCATCAAGTACATATTATTTTCCTTTGGAATGTGCAAGATCTATAATGTGCATGATTCAGAAACTTAAAGAATGTCCTGCAGGAGGCATCAGGGGATACGTGTATTTAGCATCAATTTAGGAATGAAGTACTGGCAGACCGGGGTTAAGAGAGGGGGAGGAGTCTCAGCGGTATATACTGCCATTCAGACTACCCTCCAAAGCAGTCATTTTCTCCAGTTGTAATTCTGGGAAATCACCAGACCTCAATGTAAATGTTGGCAACACTATTTGGGAAGCATATTCTGAGTCTAAAATAAAATGTGAGCTCTGGGTTCAGGAGAATGACATTCTGCTCCAATCTCTGTGTCTTATTTTTACCCAGCTTTGCTATTTTTTTTTATATTAGTACTGAGTTGACAGAAATGAGCCTAAAGGACTGGAACACAAATAAGGTAAGGCAGGGAGCGGGATTCAGCTCCTCTCATTCATGTACTCCACTGTTTTTTTGGAAATAGATCCCAGTCCCTGCTTTAGGCCCCAGGGAAAGGAAGGAAAACACGCTAGCTCTACAAGTGACAACTTTAATTGCCTAAAATAATATAAATGCCCCCCCCACACACAAAACTACTGATCTTTAGGATGGACTGAATAAACATAACCCCAGAGAATATTGTCCCATTTGGATAAGTGGGAAAATTACTTCTGGAAATGTATTCCTATTGTAAATAATGGAGATTATACATCTTTGCACACAGTGTTCACTTCAACTTCTGACATTAAAGAAACCATTTTAAAAATAATAATAATGGCAAAATAACCAAATGGAAATTGGACATGTTCATTAGCACACCATAACCATCTATTAGGTTAAACAATAGGATAGATCAGGCATTCTCAACAGGAGTTTTGTGACGGCCCCAGAGGGATTTTGCCAATTGGGTGGGAGTTAATTGTGAGTGTGTGTGCGTGTGTGTATGTATATGTATTGGGTAAGATGACTTTATATGTTTATATATGAGTAATATGACCATATATTGTTATGTTTGTCCAACTCCCCCCCCCTCCCAAAATGTCCAACAGGTCTGAAGGGGTTTGAAGGGCCAGGTCTTAAAAATCCTTGCAGGCTGAGGCTCTTTGCACACAGTAGCAACTGGAATCCAGAGAGGTAAGCACTCTCATTTTAACTTAACTGCATTGGGAGGGTGGCAGGGGGTGATGGAGTGCTGGATACCTGCCCCAGCCCTGTTCCTGACCCAACAGAGTAGGCCAAATGACTGTCTCTGGCATTGGGAGGGGTTACAAAAGTTGATGTTACATCCAGTGGGAGTGCCTGGGTGAACACACTTAGAATCATAGAATCATAGAGTTGGAAGGGGCCATACAGGCCATCTAGTCCAACCCCCTGCTCAGCGCAGGATCAGTCACTTCTGGTGGCATTTGACTTCCAGGAACATGGCAGGGAGGTGTATCCTGCTGACATCACTTCTAGGGTTTCTTGAAGCCTGAAGAATGTTTCAGGGGATTCTCAATGGTAAAATAGTTGAGAAAGGCTGTATTGGATAGATGGACGATAGATGATAGACACACACCCACACCCACATCTATGGCTCAGTGATATGGTATGGCTGGGAGATGTACCTGGGGTATGGAATGAAATTCTAGCTGTTTCCAGTCCCTGTCAAATTTCCCTAGGTGGGTAGGAATTTCGAATGCAAAAAAGAATATAGGCAATAACATGAGGCAAGATAACATGAACTGTGTCTCTGATCAGATCTACTGTATGAAATCCTGCCTGATGGCTTGTGACCCTTTCTAAACCCCCCTTGTTCCTTGGCAATGGATAAATGTTGGTTCATTCATGTATGCCAGGGGTAGTCAAACTGCGGCCCTCCAGATGTCCATGGACTACAATTCCCAGGAGCCCCTGCCAGCGTTCGCTGGCAGGGGCTCCTGGGAATTGTAGTCCATGGACATCTGGAGGGCCGCAGTTTGACTACCCCTGATGTATGCATTTAGTAAGGGTCATATGTAACTCACACAAGTGACCATATCATATGCTTAGCTCTCTGTGACCCAGTCCTTCCAGTACAAATTCAGAATCCAGGCCATTGGAAGCCAGCATCCAGACCTAATCCAGATGATCACGGTGGCATGCATGAGTCTACAACTTTTAAAAAATGAATGGGTTTAATAGCAGGAGAAAAGAATCCCATCTCCTCTCGCTGCTTAACTGTTAATGCAAAAAGCAGCTGCAGAGACTGTAATGGTAATTCCTGTGTCGCATTTTTACTTTCCTCCCAGTTTGCTTCTATGTGCCTGATTTAATATTAATGATTCACAGTCAGCCACCACCACACCATCTGCACTGCTGGCACACTCGTGTTTAGGGACCAAGGAGTTTTAACAACTCCTATTGTTGCCAGTGGGAATCGCAGGCTCACTGATTAAAGTCGGTAAATGGCCACTGAACTGAAAATGCTGCACAGGTCATCCCAGCAGAATGCTTCCCAGCACTCAGCCAGCTCATCTATGATTCGCAGGCCCATTCTTGTGGCAAGCTGCTCCTCAATAAATCAGAGAAGCCTGTTTACTGAGAGAGCGCCATTACAACGGGGAGAGGCCGTTATGCAGAAAGTGCTGCTGAATTATGAACTGTTAATAATGGTCCAGCATCGGTGTTCACACAGGTTTCCCCGCTGGGATTCATCTTCTTTTTGTTTCTGTTCCACCATTAATTTGAGTTGATTTCTGTGCTGGCAATAAAAATCTGAACTGGTGACCTGCAGCAAGATTGCTGTATGGGCACCTTGTCTCTCGACACAGCGAGATGCAGTCGGTGTTGGGGGGAAAAAATGAATGGAAATTACAACCGTTACACCTGTTACACATTTTACAGAAAATTTGTAAAGGGAGATAGACACTCTCTTAAATATGATGATTTGCTACTTCAAAGGCTTGGGGAGGGGAGGGTGGAGATATTTATTTAGAGGATGTGGCAACTAAGTAGGGATGTAATGGATCTCCCCCCCCCTCCCAAATTAGATTTCTGAACCGCTGAGAACCTATTCCCTGCTGTCTTGAGTGGGATGTTGTCATCACCCCCGGCCCCAGTATTGAATGTGGCACAAATAATCTATATTGGTACAGAAAAGGAACTTTTTGAGTCTGCACCTGACTGTGGGTGGTAGAGTCAGGTGCAGACTCAACCTGACTTTACCACCCACAGTCAGGTGCAGACTCAAAAAGTTCCTTTTCTGTACCAATATAGATTATTTGTGCCACTCTGTTAACCAACACGTAATTCTGGGAGATTTCCAGGTGAGGTCCTGCCTTTGGAATGTGTAAACCCAATCCGAGAAATGTTGCCAATCTTAATTTTTTTTTTGCTTCCAACAATAATACAACCTTTATATTACCACTCTCAGATATCCGATCCACCTCGTTGCTTTAATTTTCCTGTTAAGCCCCACAAGATCAAAGACAAGAGGGCAAGATAAGGAGTGAGGTAAAAACAAAGTACTGGAGAAGAGAACATTTTGCATTGATGGTAAAGTGTATATTTCTCTATGATCATACATGGTAGCACTGGGCTTGTCGGCCGTATAAATCTGTCATAATACAGAGGCTCCTTACACAGCTATATAACAATTCATTTGAATCAAATGTATTGTGATCATTCAATTCCAGAAGATTAATTATTTCCAGAAATAAAAGTTGGTGTTCACAAGTAGAATAGGACATTGTCTTATTCATGGGCATACCTTTAAAGGGAAGCCCCTTTGTTAATTAATCTTCTAGAATGGAAATACAAAGGTGACCTAGTTTAACAATCTCTGCTTTCAGTTTTGAAGGAGGCAGGTACTATCCGAATTAAAGATTAACTAGTCATTAAATCTGACTGCTCCCACATAGTATATTGTATCAACTTCTTTACATTTTGTGACATACTTTTGCAAGAATGTCCCTGGAAAATTTACTTCATCCAATATAATGTCATTTCAGTCTGAATACTGAATCCACTTAGCCGACTATTTCTGCAAGTCTAATAAAAGCTATCAAATTGTACGCAAGTCATCTATCCTTTTGAATTTATTTATTTATTAGATTTTTTTACTCACTGCTCACCCAAAAGGTCTTGTGGTGACATACAACACTAAAATCAATGTGATAAAAACAACACAAAAACAAATCGTATATTTGGAGGACCATTGTCCATGGGGTCACGATGGGTCGGACACGACTTCGCACCTAACAACAACTATACAGTCATTACCGTTTACCCCCCAGCAAGCTGGGTACTCATTTTACCGACCTCAGAAGGATGGAAGGCTGAGCCAGCTGCTGGGATCGAACTCCCAACCTCATGGTCAGAGCTTTCAGACTGCATGTCTGCTGCCTTACCACTCTGCGCCACAAGAGGCTCTTATGTATGTATGTATGTATGTATGTATGTATATTAAAATTCATAGCTATCACCATACCACTATATGAGATTCCTCTCCAAAGGCCAGCCTAAACAATTCAGCTTTGCATGTTCTGTGGGAAATTAACAAGTCTATCAGGTCATAGGTTTCATTTGACAGTGTATTCCACAGGGTAGGGGTCACAACTGGGGACACCCTTCCCCTGGTCACAGCCAAGCAACTGTCAGGGCCCCTAGACAATGACTGAAATGAGCATGGGGGTTGTAATGGGAGAGGTGGCCCCATAGAGATGAGGGTCCCAGACCATCGAGGCTATTAAAGATTAGGAGCCTGAACTGGATCCGAAGACTAATTGGTGGCCAGTGCAGCTACTGCCGAACTGGAGTGATATGAATTGGATAGGATGTTTCTGTCAGCTCCGGCATGAAACAGAAACCACAGTTAGTCTCACTTTGCTTACGTCACTTAAATTTTGAATTAATAATATCACTCTTTCCCACAGGATAGAAACTCAAATGGTCTGGATTTGTAGAGACAATGAAAGTCTCATGTATCTCCCTCAGTAAAACATAGGGGTGTTCATTCAGAAAACCTAGCTAAATGTAATCTTAAAATGTCGTATTTATATATTTCAGGGCAGAATAGAGAATAGAGAATTGGTTAGGGTTAGGAAATACAGCTGACACAAATAAAAACAATTATTTTTGGCTTTTATCTGGAGATCTCCCACTATACTGATCAGCTGGCAGGAGCTTTCAGCTCCCAATGCTCACGCTGATCCTCTCAGGTCTGCCTGTGGTGGAGAGAGATCTCTCCCAAACCCACATAGGTACAAGGCAACTTCTGCTGCATGGTGGTTTAAACCACTGGACGACAGAAGCTTCTGGAGCTGAGCCTGTGGTAGTGAGAGTGGTATCTCTGAGACCCTCCAAGATCCTGAATATGGTTTTTGCTGACACTAGGCAGCAGAAGGCTTCAAAGCCAGGTTTGTGGGGATGGTGGGGGAGATATCTCCCAGCTCCTTGCAGCTCCTAGATATAAATTTAAACTACCAGACAGCAGAAGCTTTCAGAGCTGGATCTGTGGAGGAGGAGAGAGATCTCCCCATCCACACAGATCCTGGGGAGAACAAAAACCAGCTTGGGGTAGTGGTTAGGAGCGAGAACAACTAATCTGCTGAGTCGGATTTGATTCCATGCTCCTCCACATGCACTCAACTGGGTGACCTTGGACTCACCATAGAACTGATAAAGCATTTCTGACCTAGCAGTAGGGCTCTCTCAGCCTCACAGGGTGTTTGGGAAGAGGAAAGGGAAGGCAATTGTAAGCTACTTTGAAACTCCTTCTCATAGAGAAAAATGGCATATAAGAACCAACTCTTCTTCTTCTCTTGTGTAAAATTTTAAACTCTGACTGTAGAAGAAGCTAAGGCTCTGGCTGTGCCCCTCCTTGGGACCCAAGTCAAATCCCCATACTACAAATGGATCCAGGAAATGCTGCATTTCTGAGACAGGGGATCCATGGGAACAGAAAGGAAAGTCACAGGTCTGCAGTGGGAGTAAGAAATCATTGAAAATTCTCTGCTTTTCCACCAATGGACATCTTCATAGGAGTAAAGTCTTTGATGATATACTGAAGAAGTAGTGGAAGTAATAGGATCACAATACATTTGGATTAGTGAAGATTTTTTCTTAGTTGTATTCTTAACACCAAAATCAGGATCTCTGTTCTTTACCTGATGTTACCCCTATTTATTTTAATAAAAAACAGCTATCTGTGATACATTTACCTTTATCTTCTCTCCCTTTAGAGTTTCTTAGTGTCTTGTGTTTCTCTGTTTACATGCAGATATTTCAGGAGAACTGCTTTACTTAAATCAATCAACAAAGTCATTTACACTTCTAAATTACATCAAATTCTACCTCTACAAACCCTGGGAAGCTTTGCAAAACAGCTAAAAAGATTAACACACAAAATCTGGTGTGTGTGTGTGTGGGGAGGCTCTAAAATATCAACCAGAAGATGCTTGTGGATGTTTTCTTATCCAAAGCAGATACCTTCAGGCCAGCTGAGAACAGACATGGATAGAATTACCAGTCCTCTTTTAACTCCAGATTGATGGTCATGCATAAAATGCTTCCATTTGAATATTTTTCCCTAGACAAATATGCTAAAGGGGCAGATCCATCCTGGTGGGCATTGATTTTTGTTGTTGTTGAATATATAATTCACACAAGCTTCTAATCTAATTCCAGATGTCAGTCCTGACATATTGTTTGTCTAATACTAAAGATAAGGACTAAAATCTTCAAATAGCAGAGGTCAAATGAGGATGAAGCTTACTGTATTTTTTAATTTGATAGATCAGATGGTGGAAAAGGCTGGCTCTATTCCCTCTTGTCTACTCCAAGGGGTTCCCAACTCCTGGAAAGGTTTACTGCCAGGTGCATCCCTGGAGGAATAGTCATTTGCCAACTGCCAACTGCCAACCTCCCTCCCTTTGCTGGAGCTCCCAATAGTGTGTGAGACAATGGGGTCTATGGGGTACAGAGGTCTATGGGGTACAGAGAACCACTACCAGCATCCAAAGTTATAAAATATTGACTTAAAAGTAAATGTTCCCAAGTATATTTTTAGCACTGTTCCAGATTGAGAAAAGTATTCAAAAGAAATTGGCTAAAAATGCACATCCTTCTGTCCCTCTCACTATACAGGTACTACCAGATGTTAACATACAGGGCAGGTTCATTTATCTATACTAAATCAGTGACTCTGTTGATCTGAGTGACTCCATTCAAAAGACCTCTTAAGAAAGTCCACAACCTGGGGGAAACAGACACGTAGGCAGAGCCTTCTCCTAAAATGGATCCATTCCAATGCCCAAACTATCCAACCATGCTGTGATGAAAATACAATAAAATGAAAACCAAGTAGATCAAAATACAATCCATAACCACAAGGAACAAGGGAGTATGAGAGGGAGAATTTGAACAACAGAGCACCTGGTCTCAGCAGCTACACAAGTCAAATGGGGAAGAGGAAATTTCAGAGTGGAAATTGAGCAACAGGTCTGTTTGCAGCTCCTCCTCTTCTTGGCGCGCCTGAAACAAGCTGACTGACTAGCTCAAACTGCTACAGGAACCACTCTCTCAAAATCTATGCAGCTGGCTTAGAACCAGCAAGTTTACCCTCCTTCACCTGCCCCCAGACCCAGACCCAGGTAAGTCTAGGACCAATGCTTATGGACACATAAACAAAATTTGAAATGCATACATTTTAGAAGAAAAATTCAGAGGAAGGAAACAGTTCATCCAAAAATATAGGGTTAGGTTCCCAGAACTGAGAAGTAAAATCAAAATGCGAATTTTCAGGTGAAATAAACTCAACAGATATAAGACATTTGAAACCGTCCCTAAGATACATAAGCAACAATAAGTCTTCCACCTTTTAAATGCATGCCCCTGCTGTGCTGTTAATTAGATGATTAGCAGAAATAAACTACAAAATAAGTAAATAAATAAGTAGCATGAACTCTGAAAGGAAAATGTGCAAAGAACCCCAGCGAACTGATTGCTGTATTTCTAAAACTGCCAATATCCCAAATTACCTACTTTCATCATCTTAATTCTAGTTCTTACTGAGATGGTAAGATGGTATCTGGCTGCATAACAGGAGGGCACCTAGATATGATAGGGGAGATTTCTTGTTTTGGTTTCAATTTCAAGTAGTACATCTAGTTTGCCTTGATCTGGATGGCCCAGGCTAATTCAATCTCATCAGATCTGCAAAGCTAAGCAGGAATAGCCTTGGTTAGTATTTAGATCAGAGACCACCAAGGATATCCAGGGTTGCCATGCAGATGCAGGCAATAACAAACCACCTTTCTTTATCTCTTGCTTTGAAAACCATGGGGCTTTTTGCACGCCTTCAAGATAGCACAATGGTTGCCAATTGAAAACGCTACTGATTTGCTGTTTTGCACAACGTCGTCGACAATCTGCCACACACCTGAAACCAATCTGCAAAAAGCGCTTCCTTGTAGCGCTTTCAGGGAAATTCCCAAAAGTGGATTCACCCTCCGGAAAGCGATACACTCCTGCAACCAATTTGCAACACTAGCAAAAAAGACCTGTGCGTTAACATTGTTGCGGTTTCTACAAAGTCCCTCCCCCTGGCTCTCTTCTCTGATCTTCCGGCGAAGCGATCGCCATTTTTTTTTTCTCCGAGCGAGCAGGGATAAACGCACCAGTGAGCCTCTTTCAGTTTAGAGGCTTCCCCGGCTTCAGTCCCTCCCCTTCAGTCACTAAGCACACAGAACAGAGAAGCACGTTTGCTGATGTATTTTCCCTTTATTTTTTACACTTTCATTCAGCTGAAAATCGGGCCCGTGAGAGGGGGGGGGATTTTTTTTTTCACTCGGAGGGAGCGTGGCAACGATCAAACGATCAAACGACAGCTCAAACACACTAGGCAGCTGGATGGGTCTCTCCGTTGCAACGAATCTACACAGATTTGTTACAATGGGTCTGTTTTTTTTTAAAAAAAACCTTTCTTAAAGGGAAAGGGGCTGTTTGGGAGCATGCTAACGGCTGCCCATTGGCTGCTTGATGGCCAGGGGCGGGACAAGCTTGGCAATAGCGCTTCCTTTCTAGCGATTTCTGCCGAGACCGGAAGCCTGTGGGAAACGCTACAAAACGCAACTGGATTCCATTACAAAGGCAGGTATGCATAACGACGAATTCCACTATTTTAAATGGCGATTTTTCATTCAGTGACCAATTTGCAACAAAGATCCCAGTGCATAAAGCCCCATGACTTGATGGCTGGTGGTGAGACTTTGTACCTGGGTCTCCGAGACGCTAACCCTCACACAGCATTGGCTGTATGCTGGTCAAGGTTTGTTGACTTGCTTCAAAGGGGGAAAATTGAGAAATTTGAGTTATAGTCTCAAATGTGAAAGGGATATAGATAAACTGGAGGCAATTTAGCAACACAAGAAAGGTGAATTATTAGCATACCCAGTTAATCTACATCACCTTGTAATGATGTCAAAATATGCCTGCTTTTTTCACCTGTGATCCCAAATTAAATGTTGCTGTGTCCTGACAACAGCTGCCGTATCATGCCCTGGGTGTATTTTTTTTGTTGTATGAGTGAATTCACACAGTTTGCCTTCACTGATCATGAGGTGACTCAGTTGTAATTACACAGTCCACAGCAACTCGCATCCTCAATTAAAGCCTACTGTTTAGAGAGTATGTGGATTTTATCATCTCTCTGGTTGTTCTTACTGGTCGAATGAAAATGGAGGCCACCAGGTAGTTCCTGGTTTCTCAAGCTCTAATTTTGATAATGGGTTCACCCAGGACAGTTCATAGAGCAACAGATGGAAATTAAAGGTGTGAGGGGGAAGTATCCACAACAGCATGTCTTTTTAAGTGAGCATTACTTAATGTTCCAGAACCCACTAGGAAACATGCAGCTGTCTGCACATAACCATTAACTCTTCTTTTTATGGTTTCCCTGTGCCCCATTATAATTCCCATCTTCCTAAAATCTCAATGGAGAATTCTGTGTTGCTGTTTTTTTAAAAAAATGATAATTATCCTCAGTCTTTGTAAATAATGATTCTGTGATGTTCACTAGCAAAGTGCCCTGTGCATAAGGCCCATTTTCTCTTTACATAACCAGCCAATAATCTTGAGAAATCACCAAGTGTGATATAGTGGGTAGAGCATCACACTATGATCTTGGAGACTCATGTTCAATTCCCCATTGGATGGCCGTAGGCCAATTACTCTCTCTCAGTTTAATCTATTTCACAAAGTAAAGTAGAAGAAGGGAAAACAATGTTGCAATTTGCTTTAAGTCCCCTTTGGGAAAAATGCAATGCACTTTCAGTAAAGACGGCAGTCCCCAACTCATGTAAGTTGGTAAATTGTCACTGGTGAGGAACCCTTAAAAGCCATATAAGATCACATCTGCATTGTTGTTTTGCAGACTGCTAAGCTTTAATGTAGTGGGGATAGTAAGACAAAAAAGAGGACAATTCAAGAATTAATTTTAGAAATTTTTCTGTAGTTAAGCTGGAATTGGGGAGGAGTATAATTCAGCACAGAGAGAAAATAGGCTAAACATTAAAGAGGCTAAACAGAGGAAATCTCAATCCTAGCAGAGTGTTCTGGACATACTCTGGAAATAAAGAATATAACATGAATTTGTTTCCAGTGTACAAGTTCCACTTTGGAAACATGACTAGGTCATTTGGTTTTCCAAAAAAAAGAAGAAGAAAAGAGGAGAATATTTAAATAGGGAGCATTCCAAAAGCATCCCTGTTCCAAAATTTCATTATCGGTACACAGATTAAACATCTGCATGGGAGTCATGTTTCCTAATTATGTTAGCAGAAATGAACCCATCTGTACACAGAAGCATTAAAAATATCTGGCCATTTTATATAAACAAACATAGCATTGCCTATAGTGACTGGGAGGAGGGTTTTCTGTCCCCCAAAAGTTGTGCCATCATATTAAAAACGAAACAGGGAGAATATTCCAGGAGAGTCCTACAATATCTGGATCCTGTGTTTATACGGCTGCAGTGCATTTATTCATTTACAGCAAGGAAGTTCTTGACAAGGAGGAGACAATGAAGCAAGAGGGAATTTGGCAAGCACTTAAAAGTTGTTATATACCATCAGATCGTTTAATGACCACAAGTGGCTGGAGATCCATCCAAAAGTGAACGTCAGAAAGGTCTGTGTGTACAGATTGGAGGACAGTTGGGGACATCAGCAAGGTGGAACATATTTCTCAGTGGTTCTGGGGAAGGTTCCTACTACCATCCACATGGTCACATCACTCACTTCTCCATCTGACATTTGCAGTCAGGATCAACCTAAATGGAAGTGGACTATCGAGGAAAGATGAGAGATGTTAGCTCTTCTTTGATATGTCATGCCAAAACATGGGTAGGTCAATACACGCTTTGTCCATTTGTTATCTACTTCTTCCTAAACAGATGGGTCTCTCTTGTTTCTTAGTGGTTCAAAAACTGACTCGTGAGAACAAATGCTTGTTCTTGACTCAAGTCTCCTGCTTCTACACTGCCATTAATAACCATTCAGATATTGCCAACATTTGGCTCCATGCAGTGGGCAATGAGAGTGGATTAATAGCCGCTGGTGCAGCCAGACAGCTGGTGCAGCCAGTCAGCTGGGGGACCTTTTCAGAGTGGATCAGTGCATCTTTGTTGTCATTCGGGACAAGACCTTAGCCAATGCAAAATACATGCAGCTGTTGAAATTCTCTTGCACCCATGGTCTTGGGTGGGTAATAAGCCGACGATCCAGGTAAGAAAATAGACAAGCTGAAATGTCAAATCCTTTCAAAGTTTATTGAAATTGCAAATCCGATCTAGAACAAGCCCTGGGTATATATTTTCAACAAAATAGACTTCTTCGGTTACTCTTTAATCAATGATGTGTCAATTCACAAAAGACGTTTTTCACTGTTTGTATTCTGTGTGTTACTCTGTTCAGTAATACCTTGACCATATAGGTTTGTAAACCTTTAAAATGGAGATCAAGGGGCCAAAGCCTGCAGTACTGTCCCATTTCTCCCCCCCCCCCCAGCTGTTGGATAAGCCAGGTGCTTCTATGGCATGGAAAAAAAGGAGTGGGGGAGAACTGCAAGGATTGGAGGGGAACTTTTCTGGTAGCCAGAGTCTGAGCATCCATACCTATGAAATAAAAAACACTAACAATAAAAGGCTATTATGATGAACCACCTATGAAATGCTTGAAGTGTCTCCAGACATCCCAGCTAGAAGAAGGAGAATTAGTTTTTATACACCTATTTTATCCTAATGAATCTGAAAGCTGTTTACAATCTAGGGAGGTACTGGTACAGCAATACTGGTATAGCATTTGGAGTTTCTTTTTTTTAATCCTATTTTTTGCAGAGTCTAATATAGAAGATGAGCAGGAAAAAAGCAGCAGCAAAGCACACATACACAAAAAACAGTAAGTAATGGCAACAGATTGCTCCCACTGCTCAGTTGTTTTTTGGGCTTCCCTCTACAGTCCCTTGAAACAGGGGGTCTTTAAAGACAGCCTGAAAAACAGCTGAGCTGCTGGGACTATCAAAGAAGGGTTGATGCAGCCAGAAAGACATGGCTTAAACTTCAGGAAAAACTAAGAAAGATGTGGATGCTGTTGTTGTTAGCTTGATTATGAGGTGCAAAAAAGCAGAGGGAAGTATTGGAACAAAAGAAGACATATGACAGAACTTATATTGAAAGCCAAGAAAGGGAGGAAATAGTTATGGGTTTGAAAGAACCATAACACAAGAGATGGAGAAGTCCCAGAACAGAAGTAACTTGCAAAAAGAAAATAAATGAAAAAAGGAAGTACCACTTGAAAAACATTATCCAACTTTTCTCTGTTCTTAACTCCATGGAAAAATCTTTTGCTGGGCTCCTCATCCAATCGGAAAAATGAAAAGAGGCAACAGAAGGATTTCAAATGAATGAAGAGGTTCTAAAGAAATGTGTGGAGGGCTCTTTTTCAAGAATTAAGAGGGAAATGCAGAGACACTGAGTACTGAAGTCACATGCATAACAAAAACTATGAAGAAATAAATCAAGTAAGTAGCAAAGCCAAACCAGAAGTGGAGGCACTCCAGGCTACTTTGTGCAAAGAACAAGTGATGATCCAGGTACTAAAGAGAATTGTAGAGCTGAAGATGAGGGGAAATTATGAATTCAAAATCTGTGCTGACTTAATTTCAGGGACGGTGAGAAAGCAATAAAGTCATTGTTTCCCCCACACACACAAAAGTGATAAGATCTACACAATGAAAATCAATTGCAATTGTAAATAACACTTTATAGGAGGCAGTCTAGCTATGCATCCCATTCGAGGAAAAGGTTAAGAACCTAACTCTGTCAAAAATAGAACTGCATTTGACCTCGCACTGAGGTTACATGGTGTTGATAGGAGCTGTGTAGATAAAAGCCATGTACGATAGAAGTTGTAGTGAGAAGAACAGAGCATGATTGAACAGGAAGGCTCAGTCATGAGCATCCAACCAAAGAGCTGTCATACATTCTCTTCAGTCCTGTTGGGGAAATGTGTAAAGTCTCACCCGAAATATGTACTGTAGCTTCTCCCCTGATAAAAACTGGGATCATGTTGCCATGAAGAGGAGCCATTTTATATCAGGCTTAAGGTGTTGGTTATCACCTTTAAGGCCATATGCAGTCTGGGCCCAGTATACCTGAGGGACCGCCTCTCTACCTACACTCCTCAGAGAGCCCTGCGCTCTACTACATCCAACCTCCTGGTGGTCCCTGGCCCCAAGGAAGCCCGCTTAACCTCAACCAGGGCCAGAGCTTTCTCCATTCTGGCCCCCACTTGGTGGAATGAGCTCCCAGAGGAGATCAGGGCCCTGACAGAACCTAAACAGTTCCACAGGGCCTGCAAAAGGGACCTCCTCCGCGAGACCAAACCACCTCTTCCAGTTGGCCCTCAAGTTCCCCCCCCTCTACGAGCAATATTAATCGGTTGCCCACAGGGTCCAGTAAGAGTTGAGGCTCTTACAATTTCTATGTTATGGTATTATTTTTATTATCATGTAAAATTATTATTGTTAAAATATTACTGCTGTTACTGTTACCTGTTACCATGTGTTAATTGTATCCTCCCTATTTTCTGTAAACCGCCCTGAGCCCTCGGGGAGGGTGGCATATAATTATAATAAGTAAACAAACAAACAAATAAATAAATATACTCCTCCCACGTGGGCTAGGCTTCTTCAGATTACTTTAGTGCCTGAAAGAGTGATAGCATTGCTGCAGCCTCCATTGATAGGAATATGTGAAGCCTGTATTTGCCTAGTCTACTATTGTCCTCTATGAATTGGTAGCATCTTTCTGGTTTCTTGGACACCGGCAAACTGAAATCCTTTCACTGGACATGCTACGGATTTTTGGTATACAAACCGGGTACAATAACATTGAAGTTCGTCCCCTTTCCACAATGGGCCTTTGGTCCATTCAACTTATTATTATGTGCCCCAGCATCTGCTATACTTTCTGAAGATGCCAGTGCCCAAATCTAGAACCTTGTACATACAAACATGTGCTCTACCAGTGAGCTATGGACCCTCCTCTTTTGCATAGCAGAATCTCCTGAAAGCTTTGCTTGTTGCTGCCTTTGCTTTGCATGGAAGTTCTTTTGCTAGTAAATTCACATTAAGCTTTATTCAAGACTCTTTGTGTTAAGACACTTTCACTTCACAGCTTCTTGGGTTGATCAAGAAAGTCGTTTACACCCCCTTACATGCAGGTTCCCTAAAAAAAATGGCCATAGAATTTGACAGGATTTATTTGTTATTAATTAGTTTCTGGACAAGATGCAACTTTCCATCATAGGATAGCCAATAGCTGATGGCCCACTATTAAGAGAGATGTGAGCAAAATAATGGATTTTCTTTGAAAGGATGGGGACAGCTGTTCCTGGAGAACATAAGGGAAAACCACCCGCCTCTATTTAGTTACTTCAAGCATAATTTCAGTCTCTTTTACTGTTTCAGATAGCTTATAAATAAATTCCTGGTTAACCACCGAAGGGTCCTATTACCACTGCTCTTCCCAAAATACAAAAGTCACATTGCATGTCTTGCCATCAGAAGTTTTCCATGACTTGTGCTTCCCAAATGTCTCTCTGCTTGTAGAGGTGGAAGGTTGAGGCCCTATATTTGGGAAGGAAACCTTCTCTTGCATCAGTGAGTCGCAGTAACAAATGATCACAATGGAGAGGAAATGATTGCTTCCATGCACAAGCCACTGTGCAACGCAATGTCCCTTGAAATGAGCAAACTATCAGGACATAATGGGTGTGTCTGGCAGCCCTCAACGAGCCATATGCTGATAGCATCTGCTGAGTGGTACCCATCACTGAAGCAGGTAATTTACTGTACAGGAGAAAACGTGTTGCTGCCCAAGTATGTGGATTGATTTGTTGAGGCTTCAAAGGCAGTAATAGAGCCAACAGTATGGGCACTGATTTTATAGGAACACTTTGAATACATAGCAAATGAGATCCCCCCTCCGTCTGAAGAAGGAGGGAGGACAATTTGATGATAGGAATTTTACCAAAAGGGATACCCCCAAATGAAGATGCCATACATGATGCTTAGGTTAAAACAGATTGTATTAATTAAACTCTGGGACTACTCACTTTAGTAAACTCACTCCCTTGTCTCAGTTTATAAAAAGGCTGCCTTCATTGGGTTTGGGTTACTAAAAGTTTACCCTATATACTTGTGTATAAGCCTAGTTTTTCAGCACCTTTTTTCACACTGAAAAAAGCCCTTCGGCTTATACACGGGTATATATGGTAATTGTAATAAAAGCCAGCTCCAGCCAGCCAATCATTGCTCTGGCAGCTTGTAGGACATCAGCCCTTTGAATGAGGGACTCTGGTCTTTTTTCTTCCTTTTGCCTTCATTTTTTCCTCTTGTTAATCACTTCTTCCAAACTATTCTTTTGGTTTCTGTGGGTGAAAAGCAGGGTACAAAAACCAGCAGCTATTCATCCTCGTGACTTTTCTGTATTGGGGGGGGGTGGCTGGATAGGAGCACTTGTAATGATGGAGCATTTCCCACCCTTGGCTTATATGCGAATCAATAGATTTGGTCAGATTTTGTGGTAAAATTAAGTAACTCAGCTTATATGCGAGTACATATGGTACCCTGTTGGGTTTGAGATCATTTGCATGCTCCTCCTCAAGCTTGCGACACAACACTGATAACTTCGTTCTCTTTGCCTGCACCAAACTTGTGTGGAGAGATCCCCATCAACCCCATTGCCTCACACCATACAGCACAAAGTTTCAAGCGAGCATCACTCAGGGATTGACCCTCTTCCAGCCCACTGGCATGGTTTCACCATGAATGGCCACTGACATGCTTCCTTTCCCTGTTCAGATGCCTCGGGTTGATAGACAATCCATCAGTAACAGAGATCTAACTCCACAAAACTTCACTTCAAACTCAACCAACCCTTCATGATCAGGGCATCTCAACAAATGTGAAGCATGAAGGGAAATAGCACCTGTATGTATACATTTCCTCCATGAATGAATGCTAAGGCATAATTGTACATAGGTAATGGGCAGCATATTCATTCCTGCCCTTACTCTACAGGTGTTGATTCAGCCCCAAATAGCTTGTGTAGAGAGAGCCTGACAATGCTGCCAGATATTGCCAGGGAGAAAGGGTAAGAAAGAGCAGTTGCTGCAGCAGCCAGAGAAGGAGGTTTGGGGGGCTTATAAGGAGTAGTAGAGATGTTTAGGGGGCTCATTTTGGAGAGAACACAGGCTTTGGGGGCAGGAGACACCAAGATGGGTAGCTCAGGCAAACAGTGCCAGGGAAGTTTGTCAATAATTCTGTATGACTATAAAACCAGTTTAAGTCTTTAGTGTGGATATTCATGTAGAAAAGGAGAAGAGAGCAGAAAAATATTCTGCTGAAACAAAGTACAGGATGTAGGCATCCATTTCCTGAAATACAGTGCCTTGGTCCTTTCATACATACAATATATGGCCAGTTCTACAAATGCTTCTTCACACATCCTTTATCTCTGGTTCCTTGGCAGGTGGCACTATGTCTATGCATATGGCACTTTTATTATGGCATCCAGCAATAATATTGAGCAATGCAGCATAATTAGAAGAAATCTGAATAGAACATGTTAAGGAGAAGACTCATTATTTCTCAGAAATACCATAAAAATCCTATTTCATATGAGATTCTTTTCCAAAGCACCACCCTAGCTCATTCTGGCACATTGGAAATGAATCACTTCTTCTGATTGTCTGGTATAGGAGTTCAAATAAATCACCATTTTCTCCTAGAGAACTTGTGAAAAAAATGCTGGGAAGAAAATTAACTTTCAGATACCTTTTTCCTACTTCAGTGTATTAGACATAGGAAGTGTCTGACAACGAGATACGATAAAATATTTCCATTTCTTTGTATTTTAATGCCGGTGGCTGGATATACCGGCCTAGAGAAGAATCAAAGGCCACTGGATGATTATGATCTCATCCCTTATGTAGAGAGCTTCAAGGCAAATCTGAAAGGACTAGCAACAGTATCCTCAGAGAGAACAGCCACAACAATATGGAAAGAAACCATGCATTGTTTCATTTAACCTCCTGCTCAAAGGTAGGGTCATATATCTATCAGCCTTCCTTATCAACCCGCACAATGTAGACCATAGTATACAACAAACAAATGAGATGCGATGGGAGGGAGAGAGATGATAGTTCCTTTAAAAAGTTGAAGATTGTACTAGGACTGTTACTTTCCTTGGTAAATGCACACTGGCTTAGATCCTGCCTAAAATTTGGGGAAACAGAAAGCTTTCTGGAGCTCTTTCTCTACTTTCCCAATGCAACCTAAAATGCTTCCTGAAATGCTGGTCCTGGTGGAAGCGAGAGACCCAGGAGTATCCTGGGAAGACCTTGAAGTTGGAAGAAAAATCTGCCTTGTGCAGAAGGAAATTTTAGGTGGTATCCAACCTTCTCTCTCTCTCTCTCTCTCTCTCTCTCTCTCTCTCTCTTTGGCCTCACTTGCAAATGTAAGAATATGTCCTTCTTGTAATGTATGTGGGTATAATAGTGCTAAGGCTACCAATATGCAAAACAGGGCTTGAGATATGGAGCAATTGCCAGTGCACAACTTTAAGACTTATGGACCAATCAGTAGGCTACATTAAGTGCCAATCTGGGCTCTTGGTGGGCCGTATGAAAGTGTATATGACTTGTGGTGAGTTTCCCTATTCCTTGTTCGGTATTGGAGTTGAGAGTTGTTACTTCTAATAAAGAGAGCTGTTCCAAAGAACTACTGTGTCTGTATTCACTGAACCTGTAAACTTAACACTTCTTCATTTCCTTTTGGTTGTGCGATTTAGCATCCATTTCCCTTATTTCTATTTTAAGATGTTTCTATTACTTTACAAGGCACACATGCATCATACACTATTATGTGCATGCAACGGACACAATCAAAACATTTATATTGGGTTCTCTTAACAGTGCAAGGAAACCGAAATGGGACAAAATGAAAGACTCGTAAATGAGAGATGGAATCAGAGGGGTCATTTTTGAGTCAACCCAACTGGGATGAAAAATCCAATAGCATCCATAATCCTAATGTCACTTCAGGTTTCTCAGGGATTTTAAATTCCACAAAATTTCTCAAAGCCTGTGAGCAGATGCAGTCGTAGGGTGAGTAATAGTGCACTATAATGCCTTTATCGTACCACTTCCAAAGCTGAAAAAAATATTGTTTGTTCCCAGTTTTGAGAAAGAAAAATAAGCCACAGAAATCTCTGGCTCTCAACAGTTGGTACTAAGGGCCTGGAATACTACAGCAGCTCATCCATATGTTACAGCCAGTTGGACATGCACCATTTGTATACTAAAGATGCCATCACCGTTGTGTCAAACAACTATGCTATAATACATGAAGCTACCTTGTGTTGACTCAGACCACTACTGAGGTCAGCATTAGCTGCCCTGCTCCTTACTCACTCTTACAGGCTCTTGGGAAGAGGCCTTTCACATCTATTATAACCTGCTCCTTTTAACTGGAGTTACCAGGAATCGGACCTATTATGCTGATGCTCTACAAGTGAGCCATACTCCCTCCATGATGTATTGGCAGAGGTGTCCATGCTAAGCTATTTTGTGCTTGAATACTCAGGCTCCTGTGTACATTCATATCCTTATCACGACATTTTTCTGCACCCCTTCAAACTGATTGGATTTGGAGGAAGATAGACAATAATGGCTCCTGTGGGGATGGTGGAAAGTGCCATCAAGTTGCAAGAGACATTGAGAGGTGGTTTGCCATTGCCTGCCTACGTGCAGTTGACCCCCCAGGGCTGATCTGGCAAGACTCGGTTAGCCTGGGCCATGGCTTCTATGGTGATGTGGGAGAAAGACATGTTACCCTTTAGATTCATCCCTGGCATGCTGACAGTTTGATCCCTATAACTTCTCTTTGACCATAGATTGTAAGGATTTTTTTTATTATTATTTTTGGTTTCCTGACCCTGAGCTGGGATGTAATTCCATGGTGTGACTGCTGCCTTACAATGCCATGTTTTATAGTACAATAAAGCGCTTTATGGAATCATAAAACTTGTACTATAAAGCCACAGCATGAACACACCTGTAGCGAGATCAGATTCCTTCATTAGGTTCAGCTCCTTCAGTGTGCTGGTGCAGATTAGATGATTTTTTTAGAAAAGGAAGAGAAGAAGAATGACACAACACACACACACACACACTAAGGAACTATGACATAGAATCTTTTATGAATTATCTGCATTGGAACCACCTAAATTTAATGTTCTCACTCTTTTTCTGTCTCCTAAGAACTAAGCATGCATAGAAATAGCTTTGGTTTAATCCCAAATTGATTCTGTGGGTGGAGCTGAAACAATATTTTTGGAACAAACTCCAGAGTCATATCTGTGTTGTAGAAAATAACAAAGAAACAAAGAAAGAATCTTACGGTGCCTTATAGTCTAATAGATTTATTACTGCATACCCTTTTGTGGATTAAAGCTCTCTTTATCAGCTGTGTGATATATAACAATAGTGAAAAATATGAAGTCAAGAGGCTCTAAAATACAAGAAGCACAGCCTGTGACATTTCTGTGCAAAGCTCAAAAGGAAACAAGCAGAATGCTGATTCAGAATAAGAGTGAACTGTGATAATAGTTTTCCTAGATGTGCTAAGCTAATTTAACCTATTGCATAAGAAGAAACTATTGTCCTAGGTGAATAATAAATAGCATGAAGTATACTAAAACAAGTAGAAACCAAGAAAGTCTTGTAAGGGAGGGGTTTAAGGTCTTTAGATGTATGATTGTGTCAGGAGACCTCCCTTCAGCACTCCCTTGTTGCCTGCCACCACTCGGAAGAGCAACAAGAGGAAGAAAAAATTAAAAGCAGGGGGCTTTACGCACCAGGATCTTTGTAGCAAATTGGTCACTGAATGAAAAATCGCCATTTAAAATAGTGGAATTTATCGTTATGCATACCTGCCTTTGTAGTGGAATCCAGTTGCGTTTTGTAGCGTTTCCCACAGGCTTCCGGTCTTGGCAGAAATCGCTAGAAAGGAAGTGCTATTGCCAAGCTCGTTCCGCCCCTGGCCGTCAAGCAGCCAATGGGCAGCCGTTAGCATGCTCCCAAACAGCCCCTTTCCCTTTAAGAAAGGTTTTTTTAAAAAAAACAAAACAGACCCATTGCAACGAATCTGTGTTAATTCGTTGCAACGGAGAGACCCATCCAGCTGCCTAGTGTGTTTGAGCTGTCGTTTGATCGTTTGATCGTTGCCACGCTGCCTCCGAGTGAACCCCCCCCCCTCTCACGGGCCCGATTTTCGGCTGAATGAATGTGTAAAAAATAAAGGGAAAATACATCAGCAAACGGGCTTCTCTGTGTTTGTGCTTTAGCGACTCTGGGGAGGGACTGAAGCCGGGGAAGCCTCTAAACTGAAAGAGGCTCGCTGGTGCGTTTATCCCCGCTCGCTCGGAGAAAAAAAAATGGCGATCGCTTCGCCGGAAGATCAGAGAAGAGAGCCAGGGGGAGGGACTTTGTAGAAACCGCAACAATGTTAACGCACAGGTCTTTTTCGCTAGTGTTGCAGATTGGTTGCAGGAGTGTATCGCTTTCCGGAGGGTGAATCCACTTTTGGGGATTTCCCTGAAAGCGCTACAAGGAAGCGCTTTTTGCAGATTGGTTTCAGGTGTGTGGCAGATTGTCGACGACGTTGTGCAAAACAGCAAATCAGTAGCGTTTTCAATTGGCAACCATTGTGCTATTTTGAAGGCGTGCAAAAAGCCCCCAGGTGTTGAGCATAGTATGATGTCATTTCTATAGAAAACCAGGAAGTTGTGCTTCTCTAGGAATGATCAGAAATTGTATGGTTTTACCAAAGAGTTTCCACCAATTCCTACAGTGCATTACATAATTTCCAGTTTTTATCCCGATGTCACAAAGTACATGATGCTGGCACCTGTCATGGCTCCACCCCTGCCCCCCACCTATTTTTAGCTTTCAGTCCATCCCTTCTCCTAATAGTCTTTATCCCTGTCTCTAGCTTTCAGTATTGACAGAGGAGGCCATGTTGAGAATTAGATATAGTGTAAAGGGGGATTGTAAAATTACAAGAAAAAATAATTGGTAAATAAAGGAAGCAATCCTAAGCAGGTGTACTCCCTTCTAAGCAGGTGTACTCCCACTTGATTCAATTGAGCTTACTTACAGGAAAGTAATCTTAAGATTACAGCCAAAGTGTAGGAACAGCTTGTTCAAACTGTTTTGCAGAGAGCAGTGCTGTTCTAGAAAGTACCTCCTTTGAAACAAGTGAGTTTTCTCTGGGAAAAATACAATAGACAAGAAAAATACAATAGACTTGGCACTGGCCCCCTTTTCCCATCCTTGTTTCCTGATTCCCCGCCCCCTCCCCCCGCAGCCACCTAAATTCACTCAGCGGATCCAAGTCTGCAAAGATCATTCTTTGTCTTTAGATGATTCAGCACAAGTCGCATTGTTTTAAACTCTTTGTAAATCATTAATGGGGGGGGGGCAGCGGAGCTGACCTGAACTAGTCCTCTACTGTTTTACTTTTTCATTTCCTCCAGTATTTCAGTTTAGACACAGCACAGATCTAATAATTTTCTTCTGGTTCTGTGTTGAGACTGAAATACTGTGGTAAATTGAAAGGTAAGATTGAAGAGTAAGGAGAAATAGATCAGGTCTGCCCCCCCCCACATGTGCACAGAGTGGGGAAAGCATGAGGCAGATGTTTGCTACGCCTTTGGAAAGGGTCTATCAAAGTCAGTGTTTTATGTAGCATTTCTGAATTGCTACAGAAGTGCTAGTGTTGCAGAAGCTATGTCAGCAAGACTCCAGTTATGATTTACATAGAGCTTTATTGCCAAGGCACAACAACATTAATTTAATGAGCCAGATGGAGCTTGTATCACGGTGTCTCTTGAACAACGACCAGAACATTTACAGTCCTTCGAGGATCTTTAGCCCACCGAGAGTTGTGCCCTGTTTCTTTCATGAGAGTTTCATCAGCCTGGCCAAAGAGATGAAAGGTGGCTCTTTTAGATGAATTCCAGTTGGCCTAGAGTTCTAAACCAGCAGTCCATTGAAAATTTTGCCATCTGGCACATTGTGTAAAATCTCCCAAGTCTGAAATGTTAGTTGCATTCATGGGGGAAACTCTGGAATCTTGATCACTTGACTTCTTTCATTTTGCTTTGGCAGGAGTTGTAAAGCATCCCAATAAACTTTGTTTTCTTGTGATTTTTTTTCCAGGCATCTAGATTTCCAGGCACACAACATAACTTGGAATCTAGACTGCCACATAACTGAAGTTTCTAAGAATGACAACCCTTATCTTTTTTCAGTCTTAAAGACATATTGCTAGTAGATTTGGCTATGGATTTTAAAAATATTTTTCAATAAAGACCAAGGGCCTTTATATAGGTGATGGGTTTTTGATCAGAGCACTGGGGGAAAAAAGCAATAGCCATTCTCATCTGAAGATGGCAATCCACTGCTTTGCTCAGCATGCTTCAAAAATTCTCATCTAATTTCTCCCTAGATTTTGGATTATCTGGCCATCCTTCCCAAACTACAGTTGCATTAGTAGCTTTTACATAATTAGTTCTAGAAATGGAGTATGCACAATTTTCCATAGTTGTCTTTGTGCCTGTGTTTGGCCAACAAGTCGCTCTTGATTTATGGCAACCCCTGGTGGGATTCAGAAGTGGAGTATTATTTCCAGCCTCTGACGCATGACCCTGATATTCCTTGGTAATCTTCCATCCAAATACTGATCAAAGCTGACCCTGCTTAGCTGACAAGATAGGGCTATCCTGGGTTATCCAGGTCAAGGATGTAATGATCTCTGGCTTCAAAGGTACACATGTGTTTTCATAAAACACTGCAAAAAAAACCCTTTGTTGTCATCAAATCTTCATTTGGACATGTCTTTCTCCTTTTTGAACAGGTATGTTGAGATTTTTGACATGGACATGCCTGTCAGGTGAAATTTCCCTTGACTGAACTCCGTTGCTTACAATGGATTGTCACGAGAACTAGTTATAAAACTAGTTATCTAAGTTTTTTTAATATGCATTTGGTTTGAAAGGACTGAAATCTGTACATGTACAATGTTCTGTACAAAATTCTGAAATGTAGACAAAGGCCAGCTAACTTGGAACTCAAAATCCAAGGAGAAATAGGGATTTGGGGGAAAAAAAATCAAAATCATCCCTAATCAAAGCACAGAGTCTTACCTATGGACCACTGGGTTTTTGTTATGAGAAAGTAGCTCTGGGTCTTTCTATAAGTTGAGATTTAAGTATTCTGCCACCTGATGTAAATAATATGTGCCAAAAGGTTTCAAAGAAACCTATTCCTTCCCCATATAACTAGCACCCAGAGATCAGAAGCAATCCGTCCGACAGGGTAAAAGAAAAAAGCAGCCAATATAAACTATTCCTTGGCACATCTTTAATTTATTTGCTCCTGATGAAGTGGTACTATTTAGTTTGATATAATATTCCAAATGTGAAAGTAAAGTTCACTTCATTATCTTTTCATCTGAGTCCCAAATCATTCTCACTCAGAGAAGTTTCATCTGATATTTGTGTGACGATGTTGCTGGTTGGATTAAAAAACATGAAATATGTATTTATCTTTCAAAGAGATATGGAACCTGGCAGAAAACAAATGAGAAAAAGGGGGATAGTGACTTTTATGTCTATGTGGAGATGGGAGATTCGTTGGGTAGGGGCTTTCTCAGGTTCTTCTTAAGCACCCACAGCTATTCTCGCCAATGCAGCATCCTGCCAAACATGGACATAGAGAAAGCATCAGTCAAAGAGATGTAGGACCCATGTCTGATCATGGCAGCTCCCCCAGAAATGGCATTGCTCACAGAAGCTACTGTTTGGTTGTGACGCTAATCAACTCTCTCTTTACTTTGATGCCTGGTCTCTCCTGCTCAAAGGAAGGGGGAAAAAAAACAAAGCTCTTTCAACCCCAAAATTGATCCATGTACAATGCTTCTGTTCTTTCTTCATTGGGGATCTGACTGAAGCATGCTGCAAATGTTTGCCTCTATTGAAAGACAGCTCATCAGAAGCCAAGGCAATATCTTCCAAGCCCAGGTTACTTTTACAAATGAGTTACAAGAGGATTCTTTAATGGCCTGTTTTCTAGAATGTGTGCTACATACGGGGGCTACTTTATAGTGAAATCCCATGACTGGGAAGTCACATGAGCCCATGGATATGGCTCAATATAGTAGGAAGTATCTAGATGACAGAATTAACACCTATAACTGCTATAGTCACATTTTGACAGGCTGAGGGAATATCCCTTACTCTGCCAGCTTGCTGAAGCATCCTTGTTCATCAGTTCTTCTCTGAGATGAGGAGTGAGGAGATGAACAAGCAGATAGGGACTGCTAGGAAAGCCTAGCATGTCATGGTCTTCATAAATATTGTGCTATATTTCCCCCTTGCTTGCGGTGACTAAGTTCTTGATTTTCATAGCCTTACTATCAAATTATTGTTCACAAATTCACAATTTAAAATGAGCAGTGATATGAGCGTATTTGCCTCTTTACGGCCCATTATGCACAGGGGGGATAGTGCGCATTCGGGGTGAAATGGCAGCGACTAAAATCACCGATAATTCACGTAGCCGGCTGCAACTGGCCACAGATTCGGTGCATGCCACCAAAAAAGCCACGTTAGCGAAACACGGAAGAAAGCGCAGCTTCCAGGTGACCGGGGCACAACCAGAAGCGGCCCTGGGGTCGCCGTGTATAATCGGTTACTCTGGGTTTTGCCGCCGTTGTGTCCTGTTCTGTGCATAAGCGGTTTGCTTCGCTTCTTCCCCCTCCGCGTTTTCCATGTGACCCGAAATCGCCGTTTCGGCTGCCGTGCATAATGGGCCTACAGCATTCATGATTACATTAGGGATGCCAGCCTCCAGATAGGACTTGGGGAATCCCCTGGAATTACAAAATCCCCTCTGAGGTCTTAGAAACTACAAAACTGCAGGGTATCTTCCTGGGATGGCCCCTACATGCCTGTGAAGTTTTGTGAGGACTGGAATTGAGGGGGCAACTGATGAACCCCCAGACAGGGGACTGCAGGAAGGTGTTTTTCAGTGAGATGTTCAGAAGTGGACAAAATGGTCCCTGGGTAAAAGCTACCAACTTCAAACTCACATCTCCTCAGATTGGCCCCCTATGATCCCATCAAGTTTTGTGATGATTGGACTGGGAGTAAGTTATAGACTTGCAAACAGGATGCTCCTAGGAATGTGCTTTTCAGGGAGAGGTTGGATACAGATTCAGACAGGAGCTTGGGTAAGCTACAGGCTTGAAATTCATACTGCACCACCATGGAATGCTCTCCTAGGTCACCACCAAATATTGTGAGGATTGGACTTGACAGGCCAAATCACAGACCTGCAAATAATGTGCCCATTCAGCCTACAGTGTCTGGGACCATTTAAACTCCTCAATTTCCCCTCCCCCCAGGGAAGGTAATGGAAGGGTTTCATGAGTAGATTGCAGGGACTGCATGCGGTCAGGGCACCTAATCTAAAAATCCAGGAAAATGGTTGGAGCCATCAAACTACACTGAGTTTGCTTTATTCGTTCATTTTTTCATTCATTATATTTGTATACTGTGCTCCTCTGAGGCTCAGGGTGGGTCACATGTACCATGAACAATACACTGAACTTTTTTCTACATCAGATAAAATACAATACAGTACTACAGTGGTAACAAGAACAATAATATGACAGTTTATCAAAATAACAATCAACGGGTCCGTGGTTCAGTTCAGGTGCATGGATTGCTGGGGGGGGGGGGGTCATGGGCCCAGAGGTGTTGCAGATTCCAGTTGGTCTCAAGCAAATGCCTGGCAGAAGAGCTCCTTTTATGGTGTCCTTTTGAAATGGGGCACACAACTTTAGCAACTAAAGGGAATCAGTGGATTCTAAATTCGTGTCTTAACGCATCTGTGGCATATGCTAGACAGTCATTTTCTCGGTTTGTTGTTAAAGGTTCTGCTTCTACCACCTCCCTAAGAAGCTTGTTTCAAGGATGAATTGTTCCCACAGTCAAGAGTTTTGCCCAATGTTTCTATAGCCCTGGCTTCTTATACTTAAGGCCATTCCATCTCGCTCTACTTTCAGACAATTGTTCCTCTTCTTCAGTGACATAACCTTTTCAACATAACCTGATCGCTTACCTCCACATCTACTAAATAAACGATGTCAAACATTTCACATTAAATAATCCCACACTCCAAAATATCAAATGGTTTGTCTATTGGAGCCCTAGGAGTTGGTTCCTTTATTTAAATGGATTACGTTTGACAGGGACTTACTCCCACTGTTGTTTTTTTAAATATACAATAAGCATATTACATACTTTTAAAGCTATAAATAAGATTTATATGGAACCCATGGGGATTTTCCATTAAAATTTCATAAATCACATTGTGTATTATCCTTTTTAATCCCCTGCTTTGCAATGTTAGTCATTGGAAAATATATTTAACCGTGCACAAAATTCATGATAAGCGCACGTAAAGAATATTAATCAGAACTCTGATGTGAAAAATGTATTTCTGTGCCAGGGGAGGAGACCACTACTATGGCAAAGTATTTCCACTCAACTATCAATCAATCAGTATTTATTTACAGTCATTCAGACCAAATTCAAATACATGCAATTAAAAACTAAGACAATTTAAAAAGAGAAAACACAGTAATGGTACTATCATTTTTTTTTAAAGATCTGGCGACATAAAAACTTTAAGATGTTAGATTGAATATTTAAGACAGTTTAAGTTGCCAGTGACAATTGGCTCTTTGTACATCTGAAGTTGGATCAGAGAGAAATTTTCTGATCCACATACATAGTACGCAATTTCAGTACCCAACTATTTGTTATACTTAATTTTAATTCATCCACTGTGTTGTCTCAGAAGCGAGCACAGCTGTCCATGCTCCTAGTAGCACACAGACATCAGGAAATAACCTTGAATACAGCCGGTGTATTTCCCTCTGGAAATTCCCTCCCCAAGCTAAGTGAGAGAAGTATACTCAATGGCACAGTATACTCAATGGCATCATAAGGAAATATGAATGGCTCTAACTTTTCTCATGGCTTATCATCAGTCCTTATTGCCGTTGCACATGGTGTTGCACTATTGCTAATCATTATTCTGTATCACTGCTTTTTCCTTTGCTATGGTGCCTGAATGTTTATTTTTTTAAAAAAAAAGAACCCTAAAAGAATGAAATAAGAGGAAAGGGGGATGACTAGTGTAAAAATATTTCACATTAGAGAAAACTGAATAGAATGGGAAGAATGAACAATGACTTGATATTTTGAGAACCTCTACTCTCCAGAGACATTTTCAAATCAAAGTGCTCTATGTGCTACTTGAAATTAACGTTCACGTTGGAAAATGACAGTGGAACCAAATTTGGAAGCAATGGCATGGTAAATGTTTTACAATTAAGTCAACCATCCTGATTTGGAAAGTTTCACTGGCTGAAAGCATTCCAGTTTGGGGAACCAGTCTATCCCCAGTTACTGGGCAAGAGGACTGAGTAAAAGCAGAAGATGCATTTATTTCCAGGTTTAAATAGATAAGAGGGGTCAAGATGAGCATCCAAGTCTACCAGCTGATTGGCTGAAGAGAAGGAGGAGGAGACTGGCTAATTTCCTACAAATATTTCCAAGACAGAAGGTCTTTATACAGGGCAGATATATGTCTGGAGGCATGCTAGATTGCCTTATTCAGCTGCACTTTGGCAGACAATTGCACTGACCAAATTATATTATCGGGTCAGTCTATCTTGTCTGTGGGAAATGCTAATGTGTATGTAATTCTTTTTTTGTTGAAATTCAATCTCTAAATCAGTTTATGGTTAAAAGCATTGCTTAATCCCTTGTGTGTGCACGTAAAGTACCAACAAGTTGCATCTGATTTATAGCAAACTCAGCAAGGTGTTTTTCAAGGCAAGCAAGAAGTACAGGTGGTTTGCCATTGCCTTCCTGTGAAAAGTCTTTCTTGGTGGTATTCCTTCTTTGTACTGACCCT
Organism: Paroedura picta; assembly: GCF_049243985.1. Taxonomy (NCBI): domain Eukaryota; kingdom Metazoa; phylum Chordata; class Lepidosauria; order Squamata; family Gekkonidae; genus Paroedura; species Paroedura picta. Next base: position 18,360,075 of record NC_135380.1, read on the forward strand.
ACTTAGCTTCTAAGATCTGATGAAGTTCGGCTATACCGTGCTGCATTCCTTCCCACTTAAATGCTAAAGACTGGAGCAACACTACATGGGGAAAGGGGCTTTAGGCCTCCCCCCATATTGTTTTCCCAGTATGAAGCAAAACTGGGGAGCAAACTGTTTGCCCTGCTTGGAGAATGAAATGTGGAATACCCGGCAGGTCAAACAGCAGCTATTTACTGCATGGACTTCAGAAAGTATAGATGCTTACAGATCTGAAATGTTCCTGTAGCTCCTCACTGCATAGTTCCCTAGGTGGCCTACAAAGAAATCCATAAAAAACTCAATACAATTAGTAAACATGCAATATAGTCCTTAACGCAAATTAAAACTCAAAATGAGCAGCAGCTCCACCATAAACTATCAAAATGGGAAGAAATGGGGTGGGGGGACACTCATATTTATATAAGAGATATAAATCAAAAGATCAGGTGCTTAACCAGCTGAACAGATGTGGCTGGGAATTCTACATAAAAGAGAATCCCTATTTGTGCCAGCCATGCACCTTATATCCGGAGATGGAGAGCACATGAAGAAGAGCATGTGCTGAAGATCTGAATAAGGAACATGACAATTGCCTGCTCTGATGACTTTAAATTTGCATAAATGTCCCTCGAGATCACATGCTTGGCAAGACAGGGCCAAACAGCCATAACTCCTGGCTCAATACTTTCTTTGCAAATGGGGTACACCAAACACCTTCTACCACCTTGCTGAAGGTTTCACTCTTTTAGGAACGGTTCCAAATGATTTTCAACAGCATGGGATTGGTCGGTGCCTCACAAAAGTCACTCCTACGAGACAGAGTGGTGGTGGATCCTGTGCACTTGTGCTGGATAATATTTGAGATGGTGACATTTGAATTACATTTTCAGAGAGGGCTCCTTTTCCCCCTCCAGATTCATTTCAGCTCTCGCATTATTGCACAAGAGAAAGTTGTACAAAAGATGACGGTGATGTTTCAAGCGGCAGGATGCTTTCAACACTGTGGCGTGCCATGTGGCTCCTTCCCCCACTGAGAGCTACTGGCACTCCTAGTTAATTAACAAATCTTCTTAGATTTTTCTTCTACAGCAGGGTGCTGTTTTGTAGCAAAGCTTCATCCCCGGTATTGGGGAAAGTGCTAACTCAGCACCCTGTAGAGAACAAATCTACAGCTTGGATTAGAAGTGAAAGGCCAAGTCTTTTTCACAAGCAGGCCTCTCCCATTATTGGAGCGTTGGCCCACTGGTGAGTTTAGGGGGGAGAAATAAGCCCTGCTTTATCAGCATGTAGAGAAAGGGAAACAGAATGTGATGTTCTTGTCTCTGTAGGTCCTGATCTCCCAGCCATTACTAAAAGCATGAGAAAATTAGAGTCTTTGGCATTGCATAATGGCAACAAATCACCTTTTTCCCCTTCAAATTACCTTTCAGGGATGCATTATCTGCGGCCAGATCACCTGAAGTTTTGATTCTCTCAGAATTGCAGCTGATCTCTCCACATAGCAGATGACAGGGATTGATTCCCTAGAAAAAAATGACTGCCTCAAAGATTCAACGCTGTGTCATTGTACCCCCCTGAGGTCCTTCTACTCCCCAAATCCTGGCATCCCCAGGTTCTCCCTCCAAGTCTCCAGGAATTTCTCAACAGAGAATTGTCAAGCCTAGCAGCAGTCATCGATGGCAGATTACTCAACCTTTTCCTTCTGTCATTTTCCTGCTTTAAATTGGTGCTCCCAGAGCTATTAGTTCCATTTGAAGGGGAAGGGGGATCACAGGTACCTGAAATAAATATTTCTCCCCATAATAGTGTTCCATGCAAATGGATTTCTCCCCCTTGCATGATTCCTTTGAAATAAAAGTCAAAATATCAGGAGATCAGTTCACAGATCTCTCGCAGAATATGTGGTTGGCCTTCAGTGACCACAGAAAAACTGAAGAATAATTGCAGAGCTAACCTAGTTGCAAGGTCTCTAACAGCACCCTGAAGCTTCAAACCCATTTTTAAGAGGACTATAATCCTAGCCAAAGTAGTTTGTTTCCCAATTCCACTCTCAGCATCAACCTACAGTATCCTCAGTTATATCTAGGCAGGGTTCCTATTGCTTCTTCTCATTCAGCCCATCATTGTGCTCAGATGTAGGTTCAGGACATTCATTGAACCAGAAAGGCGGGGGGGGGGGGGGGAGAGAGAGAGAGAGAGAGAGAGAGAGAGAGAGAGAGAGAGAGAGAGAGAGAGAGAGAGAGAGAGAGAGAGAGAGAGAGAGAGAATGAATTCCTGGTTGATTAAGTTGGTTGGTTGGCTAAGTCTGGCTGTTGGTAACACATCTCCAGATGGCCTCTTCCAGTGATTTCATGCCACTGTTTATAGTTTGTACTTTCTCTTAAGTAATGTTAAGTTCCTGCTATGCAATTGTCAATATATATCCTTTTCTTCACCTCTTTTTCAGATTTCTCATTGTTTAAGTCAAATCCTATTGTACTGCCAGGCTCATCCATAGATTGCATTGACTTATTCTGTGTCATTTGCCTTGAGCCTCAGTGAGAAAGACAAACTATCAATCCATAGTGCAAATAAAATAGACTAAATGTCAAAGAACACCCATTGTCCTCACCAGTCATTAATTCTAGAGAATATGGTACCCCTGCCTAAGCACTTATAACCTGCCACTTTTCTCTGTATAACGTTCCTAACCCTCCTGCCACTCATAACCTGCCACTTTTCTCTGTATAATGTCCCTAACCCTCCTCCTCTGCCAATGTCATGTCCGTCTTTTCCAAATGCTGTTGGACCAAAGGTGGCCCCAAAGATCTTGTGATACAATGACAATTACATTGTCAAAGTAAAAAAAAAAAGAAGGAAGGAAGGAAGAAAAAGAAAAAGAAAAAGGAAAAAAAAGCAGCAATTACATGCTCAAGTTTGACTTTCTGTTTTGCAAATGTTAGATCACGCTGCTCCAGGAGCAGAGTTGTAAATTGCAGGACGCAAATGCCAGGCTAGAAGAGCTATTACTGCAGAAACAACATCTGGCACCTTTTGATGGGGCTGCAGAAACAGATGCTGATTCACAAAATGCCAGTTCTTCTCAAGCAATTTGACTGCATTGAAACTAACTGGCTCCAATCCCATTTGGCTCTGAGATTTCCTTTGTGTGTGTCGCATTTATACCTCTGCTCATAGGTTCTTGACAGGTTTTCACCTTTCCTGATTTGTTTTAAGAAGCAATGCTCGTGAGATGAGACTTTCAGTGTCACTGGATGATTCCCAAGAAAACTAAGACAAACATTCAGGGTTTCCTTTTTCCTTTACACATGAAACACCACATGAATATTGTATCATCTATAACGTAGCCTACTACATAGTTGCAGATCGTCCCTGGGTGAACCTGGGAGGAGGCAGGCCATGCAGCCCTGGTTTAAAGATTCATGGGGCTCATAGCACCAGAGCCAGTTTGAGGATATGCAGTGCCTTAGCAGAGTACAACTGCTGCTGTTTCTAGTGGTGTTATAGCTGGGCACTGGGACTCCATGCTCCAACTAAGTCCTACTGTCGATGATGCTCCGATGATGGATGTCACAAGTAGTATTTTGTGAGCCACAATCGGCTACAGTGGCAGACAACAGGGATGCCCCGCCCTGAGCTCCACTGTGATTGTGGCTGCTGCTGGATGCAAGCCAATCCCAAAGAAACTGAAAACCAAAGTATGTCAATTCTAATATTTCACATTAAACAATTTTAAGAAGGCATTTTTAAAATAAATAGTAATATTGATTTACCAGGTTTGGGAAGCAGTAAATAAGGAAGAACGGGGACAGATAGAACATATGTATTTAGTAATTGTTGAACTATGATGGACTTTGCTATTGGAAAGTTTTGGATATAGTCCTTGGTTCTTAACTGTGAACTCGCTGAATGGCCCTGAGCACAGATAAGGCTGACTTTCCCAGCTGTTACAAGCAGCTTATGTAGCACTCTTTCCTTCATTTGGAATACTTAAGCTGTAGTTGGGAGGGGGGGGATGGATAAAATTAATTAACCATTTTATAATGAGTTTTAATTAGCTATCTTTTAATTGCTGCCTCCATGGTTGTGCCTTTGGGCCTGATTCTGGAAACAATTATCAACTGCAAAATGGGAACAGCCTGCTAGTAATAGGCTTTCTCTTGTACGCCACAAACGTGACTACTCCTTGGTGTTCATTTTACTATAGCAGAGCTATAGTTTACGCTTATCCATATGCACTTCATGGCACACAGCAACCTATTGGGAGTACTCGAGCAACTACAGAGAGAAGATTTCAGTGTTTCCATAGGCATTATGCATAGCCAACTTCCAACGGTTGTGTCCACAGTCATCTACAAAAAAGTAGACTTTGCCACTTTGCATCCACAGACACCTGAGATTGCCTGCTCCAAACCGGCCAACCCCACCATACTTCTGTCTAATAATAGGGATTACCAACTGTGCCATTTCTCAAGAAAAGCAATTGTAGTATGATTATGCCCCATATGGACAGGATGGGTTTGATAAGGAGGTCTAAAGGCCACCTGAGGTCAAGTATAGCTGGAAGAACACACTGAAAAATTGCACTTGCACCTTTCCATAGAAATACAGCCCACTTTTTACATGTGATAAGCTCAACTGGGATTGGAACTGAATGTCTGAGCCCATAAAAATGGGGGGGGGGGGTGCTGTGTTGTCACATGAATCATATATGGTGTCACAGAGCTTTTATTAGCTGTGTAGCAGAGGAAGGTTTCATGGAACCTTGTGGGGCTTCCCCAGAGTATCAGTGTCCAGGCACCAAGGGTGAAGTGGAGTGGGAGACCTAATTGCTATAGCCACAGGAAGAAGGCTAGCAGTAGGTGATTGTTGAAGCTCTCAAGAGGAGAAATTCGAAGCTTTGAATGGAACATGGGTCACTTCCATGGATCAGGAAATGGCAAACCAAACAGAGCAAAGAAGGGCTGCTCTCTGTTTATAGCTCCAAGTGCTTGAAGGAGTTTGCCAACAGGTGTTTACTCAGGGTACCTGCTGGTCATTATCAGATTGCATGGATAGCAAAAGTCTTGAAGTTGTGTCATGGTGTCTCTGAGCTCATAAAGCAATCCTACACAATGTGAGTAGCCAAATGCAGGCCCAAAACTATGCATGGCAATTCATTATGTGCTCAAGAAATTTTCCTATTTTTCTAGGGTTGATTTGAAATTCATGAGTGGATATTTTTAGTGCAAAAATGTAAGGAAGCCTAAATGCTTCCTGAGAGACATTTGTGGGCAGTTGTGTACTGGGTCTGGACTAGTGAAATGGGAGGGAATAGATGGGATTGTGCTGCCTGTTATTGTATTTTATTCTGTTTTGTGGGTTTTTAATGTAAACTGCCATGATCTGGCTTGGTCCGAGAGTGGCAGTTAATAAATCTAAATTTAAATCAATAAATACGATCTCCACTAGCTGTCCCATGGCTCTGCTCTCCTAGTGTCCTGCCGGTTGCCAGGCCTCCAATCTTAGCTGAGAGTATATTATGGGTCCAGGGTCATCCAACAAGGTTCCATGACAAAGTAGAGATTCAGAGACAGTTTGTTTGACATTATAACCATGTTTCAATGTACGTGTTTATGTTTTTAGGTGCGTGTATTTTGTAAGCTGCCTTGGGCACTGTGGAAATAAATGAATCCCTTACATCAGGGGTAGTCAACCTGTGGTCCTCCAGATGTTCATGGACTGCAATTCCCATGAGCCCCTGCCAGCAAACGCTGGAGGACCACAGGTTGACTAACGCTGCCTTACATCATACCAACTCTCCAAGTATTGCTAAGGTGTGCTTAATATTTCAATCTTGCAAAGGGGGCAAAAGGGAGAAAAATTCAAAACTGATAACCAAAGCCTATTTTCCCTGTCCTAGAACAGACAAGGTTGCTGCATTTCTCCCTTACATAATCGCAATGATTCTTTCCCCTGATTCTTTTTTCTCCTCTGCACATTTGATTTCCTTTTACTCCAGATGAACTGTAGGAGAAAGAGGCAGAAAAGGCTAATTCTATTCTAGTTGTGATCGGATTCAGGTTAATCATAATAATCTCTCCCAACACACGGCTGTCAGCAATCATACTATACATGAGGTACTAATAAAAACTTAATCAGCCTGAAAAGTGCTTGGAGCAAAATGTGCATTATCCCTATCATCTATAAATAGCCATACATTACTTATGACTGATCAACTATATGTGTGAGTGAGTGTATGTGTATATATATACACTTTTTTCTGTAGCTCTTATGCCTGTGCAAGATGAAGGTAAGGCACAAGCGCCCATGAAGGCCACCAAATGTTGCCCTGCTGCTATGAACTCTCTCAATGCTGCTGATCCTGTTATCCTAATTATTTACTGCATTTTATTTGTTTGCTGGCTTATTTAAAATATTTATTCTCTGAATGTTCAGCTTCTTCTCTCAAGGCAGTTTACAACAATCAGACAGAAGCAATAGAAGCAATTAAAATAAAGATGTTTATAGAACCACCATTAATGAGACCCAGAAAACAACAGCAAAACCATTTGACTAAAAAAAATCATTATAAACATTGACATGATTAAAAATAAACCCAGAAGCTGAGGAAAGGTGTATTCAAAGGACCACATTTGGGGATGCCTAAGATTGGTGCTTTAAAACAAGCTTAGCATTGAGTGAAACTCTTAGGAGAAAGAATTCCACGTTTCTGGTGATGCAGCAGAGAAGGCCTCCGTGATGACACACAGAGCACCAGGGTAGCTGGTCTATATGGATTCTCATCTGCCTTTCCTTCACAGCACACAAAAAGAAGTAGAGTTGGTTTCTATACCCTGCTTTTCACAAAATAAAGGAGACTCAAAGCACCTTACAACTGCCTTCCCTTCCTCTCCCCACAACAGACATGCTGTGAGGTAGGTAAGGCTGAGAGAGCTCTGTAGAACTGCTATTGTGATTACATAGAGTGCAGAGTGGTAAGGCAGCAGACATGCAGTCTGAAAGCTCTGCCCATGAGGCTGGGAGTTCAATCCCAGCAGCCAGCTCAAGGTTGACTCAGCCTTCCATCCTTCCGAGGTCGGTAAAATGAGTACCCAGCTTGCTTGCAGGGGGGTAAATGGTAATGACTGGGGAAGGCACTGGCAAACCACCCCGTATTGAGTCTGCCATTAAAATGCTAGAGGGCATCACCCCAAGGGTCAGACATGACCTGGTGCTTGCACAGGGGATACCTTTACCTTTAAGGAATAAAGAAGAACAACGTTTAAGTCATCCAGTCGGTCTAAGAACTTTAGCTTGAACTTTACTTTTTCTGCCTCCCTTTGAAGCCCACTGTTTTGTGGCACCAGAGCCAAAATGCCTGAACACTAAGACGTGGAAATTATGAAACGATTTATGTTTTGCAAAATAAAGGCACGACATCAAGATCAGAGCACTGAAGAAGGGCCATACATTGGGTTATACACATCAGCATAAATACAATAAAATACAATTGGTTCAAGCTGGCTAAAGAATATAATTGCTTCTTGTTAACATAGGTCAGATTCTACTGCAAAAATCTCCATGACAACCACCCCTTATCCCGTCTACCTTTATGAAAAGAGAATGGTATTTTAGGTTTCATTTTCCTTGGAGCGCAGACTGGAATACTCTTATCTCTTAACATAATCACAACCTCCTGGTTACACTGACCTGTCTGAGTATCTCCTAAGCAGCTGTGTCTAGAGAAACAGTAAGAAAATGAACAAAAAAAAACCATGAGAAGGGTGAAAGGAATAAGGAAATACAGCTCAAGGGATGAGAAGGAGGTTTCCACATCCCAAGTGGAAGACGTCTAAACTTACTAGAAAAACTATTATTTCTACAAACTACCTAACACCTTCCCCTGAGCACATATAAGAAGCATTCTGCTCTGCTTACTGTTAGACAAGGAATCATCTCCTGCAAGCTGCAGCAGCTTTTCACCTACCATTTTCGCCTTCTTGCTTGAGCTTCTGCTATTCAATAGCAGGAAGAAAAGGGAAGATGGTGGGCACGGTATTATTATTTATTACACTTTTATTCTGTCCTCCCAATGTGGTTCAGGACGGCTGCATGGAGAAAAAAGTAGTTTGGATATCTAAGTAGGACCAGAGTGTTTGTGGTCTGCAGTGATCTCCCAAAGCAAACGAAATCAATAGGCAAAAGGTTCTGTCTTCTTGAGATTTATTAAATCCTAAATAATTTTGCAACCAAAATTATTTAGGATTTAATAAATCTCAAGAAGACACAACCTTTTGCCTATTGGTTTCATTTGCTTTAGGTGAATTTCTACAAGAAACCAACAGTGTTTCTTCATTTGGACTGTGTTTGATGTGATCTCCAACAATCAGGTGGTAAGGATGCTAAGCCCCATAATGTGAGAGCTTCACCTACTGATTTTTACACATGAAAACCAGTGGTCTATCTACCATATTTTGTGCCTGGGGCAAGTGGGTGGGTGGGGCTTGTGGACATGGGGCTGTGCCTCCACAGAGAAACACCAGCCCATGGACCAGCCATCCTCCCCAGTATCTCACTGCCCCCATCAAGAGCTGACGGTGGAGGGGCCAGCCACCTTGACCTGTGAATCCTTTGGCTCATCCCTGCAGTGAATAAGGTGGGGCAGGGGAATGGAGGCCATTAGGGGAAACCCACATGGTGACCTGCACCAAAGAAAAGGCTCCAGGGGTTTGTACCAGGTGGCTGTCAGGTGTCACACTGTCTGATGAGAGCAGATGTCAAGCCCTGCCTCATGTCAAGGAGAAAGACTGCACATGGCCAACATCCATGCTGCTGAGCCATCCTCTGCCTGTTGGGATGTGTCTCACTAAGTGTGGGCTGGTTAGGGTGCGATAGCTGCCACCACCCACAGGGGCTTGATGGGGCCCAGTGTGTAAATCCCAGTCGCTCTACCCTAAATGTGCCACTGATGAAAACAATGCTGAAAGGGGGTGGGGGCATGGTGTTAGTTATTGTTTTTTTGTTTTTGTTCCCCTCCTTTTTCCTGGCCAAAACGTTTGAAGAGTTCTACAATTTAAAATATTGTAGAACAGCCATTCTAGGAAGGCGTACATGAAATAGCTCAAAACTCTATAGGCAAGCTACCTACACTAGTCTTGCCACCCAGTTATATTTTATACACTAAAACAGGGGTAGTCAACCTGTGGTCCTCCAGATGTTCATGGACTACAATTCCCATGAGCCCCTGCCAGCAAATGCTGCCAGGGGCTCATGGGAATTGTAGTCCATGGACATCTGGAGGACCACAGGTTGACTAACCCTGCACTAAAAGACCTTTCTTCATGCTGCTCTGGCAAGTAACTAACAACTGAGAATAGTTCACTCCTACACTAGTTTAAATATTCTACTTTTTGGACTGAATCCTATTTTTACCTGTGCTTGGCAATGCAATGTTACATCACTGTCCCTGGGAAACAGGACTCTTGGAACTTTTTTGCTACTGACGTTCCCTTGCCCACCCTCCTGCTGCCTGTAGCCCTGGTTATAAATCTCTCTACCAACAGAATGTAAGGGGGGGGGGGGGAAGCACAGATTGGTCCACATTGATAACAGTGACCCAAACATATGCTTTTTTTCAATTCACTTTTTATTGCAAACAAAACTTGATGTTTTTTTTTTGCAAAGGATCAAACATGGAAGTGGAAAACTAATGTGACTGTGATAATGATATTGAGCAGAGAGGCACAGGGAAGGCTGGAAGCCCTAGCCTTTTAATGTAGTTCTGCTGTTTTGTCCAGCTTTTGTGCTAAGGTGACCAGATTTTAACACTGGTAAAGTGGGACACCATTGACCGGGGGGGTGGGGGAGTCCTTCGTTAATATTTGGTATATATGGAGGGCAAAAGAAGAAGGGGACGACAGAGAATGAGGTGGCTGGATTGAATAACTGAAGCAGTAGGTGCAAACTTAAATGGACTCTGGGGAATGGTAGAGGACAGGAAGGCCTGGAGGATCATTGTCCATGGGGTCGTGATAGGTCGGACACGACTTCGCACCTAACAACAAATAAATAGAGCAACAAAAATGTTCAGAGAACGCATAGAATGCAAAAATAGCATTGTAATATATTTATATTTTAATTTCAACATAGGTACAATTTGCCAGGTGCCCCCAGATGTCTCTCCAAAAGTGGGACAATCTGGTCACCTTATTCTGTGCTCTCAATAGCAGCAGCAGCAGCATAAAGAGAAGTGGAGTTGCCAGCTTCAGGTTGGGAAACACCTGGAGATTCTGGGAGTGAGGCCTGAGAAGGGCAGGGTTTGATGAAGGGACGGACTTCAATGGAATGTCAAGCCTTAGAGCCCACCTTACAAAATAGTTATTTTCCCTGGGTGAACTGTTTTCTGTTGCCTAGAGATCAGTTGTGCTAGTGGGAGATCTCCAGCTATCTCCTGGAGGCTGGCAGCCCTAAGTAGAAGCAACGAGATGAGCTGATAGCAGAGCCTAAAACCAGAGAACCAGAAAACAGCATGTGAACAAATAGAGGTGTGTGTCTGAATCACAATGGGCCACTATTTGCATGAATTCATATCCGCATAGTGCATGAAAAGTCAGGAGTGTGGAGAAATGGGTAAGTTCTACCGAGTATTTTTAAATGATTTGTAAATACATTATGCACTATGTAAACATGCTCTGCCTTCTGTAAATCAGACTTGCAGCAATGTGACAGGACTGAATATTCCAGATAAATACGACATTTGTAGTAATGATTTCTAAATCAAAGACGAGTGTTTAAACTTCCTCGACAGCTTTGATAAATCAGCCGCTGAGATATAAAACTTCAAGAGCTGGGTGTGTGTGTTTATAATTCCGTGTTGTAAATCAACCTACATAGGAGAGCGCATAGAATAATCTTATTTATTTTGGATTCCCCCCCCTCTCCACACCCATGCATATTGAAAAGGGCAGGATGATAGTCACTGAGCTGCTTTAGGTTGTAGTAAAAGTGAACTGGAGAGGGACCAATAACAGAATTATATCACACAGAAAGAAAATTATTCTAATTTTTGGACCCCAATTCAATATTATTTGCTGCGGTGAGAACAGACCAGAAAATCAGTTTTTTTCTTATCCTAGGAAATGGTGAAGATCAGATAGGGGCACCCAATTGGACTTCCTGGTCCAATCTTTTTGAAACTTGAGGTTTCTTTTGAGGATAGTCTCCTGCAGCTATGCTTCAAGTTTGCTTCCTCTACCTCAAACCTCCAGCCTGCCCCCCACCAAGGAAAGACAAAAAGGGGAACTCCCCCCCCCCTTTCTCTTTCCCTTTAAGATTTAAATGGCCACTTCACTAAATTTTGCCAAATCATGATTCAGATATTCAAGCAAGGTTGATTTGGTCATTTAAACTTATTGGGAAATGGCAAATCAGCCCATATTTGGCCAATTCACACCCGAATCAAGGTTGATTTGGGTACTTTTCAGCTGGATCAGATAGAATGGCACATGACTAGATGGGACTAAGCATGGATATTCAACCACCCCACACCCACCCACCCCACACACATAATTTCTCAGGTCAAAATGCCCATTGTACTGCTTGTAGCCCTTACTGTAGTTTTGATAAGAGGGTGTGTTTAAAGCCTTCTATCATCTAGGCCCAATTCAACATCCCACCCCCTCCCCCCCCAAGGCCCAACTTGAAGGAAGAGAGAAGAACATAAAACAGTTTAGACTCTTTTTTTTCTGGGTCATACTGTTCTCAGCCAGATTTCTAAAATGGTTCCTGGACTTAAAAAAAAGAAAATGGAGTTCTTCTTTTCACAATATCTCTGACAGTGGGTTGCAAGCATCTGAAGCTATATCAAAGTGGAAAAGCAACCACCTGCCTTGCACCTTCTACTCCCAATTCCCTCCTGCTCTAAAGCTGGCATTTTAGCAGACTGGAGGGTGGAAGGATGGCAGGCCACAAGAACAGGTGATTTACGGAAGTAATAGAAGGTCAGGCGATAAATTACCCATTACCTGCTGAACACCTCCTTTCTAAAGCTCCCTAAATTATCAGCAAACTGTTCTGTAGAGCTTTGTAATTAAAGCTTTCTTATTAGCAGTATATTAAAGTGAGTCCTCGCCTTGGCTATTGCAAACTCAGATTACATGAGCTCAAATGAATGGCCTCCTTGAACATGTTCCGGACTGCTGCAAAAGCTGGGGACAGGACAGGAGAGAGGCACAGCCAAGACTTACATCTGCCTAATTAACCAATAGCAAGAGGGCATGGGACATATTATTGGAAAAGTAATGCACCTGGGTGTGTATGTGTGTGGGGGAGAGACTCGCAACAGGCCAACAAACACTGAAAATTCATACTCTCACAGCACCCCTCTTTTAAAGAAAAACAATCCTCAAATTTAGGAGAGCCAACTTGGTGTAGTGGTTAGGAGTGCGGTCTTCTACTCTGGCAAGCCGGGTTTGATTCCCCACTCCCCCACATGCAGCCATCTTGGTGACCTTGGGCTCGCCACAGCACTGATAAAGCTATTCTGACCTAGCAGTAATATCAGGGCTCTCTCAGCCTCACCCACCTCACAGGGTGCCTGTTGTGGGGAGAGGAAAGGGAAGGCGACTGTAAGCTGCTTTGAGACTCCTTGCTTTGAGACTCCTTCTGGTAGAGAAAAATGGCATATAAGAACCAACTCTTCTTTTTCTTCTACAGTTGGGAAATCTGTGGCTGCTTTCAAGGTTCCTCAGTGGTTGTCTGAGTAGTAATTTTAATCTTTTTGTTTCAATGGTGTGTGCCCTGCCAGTCCACCAAGCAAAGTTTGAAGTCTTCCTCCAAATTAAATGGCTGTTCCACTGAAAGAAGAACCATTTAAGTTTGAGGAAGTTTCCTTAAACTGAAGGAGCCACCACTGGGTTATGATAAATACCACCCATTGCATTTCTAAAGATGCAATCTTGATTTCTGACTGAAGATGCCAGAACACAATAGTTTCTTGGCAGAGAATATTATTGTTTACTTTATTAAATTTCTAGACCGCCCTTCCGAGACGGGCTCCGTGAGCATGGCTGTCTGAAGGTAACCACACTGGGATATGCACTACATTTGCCAGGGTCAGAAAGGTATAGGTACTTGAACTCATGAAGATGCCTTGTTGTTGTTGTTAGGTGTGAGGTCGTGTCCGACCCATCGCAACCCCATGGACAATGATCCTCTAGGCCTTCCTGTCCTCTACCATTCCTTGAAGTCCATTTAAGTTTGCACCGACTGCTTCAGTGACTCCATCCAGCCACCTCATTCTCTATCATCTCCTTCTTTTTTTGCCCTTTTTTTGCCCTCATTCACTCCCAGCATTAGGCTCTTCTCCATTAGGTCCTTCCTTCTCATGAGGTGGCCAAAGTATTTGCCTTACATTGAGTTATATCATTGGATCCTCTGACTGACAGCTGCTCTTTAGGCTTTCAATATGAAGAAGAGTTGTTTTTTATACCCCGTTTTTCACTATCTGAATGAGTCTCAAAGTGACTTAAAATCGCCTTCCCTTCCCCTCAACAGACACCCTGTGAGGTAAGCGGGGTGGAGAGATCCCTGACAGAACTGCTCTGTGATAACAGCTCTAACAGGACTGAGAGTAGCCCAAGGTCACCCAGCTGACTGCATGTGGAGAAGTGGGGAATCAAACCCGGCACCCAAGATTAGAGGCTGTCTCTCTTAACCACTAAACCAAGTTGGCTCTCTCCCTCTGTGTGCGTGGTCTTCCACTTCGGCTGAGACAGAGGAATTGAAGTCCAATTAAATATTACCTATTTTTTAATCAGAGCCTCTTGTGGTGCAGAGTGGTAAGGCAGCAGACATGCAGTCTGAAGCTCTGCCCATGAGGCTGGGAGTTCAATCCCAGCAGATGGCTCAAGGTTGACTCAGCCTTCCATCCTTCCGAGGTCGGTAAAATGAGTACCCAGCTTGCTGGGGGGTAAACGGTAATGACTGGGGAAGGCACTGGCAAACCACCCCGTATTGAGTCTGCCATGAAAACGCTAGAGGGCATCACCCCAAGGGTCAGACATGACTCGGTGCTTGCACAGGGGATACCTTTACCTTTACCTTTTTATTCTTTAATCCTTGTGACATGAGCGATCATGACTGAACTTGGGACCTCCTGCATGCCATGTGCTCTACCACTGACCCATATTTCCTCTCCTCCCTTCTGTAACTACTTAGAAATGTGGCATTTCTAGTGTTCAATGTACTTAGCATACTAATTGCTTAGCATACGTTATAATCCTGACAGTTCTGTGAAGTGAATCGATATTATCATTCACAGACCACCTGCCCTGTCTCTCCAGGCTACAGCAAGTTTCACAAGATTTCACTGATTACCTGCCGGTCTCAGTGTGTGGATGATCAAGACTTCTTTGAGCTCTGGAAGTAGACTGGAGCTTCTGCTGTTTCTGATCCTTCCTCGGCACCATATGAGAGAGTTCCCCTTTTTCCATTTTTAAATACTGGAGGATTCAAATGGAACTCAGGGGAGGGGATGGAACCCTTTCATGTCATAGACCTATTATGCACGGCTGCTGAAACGGTGGCATGGAGAACGAGGAGGAGGAAGAAGCGAAGCAAACCGATTACGCACGGGATGGAACGCAATGGCGACAAAACCGAGAGTATCCGATTATGCACGTGGATACTCCAGAGCCGCTTCTAGTTGCGCCCTGGTCCTGGGAAGCTCCACTTTCTTCTGCATCTCGTTAACAAGGCTTTTTCGGCGGCATACGTTGACTCTGCGGCATACGTTGCCGCCTGTGGCATGCATAATTGGTGATTTTAGCCGCCACCATTCAACCCCGAATGCGGACTTTCCACTCCGTGCATAATGGGCCATACTGAGCTTTACAAGAGCATTTGCTGGCAGGGGCTCATGGGAATTGTAGTCCATGAACATCTGGAGGACCACAGGTTGACTACCCCTAGAAGACACATGCAGCTTCTGCCTGCCGGCTTCCAGTTCATCATGACAGGAGAGACCTCCATCTTCTACCTGAAGTCCTCTGGAATGCAGAGAGGTTGGGGAAGGGGTGGTGACAAGTAAAAACTGTGTCTGGCCACTAAATCAAGATTAACATTTTCTCTGGGCTTATTTCCATCTACTTATATTTGACCATGGTGAATCCACTCATTCCTGTTGCAATCTCTCTGTAGCTCCTCAGGTTTTCTCAATTTCCACCACAGGCCATGGAATCGGTAATGTGATAAGTTGGCAACTGGAGCATCATTTTTTTTTCTTTCAGCCAGTTTAGTGTGGTGGTTAACAGTGGTGGCTTCTAATCTTGTTGTGCTGGGTTTGATTCCCTGGTTCTCCACATGCAGTCAATTGGGTGACCTTGGGCTAGTCAGAGTCTTGTTAAAACTGTTCTCCTGATAGAGTTCTTTCAGCCCCACCTACCTCACAGAGTGGCTGTTGCGGGGAGAGGAAAGGAAGACAACTGAAAGCTGCTTTTCACTACCTCTGGGTAGTGAAAAGCGGTGTATAAAAACCAACTTTTATTTTCTTAAACAGTTTTCTGCTCCTTGTGGCAGAAAGGAAAACTGTTGACAATGCCAATTCCCTGTTACCTTCTTAAGTCACTGACACAGAAGATAACTTGGAGTAAGTGGTAGGTCCTGTATATCAGCGGTCCGCAACCTTTTGGCTGCCGCGGACCGCTGCTCCGGAGTGGGGGGAGAGGGTGGCCCGGGGGCCCGCGCATGCACGGCAGCCCCAGCGCAAACGCGCATGCGCGGCAGTCCGTGCACGTGCGGTTGCGCCGCCACCATGCCGGCGGTGGCGGCTCCCCCTCCCGGCCCCTCCAGGCCTCCAGCAAATCGGCCGCCAAAGCGACCGATTAGCTTGCGGCTCTTCAAGCTTCTCTTCCCCCCCCTCCCGAAACAAGAAGCTTGCCGGGTCGCGAGCTAATCGGCCGCTTTGGTGTACGATTTGCTCGCGGCCTGGCGAGCTTCTCGCTTCGGGGAGGAGGGAAGAAGGAGCCACGGCCCAGCGCCAAGGCCTTCGTGGCCCGGCACCAGGCCACGGCCCGCGGGTTGGGGACCACTGCTGTATATAGTTTTATGTTTATTGGTTTTTTAAAAAATAATTATTCTAACCCAACTTTCCAACAAATATCTGCAAAGCAGCTTATAGTGCATAAAGGTCATAGACCTTCAGGCATCCAGTGTTCTGTTCATGCATACTGAAGCTGAAAAGTCCATACCTTGGCCCGTTCACACATCATAGTGACCACGCATATTGGGAGGATCACAGTCAGTGCATGTTTCCCATTACACCTGGTGGCTGTGCCGAAACAGAACATCTGTAATGGCAGGAGTTCTGTCCTTGTCTCTGTTTTACAAGGATTTATTGCCATTCTGTGGACAGAAGCGATTAATCCTCGACGAGCCCGTATTAGGATACATGTCATGTAGTGAGATACAGTAGGAGCTAATGATGGCCTGAAATATTGATACACGAATCAGAAACTTATTTTACCTGTATATAAAAAGGATAAATGGGCTTTTAAATTCCCCACAGGGTTAATACATTGTAAAAAAAATCCTGAGCATATGAAACATCATCCCCATAATTTCTGTTAAACACGTCAGTGCGAAATTGAGGCAACTAGTCTTTGAGGCAAAGCAGTCTTCCCTCTTAATCCCTCCTCATCGTTCTTCAACCCATTTTTTGTTTCCTCTCTCCAGTGTCTTAGATACGTCTTGAGAGACCCAGTTATGGGAGAGTCTTTATTTTGCACATTTCACTGTAACTGGGAAGAACATTGTTTTTCTGATTTTAATCATAAAAATGGACTGCTCCTAATAGAGCGAGAAACCCAATTTCCTCCCGAAAGCATTTTGCAGGCTGATGTGCTGCAGATATTTCGGTGATCACCGGAGAATAATATCGGAGGCTTTGGGAAATGCTCGACAATGTATGCAAAAGCAAATAGAGCTGTGCTGGGCCATTATGGGCTTGGCATCAATGACTTTCAAGCAAAGGGCTAAGACAGCGTTTGCTGGCTGTTGCCGCCGAATAACCTTTCTCAGCTGTACAACGTATTGAGTGTGTTCATGTGCAAGCACAAGGTGCTGTTTTTCCTTGCAGAAGAATAACAACAGCGATAAGAGCTGTGTTCTTATACTTTGCTTTCCATCACCCCGGAGGAGTCCAAAAGTGGCTTATAAACAGTTTCCCATTCCTATCTCCACAACAGATGCCCTGGGAGGCTGAGGGAGCTCTGATGGAACTGTGACTGGACCGAGGTCACATGGCTACATGTGGAGGAGCAGGGAATCAAACCCGGCTTTTCAGATTAGAGGCCTTCGCTCTTAACCCCTATATCAGACTGGCTCTCAAGGAAAGGGGATATTATACTGAGCAATTATAGCGCTCTTAGGGTATTCTCGTTGCTTCGCATGGAAAACCAGCGTGATGTAGTGCTTAATATTAGACTAGAATCTAGAAGGCTCAAATTAAGGCATGAACATTCACTGGGTCAGTGGTCCCCAACCTTTTTATCACCACGGACTGGTCAATGCTTGACAATTTTACTGAGGCCCGGGGGGGGGGGGATAGTCTTTTGCCAAGAATGTTGCCGCTGCCTGAGCCCCTGCTTCACTTGCTTTCCCGCCAGCGCCTCTGACTTCCCGCTGCCCGCTGGGGGGCACTGCCAGCAGCAGATGCACAGTGCCATGCCGAGGGGGAGCCCCAGCCATGGCGGCCACTGGAGAGCACCAAAGGTGAGCCGGCGGCCGAGTGGCAGGACAGCCCCCGAGGCAGCAGCCAGGGAGGAGGACGAGCCGCGGCCCAGTACCGACTGATCCACGGACCGGGACCGGTCCCCGGACCAGGGGTTGGGGACCACTGCACTGGGTGACCACCAGCCAATTGCTGACTAAGGCTAACCAATCTCACAGGGTAAATTCAAAGGTGCTACTGGACTCTGATTTTGTTGCCAATCTCACAGGATAAAATCAGTGTTGGGGAGAACACTGTAAAACGCTCTGCATCTCCATTAGGGTGTTCATGGGATATAAATAAATATCCAGGTTGCATTTGAAAAGAACTGGAAGCTCAACTGGGAATTCCAGACTCTCTTGGGTGATAAGCCAACACAAGTTGAATATTCAGAGAAATTGTTTCAGTTAAGAGAAAGACGGAGTCCTGAATCTTCTGATCTGCCACGGTTGATCTTTGATTACTGTTGTTTATCAGAAACAGTCTTTCCACTTCATAAATTGAAAGTAGTTTTATTTTACTACATGTTGTTGCACTGAACCATAAATAGATATGACACAGAAAAATAAATAAATATGGGAGGGGGGGCGCTCAAGCCATAATAATAAAACAGAACAATATCCGGACACCAAGTTGTACAATTTATGACTTGTAGAACAGCTGGCTGTTTCCCCCTCCCTTCATAAATCTAAACCCGTAACACTTTTCCCCCCAATATATATGCAAACAAACTTCTGTTCCTCAAAAGGTTATTAACTAATAAAAGCCAATGCTCTTATCCAACAATGACCGCATAGCTGAGTGTCTTGACTTATTCCTAGGATTGTTGTATAGCAGTGGATCTAGGAGTATTTTAAGTTCAATGTTATTTGACCTACTTCATGGCAATCAGCAAGTTCTTTGACTTGAATAGAACACCTTGACTGTAGATTTTACCTCTTCTAGTGCAGAGAGAGTAATAATATGGATTAAGTTAACACAATCAGCAAGTTTTTGCCTTGAATAGGACACCTGGACTGTGGATTTTGCCTCTCCTAGTGCAGAGAAAGTAATAATATGGATTAAGTCAGATTCCTACAAGTATTATTTATCGTAGTCAGCAATGTACAGTCAATGTAAACAGACAATATCTATCCAAAATTACTGTAAAAAGCTAATGTTAACTCCATTTTGCCCTGTAAATTGAGGGGGGAAGGGAATGAGAATTATTGCTAGATATGGTAAATACCCATGATGGCTCCTGATAAATTGGTCTATAACTCAGCATTTATTGCAGGTCACTGTTTCAATGACAATGAAAAGGAAATTAATCTCATGGGGCCATGTTAAATGGTTGCAGACACAGGGAAATAGGGACAAATGGAAGGAGGATTTTTCACAAAAAATATGGCTGTTTTTTCCCTTCTAAATAACATGTTGCTTGTGCCATAAGCAATGTCAGTAGAATACTCAGGAACTCTGATAGAAGGATCCAGGAAGCACTCAGAGCCAATCTACGTGTTAAAGTCTACATGGCCAACTGGCCCATGTGGGTTGAAAGATCTCTGTTTAGTTCAGACTTCTGTGCATGAGAAATGGGTGCCATCTGAAAAGCATCAAGGATCTGCTATTGGAATCATTGGGGGGCATGACAAGTAGTTACCAGTATTTATGAAGTTCCCAAGCGAATGCACGTGACTAGGTGAAGAGGTGGCACAGCATGTCTTCACCTGATGGGCCCATCTCCCATCTCCTTGGCCAAATTCCAGGTCTCTAATAAGCTTGTCTGGGGAGGGTGGTCCTAATCTTTCACACCCTTGCCAGTGCCTGGCCCCTCAACCCTTGCATGGCCAGCCAGCCCTCCACTTTGGACCTGGCTGCCATCTCCTTTGCCATCTACCCCCACAAATGGGGCTGCCAGTGAGATGGCAGCCCCTGCTTTGCATCATTGGGGATACTGACAAGTAGCTATCAATATTTACAAAGTTCTCGATTAAAGTAGAGTTACCAATCTCAAACTGATGTCTGGAGATCTTCCAGAATTACACCTGATCTCCAAATGACAGAGATAATTTTCTCTGGAGAAAATTGATGCTTTAGAAGCAGGACTCTATGGCATTGAACCACATCAAGGTCTCTTTCCTTCCCAAATCCTGGCCTCCCAAGGTTCCACCCTCCCTCTCCAATCCACAGGAATCCTTGCTAAAAACTCATTAAGGATCAGATGACACAAGAAGTTGAGGGGTTTCTATCTGGGTTGAAGGAAATTCTAAATTAGGCCTGTATCCTTGATCTGACTTGCTCATATTGCCCCCCAGCTTCCCACCTCAAGTACCAGGGAAGAAAAAACATTATTCTTGGCTTATCCCCAATACCTGGCCATGCCGGCCTGATAGCAATAATGGCTATAGAGTTTGCTCTGGCCCAGCATAGTGTGTTTACTTCTAGAAGACAAACAGATCTGAATAATGTGAAAATGGAGAAATTTACAGAGCAATCCTAAACAGAGTTAATTCCAATGAATTTAGAAGGATTAATCTCTTTTTAGGATATCATGGGTAAAATCTGGAAGTACTTTGAAATCTGAAAGTATTATTATTATTGTTGTTGTTGTTGTTGTTGTTGTTGTTGTTGTTGTTGTTATTATTATTATTATTATTATTATTATTATTATTATTATTATTATTATTATTATTATGGAAATGGTGGCCTTCCTTTCCTTTATTTGTTTCTTTTCATTCCTCTCCCCCTTTTTCTTCTTTCCCCCCTTGACTGGCATGGTAGAAACCTATTTCACCCAATGACAATAAATAAATAACCAGACATCATAGAGCAGAACTCATTCCCTACAGTCTCATCTTATCTGATGCATACAATAATTTAAGCAATTGTGACTGGCGTAAGGCAGACAAAAGCCATCTTCACATTTCTCCTGTACAGAGGAACAAAGATATAATCATGTCTTTAAAAGCAGGACAAAATGCAATAACAAAGCAAATAGTATTTGAATAATGATGTTATTGAGAAGATTTTCTTGAATATCTTTAGAGAGGGATAAATGGCCCAATTATTTAATTTAAAATCAGATTGGCCCACACAAAACGTTTCTTTTTATTATTGTGCCAATATGCTTTTCATGATGTGTGAAGCATGGCTTCATTTGTGCACTGGTCTAGGAGCTCAGGAAGTTGACTGGGAAACCAGCACCTGTGCTCTAGTAAAACTCATATCTATGATTTTGTGAATTGGCTCATGGTCAAAGAACAGAAAATGAGTGTTGTTTTAGCTGGGGATTGTTCAATTATCATTGAAGGATTTGTAATTATTTTTACAGCGATGAAAGAAGGGAAACATTGCTTGTGGAAATATTAACAAAATATTAACTGGCAGTCTTCAAGCAAAGGTTGGATACACACTTTTCTTTGATGCTTTAGGATGCTTTGGTCTGATCCTGCGTTGAGCAGGGGGTTGGACTAGATGGCCTGTATGGCCCCTTCCAACTCTATGATTCTGTGATTCTGTGATAATGTCCACACTAGAGACAGTCTCTGATAGAAGAGGTATAGCAAAAAGGCACATCCCTACACATTTTGTGGGAATGCCCCAAACATCCAATGTATAAAAAGCAAATAGAAGATGTGTTAATTTTTAAAAAATCACCTTTATTTTATTTTTCCCCAATTTATTTCCTGCCATTCCCTAAGCGGCTCATGGTGGGTCACAATGTCTCAAAACCCCATTAAAACTCCCATTAAAAGACTTAAAATCCATTACGACATGGTGGAAAAAAATCCCCTTCCTACCCCCATTACTAAAGGGGGTGGAGAAGGAGGTCCAACGATGTTCAAAAGCCCAGCAGGAGTAGTAGATGTACTCACCGACCCCAGTCTCAATCATAGACCCGGTGGAAGAGCTCCCTTTTGCAGGCCCTGTGGAATGCAGCTCACCCGGGAGTTCATTCCACCAGGTAGGGGCCAGGGCCGAAAAGGCCCTGGCCCTGGTTGAGGCCAAGCACACTTCCCTAGGGCCGGGAATGACCAGTAGATTCTCCCCTGCAGAGCGCAGAGCCCTGCAGGAGGCATAGGGCGATAGGCAGTCCCTCAGGTATGTGGGTCCCAGCCCGCGTAAAGCCTCGAAGGTTAAAACCAAAATTTTGAACTGGATCCGGGCAGCAATTGGCAACCAATGCAGCTGCCTCAGCACAGACTGAATATGGGCCCTCCAAGATGTACCAGTGAGGACCCTAGCAGCTGCATTTTGCACTAGCTGAAGTTTCCAGATCATGGACAAGGGTAGGGCCCTGGTTGGGAATCTCTGGTCTAGGGGTTTCCCACCTTAGTGAAAAAGTAGTCCAAATTCTTTCCTAACTTTCCAGTAGACAAATGTAAGGAGGGAGGTTCTTGAGCTAAATATTTCAACTCTCTGATTTGTGTGCCATTTTTTGTGCTTGTTATAAATACCTTTAATTATCTGTGATTTTTGTTGCGACTATTAGGAAAAATGCAAACGATGACTAGACAAATCAGTATAAAATACAATGCAGCTACACTTACAGTTATTACAATAATTACAGATTATAACATACCTGCCATTTTCCTTATGATAAATAAAACATAGGATTATCCTTCAATTTTTCATACCAATGAGCAGATGAAACCTTAAGCAAAGTAAACCTGTTTCAATTTTGAAATTAAGTTTGGAAATCTTCCTAATGAAACCGGAATTGAGGAAGCGTGGAATGCAGAGTGGTTTAAATTTCCAAAAATAACTAACAAAAAAACCCCACACACAAAACCACAGCACAGTGTGTGAATCTGTTCATCTCTAAAAACAAAGAAAAAAAAATACAGAGCAAGAGAATTGGAATGACTTTGTCAGGAGAGGGGAATAAAAAGGCTTCCAACATGCTGGAGACTAAGGGGATAGCCCCAAGCCTTAGTCAGGGAATGGCTAGATGGGAAATACCTCTCAGCACTGTATGAATACTTTAAGAGCTCTACAGAGAATCCCCAGTGTGACAGCAAGCAGTGAACAATGTAGCTCATGTCAGGCTTCAGAGAACCTTTCTTTGGAGGCGTTTGTCATGAACTTAGGAATAATGCATGATGCACTTGAGGAACAGAGTGAGTTATCTCACAGGCATTCAAAGAAGAGATTTTTTTTTTTTTTTTACAATTACAGATGCTCGTAGGCCTCCATAAGCAGATTAGAGAGTTTGGCGGACTGGCTGGCTGACTTGGCTCCCAGGGGTTCTTTGTTTAAGAACCTGTGGAGGAAAAAAAGAAGAATTAGAGTGGGGGGGATTACATTTGCTGCTGAGACATCGGTAAGAATCAAAAGGTGCCGAAGGATTTTTCTCTCATCTTCAATTCCATATCTTCTTTGGTGAAAAGACTCCCAGTTTACAAAACTGTTTGCTTGCATTGTCTGAACTTTGTATGAAAAATTCAGCAGTGAAGAGCAAGGTGGAAGGTACGTCAATATTATAAAGGTAAACAGTGTAAGCTCATGCACCTAGAATGCTGCCCTGATGAAACACAGAAGAGATTCTAGAGAAGTCAACATCTCAGTCTGTTGCAGGAGAAACAACAAAAGATCCTGGAGCTCCATAAAGTCTAACAGATTTATTTATCAATTCTTTGCTTTTTCGGTCCACAGAGGCCCATCACATTGCTTACAATGGAACTTGAAAACATCGTGAAGTCAGTATCATGAACAGAAAAATTATGAACGCTTAAACAAACTTTCCAAAGAGGAAAGGACAGCCAGCAGAAAGGAAAGAGGAGCTCCAAAGGGAAGACCAAGCCATCAGGATAACATCGATCTTAAATGGCCTCTGAGATAAATATCATTTTACCTTCATGCCTCAAAACAAGGAGGGCTGGACAGAAATGAGTCTGTCTTTAAGCAGCCTTTCTCAACTTTTTTTTTACCATTGAGACACCCCTGAAACATTCTTCAAACTCTGAGAAACTTCAGGAGCTTTGAGAAACCCTATGCAGAATATGGTTTGGAAGCATAATGTACACACCCCATTTTCCCACCCCCCACCCCAGGTATATCATTGGAAATTTTGAGAGAGGTGGGTGGGTGGGTCAACATGACCATACACAGGCATTTCATCCAATAAATGTTTAACACATTTAAAATATATATTAAAAACTCCCCTACATTTGGGAAACCCAGGGCTGTCAAAAAAACCCAGGGTTTTGCAAACCCAGTTTGAGAAAGCATGAACTAGAGAGAATGTTATATAGTTTTGAGGCCACCCCCCAAAAAAAAGGTCTTGTCCTCTATGACCATTCACCTTTAAGAGGGGGGACCCAAACAGCCCCTCAGATAACCTAAATATGCATGTACGTTCTTCATTTTTTTAAACAAAATAATCCATTATGGCCCAAGCTTTCATGGACTGAAGTCAAACACCTGAGATAAGAAGTGCTGTGTTACATCCAGCCTAATGCAGCTGTTTCAACTGATTCTCCCTTCGCTCTACACATTTTCTTTCATTCCCCAGGATCCCCAGGAGGAGCATATTTTAAAGAAATCAGTAGGCTAAAGTGGGTAAAAGGTAAAGGTAACCCCTGTGCAAGCACCGAGTCATGTCTGACTCTTGGGGTGACGCCCTCCAGCGTTTTCATGGCAGACTCAATATGGGGTGGTTTGGCAGTGCCTTCCCCAGTCATTACCGTTAACCCCTCAGAAAGCTGGGTACTCATTTTACCGACCACCCACCTTATGTTGTATATAGCATTGTTCAGGGTTTCAGTGTATATGTTTTGTTCAATAATTGTCACAGATGAGGGTTTGCATGGGATGGAGCCTGTTGGCAGGGAGTCCGGTGTGAGGCCCTGGTGTTTGGGGCCTCACTATGAGGTGGTGTGTATACAAGTGCAGCTTACCCAGCTGGGGGGCCAGGGGCTTGTTTGCCGGGTGGCCTGGGGGCAGTCAAAGCAGGGTGTAAACTGCACGGAGCTTTTATTCCAACCCCAGATCGATTCAGTCCCTGCCCTCTACACAGAATGTGATTTCCGTTTGGATTTGGGGCGATTTTAATTTTCCTTCTGCAGCAAGAAGGATTGATCCGGAGTGACCCTACCTTTATTGTGCGATATCTCAGAGTGCTGTTAAAGCTCAATATCCATTTGAGAAAGAAAGCTCCGTGGTAGAGAACCTCTGATAGGCTACACACTTGCCTTAAAGGAGAAACCTCTAATTTCTCTCAACTTCTGTCGGTCCTGGATTTTTCCTCCCTCCTCTGCCTTTTTCGATCCTCTCCCCCTCCCCTCCAAGAAAAGAAAGAGGCTCCGTGCCTGGCTCCTCTCCCCCCACCTTCAAGAAAAGAAAGAAAGAGGCTTGGCTCCCCCCCCCCCACCTTCTGAGCCTCCCTAACCACGTGCAGAAGACTTTCCTGTTTCAATGGGGAGGGGGGGGGGAGGAAGAATCGAGTTCAAAGCGATCTGAATTCAACAGGATTGACAATGGAATGCCTAGGTTTCCACCTGGTGGCTCCCCCGCACAGGTCGCTT
Organism: Paroedura picta; assembly: GCF_049243985.1. Lineage (NCBI taxonomy): Eukaryota > Metazoa > Chordata > Lepidosauria > Squamata > Gekkonidae > Paroedura > Paroedura picta. The sequence continues at coordinate 18,385,353 of NC_135380.1, forward strand.
CGCTTAGTGGCGGACTTCAGCTGGCAAGGGTATCTGCTCTCCTAGCAACCAACTCCGTTGGTTGTTGGTGCAGTCTGCTGACTGCTAGGTCAGGCTCCCTCTCCCATGCTGTGCCAACCCTCCCGTGGCCTTGTTCATCCTTGGTGTTGCATCTTATTCCAGCACATAATGCCCTTCTGCAAGTCAAAGTCAAAAAGAAGCAATAAAGGAGCACCACCATTGAGATTTTCCTTGTGTGCAAATGTGCAGCCTATGGAGGAACCCTGATAATAAATTATTTCTGTGCATGCAGATGAAAAAGACAGATGAATAGAGACAACTGAGGAAGAATTTGAATCCTGGCAAAGGAATCAAATATGGACACTGGCTAAATTAACACCATGGAAGAAAGGCTGTTGGGTACAAATGGAAGTTCAAGATGAAGTACAATACTGAGAAATAGAAAGCATGTTTAATGACAAAGGTCTTTTCTGCACTACCCAGACATACAACCAAAATATGTTGGAAAGGTTCAGCAGAGCAATGTTACAGAGCTTTTCCAACACCTTTTCATACATACTTACTTTACACTATATTGGTTTAGCACTATATCACCAACTTAGAAGAAGAAGAAGAGTTGGTACTTATATGCCACTTTTCTCTACCCGAAGGCGTCTCAAAGCGGCTTACAGTCGCCTTCCCTTTCCTCTCCCCACAACAGACACCCTGTGAGGTGGGTGATGCTGAGAGAGCCCTGATATTACTGCTCAGTCAGAACAGCTTTAGCAGTGCCATGGCGAGCCCAAGATCACCCAGATGGCTGCCTATGGGGAAGTGCAGAATCGAACTTGGCTCTCCAATTCCAAGAAATATTGTGGGGTAAAAAAAAGGGAGGGGTTGGAAGTGGCACTGTTTGAAAGCACCATAGTTTTTTCAGAGACAGCTCATTTAACGGAAGGAGATTTGCTGTATGAAACCCCCATCCGTGTATTACTTTACTTAAAATCAAGCCAACAACAAATAACATCCATTATAGATCAGCAGCGTAGAAATCTTCTGCATGAATATTCTTTGCCCATTTCTTTATGAATTTGTATGTTGCTCTTCTGGGCCTTTTTATTGCATTAATTCTTGATTCTTTTAAGGTGTTCTAGATTCTTTTAACAAGTTTTATAAGCCATTTATATACACTATCTCTTTGGAAAACAATAAACACAAAAACGGACACCAATTTTTGTATTAAATTTTATTACTACTGTTAGGGTTACTAATCTCAATGTGGGCCATGAAGTTCTCCGAGAATTACAACTGACTGCAGAGATCAGTTCCCCTGGAAAAGATTCAAAGAGCCAACTACAGGTTATCACATTCTTGCCGAAATTTCCCTGCAACAAACTGCCACCTTAGGCACCATTCTAATTCTCTACACATTTCCCAAGGTGGATTTGGAAAACCTAAATACCACTGGGAAAAAGGCAGCTGCAGTTTTCTCGTAAATGGTCAGAATCCATGTCAGAAGCTAGAAGTTTTGAAATGAAATAGCATAGTCACAAATCTCCGTAGCATTTCTAAATTGAAGGAACACAGTTCAGTCTCAGCTGAAACAGTGTAGCATACTAATTCTCAGAGCGTTTTTTTCTACAGCAAGAGACTAATCTTGCAATCTTTTGCAAACCTCAAGAAGAATCACAAGAATTCTTGACAGCCAAAATTCTTGTTATCATCAGGAAGTTTATTAAAATAAAAGTATTAATTTCATGCCAAGTGTGCACTCTGTTGGTAATTTTTAATTTTTTTTTAACCTGTGCTGATTTTTCCCTGATTAATACTTTAGGTAGGCATCTCTTCTTCTAATACTAATAAGAAGTGACTTGTTCCAAACCACAGGTGGAGTAGAAGAACCTCAAGAGGCATATAGGGTTGTTCAAGGCATATTTCACAATTTCTTGACTCATTAATTATAGTTGTCTAAGGTTGAAAGTTTGTAATTAAACATATATGTTACTGTCTTCCTTTCTGATGATGGAAATTAAGGTAATTAGGCTTCTTTTTGATTAAGCATATAGAGCCATTTGTGAGGAGCACAGGTGCATGGAATCAGGAGGTTAGCAATAAGAGAGGGTGTTCTTCAAGAATTCTGTGAAGGAGTTGCTATTTACAAGGGGAGGAAATATTGGCCTCCAGAGTGCTGACAGTGTTTTGGCAAGTACATCTTTGAAGGTTTGACTGAAAGAGGATAGGCCTGTTATATGTGATACCTGGTTGGATCAAGCCGGTGATTTATCTAGTCTAGCATCCTGTTCACCCTGTTTCACACAAGGCCAACTGGTTGTCTTGGAGGACCAATGGATGGCTTAGTGGCCAAGGGCTACTTTTGATGTTTTCTCCTAGCACTGTGGCCTCAGTATGTGGAGTGTCACCATGGCAGACAACCATTGATGGACCAGTGCTCCACAGATCTAGTTATCATCAGTCAAGTGTTGAAATTGAGTACCTGTGTATTCAGATATCAGGGCTTCCATGTTCAATGGAAGTATGCCATTAACACCAGCTCTTGAGAGCTAGCAGCAGGGACCTATTTTCTTCATGTTCTATTTGTAGGTCTTCTAGGACAGTGGTCCCCAACCTGCGGGCCGTGGCCCGGCGCCGGGCCGCGAAGGCCATGGAGCCGGGCCGCAGCTCCCTCCCCCCCCCCGCAGTAAAAAACTTCCCAGGCCGCAAGCCTGCGGCCCGGGAAGCTACTTACTGCGGGAGGGCGGGGAGAGGGAATCAGGGCCGGGCTGTGCCCGTGCAGGCCGCGCCCGCGCGGCCCGATCCGCGGGCGTCGCTCGCGGGCGCGGCCTGATCCGCGGGCGTGGCTTCCGGGTGCGGCCCGATCCGCGGGCGGGGCTCGCGGGCGCGGCCGGGCGCGGCTCGATGCGCGGACACGGCCCGCGGGCGCGACCAGAAGCGTGGGCGTGGCCCGCGCGGGCGCGGTCCCCGCGGGCGCGGCCCGATGCCCTGCCGGTCCCCAGCGTAATAAAGGTTGGGGACCACTGTTCTAGGAGCATCCTGTTCACCATTGTGGGGCACAGCATGCTGAGCCAGGTTATGTTTGGTCTAATCTACTTCTGCTTATGTTCTGGGATTTTATTTCACCCAAATTATGTACGAATAGGTAGAGATAAACTTCAACGGCAGGCATCATCACTACATATCTTTCAGCAGCCTATATGTATGTACAAAGAAGAAAAGCTGTTTTTTATATCCCGTTTTTTTTTCTATCTGAAGGAGTCTTAAAGCAGCTTACAGTTGCCTTCACTTCTTCTCCCTTGGGTGCTAGGTAGGGCTGAGAAAGTTCTCAGAACTGTGACTAGTCCAAGGTCACGCAGCTGGCTGCATGTGGAGGAGTGAGGGAATCAAACCTGGTACTCCAGATTACAGGTTGCCACAACTCTTAACCACTACACCACACTGGCTCTCTATAATGAGATTTAAATGTTACTATTCCTATTAAATAGATCTAACTAGAGGAGATGATGTATTATTTCTCTTCGTGAATACAGAAAGAAAATAGCTCTGGTCAGTGTGCAGATGTAATGTTCGTAATTGTCATTTCTGTTATAAAAAGTGGCTGGAACAGCCAAATTTGGCTTCCGTGATTTCAGCCTAAGGATTTTCAAGTGTGAGATAATGCCAGAGGCTTAAAAACTTGACAGAGAATGTACAATTCTCTCCTCACTTTGTCTAATGCATTTTAATGAGATCAGAATAGAGCTCTGCAACTCCTAAGACCCTCTCAGCCACTAGGAGAGACAGCTGTGCGTTGTTCAACATCTGAGCCACATTAACCATTATTTTAAACACACTTTGAAAAAAATTCCAGATTAACTTGGACCTCTTCTATAGTGTAATTCAAGGAATCAAGGATTCCATCAGAACACAGTATTCCAGTTCTAGGAGTCTGTGGATGATAGTAGTTTGGGTCAAGCACTGGAGGATGGTTTTATTTTAGCAGTTATCCCACTCCATATAAATTAGGGCTGTATCCATAATTTCCCTATCACTATGCATGGGGGTAAAAGAAGAAGAAAACAGTTGGTTCTTATATGCCGCTTTTATCTACCTGAAGGAGTCTCAAAGTGACTTACATTCACCTTCCCTTTCCTCTCCCCACAACTGACACCCTGTGAGGTGGGTGAGGCTGAGAGAGCCCTGATATTACTGCTCAGTCAGAACAGCTTTATCAATGCTGTGATGAGCCCAAGGTCACCCAGCTGGTTGCATTAGATTAGAAGTCTGCACTCCTAACCACTGCATCAAGCTGGCTCTCAAGTTGGACAACCAAGAAATTTGGCATGGAAAAGTGGATTCATTTGAGATTTGGTGTTAGAGGAGAGTTTTGTGGATACCACAGACCACCAAAAAGATGAATAAGTGAGTTCAACATCAATTCGAGCCTGTGTTTTCAGAACCTTCATGATAAAGCTGGGGGGAAAAAACATGATTTTTTTTCTGAAAGGTCATAACAACCTTTCTTAACTTTCTTATCATTGAGAAATGCCTGAAATAATCTTCAGGCTTCGCGAAACCTCAGAAGTGGCACGATTGTGCAGAATATTGTTAGGAAGCATGGTACACCTGGAGCCCCTCCCCGTCCCACCCTCTCCAGGTCCATCACCAGCCATTTTGGGAGGATGAGGCAGGTTGACATGACCATATATAGTCATGATGATGATGATGATGTCATCCATTTAGTTGTGTCCAAACCTTGATGATTCTATAGGAAAGTTTCCACCACGCGTCTCTGTCAATGACCGCTTCTTTTAGTTGGTTCATGGTCACCCCTGTGTCAGCTTTGATCATGTCAAGCCAGCGGATCATTTGATGACCATGTTTCCTTTTGCCGCTGACCATGCTGATCATTAATGATTTTTCTAGCAAGTTTGATGACATGATGTGTCCAAAGTAAGTGAGCTTTAGCCGTAATATCTTGCCTTCTAATGACATAGTTGGTTTGCTCCTCTCTATAACTGTCTTGTTGGTAACCTTGGTTGTCCATGGTATTCGCAGCATTTGTCTCCAACACCTTAATTTGAAAGCATCTATTTTCCTCCTGTCTTCTTTCTTTAGGGTCCAGCTTTTGCATCCATAGCTTGTTATGGGGAAGACAATGGCATTGACTAGCCGGCATTTTGTATTAAGGTGATATAGTATATCACCTGATAAATATTCAACAAATTTTAAAACTATTGAAAGAATTAATTAACTCCCACCCATTCAGGAAACCCTTCCAGGACTGTCAAGAAACTCCAGGGTTTCATGAAACCCTGGCTGGGAAAGCTTGGGTTAGAACATGGATAATCCATTTAAATGAACTGGTTAAATCCATCATTGGTTGTCTCGTGTCTTATGTGGGGGCAAAGAAGTCAATGCTTCCCACTTGTGTTGCTTTGCCCCACCCCTGGCAATGCTGTGCTTTGCACCTCCTCTGCAACATTATTTTGAGGTCTGTTAATGGCTTTGTTGCTGCTGGTTGGGAGTCAATAGAAGTCAGACTCATTAGACTTGGCTTGCAGGCAAGTCATCATGATGGAAGGAAATGCAAGCTATCCCCCGTAATGACTCCAGAAGGGATGTTGTGTAAATATATGAGTCTGAGCACTGAAGATGGCATGGCCGTCCTCACGCCTTCCTTTCTGCCTCTTGTGTTCAAAGCAGAAATGTGTAGCCTATTGATTACCGTGACAACTCTAATGGCATTTTTCCCCCCTCCACAGAATTAACCTTGACAAATGCATTATAATGGCTTTGCAGAGTGCTGTCTTAATGAGCTTTTAACACCCCTTCCCCCCTTTTCCCTTTAGCTGTATTGTTTGTTTTAATTATGTGTGATTGGAATAGCATTGTTGTCTTTAAAAAAAATGAAAAGCAAAAACAATTCCCTTTTGATTTGGGCTTTTATCCAGAGAATATGCTTGCAGCCTGTTGGTGGGTTTTCTGTTGTTCATAATGGATGTGCAAAGGACCCAAAGGAGCAGGGCGGTGGGGGGAGAGATGGTGAGATCTGTTGATCTTAATGAAACTTGAATGGTTTTAATTGGTGTAAAGTGGAAACAGAAATGGCACCTCAGGCTGTGCTGTCATCAGAGCTCCTAATGGAGCCAGAGGGATCAAGTCAGGTCTATAGAGCAGTTGAGGGCAGGGGGCAGAGATCCATCAGCAATACAGCATGCTGAGATGATTACCAATTATTTTTAATGTTAAAGGATCTGGTCTCTAGCGACTGGCATGTTGTAGTCAGCAATCAGAAGCAGGCCTCTTTATAAATCGTACTGAATTTTACTCAGTAGAGCTTATTCTGAAGAAAGTGTTGGATCAAAAGGGAAAAAAAGAAAAGGTATTTATGCCCTGAGATTCTTAAGGAATCTCAAAGTAATTTATAATTACCTTCCCTTCCCCTCCCCACTCTGTGGGATAGATGGGGTCTAGAGAGTTCTGAGAGAACTGCCACTGGCCCAAGGTCACTCAGCAGACTTTGTGGGCTGTGTGAAACAGCAGAGAACCAATCCTATTTCTCCAGATTAGAGTCCATTGTTCTTAGACATTAAAACCCTGCTGTGCCAAGCTAAGGAGAGTTACATCCTTTTAAGTCCATTAACTTCAATGGAGTTAGACAGATGTCATTCTGTTCAAGATGGATCTCTTAGATTCTTTCTCTAAGAATCCAAAAAAAGGTGCTGCATGTGAAGGAGAGGTGCTAGAATCAAGGCAACAATTTTCATGGAGTTCCCCAGCTTCCCCCCCCCCTGCCCAGTCTATAGGGGAATGGAAGGAGCACTAAATGAGTGCCATCATATCTTCCCAAACTCTACCTTCCCCAGGCCCTTCCATATTTCCTGGAATTTCCCAAAGGAGTGTTAGCAACCCTGGTAAGTCAAGAGAGAATAAGAGCAGGACCTAAAGACACAGTCAGAAGAGCCAGGGAGAACTTGAGTATAGCTTAAGTACATTTACAAAGACTCTGTGAACTTTCAAAAGGTATTGAAAAGGTGCAATAAGCTGGTAGGAACTAAAATGTTAGTTGGGGACAATCCTGTTAATCAGGGATTCTTCTAGTTTAATGAATTGCACCCTTTGCTGCCCTCCTACTGGTAGAGGAGAGGGTCCCCTTGCTGCAGAGCCCTACCTGGGGAGAGTGACCTGGAGAAGGAAAAGATGTCCAGGTCATGTCAGTGGCATTGCACAGGAAGTGACACATCATACCAGCAACATCCAGGTGACACTCTGATATTTGGGCCAAAACTATGATAGAACAGGTTTAAACATAGAGGTTTTTGCCACAATATAAGAGCATCTCCTGGATGTTGCTTGTTATGACATCACTTCCTGTGTGACACTGACAGTGAGGCCCGGCCCTTTTTCTTTCTCCAGATACGGCTCATCATTCCCCATCAGTTGCCAGAAGGGACCTGGCAACCTTAACTGTTCGTCAACATGTTCATAGTTGTTTGACTGTATTGCTTTCTAACTAGATGGTCCAATGTAATCAGTCCGATTAAGTTTTACCACCCCTGTCCTTGCTGCATAACTTTTCTGCACAGTAGGCATTAGTTTAGATAAATAATTAAATCCATCACAAATCACATAATCAGTCATAAATACATGCTGCACTTTAATAAAATCCTGCCCTTCCATGTTTCCCTTGGTGGTCCCCAGTGATGCTAATGACATCCAATCAGTTTGAGTTGGCAGCATCTTTGCAAAAAACGGGAAGCAGATCTGTCCACTAGACATTTGTGGTTGTTCGGCACAGGCTGAATAGGCTAGGTGATCAGCCGGCATCCGATCAGCACCTTCAAAAATGCTAAGTCTGATCACTGAACACAGTTGTAGGGAGATTCACAACATCCCTAGGCAGGTGGCCAAGCTGTATGCAGGAGGCGGTAGATTTCATCCATCATGGATAATAAAGCACTTAAATAATAACATTAATTAAGTTTGTGAACTATGGAATTGCCTTACTTCACATCTGTTGGGCACAGGATGTCTGTTTTGATGACAAATATCAGTGTCTACCACAAGTATTGATGTCAGCTGATTGTCTTCAAAAATGTTAGCATTCTAATCCAACCGTCTGGTTATATCAATATGACCTTTAAGATGACCTTTAGTACAGAAGAACTAGCATGGAGGGCATACCTAGATGGTATGCCTCATCTGCAGGCTTTCCCCTAGGATGCTAGCACAGCCCCATCCTAAGTTATCTTCCAGACTTACATGAAGGGCCTTTCCGTTTTGGACAGACATTTAATGGTCAAGGAGTAGTGATTTGTTTCTATCCCTTACCTGCCCTTAGTATTTCAGTGGTAATTTATTGGTCTCTCTGTACTCTGTGGCCTGTAATATGAGGGAACATCATGTTCCCTCATTCTGATGGGTGGAAATATTACTTGTGGCACTTGGTACTCTTGAGGAGTCACAACCTGTGCTGTCTGGACTCTGATGTTCAGATTTGTGGTAGTGTCTTTAATAAACCTTTCAAAGAACAGAGAACTCTTGGATGAGTGCTCCTATCATGTACTGTTCTGTTTGGAATCATTTAATAGTCTCACTTCACCTTTGGCAAGCCCCGCTTTTTAAGACATCTGGACAAATGACTCTCTTTCTTGACATCGAAAATGTTGAAGGGCACCACATTGTCAGACCTATGCTTTGTGATGAGAAAGGGTGGTCAAATAGTCAATTGCTGGTGATACCTGTTAATGCTTTTCAGTTTCTCCTGCCTGGTGTCTCTCCAACAAAACCAAATAATGGAGTTTTTGAGACACACTACACTGTAGAACAAATGTTTTATTTTTGTTCTTCACTGATGGGAGCTTTGCACATGATGGTACTGGAACTGACATGTGCACATTTTTGTACATAGTCAGCTGATCAATCCTTGGTATGCACGCCATGTGTAACTTCAGTCTCCTCAGCCTAGTCTGGTATTCCAACCCCTATACAATAAATGTTCAGAATCTGGGTTTGATTCCCCGCTCCTCCACATGCAGCCAGCTGAGTGACCTGAGGATCACCTCAACACTGAAAAAGCTGTTCTGAAGGAGGAGTAGCATCAGGGCTGTCCCCTGGGGAGCTGGAGGAGGCCAGCTGGCCAAGCTTTGCAGAGCCACAGATGCAGTGCTAGCTCTGGCAGCCTGGCTCACCAGTCTGGGCTGCTGCACTCCTGCCTGGGAGGGGAAGGGAGGTGGCCATCTAATTTCCAAATTTTTTTTAAATGGGCTTTGATACCAGTCCAGTTATTAACATTCAATAAATAGCAATGCTTTTCCCAATTGTTTGTGGATGTCACTTGATTCAAAATTTGACAAAGCAGCCCAATTATATTTCCACTTTCTGCAACTGCCTCTGCGTTCTCTTAAACTGTCTGCATTAATTCTCACTAGGGCATTCTAAAATTTAGACTTCCTAAAATGTACAGCTGTTCTTAGAGCAAAGAAAGACTTCATTGAGGTCTCAGTTAATATAGATTGGACTTGCTTTCATGGCATGATTTTATTTATTCTTTGTAAAACTCTCAACATGATTTGCATTAAAAAATAATAAATGAACGTTGGAAGGAAGAGCAGTCATCCTTGAGAAACAGAGCTCAGCCCTCCTATTCTCCATTTGATAGCTTCATCAGGCACCTAAAAGTTGGTGGAACTTTCATCTGAACTTAATGCATTTCCACCTCCCATGGCTTCATAATGCGTACACATTAAGCTGTCTTCTACCGAATCAGACCACTGGTACCTCAAGGTCAGTATTGTCTACTCAGACTAGCAGTGGGTCTCCAGGGTCTCAAGAACAGAGATCTCACCTGTTGCCTAGCTATTTTAACTGGAGTTGCTGAGGACTGAACCTGAGATCTCCTGCGTGCTAAGCAGAGGCTTTACCACTGAGGTACAGACCCTCCCCATTGGCTGTTAAAAGCTCCTAGTGAAGTTGTGAGTGGGCTCCTCTTTTAATGTTCTGCTGGCTGTCAGTCCATAAAAGATCTGCATCAACAGAGTGTTTATCCATCTGTTCTGCTTTGTATACAGTTATGGATTCTTTTCTTTTTTTTAGGGGGAAATTCTCCAAGAGTTTGCATGAAACTCATTTTTAGTTTCCTTTTGATACACATATGCTAGTATCACTTGAAAACCTCACCCTTGCATTTAAAAAGTACTTGGAAGACCAAAAGGGAGCATGGAAATTAAGAGAGACATTTATATTTTCAGGGATGACTTTTTAGTTCAATTTATATTGAAATTTGGATCGCAGCAGATGGAACCACTGAGGTTTTGATTTTGCAGCAAATGAGGGGAAAAATCTGAAAAGGGATGTTGATGAAGGCTCAAAGGAGACATGACAGAAATTATTGATCTCTGTTGGGGGTTTTTTAAGGCAAATTACCGCCATGGGTAGCCACAGTTGAAATTGGGGCTGCGTTGGGATTGCAGAAGAGACTTAACCCTTCCATTCACCTATAGTTCTGCTAATAATATGCAGCGACCCCCCACTGTTATTAGCTCTTTAGAGAGGGGAAAATGGATACTCAATTTTCAGCCTCTCTTTATTTCTTTAAAGGGCTTTAACAGTGCTGAGGAGTTTTGCTTCAGAACAATATGTATAGGAGAAAGAGCTAAACCACTTTTCCCCCTCCTCATGTAGTCTTGATAAGAATTGTGGTCCTACAGAACTATAAAGGTAAAGGTATCCCTTGTGCAAGCACCGGGTCATGTCTGACCCTTGGGGTGACGCCCTCTAGCATTTTCATGGCAGACTCAATACGGGGTGCTTTGTCAGTGCCTTCCCCAAACAGAACTATAACCAAGTTCTAAAGGGCACTGGGAAGATTCAGTCATAGATCTATGCTAAGAATGCTGACTAACTGCTTCTCTTTATGGGAAGAACACGGGATTAGGCAGAACATTGAAAGTTGAGCCACTGGGAATCTCACTGGGACATTTTCCTGGTTTCGGAGATTTGAGGAAGTGTTGTCCTCACACTTAAAAACCTTCTGCTGTAGCAAAGGTCTTGAGGCGTGCAATTTTAAAACCTGAGATTCTTAGTTGAGAGAGACTTTGGATGCTCAGCCCTGTACCTAGGACCAAATTTGGCCCTCCCTTCATGTATATATGCAAAGTCCTGGCTATAAATAACCATAAAGACATAAGACAGAATCTGTACAGGAGTGGCAGCAGGGTATTTCTATTGTACAGACATCTTAGCACTTATGAAGAATAAAATTAATGTAGCTTGGAAAAACGCAGGCAAGAAATATTATGTAGAGCAAAGCTTTTCATTGCTGTACCTAATGATCATTCTGTCACTTTCCTATCAACATGGAATTCACTAAGCAGGTTTAAAGGAAATTACAGTAATTGGATCTTTTTTGATACTAACAAAACTGTTTTCTGTTTAAGGGGGGGAACCACAATATTATTAGGAAATCCTAATCAGATCATTGTTTGTCACATCCTTCCATCAAACCCATGAAATAACCATGAAAAATGGTGTCTTTTCATCCAAACAGTCACCATGAAATTGGCACAAATTTTCCATCAAAAACAGACAACTGATGAGATTAAGTCAACCATTGTTAGGAGCATTAGATTGGTGCTGGTGAATGATATCTGTTTCTTTATTCCTGTCTAGGAACCAGCTTCAGGACCAGATGTCAGATGCTGCAAGGAAAGGGGAACATGTGATTTGGACAGACTTACTGTCCAGTGCTAAGTAGAATGATTAGGACAGACTTCCAAGGCATCCCTAAGCTGAAGCCCACTGACTTCAATAGGTTTAGTAGGTTATGACTCTAGTTTATTCCTGCCACTGGTGGATCTGTCCTCCGGTGCACTGGTATCATATGAGAGTCTCATTCTTGTGATTTGGGCTTGATAATTTATCTCTGACCAGGATTACCCAAGTTAAACTGATTTTGTCGGATCTCAGACATTAAGCATAGTCACACCTGGCTAGTAGACCTCCAAGAAATACTAGGGTCATGATGCAGAGGCAGACAATGGCAAACTGCCTCTTGCCTTTCAGGATTGCACTGTTCGTGGTTCCTTCCTCCAGGCATAAGTGACCACACTGAGCAATAAAAGATGCTAGCTGAGACAGCTACTTGAAATAAACTCAAGGGGACTAATTAAGGAAAATTTGTGCATGAATTCACCTATACTGGAAGTTGTCAGACTTTGCCATAAGGTATGTACCTAAGTAATTTAGGCTGAGAAGACTAATACAATCTCCAGATACAGTGGACTTCCTTCCCATTCAATCCATGTATGTAAACCCTTCTGTTTAAATCACAATTTGCTTGCAAATTTTCTTGAGCAGCAACTTTAGATATCTGGGGGAATATTTAGGCATGCAGAAGCAGGTTGGCATGGTGATCAGTAGCACCTTCTGTCAAATGTATCTGATTCACCAACTTTCTCTTTACCTAGACTCAACTGATCTGGCCACACTTATCTATGCCTCTGTAAGCTCTTGGTTAGCTTTCTCCAACCCACCGTATGTGTGGGTGCCCTTGAAGACAATCTAGAAACTACAAGTGGTCCAGAAGTGGTGCCAGAGGCTAGTGGCTGGGAACATACATTGCCCATTTTGAAATAGCTTCAAGGGCTGCCATTATGTTTCTGAGTTCAATTCATGGTTCTGGTTATGAACTGGCCCTTCACAAACAAGGATCCAGATATTTCAATGATCATCTGTTTCTATATGTCCCTGTGCTCCAAGTATGATCATCTGGCATTGATCTATTGGCCATCTAGCTACTTTGAGTGGCCTGCCTAGCAATCACCAGTGCCCAGGCATCATGCCTCCAGCTCTCTGGAATGGACTCCCTGAAATGGTGAGAGAGGCCCCCTCCTTGGAGATACTCAGTCGGTGCTGCAAGCCCTGTCCATTTTCCAGCTCATTTGAGGGAATTTGTCATGGCACCAGCCAGCTGCCACCTCCTTGTAAGAATCTGAAGAATTGGGCCCTGCACTGATGGACTCACCACCTAAGAAGCAGACCCAACAGTGTAAGCATTAGGAATTGAGAATGCTTCCCAGTAATGGCCAATGTCATGAGATAGTTCGTAGGGTCTGAGAATGGAACAGAGGGCAATGGAGCTAAAGAAAGCAGACTGGCTGGCTGAAGTGACAGGGTAAAACAATGGAGAATCGCCAGGAACGAGCAAAGAAGCCATGTGTAAAGCATAGAAATGCAGGAGTTCAATGAACCTCTCAAATAAAGGGAATGGAAGCAAAGGTGAGGCCTAAGTTACAACCCAAGGAGAAGTGTCTGTTATAGAAGGAAACTGGAAGAAGCAGCTGAGAAGTCACAGGATAAGGAATGAGGACACTGAGTTAAGCCATTTCAGGATCAGTGCTTAGTACTCAGATGCACCGGAACTCAGCCTGGTTGCAACAAATTAAACTGTTTTCATAATGCCCTTGAGCACCTGAATGTCTTGTCATGTGTTGGACCAGTTTGCTTTGACTCCTCTGGAATTCTCCCTGCCCTGACCTTCAGATAGCTGAACCACTCAGCTTAATTTTTGCCTGCCCTGACCTCTGGACTGCCATACAACTCTGAATCAGAATGCACTGTAAGCATTTAATGGGTTTCATTGCCAAAGAAGCGGTCCCAGCGTCCCTCCCATTATTCCAACAACTTGTATCATTCAGGTATCTTCCCCCCATCAGCTCTTGCAAACATGAAGAATGAGAAGGCTAATATGGAGTCTAATACCTTAGGTATCGCTTGTGTTTAGCTGCATTTTATTTCTCAGTTCTATAATCCTTTCTTTCAGTCAAGGCCTGTTTGCTTCTCCACACCAGGGAATCTATAGTTTCCTTCATAGTTCATTTCACTCAGCTCTTCCCTGTGGTATCTCTTTCTCCTCTGCAGGTCTTGGTAGGATTGACTATCAGTTTAGTAACAGTCAGGACTGGGTGATTGCTAATGTTGGGTTTTCTCCTGCTTGTTAGTCTGTCCTGTCGACTTCAAGCACATTCACTGCTGGCTAGATAACATGAGTAGACATCCCAGTAATAGACTATTTCTGTGCCTTGGGAACCATCAAAGAAGCACTAAGATGTCCTGTTTCTCCCTCTCCCCAACAGTGGCTCCCTCCCTTTCTTTCCCCTTGATATGTCTGCTGGAAACCTTTGTCCTCTTCATGGTGCTTGGCAGTTAAATGATCAGATATTTGGATTGTGCAGGCTTAGAAGGAAATTGTTTCTAAAGCAAGCCTCAGCCATAGGAAAAGGAAACAGCCTGTTCTGGGGGCACTAGAAGAACTTTCAATAGTGATGTTCCATTAAAGGTGTGTGAGAGATTTTGGTTGAGAGGGCTGGATGTATTCCTTGAAGGGATTTGGACACCTCAAGCTGCCCCATGAACTATGCATGGGTCTCCTTCTGTCCAGCGGGTGGCAATGAGTGCGTGCCAGTAGGACGTATCTTACAGCACAATCCTAAACAGGTCTATTCAGTACCCTACACAAGTCTAGTCTACAGGTCTTGTGTTGTTAGGACTGCATGGTTACTCCACATGATCTGAGGTATAAGGCTGGGACAGAAATTTCTGATGCAGGTTGTGCTTTCTGTTTACAAGAACTTTCTGTTTCTTTCCATTTTGACATTGTACAGCCTTGCAAGAGTACTCCCCCCTAAACAAACTCTGAACAGAGGGGCTGTGTAGGAATGGGAGTTCAAGTGTGGCAAACGGGTTGGGTTGACATGTTCTGTGTGGGACTCACAAACCCATTTTGGTCATCACAACAGGAGATCACTTAGCTGGATCTGACAGTGCAATCCTTTGCAGAATTATGGCAGTCTAAATTTCAGTGGGCTAGAATGAGTAAACGCTTTATAGGATTGCACTGTAAGAATATCAAATAGCTTATCAGCAGAAAATAGCAGCAGATGAATTTCAGCAAATAGAATTAGTGATTCATGTCCCCCTCAGCTCATCTTGTGATCCCATAAATAGGTATATTTAGTGGGAGTGTTGTCTTATTCAGAATAATAGTATTCTATGTATGTGTGTGCTGAAGTGAAAGAAGTTGTACATGACTGATGGAACTGGTAACCTCGTGTGGAGACTGTCAGCTTTGAACCCATGCTCTGTGAACTGGAATTTTCCGGTTTGTGCCCACCCCCAGCTTCATTATAGGTTTTAGTAAAGTGGATACCACCTACTTAGAGGTGCAGTTTAAATAAAAGCTCTTTGCAGTAGCTGTGTTATGGAAGTAGTGATCAAAATAATGCCATACCTTCTTCCACTACCTTAGTGAAATCGAGTGAGATGTTACAGGCCATTTCATCAGCCCTGAATACCTTAACTCCAGGCACAAGTTACATGAAGGAAGAGACCAACATGAAAACAGGTATCCAACTGAAAGAATGAGGTAGGGACCATGGCCTAGTTGAGACAATGAGGTAGGACATCTGTTTCTCTTTCCCATGTGTGGGAACACAGCAAACATTGTGGGTAGTAGAGATTAAGGACTCTAGTTGACTTGCAATGGGGCATGTTAACTGGAAGGAAATGTGAATCGGTGGTTTGGCTATTACCACAGCCACAGTTTTATTTTAACATTCCAACAAGGTTGGCAACTATGAGAAGGAAGCCTGACCTACCAGTCAGCCAACTGGTGCCTAATCCCTAGACTCTGATGGGCACCCTGGAGCTCTGCCCCGTCCCCAGCAAGAAACTCAGATCCCCTTGCCTCTTGGAGTCCTGCTGTATCTGGGAAGTGACCTTGATAGGAGAGCCAAAGGGCACCAACCTCAATTGGCTTCCCCCAGGTTGCTTGACAAACAGGCCCCCTCCAAGCCTTCCCAGCCGGGTCAGTTTCGCCCGTCACCGTGCCACCTCTTAGGAGACCCCACAATCTCCAGGGGTTCCTGCCAACAGGCTCCTTCTCTTGGAAAACCCCACAGCTGTGACAATATAATATTCTAAATGCCATACAATGCCGTAACAACAAACCAGGGAGGGAGGGAGGGAAGCTGTCTGCTGGTGAGCCAGGGGCAAGAGGCTGGACCCCAGTGTGTGGTACATTAAATAGGTGCTGCTGGGTCTTCCCCTTCATGGCCATAATGAGTGCACCGCTGTCAAGCCACACACATCACCAGAAGCCCAGCTGTCATGCCTACATTGCAGCCACCCCCATACCACATCAACACGCGGCCCAAGTAAGTTCCGGCCGTGCCATTATAAGGAGTTACAGAGTGTATAAAAGCACAGATGTGGGATAGCAAAGCCGCGTCACAATGAGCAAAGTAGGGAATGCCCATGAATCACCTTTCCTTACCTTGAAAGCACCTTCAATCCAGTGTTTTTAATTACAGCTGAGTATGCACAGGAATCTGCTCTGCTAAAATGTTAGCAAAATATACCTGAGAGAACTTCACGGTCTGAGCCCTTACATAATCAGCAAAGGTGGGAGAAAAGCAGGAGTTTGCCTAACCTCCGCACTTAATTAAAGGTGGATTGGCTGTAAAGGAACTTATTTTTATTTAAATGAAAGGTTAAGCCATGGAATATGGGCTGCCTTGTCTTGAGTATTTCAGAGGAAATAAATCCCTTTCCAGTGCCTCTTTCTTTTAGAATTTCCTTTCTCCCAACTCCTACATTGTTGTAGCTGAAGTTGTTCTTATTGTCAGAGTAATTAACACAGCAGTGGTGCACAACCTGATTAAAGAGTAAAGGTTTATTTAAAAATTAATATACTTGATAGGAAAGAGGAAAGACAGAGATACATTCCTAACTACATCTCTAGCTGTGAGAGGGGGGGAAAGATGGAGTGTGGCACTTCTAAAAGGAAGGAGGAAATTGCCTTAAGAGTAGCAATCTGGAAACAAACAAGGAATGTCACTTAAAAGGGGAGAAGGTGCTAAACTCACTATCCTATCTAATTGACTTTTCCCTGTCCTCTGCAGGGTCATCTCTTCTTTTTACAGCATGCATTGCCTTTTCCAACACCCACTCTCAAGGTCTAGTGTACAAAGCCCACAAGATTCATCATACCTAGACGTTTATACTTTCCTTGAGAAAGTGAACTGGTGAGTACATCTGCAATAATTTCATCTATAGGATAGTATTCTAACTCCATAAGCTCTTCTTCTTGCATGTTGCTTACTAGTTGATGCTTCACATCCATGTGTTTGGTTCTTGAGTTGATCTTCTCAATCTGTGCAACTTTTTTGTATCTTTAGTTGTCTTCAAAGAGTTGTGCTGACTTGGATTTCTCTGTTCCAAAATCTTGCATTAGTCGGGATCCATTTAAATGGCCGGCAAATCTTGCTGCAGGTACATACTCAGCTTCCACTGAGGACACAGCTACATAAGCTTGAAGGATAAGTGCTGACCTCTGACCCTGCCATGTTAGAGGTATGAGATCAGGGCTCCAGGGTTAGCCTAGAGACTTGGTGGGAGCGGTGGACCAGCAGATTTCTCTGAGGGAGTTATTATAGCATTGGTCCAGACCTCTGAGCCAATGAGGTAGACATATAAAATTATTTATCACTCTTTGTTCTTTGCAGAAATTTTCATGGACATGAGTCCCTGGGACTGTCTTATTTTCGCTGCAGCTAAAATAAAACATAAAAATGGTTTTCCAGTCCAGCATGTCTTTGGGTGACATCATCCCGAGGCAAGGGATTAGGGGTTAGGGGCCTATAGAGCTAGGCCATCACTTTAAACTTTTTGCCTCAAGAAAATCATTTGTTTTGATTGTATATATTTGTAAGCCACCAATCTAATCATCATTGGAGGTGCTGCCAAGATTGTCCCCATCATCTAGGGTAGGGGTAGTCAACCTGTGGTCCTCCAGATGTTCATGGACTACAATTCCCATGAGCCTCTGCCAGCAAACACTGAATTGATCTGCTGAATTCCAACAAACATAAGAAGGTCAGTTCCAGGAATGGCAGCTGGCAGGGGCTCATGGGAATTGTAGTCCATGGACATCTGGAGGACCACAGGTTGACTACCCGTGATCTAAGGCAATCTGAATAGCAACCAGAGAAAGGGCCTTCTTGATCGTGACAACACAATTATGGATTCCCTTTTTCAGGAACATTTGTCTGTCCCCCTCGATGATTATCTTCTGTCAGTGGGTGAAGATTTATGTTTTATCTGGTGTACTCTCCTTCATCCTCCTCCCTGTTTGTTTTTAATTGTTGGTTTTATTTATGTGTATTATTTTCTTTAAAAGTTGTTTTTAAAGTCTTTTTAAATTGTCCACTGTCTTGAGAGCTCAAATTACGTGGGAAGGCATTGTGCTTTTAGCTTTAAATGCATTAGAACCTTAAAGATTTAAGACATCCTAGGCTGGCAAGGGAGATTAGTAGGACTACGAGATGTTTGTAGGCTTGCCAACCTCCAGGTGGGACTGGTGATCTCTAGAGCACAGAGATCAATTCCCCTGGACCTGTGGGCTGCTTTGGAAGGTGGGCTCTATCCTGCTGAAATCTTCCCATCACTAAACCCCGCCCTATATGAATTCTTTCTTTTTGGGGCCAGTAGTCATCCATGAAAAACTGCCAGAATATCTAGTAATGAGCCACAGGCATACATATCCCCCTAAGGATCTACCAATACTACCCCTAATATTTCCAGACATTATGATAACAAAGTAGCAGGATATTAATCTGAGTTTCAAATTATATCCTCATTGGTGTTTCCTTGACAGAATCTCCTCTGGGGTGTTATTAATAACGATGCTCTTCCTCTGCTTCTCTCCCTTCCCCCAAGCATATTAAAAGTACTTTGCAAACGTTAATTAATGAAGCTCTGTAAAATCTCCACAAGGCAGATAAATACATGTTGTTACATTTGCTTCGCTGATAAGGAAGCCAATCAGCAGAAAATTCTAGGCCCTAGAGCATGTTTTGAGTTGCCTCACAGTGAAAGCCAAGGATTTTTCAGGGCAGGTGAGGAAGTAGCCGTTCCTACCCAATTTGTTGAAATAAACTAGAATACCCTCATTTGGCACTGAAGTCAGTTCTGGAATTCTATGACGGTGAGAATTCACCATTTGTATATTTGGGGCCTAATTAACAATTCCAGGCTCCAGAGCAGATTACTGTCGACTATTTAATGGCTCATTGGTTTTAGAAGCATTTCTGGTTTCTTCAGCTGAACAGTTATTCTGATTTGTGACTTCAAGTAATAGCCAGCAAGCTGTGAACAGGCCTCACAAATTATTATGTTAGTCACACCCTTTGACAAATAAGCCGCCCTAATGCCAGCAGCATCCCTATGCCACTCTGTAGATACTATTGGACAGCACTCCTTATTTGGTCTTGTTTATTAGTGGAGGAGTCATCTTGAGTGTCAAGAGTTCTTGTGAGGATCTAGCACTTCTTGGTCATAGGACTGCCAGCTTTGAGGTGGGGCCTGGAGTTCTCCAGGAATTACAGTTGCTTTCCAGATTATGGAGTTCAGTAATACCTGTAAAACTGGTTGCTTTGGAGGGTGAATTCTATGGCATTATAAACTGCTAAGACCTTTCCCCTCTTCAACCCCTGCTCTCCTTAGGCTTCATCCCAAAATCCCCTGGAATTTCCCAACACACAGCTGACAGCCTTCCTGATGCACCTTATGATGAGGTCATTAAGTGGAGTAAGAAGGAACAGTGTTGTCATCTGAGAGTCCAGCATAACTCCACCTCATCATTCCCTGTTTTAAAGCATTCTAGGTAAGCCATTACAGTGGACTGAGTCTTCCCATGATGCAACTGTTACTGTATGGACAATTTTAAAAGAGACAAGTCAAGAAGAAGGCTCTCTAAGGAATGTACGGTGTATCAAGAAATACAATTTGATGAGTACATGGGTTTTAAAATCAATGAGAAGATTTGAGCCTGGAAACAAGCAGGTAGCACAGAGGAAGAGGTGGTTCTTATATGCCGCTTTTCTCTACCCAAAGGAGTCTCAAAGCGGCTTACAGTTCCCTTTCCTCTCCCTGTGAGGTGGGTGAAGCTAAGAGAGCCCTGATAACACCGCTTGGTCAGAACAGCTTTATCAGTTCTGTGGTGAGCCCAAGGGCACCCAGCTGGCTGCATGTGGGGGAGCGCAGAGTTCAACCCAGCTCAACAGATTGGAAGTCTGCACTCCTAACCACTACACCAAACTGGCTCTCAAAGAGGAATTACATTGCCCAAGTGTCTGATCTTGCTGCTGCATTTTGTACCACCCAAAGCCTCTACTATATCTTTAAAGGCGGTCTTCACGTAGAGTACATTATGGTGGTCCAAGATGGAGGTTACAGTGACATAAATCAATGTGGCTAGATCTTGTAATTGTAAGCAAAACTGAATTCAAAGAAGATGCTTCTAGCAACTGTATTTACCTGTTTATCCATTAACCAGTCCTGGTCCCTGTGCACCCCCTTAAATTCTTAGCTTGATCTACCAAGGAAAGTGCAACCGCACCTATGTCAAATATACCAGCCAAACACTCTACCCTTCAAGCTAGCACCACCTTTTCTTGTTTGGCTTGAGCATAGATACAGACCTAGGTGTTATTCACAAAGGACTGATTACTTACTTTGAAATTCCAGTTCTTAGTCAAATGCTTAACTTAAAGCACTGGGGATAAGATAGGACACTCTCCATGGCATATTTTGCTTTCAGTTGGCTATACATTGTAATGTCTAGTCCAATATACATGGTCATCCATACTTTGTGCAGTTAATTAACATGCTTTTCAGGAAACACCACCCCATTCCAACTTGGAAGCTTTCCATAATAAATAACAGAAGAAGAAGAAGAAGAAGAGTTGGTTCTTATATGCTGCTTTTCTCTACCCGAAGGAGGCTCAAAGCGGCTTACAGTCGCCTTCCCTTTCCTCTCCCCACAACAGACACCCTGTGAGGTGGGTGAGGCTGAGAGAGCCCTGATATCACTGCTCGGTCAGAACAGTTTTATCAGTGCTGTGATGAGCCCAAAGTTGCATGTGGTGGAGGAGTGGGGAATCAAACCCGGCTCGCTAGATTAGAAATCCACACTCCTAACCACTACACCAAATAGGCCTCACTGTCCTCTCTAACAATCTTTTTGCTGCCCCCCGCAGGGTCTCCTTCTCTTCTTCTTTGTACACCAGATTGCCTGTTCCAACAAGAACTGCCTAGTAATGTTACAACCCTTGCAAACAGCACTTTCAAGAACTGAAGTTACCATATTTAAGGTGCCCTTTTCTCTGAAGCTGAACACCCCAAACTCTCATCAGAGCCAAGCTGTTTCTCTGATTAAAACTGCCCTTTCTCAAAGCTGACCTTCGTATGATTTATTTATTTAAAATGTGTTCCGTGCCACCTTTCCACCGCCTCAGGGTTCTCAGGGTGGCAATAAATGTATGGAATCTGAAATTCTTTTCAGTGATGATTTCAACGAAAGGACAGAGCTCCCCACCTGGACTGCATAGCTCATTGCTTGAAATGTTTCTGATTTCTCGCTCCTGGATCAGGTTGGCCATTTAACAAATAGGGAGATTTTCCCAAGGGACCTCTGCTGTAGAGGGCCACTGGTGGCCTGAAGCAAGCAAAGCCAGCCCCCAACAACTGTACCCACACTTCAGGGGCTACAGGTTGGGACCTGTCAGTGGCAATAATGATTGGAATTAACTCACCAGTTGCCTCCTCCTGCAGTGCAAGAGGCACAATGGTAGAGGTCAATGATAGTTTAAAGGCAACAGATGTGCCAATGCAATATTGGAAGGATGACAATAAATGAATTCCCATTATGAGAACCATCATTAAAATGATGTGATCAGAGCATAGGGAGAATCTGGGAATCAGCTAGGTGTCAGGCTGTCTGCATTATGAATGAACAGAGGGGAAAGATGACGGCAAACACTGAAAATAATGTTTTCAGCTAATTTCCTATTAGGTGAATCTCTGGATATTTCCCCATGCTCCTTTCATTCCTCTGCACTGTGCAAATTGCAACTGCAGCCTTCCAAAGACAACACATCCTTTGATCTGCAAGATTTCCCTCCAAGCACAAAAGATGTGCATGCGCTAAATAATTCAGTGTCAGGAGCTACCGTGATGTGTGTTAATGGCATTGAAATGAGACTTGGCAAAAGACAGAGCGAATGAAAAAACAGTCTCCTAGAGTGTCTTTTTGGCAATAAGTTTCCTAACCCTTTGTCAACCTCTTCTTGATGCTAAGTCTCTGAGCCAGTTGGCAAGTTCGTAAAGTGCAGGATTGTATGTGTGGCCCTTGTGACCTGCAGAGTTATTGCTCAGCTTGAAGTCACAGTTGGACAGAAATAATTTGCACCCACCGCCTGGAGGGAATAAACATGAGTCAGAACACAGGAGCTCATGAAAATATTTATACTGAGTCACAAGAATACTTTGGCATTTGAGCACTCTACTGACTCTACTGTTAGAGGTGGTCCATGATGAATTTTGTTAAGTTTGCCTCTATGTTTTTCTTCAGTTTTTCTCCATGAATTATTTAGAGTTCCAAATTATTTGGCCTTGTTATAGAGGTGGAACTTTAAGAATCTATCATTATTCCATTTCCACATCTCCCTAGCTATTTGTTATAGAGAACTCACTGTGCATGCCCTATTTACCAGTTATTAGTTCCTTCCGTTCATTCCCGCCCATATGCTACGGATGCACATTTTCTGATTGATTAAAAACAAAGCAAAAATGAAACATGGGGGTAATCATAGGTATGATTGTTTTAAGGTTTTTTTGTGTGCTGAACCTGCAAAACTACACATATGCATGCACCAGTAAAAAAGCCTGCACCATGAAAAAGTTGATTCATGTGTTTGCATCAAAATTCTTTTTGTTTGGTATTATATTGTTACTAGCTTCAAAGCCCATTCCTAAGAACGAGCCTTGAAAGGGTCCCCTCCCCTGGCCAGGCAGCTTAAGGTGGCTTTGGGCCACAGCTCGCAGCCAAATCAAGTGGGGCGGGCGGAGGCCGGACAGCTCATTAGCAGGGCTGAGACAGAGCTCCTTAGCAGGTAGTCAGCAGGCCAGGAGGCCCTCGTGAGCAGGCCCAGCCTAGCAGGTCAGGAGGCCTCTCCCCTTACCTGCTGCTGGCTCCAGTCACTGAGGCATCTGAGAGCAAAGAGGCTAGAGTCCAGGGGGCCGCAGGGGCCGGGCCAATCAGGACAAAGCTGGCTGCACCCTGATTGGCTCTATTCCAACTTGGACAGCCGGACACATCCCACCCCCTAGGCTGTTTCAGAAATATATAGAGGAACAACAATGGATAAGGATGTCTATGTGTGCTGGTAAATCTGAGGGGGGGGGGAGTACAGATCACTGAGTATATCCTAATTCTCAAAATATCCCTAGCTGGGAACCCTGGAAGAGTATTATTATTATTATTATTATTATTATTATTATTATTATTATTATTATTATTATTATTATTATTATTATACAAACATAGAATGCAGGTGAGAAAATTATTTTTGTATTCTGTATTCCATCATATCAGTTTCATTCTCAAACACCCGCCTGGTGAAGTAGATTATGTTAAAACAGACCGACTGGGCTAGGGACCATCATCCCACTGAGCTTTAAGACAGAGTGAGGGAGGATGTGCTGGGATGGCTCAGTTAAGAATCACCAGGGAAAAGGCCTTCTCAGTTGAGGCCTCTGTGCTGTGGAATACACTCTTGGAGAACACCCATGCCTTGCAGGACTTGTTTCATTTACTCAGGGCATGCAAAGCCTTTGGGAAGTAATCCACATATTTTGGGGTTTTTTTGTTAGTAGTATGGTGCTAGTTACATATTTTAACAATTTGGTATCGGTATCTTATATTTTAATTTTGTTTTTTCCTTGTTTATGCACGGCTGAGACTTGAATGCCAGTTGATGCCACAGAAGGCTGGCTGGAGGCGACACAGCCATCCCAGTAGCCTGTTTTGGGCGCATGCTGCATGGGGCAAGGTGGGACCAACACTACCTATAAAAGGTGCCATGTGTGCGGGTCCCAGCCTCTGCCCAGGATGCCACAGGGGCAGCTTCCCTCACACCCACCCTATGTTGATGTGGAATCAGCCTTTGTTGCAGTGTTTGAGTTGGTTATTTCTGGGTAATAATGCATCACAGCTGTGAGGTTACATGGGATGGAGCCTGTTATCAGGGAGACTGGTTTCTAGTGTTCGGGGCCTCTCTAAGAGGCAGCACGTAAACGAGTGTGGCTAACTTGGCTGGGAGGCCAGGGTCTCATTTGCCAGGTGGCCTGGGGGCAGCATACTGAGGTTGGCACCCTTTGGCTTCCCTTGCATAAGTCACTTGCCTTAGTAGCAGACTCCAGTAAGCAAGTGGATCTGTTCTCCTGGTGCGGATCCCCAGGGCACCTCTGGACTCCAGGGGTTTTCATGTAGTCCACTGACTGCTAGGTCAGGCTCCCTCTCCAATGCTGTGCCAACCCTTCCATGGGGAGGTAATAAAGCTCTGGCCTTGTTTATCCCAAACATTGGTGTGTCATGTCTTATTCCAGCCCAAAATGCCCTCCAGCTAATCAATATGGATTTAATGTGGTAAGTTGGGGGAAAAACCCTTTGAGTGAATAGTGACCAAAAAATTAATAAATAAATCGAATAAATGTGCCACCCAGACTCCCTTGTCCAAGTCTGGCATTCATTCCACCACACCGCCCTGCCTCTTCAATGGTACCGATGTCTGTTACATGCAGCAGCATCTGCTATAGTCATTGAATAGGCCGGTGAGAGGTATATGCAACACCCAGTACTTCCTTAGAAATGGAAAGATAAAGCAACCTCAAGCTGTTTTTTCTCCATGGCCCCTTTCAGATATATTACCCAGAAGCTGAGGACCTTCTCAACTGCCAATGGTGTAGAAATTGAAATAGCTAAGTGAAAGCACTAAAGGGATTAAGTCTTCAATTAAAATTGAGATTGTTAGGAAACTCATTCTGGCTTGGGTTCTTTGTTCCCTACCTCTGAGGGGGGGTGGAAATAGCAATAGATGATTATCAGTGCACAAACTTTGCTACTGCTAATGTTCTTGCTATTATGGTGAATTTAATAGCACAATACTCTTTCAAAACCTAGACTGCAATATCCAAGAAAGCTCGTCTTCCAAGTTGAAGAAAAGTGGTAATGCAATAAGAAGAGCCAGATAATGTTAGTTTAAATTAATGTTCTATATTTAAAGAGGGAGAGTTAACTAAGAAGTAAATTAAGCTTTAAAAAATGGAGACCGTTCCAGTTCTACAATTGGATTAAAACCATGAAAATCATTAGAACATAATTTAATGCTTCAAGATAAAACTAGTGAAGGTAAACTTACCCACCGTGTTTTGTTAATTTGACTGCTCTTAAGGAAAGGTGTTATATGCCATGAAAGTGAAGGGGTCACTGTGATACTCAACAGTTTTCTGTAGGGAGATGGAAAGAACAAGCCTAGCATTTTTTAAACCTGTTTCAGAACATCACCCCAAAACTGGTTCAATTGCATGTTGATTGCTTAGTCCAGCCTGTTTTTTTACCTTTAAGAAACCCCTGAAACATTCTTCTGGCTTTGTGAAATCCGAGAAATGTTGCAATTGAGCGGAATATGGTTGGGAAATATGGCTGTGTACATGCCCACCCAGGGCTCCTCCCCTTCTCATCCCCTCCTGGCCCATCGTTGGCCATTGGGGAGGGGGCAGGTTGTCATGACTATACATGGCTCTATCACCTGAGAAATGTTTAACACATTTTAAAAACTACCTTAGAATCAATTAACTCCCACTAATTTGGAAAACCCTTCCAGCACCAACAAGAAGCCCCAGGGTTTCATAAAACCTTGATTGAGGAAGCCTGGCCTTGTATAAGTGGGGGCATGGAAATCTTCTGGAATTACAACTCATCACACTACAGAGATCAGTTTTTTTCTAGAGAAAATTGAGGGACTCTGGCATTATGCCACTCTAAGGTCTCTTGCCTCCCCAAACCCTGACCTCCCCAGGCTCTACTCTCAAATCTCCAGGCAGTTCCTAACCCAGAATAGTCAACCTTGTTGGAACAAGCATTTGCTTTTTGATGGGGTTAGCTCCTAGTTTAGCGCCTACTGTGTATGAAAAATTCTCCCCTGTCTAAGACATGACATGTTCTTTTTTGTATAGAAGGAAGGATGCAGGTGGTGGTTTGGTTTAAGAGCAGAATTGGATCTTCTCCAAGGTTTTGGCCAGGAGGGACACCTTTCAAAACTCATATTTGCTGCTTGTAAGACATCCGCAGTCCTCTACACCATGTGGCGGCTAATTCAGTATCCCTTTCATGAGAGTTTTGTGTGGGAGGTGCAGTGCGAGTATTCAGGTAATCATGACCCGAGTGAATGACACAAAGTAACAGCACTCTTGAAAAGTAAGTAAAGCTCTGGCTCGCTTTTCATTCAGTTTTGCTCCCACTTCTCTCAGCATGTTTTATTTTTCTTTCTGCGTTTAGTTGAAAAGTGAGACTTTTGCTAAAACTGTAATCATACCAGGGAAGGCCTAGGCAACATCCCCACAATCAGCTATTAATAGGTAGGTTGTTTTGCTGAAGGCATCCCTTTCTCTCCTTCCACCCTCTCTGGCCTTTCAAAAATGAAGCCTCAAGAAACTTGTTGTGATGCAGCTAATTGTGGCAAATAGCATGCTTGGAAGACCCCCCTTACCCTACGCACTATGCCTGTTTGCATCCAAACTGAGCATCCCATACACCTGCCGTAAAGATTTGTTCGCTATTTAAGCTGGGTACTACTTCCGAGTGCATTTGCATCTGTGCTATTGGCACCATATGTCATTACATGAGCAGCCAGCCAGCCAGCCATGAATGTGGGTAGATCCTCAGCTGGCAAGGGACTGTACTGGTAGCTATAGAGGGCTGTTTGAGGGAAAAGCCAGTCTGGGGGCTTGTTTGTTTCTGTTTCTTGTTTGCCAAGGGGGAAAACTTGGATTTGCCAGATGGGGCTAGGTCTCCCTTCCAGGAATCTAAAAGAGCAAGCTACCTACTCTCTTTTCTCAGCTCAAAAGGTAAAACCTTGTGTTTTCATCCCATGAGGATTCAACTCTGATCCCTGTTTAGAACTGTGCAGCAATGTGTCTGCATCTGAGACCACCACTTCCAAAGAGGAATCAAACACAGTCGTGTGTGTGTGTGTGTGTGTGTGTGTGTGTACACAGTAGGTCTTAATTTGATTTAAGAACGGGAAGGCGCCATCTCTCTCCCTGTCTTGTTTTACAGCAAAGGAAGACTGCAAGTCAGGCTCTGGGATTAAAGAGAAAGAAGGAGTTACTTTCGCTTATCTGTTTCTTCGTCTGGTTGGATTGATGTGGAAATTCACAGCCATCTGTAGCATCAAAGCAGTGGAGGGAGTAGCCCAGAGCAACTCCATATTAGGAACAGCCCAAATTTGAGACATTTATCATGGTGGATTTGCTTTGCCAGTTTTGCCTAGGGCAACCAATCCCTAGAGTTGACTCTTTGGGGGGGGGGGGGATATACTTTCCAAGTAGAAATTTTGCAACATGTGGAGAAGTGCCTACTGTTTGCATTGTGAATGGCTCTTAACGCTTAGCCTGAACTTGACACAGACAGTATATCATACATCAGAAGTGGAAGTGCACAGCATTCGTGGGTGGAGAATGTGGTTTATGGGGAAAATGGTAAATATAGCTGAAGATGGGGACAGATCAAATATGATTTAATTTGACTGTGCTACTGCAGGACATTCACACTCCTCAAAGATAGGGTTGGCAGCTACATGTTGGGGAATACGTGGATATTTGGAGGGGTGGAGCCTGAGGAGGGCAGGATTTGGGGAGGGGGAGGACTTCAATGAGATATAATGCCATCAAAACCATTTTCCCAAGAGGCCCTTTTCTCCAGGGTGTAAACTGCACGTAGCTTTTATTCCAACCCCAGATCGATTCAGTCCCTGCCCTCTACACAGATTGCGATTTCCGTTTGGATTTGGGGCGATTTAAAATTTCCTTCTGCAGCAAGAAGGATTGATCCGGAGTGACCCTACCTTTATTGTGCAATATCTTGGAGTGCTTTTAATGCTCAGTATATTTTAAAATTGCATTGTTTTGAATCGGGGCTCTCCTCCGTGGTAGCAGACCCGTGATTGGCTACAGGTGGTCATGTGACAAGCCTGCCTTAAAGGAGAAGCCCCTAATTTCTCTCAACTTCTGTTGGCCTTGGATTTTTTTTTGTGCCTTCTTCGTTCTCCCCCACCTTTAAGAAAATAAAGGATTTTTTCCTCCCTCCTCTGACTTCTTTGATCCTCTCCCCCCCTTCAAGAAAACAAAGAAAGAGTCTCCATTTGCCTCCCCCCTTCTGAACTACCTTAACCACGTGCAGAAGACTTTCCTGTTTCAATGGGGAGGGGGGGGAGAGGAAGACCCGAGTTCAAAGCGATCTGAATTCAACAGGATTGAGAATGGAATAAACAAAGTAAGTGCAGACTCTGCCCAGGTGGAGAGATCTTTGTTAACTGGAGATCAGTTGTAATTTGGGGAGGTCTCCAGTTACCACCTAGAGGTTGGCAACCCTTGAGATAGGGAATAGGCATATAAGATCTGGGATTTAGCCATACTCATCAGACCAGGTTATTCCATCTAACCTACCTCCACTACTAAGTAGTCAACATGGGTTGTTCAAGATTGGGAGCTATAACCTGACTCCTCCCTCTTTCTTAAACTTTCCCTCCTTTAAAGAGCCAGTTTGGTGGTTAAGAGTGGAGAACAGGATTTGATTCCCTTCTCCTCATCAGAGTGTGTGCCTGGATCTGAAAGCAGAGGAGAAACTGGCAGTTTATGCCTGTGAACAGGAAAGGAGAGTGTGAAACGTTACAGTGCTGAAAAGCTGAGAATATATTGTTTGTGACTGGATCACTCCGAAAGTGAAAGCTTTCTCACCCTCTAGTCCCTACTTGCTACTTGGTTTTGCTAGCACTTGTCATATAACATTAGGAAGAGCACGGCGACAGAGTATACAGAAATTTCAAGTGCCTTGAAGCAATGAGGGGAGGAGAATTCATCCTAGTTTGCCTCAAGAGGGAGCATAATAGTGTTTGATAACCAAAACCACATTCTTGATGAGATCTTTAAAAAAAACCTATGAATGCATGGACCAGTTATGATCTGGTTAGTAAGCCTTTTCGCTGGTGTCATTGCTTTGCAGGATGTGCATGACAGTAATGAGCCCTTCTGCATTTTTGGTAGGGGTGATCCTCAGTAATGCATAATATCTGTGCAAGAGGACTGCATGGAATCATGGAGGCTAGGTCTACCAGTGGCTACTAATAGTGCCTAACGGGAACCTCCACATTCAGGAATAAGGGATACCAGTGCCAAGAGGCAACATCAGGCCTCTATGACCTGTTGCTGGACCTTCAGAGGAACTGGTTGGCTACTATGTGAGATAGGATGCTGGACTAGATGGACCACTGATCTGATCCAGCAGAGCTTTTTCTTAAGTTTTTAAGTCTCAAGGTAAACAGGAGACAAAAGCTTGCAGCTACGAGAAACTAAGGTGCGGTATGGAAAGAACCTGCAATAACTCACTGTAAAGGCTGGGAAAAGACTGGCTCCAGGGAGGAAGGAAAAATAAAATCTTCTCAAAAGCAGAGAATATGTCTCCTAGCAGACAAAAAGGAGAGTTGCATATGGACTGAACCACTTGAGGGTGATAAACAGGGAGAAGAATACAGTTTATGGAAAATATTTCATGCAAGGAAACAGAATATGGGACAAAAATAACATCAGCACCTTTATTGGCATGCAGGGACCAAAATAAAGAACAACCATTTTAATTTGCACAAGGAAGAAGTGAAATTAAAACAACAGCAACAACCTTTTTACTCAAAATGAAGAGTCTCTGAATGTAAGGTGACCCCCGACCCCACAGAAAAAAACAACAACTAGCTGAAACAAGAAGGATGAGAAATTCAGAGTGATCCCTTGTTACTACCAGATAGTCCAAGGATTATATAGTTTTCTTTTTTGGGGGGCGGGGGTCCAATGAATTGTGGCTCAGGTTTTCACAAGAATTGTGGGCATGCCATTGAAATGTGCATTTCACTTCTTTTTGCAATGGGGTGAGAGATGATTTTCATAGCAGATACAAACACTGATGCCTGCACACATCTCATACCTGGCTTATTTTTTTTTTGTTCTTTTACATCAAAAGCTATTTGTCATGCTGCTTTGCAGTATGGGGCATACATTTTATGTGGTTCTGGGAGATGTAACTCATTTTCTGTTTAATCCACTGTCTGTCAAAGAGTGAGATTTAAGACAGAATACTATGGGTTTTCTGACATGGCTCAAGTTTTATTTAGGTACACCCTGGCTGATTCACAAGGGAATTCAAGTTCCCTTGAAAAAATATGTCATTTGGGTGGGGAGCAAAAGAAGTGGTATGCACTGGACCTGATTCTCACACCCCATAATCATTTACTTGCATACATAGTGAAACCAGCTCTTCTGGGGTTTAAAACCTCTTGGGTAAAGCACAGAGTAAGAAGAAATAACTGTAAAAGCAAAAAAAAAAAGCCATAATTCTTTTTAGCGGAATGTTATATATATGCATGTCAATGTTATATATATGCATGTCTTGGTAGGGCTTGTATAGTATGCCATGACTTGTCACTCTGCAGGATGCTGGCCAATATAAGGGACAGAGGGCAGAGTTTTGCCCAGGCTGACCCAGTCTCATCAGATCTAACCAGGGTAGGGCCAGGTTAGTGTTTGAATGGGATACCATCAAGAATGCCCAGGTTCACTATGCAGAGGTAGCTATCACAAAACACCTCTGTCTCTCACCTTGAAAAGTCTGTGAGGTCACTAAAAGTTGACTGAAACTTGGCAGAACTTTCTACCACCACAGTGCTTTATTGTCCCTATACATAGGACTGAATGGGAAGCACAAATTTACAGGGGAATTCAATGTAAGGTGGGAGATCTGTGATACTGGATGTAGCCTCTGGGTCCTTCTTTTGGAAGATAGAAGATGGGATTGCACAAAAGATTTGGAAGGGGCCAACCTTCCATGATCTCCCAGGAACACGAGAATGCCAGGTAATTTAGAAGTCTCTCTGCTTCAGCCCCCTGGTTCCCTATCCTCACTTAAACTGTCAAAGACTTACCTTTCACACACTCTTCATGTTCCTGTCCATAACTGGCCTTAAGACCTGATCCAAGAAGTGTGGTTGGCCCGGGAACCAGGGGAGGGGCTCTGACCTTCTCTGCCCCCAGCATCCTCCCCAGCTCAATGGGATGCCTTCTTCCATTAGGGCAGCCAAAGATCTAATTACAGAGCTGCATCCTTGCCAATGGCCTTCAGGCTAGCGATGTTGACCTTCTTTGGGCTGGTATGGCCATGTTCTCAGCTCCTCCATCTATTCAAAGGGGAATCCCCTCTGGTCACAATCTCCCAGATTGTGGTGCTTCAATGCCATTTCCTTCTGCCCTGCAAACTGATTCTGCATTGTTGCAATAGATGAAACCAGTTCTACCCCAAAGACATGAATAGTCAGTGAAGTAATTATATGGCACTGGAATGGTTAAGACTGAGTAAAAATGCCCATGCAAAAAAATGATTTCAGCAAGACCACAGACTTAAACGATCACCAAATGTTAAGATTTTTAAAAAAGAGATTATAATCACCGACAGACTGATTAATTTGCTCACAGTATATGACTGGCTGTCAAGTGGCAAGCAACAAAGGCAAGTTGGTGCCCAAAGGGGAAACTGTGACTCTTGTCAAACTGTGAGAGCACGCAAGCAAGAAATACTGTCCATTACAGTATACTGCACAGCACTGTTTGGATATGCGGAAACCACACGGAGACTATAAATCCAGGGGTGGAGATAAGCTCAGTACAGGTATTGGTTGTTTCTCCTCTTGAAATTTCAGTAAAAGAGAAGAGAGCATGTATGCAGCCTAGAGCTCCTTGTAGAATGGGATGGATGGATAAAGGAAGCAAGCAAGCTGGCAAGTGACCAGATTCTAGTTGCAGAAGCAGGATGGAGTGAACAGTTAAGCCCTCACTTCATTCCCCCCCAAACTACCTCCAGACCAGGACCCTCCACTGTTGTCACATGTAGCCCAATTACCTATCTAAATTTCCAGCCGCAGACCAGTGCCACATGCCGTTAGCCCTGAGTGCGGTGAAAGGCTCTCTGCTACATGTGTCATCCCACTCTCTTTCCACTGGCAGGACAGGCAGAGCTACAATCAAGAGGCAGATCAGAAACAAAGAGAAAGAGAATTCAAAGCCCGGCTAGCTGTACCGGGCTGGAACAAAGTCAAAAGATTCTCCTGACACAGCTATGTGGGACGGCAGTAATAGCCCATTTCTCCCTGTAGATGTATATGTTGCACATAACCTTTTGAGCCTCTTTGATGGTGCCTGCCATTAAAATTCATTCTCCCCCTCCCCACACCGCTGCTATGATTTTGATTTCTTCCCCCTCCTGCCTGATGGAAGTTAGTAACTTCTACTTCTGTCAGGTTTGCCTGACATGAGCTATGTAGCACATCAGTGAAAGCTCAGTTTTTCCTGACATCAGAAGAGTTTCACAACCTTGCATGTTGGCAGTTCTACTCCCCAGCTTGTTTGAATGTTTAGGCCTCCAAAAACCAGAAGGAAGGTCTATTTTAGGATCTTGCCCTATAGCAAAAGAGTTCCATTTGTAGAGATGGATAGTCAATGGGATGAACACCTTCAAAAAGAGGCCAGGGCCAGTGGCTTCCCAACTGGATCATGAATTGGAATGTGGCTGGGATTTTCCTCATTTCAGATTTATCTCCCAGGCTTGGAGTGTCAAACTGTTGGTGGAAAGTGCCATCAAATCACAGTTGGCTTATGGCAACCCAGTAGGATTTCCCCTTGCCTTCATAGAATCATAGAATCATAGAGTTGGAAGGGGCCATACAGGCCATCTAGTCCAACCCCCTGCTCAACGCAGGATCAGCCCTAACCATCCTTATTTCCAGAGTGGAAATTCATTATGAATTCTCCCCTGTGAGGGATATCTCTTTTTGTATTGGGAACAGAGCATTGAACATATGCTGTTTGTTACACTATTCCTTCACTGGTTCTCTTTCCCCCTCCCAGCATCACCAATGCACATGTGAATCAATTAACCCCTGCAAAATAACATTCTTGGTACATTGTACATATGATATCATGCTTATTTCAGTGTGGTTCACTGCAGGTGCACAGGATCACACGTGTGTACTGGTAACACACCACATGAAAATGGTTAACATTAACTGTCAAGCCACACTAGAATTGCTTTTTTTGCAGTGCATTTGTTTACATGTGCTGATTGGCAATGTAGAGGGAGGGGAAGTTGCAAATGGACTGAATGCTGTGGCAGACCATGCACACGTTACTTCTGGGATTCATTTTAGAAGGGAAAGAGATGAGTAGGTTTTTATATCCCACTTTAATCTACTTTAAAGAGTCTCAAAGCAGCTAATGATCACATTCCCTTCCTTTCTCTACAACAGTCACCTCGTGAGGTGGGTGGGACTGTGAGAGTCCTGAGAGAGCTGTGACCAGCCTGAGATCACCCAGCACTCTTCATGGACCCATTATGCACGGGGGTTTTAGCGCACATTCGGGGTGGAATGGCGGCGACTAAAATCACGGATAACGCACGGAGCCGGCTGCAACCGGCTGCAGCTTCGGTGCATGCCGCCGAAAAAGCCGCGTCAGTGAAACGCGGAAGAAAGCGCAGCTTCCGGGTGAGCGGGGCGCAACCAGAAGCGGCGCCCGGATCGGCGCGTGCATAATCGGTTACTCTGGGTTTTGCCGCCGTCGCGCCCCGCCCCGTGCATAACCGGTATGCGTCGCGTCTTCCCCCTCCGCATTTTCCACGTGACCCGAAATCGCCGTTTCGGCGGCTGTGCATAATGGGCCATGTGGAAGACTGAGGGCTCAGCCCCAGTTCTCCAGATTAGAGGCTGCCGCGCTAAACTACTATACCATGCTGACTCTCTTTAGACATTCTAAAGTAGAATTATGGAGGAATAGAATGCAAGGAAGAGGGAATCCACAGAATGATAAAGGGATGGAAAGAGAAAATTGTTCACCTTGTTGATAGCAGTTTTATAAATTTAAGCATGTGATGGAGAAAGTGGCCACTGAGAACTTTTGTCCCCTCCTCCAAAGTAATAGAACTTGGGTCTACTCAGTGAAGCTAATGGGCACCAAATTAAGAGATTGCATTTTGTCACAGAGTTAATACATTAACTCACTGCCAGAAGATGTGGTGATATCCACTATCTTAAATGACTTTAAAGGAGCAGTTCAACAGATTCATGCAAGATAGGCTCATAAAAGGCTATTAGAATTCTACTCAGAAATAGTATATGCCCCCATATGCCAGCTGGTGGTAGTATCCTGCATTCTGCAGTCATGGACAATCAAAGTTCCTTAAAGTGGTACCAGGTCCTCAGACGTGGAGCTGGAACACAAGGTTTGCACCTATTGGACCAGTTCATCCAGAAAGGCAGTCACAGAATTATAGAGTTGGAAGGGATCTCCAGGGTCATCTAGGAGATCCACCCTTCCAGTCTGGCATTTCACCTCCTTCATGCTACCTTCTCACCCTGCATGGTAGAAGCCTGGTGGCTATCTCAGGGCTGATGGTGGTGAAACATGCCTTGCAGAATCTGGCAGGAGGGCCTCTGGAGTTGCTGGAGCCTTTTAGCAGGCACCTCTGCAGTGCTGGACTCTCTGGTCCTCCTCCGATATCAGCCTCAGCTCCTCATACTCTTTCCCTGAAGCCCCAGAGTCACTGGGTTAGTCAGAGGGGACATGACACCTGGGGGTAGAGCAATATCAGAAAATTCCAGGCTTTTACTTTTTCAGTGAACCTTCCAGGGCACCTATTTGGGTACTGGGAGAGCTGGAATACTGGACAGGTTGATCTGATCTAATAGAACTATCTTGAAAGAAAAGCTGAAGTAAAACGAAGCCACCCATCCTACTGGGCATATCCATGCCTCTGGGCTGAATTCTGTGTACTGCCAGCATAAGATGATGGTAGATCTATATATTTCTCAACCCCCATTCCCCTAGTGAGGCTTGAAAAGGCAGTGCCATTTACTCAGGGACCAACATTTGTGCTAAGGAATGCAGCATCATGCAGCCCACTGGTGTAAGAGGCAGTAAATATTATTCTCCCCAGAAATAAACAATATCCTGACTGATAGAACCCACATTGAAACAAGAGTTAGACTCATTGATGACTTCTGGGACAGAAGATAGAAGTTGCTATCCCTAAAACAAAAGATGAAATTTAGAAGAACAGAAGGACCATGTGTCCTATATCCTACCATCCTGCACTAAATGATCTCAGGTTGTGGGTATTGGGAATGACTATTCCTGAGAGCTTTTGTGAGCTGCTGACTGCATGCTAATATCACTTCCAGTAGATGGTGGAAGGTGAGATTGTCACTTTGCCAGCAACGTGGCCCGAGCCTCCCTCCTGCTCCTGGTGAGTACCCCCACCCTCCACTATTTGCCAGGAGGGAGCTGGTAACCCTATATCATGAAGCCATGTAGTTGGAACTCAGATGAATGCATTCCACTCAGTGTATTTGGAGAGCCAGTTTGGTGTGGTGGTTAGGAGTGCGGACTTCTAATCTGGCATGCCAGGTTCGATTCTGCGCTCCCCCACATGCAACCAGCTGGGTGACCTTGGGCTCGCCACGGCACTGATAAAACTGTTCTGACCAGGCAGTGATATCAGGGCTCTCTCAGCCTCACCCACCCCACAAGGTGTCTGTTGTGGGGAGAGGAAAGGGAAGGCGATTGTAAGCCACTTTGAACCTCCTTCGGGTAGGGAAAACCGGCATATAAGAACCAACTCTTCTTCTTCTTACTGCCCAAGTGAGCAAAAATAGTTTGAGTCCCTCTAGGAAAATAAACAAACACAGGAATGTCATCGCCTTTGCGGTATTTAATTAAACGTAATATATGAATAAATAAAGAGGAAGAGGTGAGCGGAAAGACTTTTAATTTTTTTCTCCTTGATCGGAGCAAAGAAAAAACCCATTACTTGTACTCCATCCTCATTAAATCTTCAGCTGTAAATAATGTCTGGAATGTTTAATACTAAACTCGCACCACAGCCCTGTACAATTCCAGAGCATCAAGGGGAGGGTGGGTGGGGGGGGGAAAGTTCATCCGGAAATGTGAATTGGCTCATAATGATATTGAATAGTGAACAAATGGTCTTGAATGAGACACAAAGGGAAATCAAATGTGCCATTTTAATAATTCAGTCCAGGTCTGTGACAGTGACAGGCAGGAGCTAGGAGAAAAGAGCAAACGAGGACATGAAACTCTTGTAGGGAGATGAGAAAGTGAAATGATAGGGCTGGCAGAAAATCAAGCTTTTCAGGCAGTCATTTGGGAGCAGAATAGGTTGTGTGTCTTGATGGGGGGGGGGGAGTGCTGTATCCAGAATGTCATCCAGGTCATGTAAAAGGTTGGAAGCCAGTAGGATGACAGATGGACCCAGGTCTGTGTAAAATCTTGCACCTCATTGCCTATCCCATCACCATTGGAAACCTATATGGCACCTTTCTTCCACATGTTCTGTGGAACCGCTATAGTCATCTCCATTCTATCTATATGAAACGAGGGATCTGGCATTTTAAATTTTGCATTGGCCAAAAATACATTCTCCAGCTGCCCTTATTTCATAGGACAACCCTAGTTTTCTGGTACCTGTGAGCACCCCCATCTGCAAGGTTGCTCTTCCTTCCTCTGCCTTTGTGCCTTTTCCGCTAGAGCTCCTCAGACTTCAGAATTGGGGGAGCTTCTCTCCCCCCCCCCATAGCACTCTGCTTCTCTCTTTGGCCTTGTAGTGCTTCCACCCTGGCCTCTGAGAAGCCTGCCTTTTATTTCCCTTTCTGATTTTTCTCCCACCTCCTCTGTCCTTGAGAAGCCAATCATCTACCCTTCTCCACACACCTAGTAGTCCCTAGGCCATACTTTTGTCTGGCCCAGCTTCACATATTTCCCTGGTCCAGGTGTTCCATTTTCCATGCCTGGAAGCCAATGCTAGACCAATAGGCTGATTTAGTACAAGGCAGTTTCATACATTAAGCCATAGGATCTTTTTTGTTTTAAGGTCTCTTACTGGCCATCTAGCCCAACACCTTGCTCAACAGATTAAATCTAGACTTAGCTAGAGATGGCTGCTGAGCCTCTCCTTGAGGTCCTCCAGCACGGGAGGGCACATCTGTGTTCAGATTTCACAGGCATGTTGGGGGAGGCTTTCCCCCTTTCTCTTTAGCCTTCATATGCCGTCACATATAAGGTCAAAGTTACATGGTGGGTGAAAGGAAGAGTTCATCCACTTCGTTACAAGAACCCAAATTCTTTTTCTCTCTTCCACCCTCTCAGTAGTCCAGCTCAGGGTAGTTAATTGCCGCCTGCAATTTGAAGTTGGTCCAAATACAATACCCCTCAATTTCTGAAATAAAAATTAATGTCCTCTATCACCCACTGAATTGGTAGAATAATTTGGATATGCAGGGATCTCCAACTCATTATGATCACCCTCAGTAAAACATTAAAATACAAGATCATGGAACCGAAAAGACATCTGTCTTGCATCTAAATATATCTCTTTATGTTCCGTGAACAATATGCATGTTTCATACACATGCCCATTATCCCCTGTCCATTGTTTCTGTGCTCATAAATATGCAGGCTACTTTCAACTTGCCAAACTCAACTTTATGAAAAAGCTTTCATATTGCATTATAGGCCTCTTTTCTAACATGGTTGTTAAGTGGCAGATCTCAAAGTCTCCTCATTCATGGCTCATTTCCCTAAAATAGGCACAAATGGGAAAGGAAGGTATTCAAGTTGAAATAGCTGGCACATGTTAATATAGCCGGTAAGTAGGATTTATGATTGACATCAATATACATGTGCTCAGTTTCTCTTAGTTGGATGGAGGGTCTGGGTTTACCTATAAAGAGAGGGCCCAGCCTGTCTGGTTTTTTAATTATCTTGGGGTCTCATTTTGCCTTCATCTTAGAAACAATTAAAATATTTCAAAATTAAATTTCATGTCATTTTAAAAAGGAGACTAAACTTTAATCAAAAGATTACTTATACATCTTTGATAGATGTATGAAGGTAGCATGGGGAAGGGAATTTCTTTTTCCAGAATTCAGTGTTAGATGATGATTGGAAGACATTTTGCTTTGAAAGGCAGAATGCAAACACATGGTTTTCATAGTAAAACTGACATAGGTTCTTTCCACTTCTGCAGTATCAAAATTCAATAGGACTATTCTTTGTACATTTGTACCCCATTTCTCCTCCATGGAGCTCAGGAGAAGTGCATATCATTCTTCCTTCATCCATGCTTACCCTAACAACAGACCTGTGAAGTAGGTTAGGTTGAAAGAGAGTGGTTGACCCAAGATTGCCTGCCAAGCTTCATGGCAGAATGAAATTTGAGCCTGGGTCTTTTTCAGTTCATTCCTATGCAGAGTGAATGGATTCATACTGGAGTAACTCTGCATCAGCCAGAGTGGTGTAGTAGTTAAGAGGGCCAGCCTCTAATCTGGTGAGCTGGGTTTGATTTCCTACTTCTATTCTCCATGCAGCCAGCTGAGTGACCTTGAGCTACTTACAGTCCTGTTAGAGCTTTTCTCACAGATCATTTTTGTCAAAGCTCATTCTCTGCTGTCCCCTTTTTCTTTTGCCCTCGATCACTCCCAGCATTAGGCTCTTCTCCAGGGAGTCCTTCCTTCTCATGAGGTGGCCAAAGTATTTGAGTTTTATCTTCAGGATCTGGCCTTCTAAGGAGCAGGCAGGGCTGATCTCCTCTAGGACTGACTGGTTTGTTCGCCTTGCAGTCCAAAGGACTCTCAAGAGTCTTCTCCAGCACCAGAGTTTATATATATGTGTACATATGTGTGTACAAACATATATGTGTATATATACACACAAACGGTTTTATTTGAAAATCTTTTTTGCTTGCTTTTTTGGTGATTTATTGGCCTTGAGTCTTAAGAATGGGTGTGCCAAAAATGTCAATGAACTAAGGTTGCTAGTGTCTGCACATTGACACAGAAGTAAGTAAGATCAAACTCAGTGGGCCTTCTAAGTATGTATGCAGAGGATCCAGTGGCACTTTATGTTATTTGCCTGTCTCAGCACTTGGGAGATTACGTGGGGCCTCTCCTGTCAAGAATGGATATTGATCCTCTTTCTCTCCTGGTCCAGAGCCTTCTTTTCTTGTCTCTCTACAGACATCTCCCTTGACATCTGCATAACATTTGTACTGATGTGCATCCTCTACTTTTTGTCATAAATAGCCACATTTAATCCTGACTTAAATCACATCTCCAAGCCTTGACACGTCCTGCCAGTACCCCATCTGTCAAAGTTGTCTCCATCTGAATAAATCTGTGTAGTTCCACAGTCTACCATGGGAGGTATCAATTTAATTGACTTCTCCTTCCAAGGAAATATTTTTTTTCATAACAGAGACATCAGAATGATCATCAGCTGCAAATCTTCCCCTCCCCCTCCCCCCAGCATCTCTCTTGTGGAAGAGAAAACAAAAGAATCCCTCAGGGATATGCTGGCAACAAAATCTAGCACATACGCCTGTCATTCGACCCTTTGGAAGGTGAATGAGGTAGATCTGCTCACAAAACAAAGGAGGCACTAGACAGAAGGGTAAAGGCCAAATTTTTATTGTTCCCCTGAATCACAACAAACTGTGAGTAGAACACAAAGGATTCTTTTAACCTTCTTGTTCCTACTGTTTTTAAGCAGCATATCCCCAATTCAGTTTTCCCTTTTTCTTGTGTGAATCCATCCCATGATTTTTACCATGTTGTTACCTCACACCAGTTTTTTCTCTGTGAGTTGTTCCAAAAGTATTTGTGAGGATAAATCAGTGCTATGTGTTATAAATGGCACACACTGTACATATGAATATTGTATAGATTGTGCACTAGAACACACAACTTGCATATACACTGCATCAGGATCTCCAAAAACAACAGCAAGCAGTGGAGAACCCTACTGTTATCAAAAACATATATTAGCATAAAGAGAAACCAAATTAGGTACATTCACTCATCTTTAATGCACACACCATAGGGAGATGTTCTAGCCCAGCTCTATGCCCCCTTCATTTGCATGGCAAGGATTCTCTAGGTCTAGGACATTCTGCTGGGCTTGCTAGTCTTGCTAGTTTTTCCCACCATAGGAAACAATGAAGGATGAATTCATTGAATCGGGCCCCTGCTCCAATCTTTTTGAAACTTGTTGCAAATGTTATGCCTCTGCCTCAAACCCTCTTCCCATCAGGCCACTGAAGATGCTCAAGCTAGATTTGTCATTGACTTTACTGGTCCCATGAGGTATAATGGAACTGAAAATATTTGGTGTTCCTGAATATTGCTGAATCCAAATATCAGTATGGGTACTGATATTTGGAGATATCAACAAATGCCAATATTGTTCAGATCCAATGTGCCCATACCTGAAAAATACTGTTTATTCCCCCTCTTACACATGCCTAGTGTGTGGCAAGGGTTGGTGGTTTCTGGGTTCCATACTCTTTTTGGACACTGCCGGGATCTGATAAACCATGAAGCCTGGCAGTACAAACTCATAGCTTCTGCCATGGATGCAACATGGAGGAGTTATAAAGGGCTGTCCCTGCCAAAATGATGGTTCTTCAGGGTGGCCCAGCAATGAGATTGTCCTGTTCATTTTGTGGCCAGCAGAGACAAAGTGTCTGCTCCAAAGTCTGTGTCTGCCATGGACCTTTCTCCCCAGGTAGAGATGGAAAAAAGAACTCTGGCTATGTTGTCTCAGAACCATGCCTGGTTTTGCAGTATTTCCTAGATGTGAGTCTTTAATGCTGGTTTGCTTGTTAATTCTTGCTATTTCATTTAGTATTGACTGCATACATTGGTTTTTTGACATTTCCTGGATATTTATTAGGTTTCTAAGAAAGTCTGCTGATATCAATTTGTGTCCCCATTTTCATTAATGGATGTTTAGTTTAGAGCACTTGATTTATTTCCAATGGCATTTTAAAAGGAATCAGTATGTGCTTCGGGAGAAGAATATTAGAAAGAGATTTGCTAGCATACCGTCATGGAATTTTGCCTTCTGAATGTTTGGAGGAATTGTATTGGAATCATTTTTCAACTGTTCTTTATTTATGCTTGCATGTTTATTTTATGTGCCATGTACTACTTCTATACTATGAAAGTTGTAGCAACTGGCATTATCCCCTGATCGACCTATTATTCCAATAATTTTAATATATTTAAATATATTTATTATTTTCAGTCTGTGTGCTCAAGGAGGTTTATTCCATATTTGTTTCCACCTTTGCTATACTCTGTTTGACCGTTTTTGCACTGGAGGCTTCATGCCAGGCTACAGGCTAGAGTTTTAGTAGTGGCAAATTGCCCCACCTCTTCCTGAACCCACACGGGGGAGCATTTGGCCTGGTGTGACTCATCCGCTCCTGATTTGTGTTCCTGCATAGGAGCTGGGGCAGTAAA
The DNA here is from genome assembly GCF_049243985.1 of Paroedura picta. NCBI lineage: Eukaryota > Metazoa > Chordata > Lepidosauria > Squamata > Gekkonidae > Paroedura > Paroedura picta. The sequence goes on from NC_135380.1 coordinate 18,426,917, forward strand.
GTTCCCAGTGTGGAAACGGTCTTTGAGAGGTTTCCTCCCTCTTTTTTTTTCTCGTTTTGCAATGTTCTCACCATGGCTGGTGGTAACTTTGGGTTTCCAGCTCTGGGTTAGGAAATACTTGAAGATTTGGGGGGATAGAATGAGGGGAGAGCAGACTTAGGGAATGGGAGGACCTCAGCAGGATATAATGTCATGGAGTCTTCTCTCTGAAGCAGCTGTTTTTGTCAGATGAACTGATCTTGGTTATCTGGAGATCAGTTGTAATAGTGGGAGATTTCCAGATGCTACCTAGAGATTGGCAATTTTAATAGTGACATCAGGGCTGTCGTGAAATGCCTAATGCCTGTTGGCACTCTTCATTTGCCTGTTGAAATCCTTTCTTTGCACCTATAATAACTGCACAGCATCAAGTACCAAAACTGAGCAGAGCTTTATTACAGCATAGGCTGCTTTGTTTCAGCAATATTATTGTATCACATGTTCTCAGGCCCTACCTGAGAACTCCCATCTCAATCAATAAGATAGTGGAGGGGTCACTAGTTGTAGAACTAACCATAGTGGGAAATGTAAACAGAAGGGCCCAGAAGCTGCCTTTAGAATGCTAGGCTAAGGTCCAAGAGCTCCAGGCTAGCTTCTCTTAAAATGTGACCTGTTCCACATGCAGTCAAATTAAAAGGAAAATCAGGAAGGTCAAACCTCTTTAGGATTCTTGTAGACTGTGGTTTTCAAGAGTAACAGAAGCTCAGCTAGGACAAGAGGAGACCAGAGTGGTTAACAAGTGGAGTGAAGAAAGGTGTGAAAGGCAAGAAGGCTTCCTTTATGGCATGGAAATCTAGCCAAAACAGGGGAAACTGAAGGGAACACAAATATTCGGGGGGGGGGGGGGATCCAAAACAAAATTTGAGGAGTGCATTGCTCACAGGGAACAAGAAAACAACAAAAAGTAGAACTTTTAAAAAATTGTACTAATCCATGTTATGAGAGAAACATATTGTTGATGTTGTCACTAATTGTACAAGAAAATCAGTCCATGAAATTAGCTCATGTCCAACTTTACATTAGGGTGACAACTGGCTGAATATATGCCTCTAACGATTGCTGTTAATTATGAAGTGTAGACTTGAGTGGGTCCTTTGTAAAATTATGAAGCAATTTATGCTCTTTAATATATTAGAGGAAGTTTCCAAAGTGGAAGTTCAGATATCAGGACAGATAATGAAGTAGGAAATTAGTTTAATAGTTGGAATGGAAGGAAGGTCTCTATGAGATGTCAACAACGGTGTTTCTCGATCAATAATAATGGAACATCTAAAAGCAATCTTTTTGTTAACTATTCCGTTGCTGGTCAGAGTAATAAGACAAACAATAGGTCAGGACTCCATTGGTATTTTGCAACCAAACTGCAGAATAAAGGGGGGGGGGGAAATCTCAGTGTGTATTATTTTTAATTAATATCTTCTCAAATGTTTAATCTGATTTCCAAAGGAAAAAAGTAACATTTTTCCCCGTCAGGTTTGCTATGGGAAAGGAAACAAAAAAATGCTTGCCATGTACAATGAAAGGAAACTGTTCTGATAAAACTTTCCCTAAAGGCAGGGCTTGCTCTAGTTCTCTGCCTGGTTAGCTCTGCTGTTTATCTCCTTTCTTATTTTTAGCCCAGGGATCTTCAGTGGGGTGCGAGAGGGTGATGTGGCAGGTGACACCTTTCCTGACACCCACCAAGTGGTTTTAGGAAATAGGTGGGGCCAAAGGTCATTTGTGCAGCAGGGCTTCTCATTGCCCACTGGACTTCCAATTAGCTGGGCACATTAAAATAATGGTTGCCACTTTGTTTTTTCTTCCTCTCTTTTCTCAGTGTGGTTTTTTAATTACTCCCCTTCTCTACTGCCCTTTGGCTTCTTCTTGATGTGTAGCTCTGCCTCCCACGGCGGCCATTTTGTGGCTGTGTCCACCACCTGTGTCAGAATTCCAGAGGTGCCCATTGGCTCAAAAAGGTTGAGGATCCCAGCTTCAGGCACTGAAATGTCAAAAGTTTTTATACCTGGGACAGCTCCTGAGCTGATGGTGTACCCAACCCCAAACAGGAATCCTGCTGCTCCCAGTGGTGGGACTAAATCTTAATTCTTAGATTGGGAACCGGATGACAATGACCATCTGAGAAGAGGCATTTTGTCCTTAAAAGAAAAAAGCTTGACTACCTTTTCCAAGCTGGCTCTTGCTGCAGTCTATATGTTCTACATCTGAAAATAAAACAATAATGCAAATGTATGCAGATTTAATCAACTGATTAAAATTCATATGATTACTCAGTTAATAAGGTTTTTAATAACAGGGTGATAACTGTATCATGGGTGATATAGGAGGTATCTGATAACTTTCCAGTATTTAGGTTCAAACCACTATCCTACAGCCATATTTCAACTGCATAGCAGCTACTGCCAGTGTCTATTTGGATTAAAACCAAAAAAACCAAAACAGTATTCCCAGCTTGTGTTCACCCTAGTAAATGGTCCTTCTATGCTGTGATGGTTTTTCTTTTTCCTATGAAAGGAAGTGACTGATATCTCAATCCAGGGGAACAGCAGGTAGATAAATGCATGATTGTTAATTAAGGGAACTGAGAACAGCATTCTGCTCCTGGGATTTCCTTTGAGCTGATTGTACAACACTTAATAAATCCACTTAGGGAATGTTACAGAGCTTATGGGAGGTTTTAAATAGCCTTGATTTTCCCCCCTGAGTTGTCCACCAACTTTTGCTATGCACTTAAAGGCAAAAAGCAGTAGCAATGGAAACTAAATAAATATAATTTTTAGGCAAGGCAGTCCACAAGATGTGTTGTTTGTTTTCCCCTTAAAAAAAATAGAGCACCTCCATGCACAAAATGGAAGCAGATAAAAAGAGAAATTTAAGTGGTATAGGTTTACCCCATAGGTCTGTAACCTCTTGAAATCAAAGGAAGCAAAGTTCCATCAAACACATGAAATGGAATTACGAGAGTGCTCAAGCTGCATGCACACAGTGGAATATGTGTTGCTTGAGGAAATAAGTTCACACTGAGCCCTTTTTTTAAATTTTAGCAAGCCAATATGAGTCCTTTATTGTAAGGAACTCCAGTGTAGAAAGGATAGAGATAACATTCTAAATTAACTACCTAAACTAGAATTGAAAGAAATGCAGGAAAGCATATCCTGTCCTCATGGTTGCAAGATAGGGAGAGAAAAAGAGAGAGTAGTAGCTGGAAGGAAGGAGTCCCCAAGAATAGCAATCTACACATCAAAGGGATAGCATCAGAGCAGTAGAATGGAAGGGATGAACAGATCTTGACCTATCTATCACTCTGACTATTGAGTCCCTCTTTGGAGTCTGAGGCTAAGTGAAGGCACAAAGGCCTTCACTTCCAGTGGCATACACATGCCTCTCTGTTGAGAAGAACTAATCAGAGAAAAGAAGCATGGGTAAGCCATAGTATAGAGATGTCATGTACTGATAGGCCTATATTTTACTGTAGTGGGAGTTTGTTTCAGTGTCTCCTTTTGTGGGCATTCACTCACCAAACTTCTGTGGCCTGGGAATTGCAAGCATGAAGGCTGAAGTAAATAGCTAAATATTACCCTGCACGACTGTGCCTTCAAGTGTGGGATAGAGAAGACAGGCAGGGGAACAGATGGGAATAGAAGCAACTCATTAGCTGACAGCTCTTGTTTACTACTTTATGTCCGGATGGTTTTGATTATATTTGGGTTTCGAAAAGTTAGCCTCCCATTCTTGCAGGTTAATGCTATTCTCAGACTTTCCTTAAACAACAACAACAAAAACTGGGTTAATTTTTTTAATTAAAGTGACTGAAATAAAAAAAGAGACAAATTGCCTTATAGATTATGTGGCAGGATATCAGTGTTCTGGTTACTGACCCTTTCCCATGAAGAGAAAGTCAAGAATTTCCACCTGTCCATATTTATTGCTATATAAAAGATTTTGTTCACTCTCCCACAGTAGACATTGATCATTGGTCTCGGGACTCTCAGTCTAAATTATTTAATCCAAGTCTTCTTTCCTGACAGCTTTAGCAACTCAGTTGTTTGTCTGAATGCACCCCAAAAATCCAACTAACCAATGCTGACAACAAACATAGTTGTGGGATGTTGACGTTACTTTTGCTTCACAGACCATTTGGAGAACGGAGATTGACTTTTAAGAATCAATAATGGATGCCTTTTGTTCATGAACAATTTGTTTTTGCTTTATGTTTGATTATTAATCATTCAGCAACTGAGGAAGCGTGTAAGAGCAAGGAAGTAAAACCATATTGGATTGTTTGAAATTTGGTCCCAGGCTGTTCTTCACCTAGGGAATGAATCAAAGATGACTCAAAAGAGAAATGGAATTTCCAGATCATTAGAGTCCTTAGTGATTTTTAGCCAGGGAAATTTGCAATGAAAGTCTCATGAGCTTAAAAAAAGAAAAGAAAAAAAAGTGGGGGTTGTATTTATATTTTATTTGAGACATGTTTCAAAATCCAAGGAGTCTTCATTAAGAACCAAGGCATGCATGTGGAAATAAGCTGCAAAAAACTTAAAGATAATTAAATGACTGTGGAAGGACACATAACTGGCATTTGTCCACTTGTATCTCAACAAGAGGCAGAACAAAGGCTGTTTAGGTTAAGTAGCAACATAGAACTCAAGTAGTCACATGCATTTTCCCAGAATACCTCTGAATACTATGCCATGCCGATGAAACATCAGTCAAAAGGAAAAACTCTTTCTATCTCCTCCCACTAAGAAGGAACAAATAAAATGGAGTCTGCATGAAGGTGGGGCGGAATGACAGTAGATATGGTAACAGAGTTTGGTTGGAAATCATAGGATACAACATCAATAGGAAAGGTTATCAGATATGAGGCTGCCTGAACGAGATTCCACCTGGGATCCCTATGTACACCAATTTGAGTTCAATGAAGGAAAAAAGGTGGGATATAAATGAAGTTATAGCTGTTGATGAATGAATCAAGGAATCTCTTTGAAGTTGAGGTTGAAACTTCTTTTCATTTGACCCATAGCCCATGCAAGACTTATGTCACTACTCCTAGTCCTTTGATGTGCCTCCTATCTTGCTGGTTCACATACGGCTCTGTGTGTGAGGGACACCAATATGCACCACAATACATGGATGCTAGATTTTCCATAGAAATCGCAATGATATGCCAGCTTTTGAGTAGGGATAAAATTGAACCAGTAAGTTTGCAAAAATCAAGTTGGAGTATTTTATTAAAACCTGGCTTGTCCCTTGTGAGAAAACAACTAGTTATTATTCTCCCTGCAAATTCAATCAATAAACAAACTGTGGTTACCAATTTGATGCCTGCCTAAATAGGAGGAGGGTGATTGACTGAAACAAGTGGCTAGGTCCACCATTTGATGCTTACATCCATCAAACCCTCTCATATAAAAAAGACAGATGACAGAAAAGGTCCTCTAGTTTTCCTGTACTGGCCAGGATCTCCAAGTCATCCCAGCCTTGTCCCAGCAGGGATGGGCCATATGGTGCAGGGCCAGGATTCTGAGGTGAGACCTGGGCTGATTCTGCACTTACTTTGTTTTTTCCGTTTGGATCCCGCTGAATTCAGATCAATTTGAACTCGGGTCTTCTTCTACCCTCCCCCCCCCCCCATTGAAACAGAAAGTGTTCTGCACTTGATTGGGAAAGTTCAGAACAGGGAGCGGAGCCAAGTGCAGCAGGAGTCTTTTTCTTTTTTTTTTCTTGAATGGGTGGGGGAAGATGATTGGAGACAGCAGATGAGGTGGAATAAATCCAAGAAGCAGATCTCTGCTGAGAGAAGGTAGGGCTTCTGGAGCACAGTCACTTTAAGACAAGCCTTGCAACCGGGAACCAAGAAGTCTTAGAATTGATGCCCTGGCTAATCAGTGAAGACTGCTTTGGTATGTCAGCATTGAAAGCATGATGTTGATTTTGCAAATATTGAGGCTTGTATCCACTTCTGAATATCGCGGCGGGAAATTAGGGTCACTCTGGATCAATCATGCATGTTACAGAGGAAAAATGTAAAGCACCCCAAATCAAAATGGAAATTGAATTCAGTGTAGGAGGCAAGGATTTCATTGGATTGGGATTGGGTAAAAAGCCCCGGGAGGACAACACCCTGGACTATTGCCAAAAACGGCCTTCTCCTTAGCTACACTCACAGTAGTGAGTCAAATTTCTATTGGATAGAATTTCTCAATGAGAAAGGAATTTGGGAATAAGATTAATCAGAAGTCTAAGACTCAGACTCTGTGTCAAGGGCCTCATTTGTTCTGTTATTATTATTACTAACCTGTACTCAGAGTATCCTGGTAGATTCAAATCCGGTCACTCCTTAGAGACCAACAATATTTTGGGGGTATACTTTTCAACTACTATGAATAATTCAATATATGATTACCACAACCTGGATAAGGTATGCAAAATATTGGAGATAATTGCTGTTCTGTCAAAACTAAGCAGGAAGGCAGAGCATTAGGTTCAGATTGAGATTTCTTTTATTAATTACTAGCAAAACAAGACAAGTGTATCCCTGTATGCCATCCATATGTTTAGTAATGTAACTAGCTTATTCTTTACTAATAATATATTACATGAAGGTAAAGGTAAAGGTATCCCCTGTGCAAGCACCGGGTCATGTCTGACCCTTGGGGTGACGCCCTCTAGCGTTTTCATGGCAGACTCAATACGGGGTGGTTTGCCAGTGCCTTCCCCAGTCATTACCGTTTACCCCCCAGCAAGCTGGGTACTCATTTTACCAACCTCGGAAGGATGGAAGGCTGAGTCAACCTTGAGCCGGCTGCTGGGATTGAACTCCCAGCCTCATGGGCAAAGCTTTCAGACGGCTGCCTTACCACTCTGCGCCACAAGAGGCTCTTAGTATATTACATACATAGGCATAATATATGCATAGATTTTCGATTTGCAGAACATACTAGAAATATCTTAAATTAAAATTCAAGTCTCACACATGGAAAGGTAAGAACCTTTCTGAATGCTTCAGAGGAGAGCGATGAGGATGACCTTGGGCCTGGGGACCAAGCCCTATGAGGAAAAGTGAGGAATTTGGAAATGTTCAGCCTGGAGAAAAGGAGGCTAAGAGGGAACTTGATTGCTGTCTTTAAGTATTTGAATAGTTGTCACTTAGAGGAGGACAGGGAAAGGGGTATGAAATGTCCATTTACATCAAAATGCACTTGGCTCATTAGGGGGAACAAATTTGATTGAATATATTATGTAACTGATAAACAGCAGAGTTTGCCTGGGATATTGGGAGGGGGGACTAACTGCAAAAAGCATAGTTTTTTTAATAGCTGTAAAGAAACCTGTGGCTTTCCACCTGGGATCCCTATGTGGCTGAGAGTCAAAATTTACCATTACAGTCATTCAGGCCAAGTTATATCAACAACATCATAAGAGACCAAAACAATATGGTCATTCAGTATAATACAGTTAAAATGAATCCTAAAGTAGAATTTAAAACCTACATAAAGCCTGTGGCTGAGAAACAATAGTGAAGCCATAGTGGTGTACAGAAAGCCAGCATTCTTGAGGCAAACTCAAATGTGACAAGGTTGAAGGTATCCCCAATCTCACTGGTCAAAATGATTGCTGCAGAACATCACAACTGTAAAGATATTCTTTGAGCTCATTCTGTCTGGTAGAGGGGAGAAATCCCTCTTGAAATAGAAACAAAACTACTGGGCAACATTTGCATTGCTTTCTGTCGGTATTTATGAAAGTTGCCCCATCTCTTATCCAGGTTTTATTTTTTTTTCCAATGGCTTGTTGGCAATTCTTTTTACACAGGGAAACTATGTGAAATGTTATTTTATCCTGGAAAAAGACACGCACATGCATATACAATACCATGATGTTACATATGTTGAAATCAGCATGCATGGGATAGGAGGGGCTGTGTTCATTGGTAGAACATTTCTTTGGCATGCAAGAGGTCCCAGGTTCTATATCCATCATCGCCAGTTGGAGGACCAGTTAAAGGTGGTAGGTGATATGAAAGACCTTTGCATGAGACTCTGGAGAGCTGCTGCCAGTCTGAGCAGACAATACTGAATGTGGTGGACCAAGGCTCTGGTTTAGTATAAGGCAGCTTCATGTTGGAGTGGGCATGAGCATGTTGACTCCCCACTGCCTGAGCTAGTACTATGGAAATCTAAGTTCCAACATGTATCAGGTACACATAAAATACCTCTTGAAACATGCATTAAGTATATCCCCATGAAAAAAGTACATTAACAAAAATCCTCAGCTATGGGACAGGAAGCTTGACACAGAGAACCTCAAGAAAAAGTCCAAAATGGAGTAAGGAATATTTGGATATTCATCCAGCTGCATTAAGTTGAGCCGAAGTGTGTGTGAATGACCCAAACCTGTTTTTCAATATTGAAACCAACTCTTCCAGACTTTCATCATTTCTTTCCAAGACCGCTAGCAATGGGAATGAAAGTGCTTTTCGACATAGAAAAAAATTGCTTCAGCTCTGAACAGGCTTTATTTGCCTAATCTCACTGTCTATGTAGCACCATCCCCATCAAATTCATAGCATGATTCATGGCTTTATTACCCAGCTGACCAGCCCAGAAAGACTGCCTTTACCCTAAACCAGAAGCATTTGTCCTCAAATCTGGTTAGATATTTATTCCTGTATAGTGTGCATGATCCCTGATAGACTAGAATCATGCTGGAAGAGAGAAAGAAAAAGATTCCTCAGCTGGGGTGTGTGTGTGTAGAATCAGCAGCACTTAGGGAAAGCTTTGTTAATGAGATGCCCAAAACTGAATATTCTCAGATTTCAAGGATACTCTTTAACTACATTTTACAGATAAAAACAGATTAACATTCATTATGTTTAGGCGAGGCTTTCATTAAACCCTGGGGTTTCTTGAAGGCAAGGAAGGGTTCCCTGGATTTTTATATATTTTTAAATATGTTAAACATTTAAACGGCCCACCGATTTCTCAATGGTAAAAAAGTTGGGAAAGGCTGGACTAGGCAAAAGGGAAGGTTGTAGAGATCAGAGTGAATTAGCATCTCTCTCTAAGATGCTGCAGAAATCAACTCTTTCAGAATACTGATAAATTTGACAAAGCATGTATTTTTTCCCATTTTTACATTTTTAATAACAAAACAATGCAGTAATGATTGAAATATGGAACACTAAATAATTTTGTCTTTCTGAAAAAAGAACAACAAATGTGCTTATTTACCAAGAAGGGAAATAGAAAGCAGTGGGAACAATAAACTGTTCAGATTGTATTAAAATTACCAATTTTAAGGATATGGCCGAGCATAACTTGGTACCTTCGTAAAGCTTTTCTGTCCCTTTCTGCACACACAAAAGAGAGATTTTTCAGCCCATAGAATTATGACAACAAGGAATTTATTGGTTTTCTCTCCGATGATTAGTTTCCATAAAAATATTGCTTCCTAATTAATCGCTTAGCCACTTCATTAGGTACTGTCAGTTTTGAAAAATGAAACAGTACTTGTAATTTCTTTTCTTTTCTTCTCTGAATAGTTTAATTTCTTTGTATCATTAAGTGATTGGGCTGTTTCCAAAACAATCATACCAAATATTTTCTCCACATGCAAGATGAGATGGAGCCCAACTTGTCTCTTTCAATTTCCATGAAATTTGAGCTTCTAATACCGACAAGGCGCAAAATAAGGATTAAAAGAACCCTGCAAGAGGAAACGGTTGCTTGGCCACCACCACCCCTCAAAAATGTGGACATGTGAGACAAGCGTGGGATTAAAGTTGGAACCAATGGAATTTGTGATTTCAGAAAAAAAATGTTGCTCTGTGTCTTAAATTCCATTGCAGAATGTATTGAAAATAAAGGTGGAAGGAAGGAAGGAAGGAAGGAAGGAAGGAAGGAAGGAAGGAAGGAAGGAAGGAAGGAAGGAAGGAAGGAAGGGGAAGGGGAAGGGGAAGGGGAAGGGAGGAAGGAAGGAAGGAAGGAAGGTTCATCCATTATCCTGTTAATGTCCCAAATTTAAGTACTGCTCTGTAGTTCCTCTCCTCCTCTAATGCTTTTTATCTGATCTTCCCCATCTTCTATATATACAAAGAGCTTCTCTATACTTAACAGGAAACTGTATCCTTTCAACCTATAGCCTTAAAGTGCCAGGGCCTTTCAAAATCATAGAGTAATTGCTCTTTCAGTTAAGTTCTTCTAAATTGACTTCCCAAGCTCTTCTGTCTCTGATTATGGGGGATGGATTTAAATTACTGCTTAAATTCTGGCATCACTTTCTCTTTCAGACCCCCACCATTTTCCGCCATGAGTGGTAGGAATTGTGCTCTCCTGAAATAACTACAATCTCACCCACACGGGCTGATTCAATGTTTCATATGCTCATCATGATAATAGGAATCCACATTCTACTATTCAGAAAGAGATGTGTGATTCTCAGTTTGCAGCATGGCTCGTTAGATTTGTGGTCAATCCCTGGTGAATTTTTCTTTGTTTCATTTGAATTTTGCTACAACATTTTATCATGGCTACTCTGCTACTTCACTGTGGTGAGGAAGACTATTAAGGAGGAATGAGTAGGAAAGAAAGGAGGAGAAAGATGGCCAGCCAGCCACCAACATGTTCCTATATCACCCAGTTTGGCATACACAGTGTGTGCATGAAGCTTCCTCACATGCAGTTTAGATTTAATCAGATATCATATGACATGTATATGCACCGTAGATGAGGCAAGTTGGATGATACAAAGACATGGGAGCATTAAGTGGTATTAGAAGTAAAGTTGGCATGCCAGATCAGCTAGAAGTTACACAGACACAACCCTCCATTAAACACAACCCTTGCCATGAAGCAACTGGGGAGCCAATGACATTATTTCAAAATTAGCACAGTGTGTTCTCTGTAACCACCTCCAGATAGTGATTTTGTACCCAGTGAAACCATTTAAAGATGAGCATTGAGAATGAAAAGTGAGATTGATGAGCTGGATCCAAAGACTCTCTTCTGCTAAGTGAGTGTCTGCCTCCTGTTAGCAGAAGGAAGAGTGTGGCTATAAACAATTTAATCCCGAGGAAAACTCTGTTCAGAGTCCCAATACAAGAGATGTCAAACACCTGAGCAAAATTCAATCCTTCAAAACAACGTTTTGCATATTGCACAGCATGATGTGATCTAATGGTAGAAGATACAATACCCAATTATGCTTCAGTGCTTTGTCACTCAACAACAGCCTTCCAATCAGTTTTTGGTGGCCCGTCAATACGTACCTTATTACGGTTCGACTGATGGTACATTTCATTTTAACAATAGCATTTCATATGACCCTGGTAATCAATAGTGAATTTCCATCCATCATTAATTCATCATCTTTGCTTTTATGCCTTCTGATTGAACGACCTGGGGAAGTGGGGAAACAATGACAATGTTCTACTAAAGACTTAAATTAGCTACAGCAGCAAACATCCCAGAAGAATAATAGATGAAAAAGGAAGAAACTAAATTTGAAATGAATCCATATGCGGTTCTCTCGCTTGTTAATTATCTCCATGCTTATGTTCAAGCTAACAAGAAATACTTCATAAGTTTTTCAGAGAAGGACTTAATGATTGTTGCTTTACTCTGAAGCTAAAGGGAACAGGGCTTCTCAAATTTGTATTTTAGTGGGGTTTTTAAATGTTTGATGAATGAATATTCACATTTGCACCGCAGAGACTATTTGCACGCAGCTCAACTCTGACTTGGATTTTTCCATTTAAAATTGGACTAACTAGTGCAAATATCAGTGTGATTAGATCAGTGAGTACAAATGTTATACAAAGACAAAGCAGAACATTTCTGAAACTGAAGATGAGCAAATGTTCTCCTAGGTGGTTCATTTTTAAAATATATGTTTATAGTTTTGTCAGCAGTTTTGCTTCTCCTGTTTTCACTGTTGGTTTTGTAGATATGTATATATGTACATGTTTTTATATCTTTGTATTTATTGATATAAGAACATAAGAAGAGTCTTGCTGAATCAGACCAGTGGTTCATCTTGTCCAGCATCCTGTCTCACACAGTGGCCAACCAGTTCTTCTTCAGATCCAGCAACAGGGCATAGAGGCAGAGGCCTTCCCCAGGTGTTGCCTCCTGGCACTGGCAAAGGTTAATGGCTTCTGAATGTGGAGGCTCCTTGGCCACTGAAATCTGTTTAATCATCTTTTAAAACTGCCTATGCTTGTGCTCATTATTACATCATCTAGCAGTGAATTCCATATCTTTATCATTGAGTGTATGTCAACATGTGTCAGCTAGGTATAGGGATATCATTAAACATGCAGTAGGTGCTTGACCACAAGGACCACCTGTGGGTCAAGTAGATCCACCCACTTCAGTATGGTTGGCCTTAAGCAGTAGCCCAGCCATGAGTAGTGATGATGGCAGTTTACTGTAGGAGAGAGGGAAGTTTTGAAATAGGGCAGTGTCCCTTGTGGGCAGCCAAATAAATCTCTGCAGGATTGTCTCCTTGTTCAGGGCACTGCTCAAGATTTTGGAGAGCTTACGATGTCTGATTGGTTAGACAAGACTGGAGAGCTATGTAAAATGGAAAAGCTAACTAACTTAGTAGACAAAGACCTTTTGATGAATGGGAGTTCACAATCCAGAGGGTATAAAATGTGGGTCCTCAGCCAAGGCATTTAGCATGAGCAGGGCACTGGGTGACTCAGAGCTCTGACTCCACCTAACACCCAAACGTCAGCAAGGGAGAGATGTTCACATTCAGAATAAGTAATACATTAATGTCTTTTGCTTTTAACGAGTTCCCCTCCTCTCTGTCCAACTGCCAACAGTGGAAAGACTGTGGAGCTGAGCTGAGCAGAAGGTATAGATAACATTCTGATCCCATAGAGCAGAATGAGTACTCTGTAACTGGCAGCCAATAGTGCCTTTAAGATTTGGAGGGGCCCTGTTGGTGTTTCCAAGGCTAGAGAATTCTGCCCGCCAGTTGCTTTGAAGTTTTGTAAACATTTTAATTGAGTGGAGACAGTCTGTCTGGAAGTGTACCCATTCATGAAGGGCCACAAAGCACCACAAAAGCTTGAAAATTCATGCCATTCAATGAATAACAAACAGGGAACTGGCCAGGATTTATGAACTTTAGCTTGTGAGCTGGTTATAGCCATCTCTTGCGGAGGCTGAGTGATAAAACTGGCTGGTTCCAGCTCAAGAAGTGAACTAGGCCACTAGGGATGAGAAGAAGCTCATCCCTACTCCCATCGGGTAATGTGGACACGCAGTTTTGCTAGTGCTTGCTGTTTTGTTGACGTTCCATACGAATCGAATCTTGCCTATTTCCACCATCGGTCAGATGACATGAAAACTCTGTGGAACTGGGCTCTAAATCCATCTGGTTTAATTATTTTTGCTGCTTGACAGTTTCCAGTGTGGCTTACTTATAAGATTCAGTCAAAACTACTGGCCCATGTCCAGCAGCAGAAAAGTATATGGATTAATTATAGACCTGACCACCTGCTTCACCCAACGCAAATGCTCTGAATTTGTAGCTAATTTGAAATTGGCAGGCTCAATTCCTGTGAATATGGAAATGGGGGTGGGCTTGTAGAACACTGCTTTAAACCAATGTAATAAATTCCAAATGCTCTGTTCAATATTCTGCAAAATAGATTGGAAGCTGAAAATGAGATTTTATTCATTAAATCCATGTACATCTCTGGAATGGAAAGGGGGAAAGTGATTAAATGCCATTCATGCACACCAAACAGTCCCTTCCCTTGGGCAATAGTGCTTTATAGAACAGATGTTAAAGGCCAAGACACATAAAGATTTCAGCAACAGAAAGTATGCATTTTGAGGTTATTAGCTATTGTGTGCAAACTTCTGTTTCTTTTCTTTTATTGCCTGTTGCAGTTACTGTACTAAGAGTAGAGGGATCCAAGTTAATTTCCCAATTCCCTAAGAAGCTTTTGGTGTGGCACAGACTCTTCTCATTCCTTCTCATTTCTCCACTTGCATTAAAATGGTGTTTATTGGCTCTCCCTTGTTCTTCTTCAACATATTCATTAGGTTGATTGAAACCAGCCCACCAGAGATACACCTTTTCATGAAAATGGAAAATGATTAACAAAAGTCATGGAGCTCCGTCAACACACGTCCCGTATTCAACAAAGCACCAGTAGATTTATTGTTTGCCCTCCAGTCTTTGAGGCACACACCAGCACCCTAAGCTCAAGGACATTTGGACTGATGCTCAAAGATGCATGAAGTTTACAACCATACTTAGGAAAGAATTGAAGTGTTGGCTAGAGAGAAGTTGAAGAGCACCACTGAAGCATACAAGAGCCATACTGTCTCATCCTTCATGTAGTGTGTAGCCCTTAGGTCACCACCAACCAGAGACGAGAATGCTCCTGGATCATACCTGACAGCTGGACTAACTGGGTTGCCAAGGCTTGAACTGTCTGAGCCCTCTTAAGTCTCTACAAAATGAACCCTAGGCAGAGAGTGTTGGCATATCAATAAGTAAGGATCTCTTATCTCCAAGCAAGTATTTGAAAGCTGTTATAGGACTACACTTTCTTTGCTTGTATGGAATCTTCTCTAAAACAATTATCTGTCCATCTGTTTATTTATATCCCCCTTTCCCCCAAAAAGTATCCAAAGCAGCTTACAAGAAAAAAATATATAAACCAGTGCACATTAAACAAACAAATGAAAGCACACCTCCAGGGTGGTCCAAAAATAACTGGATGTCCGTATTGGTTGTGGCTCACAGGCTGTGAGCCACAGGACAAAGAGCCAAAGAACTAAGAGCCCTTTGGCCGTGCCATTCAACTCACCCTCAGCTCATGCCTTTCAGTTGTTGACCTTCAGCTCACATCTCCAGCTACATCCAAGTTTCAGGAAGGTATGTAAGACCGAAAGGGGGGAAACAACCCTCAGATGTTAACAGCTGGCAAAGGAATTCCTCACCTGATTTTTTTTTTCTTTTGCCCATTTATGACTAATTGCCGATTTTATAGGCCTGGTGTCCCTTGATATGGTGGCACCGTACCTTTAGCTCCTTAGGTGGCCTTTGAAAGTGAGTTGAAACACACGTGGCTTTGCTGAGTTTTGTAGCTCATTTTCCCAGCCACCATGCTTTTCTAGCATCCGGGCTGCTGAAAGCAGACCCCTGAAATTTGACTCCTTCTGCTGCCCTTTTATGGACCCCGCTGAACATCCTCAGATTATCTACGGTATCTCAGAAGTCATTATTAGGCTAATAACTTCTGATGGGCATGTTTTAGGAAATAATGTCAATTATAACCTTGTAGAACTTCGTTATTTCAGTCTATTACCCACAATGAGTTATTCTCGAACAAGGAGTTCAAATTGATAAAAAGCAAAGGAAAAATCAATACTTGAGATTGTCGAGATTAATTGGGGCTCTATAATGGATTCCCCTCCCCCCATACACACACCTTGAGGCTTCCAATAGCTTTTGCATCGTGATAGCTGAACGGGTAGGTTTCCTGCTGCCAAATGTGTGGCTGAACAGAAGTCAAACTTTAGGAGAGCTGTATTTTTTGCATTAAGATTTTTAATATTTCAAATACACAGACCTGCCAAGATAAATGAGGACTCATGCAGGTACTCAGTGGGCTTTGTCCTAAAGAGGGGTGGGGGGTGGGGAAATAGCCAATGTCCTCAGTGGAAAAATGGAGTAACTAGTTTGTTATTATTAAAATTACATTGTGGTAGGAATAAGAAGTGGGTAGTGTTGTATGAATGTCAGCATTTTGACAAGCCATCCTTCTCCTAAATTGCTTGCAAGAGTAAGGAATTAGAGAAATAAGAAAACGATGGAAGACTGCAGTGGAATCTTGATTGGCAGCCATTCAGCAGAGCTTTGGAGAGGCCTTTCAGTGTGTGGCAGATACAACAACAACAACAACAACAACAACAGCTTGTTTTCTCCCATTTAATATTGATTTATATTAATATTGATTTATATTTAATCACCATCCCTCACAGACTAAGGCCATCATGGATGTTGGGCTGGGGGCATAGATTCAAACCTGGTAGAGGGGACATAACTCCCAGCCTCCTCTCAAATACACATTCAAAGAAACAAATTCACAAACATGCACAGGACACCATCAGAAGGATACAAAATGGGCCCGTTGATGCAACAACACTACAGGACAGGTGACATTTATTAAACACTATTTTCACTCTCACAAGTGGCACACAGTGAAGCCGAATAAAACTATACAGCTCGTAAATGCAGCTTGCATTCTGCATGTCACCTCCCCCCCACTTCAGAGTTATGGGAGGTGGAAAATTTCACCCTCTCCTGTAACATGTGGATTTCTGCCTGTTGACTAAGCACTGGAACGATATCCCGAATGCACAAGTTAGTGAGACCCAAGTGCCTTACATACATGATGTCAGAACTAAGAGTAGAAGCAAATGAGTCAAGTGTAGTGAGGCATATTTCTCATTAAACAGAGCAACTGGAAGCAGCTTTTGGAAAGGTGAGCTCATTTATCAAGTCTTATAGATGACACAGATGCTGTGTTTTATTACCTCCAGGGCCCTAGGTAAAATCAAACAGTTTTTGCTGGGTAGTGCTGAGGAATCCTAATTTTGTTCCGGGTAGTGCTCTATCTACTATCTTGAATGAATGCATCTGGCCCATTGGGTTTGTTCTGTTAAAGCAACAACAATGCTCCGTGTGACCCTCAGTCTGGAGTTCTCATTTGATTTGCAAAGCATGTGACCACTTTTTTTGGCTTGTCCAACATTAAGTTAGGAAGGGTTGACTGTTGAATTCTTAATGTGAAAAGATACAAGCGGAGCTCAGATTTAGAATGACCCACACTTGCAAAAATGGAAGAGCCTGAGAAATGTTGTGATACTAATAGCAATGATGTCAGTCGGCTGTACTGCTTAGGGGATATGCCAAGCAGGTCTATTCAGAAGAATCTTCTATCGTGTTCAATAGAATGGGTACAAATTACCCCTACTGGTCAAATTTGAAAGGGCCCCTAAAACTCCTTCTTGTCCCCAAAAGCAAAGAGAGAAGAAAGAGAGCTGTTTTTATACCCCACTTTTCACTACCCAAAGGAATCCTAAAGTAGCTTACAAACGCTTTTCCCTTCTTCTCCTCCAACATATTGTGAGTTAAATTGGGCTGAGAGAACTCTAAGAGAACTGCTCTGTGAGAGCAGTCCTAAGAGAACTGTGACTGGCCCAAAGTCACCCAGTTGGAGAACTGGGGAATCAAACCCAGTTCTCCAGATTAGAGACTGCCTCTCTTAAACACTACACCAATTATACAGTTACAGCTTTCATTGAAGAACGTGGCTGGCCCAGGGCATTTTCCCACTCATCATCCACACAAGAAGTCCTGACCCAATAGAAATCTCATGTAGCATTCAAAAATGAGATGGGGACAAAGGCATCCAGCCAGTCAGATAAGTGTTGAATGGACTTGGTTTTAAGATAGAGATGCTTATTATAAATTTTACCTATCCATCTGTCTGTCTGTCTGTCCGTCCGTCCGTCCGTCCGTCTGTCTGTCTGTTTCTTTAGACTTTTATTCCATCCTATGTCAACCAACTCTTATTTGTGTGTAATCAAGGGAGGTCATTGTGTATAAGACCATCGAGTCAATGTGACATAAAATTGGGTGACATTTGGTGGCATAAAATTATGATGCATTTTTTCCCTTAAATTTTGTTTGGCTTTGATTTTTGTTTTAACGTTGGTCTGAAATATTTTTATTTGCACCCCTGGAAAGTATAAATATACTGCCTTGAAATGATCAGAATTTAACAACACAGGGCTTTTCAGATTTAAAAAAAATCAATCAGTACTGTGGAAGCTAAAAGGGAAAGCAAATATTTCCTTCCCATTGTTTTATGCTTCCTACCGGCTGCTTTTTGGAAGGCTTTTGGATTTGGCAGGTTCTGATTATATCCAGCCATGAGACTCAAAGGGACTTTCTATAATTTTAAAAAACTCCCCCATCCCACCCCCAAATCTACCATGTGAATAAAGTGTCAAAAGCGTCTCTTCTCGTTGAGGTATCGGTGTGCTGGCACTGAACATGTAGGCTCAGTTGGATAGAGAGTAAATGATTTTTTTTTTTTACAGATAATGTGCTTTTATGATCTAACAAAAGAAGAAGGATCGTCTCTGAAGAAAAATGTCCTTTTTGTCTTCCTTTTGTGCCCTTGAAGATTTTTGTGGAATCCATCAGAGGATAAAGAATTGGGTGTCACACGGGGGAAGGGGGAGAGGAGCACAAAGACGGAAAAGTATAAAAGAGGCCAACCAGCCTTCCAGAAAATCCCTTATCCAGCACCATGTCTGGGAGGCATCTTTCAACCGAGGGTATTGTGCTGAAGTCCAAAACACCCCCGTCCCTGCTTGTCTCCTGAGATTCAATAGAACAAAAGCAAGTTTGCATTTTCACTGACTCGGCCCTTTGGATCATTCCCAATTTCTCCCAGGAGAAATGGCCATGCAGGTAGTTTCTATTTCTGTTCTACAATTGGCTTTAAACACCATGGGCAAAATGTATAGTATCATTTTCAACTCATCCGAGGGCAGTATTTCTGTTTGAAAGGGGGCATGCCATGTTTAACACGGTGGAGTGACTAAAATCTAGGGTTGGATTACATCGAAAGAAGTGGGAATTCTGAGGTGTAAAATGACGCTCACTGCAAGGTGGAGGGATGTGATTTTCTGACTGTGCCCCAGTATTTAAAACTACCTGCAAATAGGCAAGAGAGAAGAATGAAGCTTCTCTCTCTGCCATGCTAGCTTGCTTCTTGAAGGATGCTTTTTTGTTGGGGGGGGTTTGAAAAATTGTTACCTTTGATCTGAAGGTTCTACCATCAATAGTAGTGGTCCCCAACCACCGGGCCGTGGCCTGGTGCTGGGCCGCGGCTCCCTCTCCCCGCCCCCCCCCGCAGTAAAAAGCTTCCCAGGCCGCAAGCTTGTGGCCCGGCAAGCTTCTTACTGTGGGAGGGGGGGGAGAGGGAAGCAGGGCCGCACCCAGGCCGCACATGCACACATGCGCCATGTGCGGCCGAAATCGCGCATGCACCGCACTTTTGCACATATTTTTTGCGCGTGCACTTTTGCGCATTTCAACCCCCCCCCCCCCCCAATTTAGCTTGACTTCTCTCCCTGCCATTTTGTGGTTGTCTCTGCCTGTTGTGGCAGCCATTTGGTGGTTACACCCATACCCAGTGCCAGAATTCCAGGGGTGCCTGCCGGTTCAAAAAGGTTGGGGACCCCTTCCCCTCACAGGGCTCTTTGCTCTGCGGTTTTGAATCGACAAACAAACAAATAAATAAACCTTCTAGCCCAACAGTTCTATGGCCTCTCTCTACACTTGTCATGGAAATGAAATGGAACCTGTTTCTTTCAGTTCCTTTGGTGCTAGCCAGCAACCTCGCTGATATGTTTTGAACGAATTAAAATTTCTGAATGATCTTCAAAGGTACCCCCCGGAACCTCACATCTCACAAAGCTCCCAGGATACTCTCTTATTTCATATTCCTTATATCCTATGATACGCTTGAAAATGCACAATTTCAACCAATTTGAATAGTTTCATGTTCAAACAAACAAACAAACAAAAAGCCCAGCAGACATGTAACTGTTAGAAGCGATCCGGGCTGGGTCTCTGCTGTTGTATTCTCTTTACTCAGCAGAAAAGATTTCTGCACATGAAAACAGGGAATTGTTCATCTCTTGATGCAATGAAACAGCCAGTCTGCTTCACTTCCAGTTCAGCTCCTTCCTTTGTGCTTTGGTGTTTAATATAATAATGAAACTCTCAACGAGCTGGTCTGTGTTTTCTTCCTTAGCAGCAGAGACATGTGAGATTTGAGTCTACTAAGGAAGATGTTGTTTGCATGCAATTAATAAAGATCCTCAAGATGTTTCAATTCGAGCTGGCATCACTAATCTGCAGACTTAATCAGTATTCTTGCTGAAAATCTACAGAGCTGTTCACTTTACTTCAGTAGTTCCTGCTTTGTTTGGTTCACATTTGGGTTAATTGTTTATTAATATGTCTTTAGCTAATGCTTTGGCCCCGTGGGGCTGAAGTCAGGATGGGGCCAGTGGCACTGCGCATCACCCTTCCTGGAGCACCATTCTGCCTCATCTAAACTTATATGTTTAAACCAATCCTTTCATTTAGGCCATTTTTTTTAGATGAGGGTTGAAGTAAAGGTGGAGTCTGTCTCCCTGTCTCCTGAGAGAGTTGATCTGCTAAATCCCATGCTTGTTGTGGGGTTTTAATAATCCGCCTTCCAGGAGGGAATATAAGTGCGAAAGCAAAAGGTATTTTCCAAAAATATCTGATCTTTTGTATGAGAAACATGCCATTTAAAAAAAAAAAATTCAAAAATGAGGTTATATTTTTGCAGTAAGAAATTTTCAGGTGAAAACAAGTGCACTTTAGTTATTATGACTATGTGGACCAAGGTGCTGAAAGGGGAAAGCGGTACCTTATAGTTGTGAAGACTCTTGCGAGTCCCTTGGACTGCAAGGCATACAAACAGGTCACTCCTAGAGGAGATCTGTCCTGACTGCTCTTTAGAAGGCCAGATCCTGAAGATGAAACTCAAATAGTTTGGCCACCTCATGAGAAGGAAGGACTCCCTGGAGAAGAGCCTAATGCTGGGAGCAATTGAGGGCAAAAGAAGAAGGGGACGACAGAGAATGAGGAGACTGGATGGAGTCACTGAAGCAGTCATTGCGAGCTTAAATGGACTTTGGGGAATGGTAGAGGACAGGAAGGCCTGGAGGATCATTGTCCATGGGGTCACGATGGGTTGGACATGACTTTGCAACTAACAACATCGTTATGAAAGTCAGCATATTTATCCTGAGAGGCGATGCCACTGCTCCTCACCCCAGTATGTGCATTAACTAGGGCTGTTTTACTACTAATTTGATCTTCAGGCCACATTCTTCTCCTGGTACCTTCTTTCAAGATTGTATCTCAACAGCTAGGTGACGGGGTTTTTCTGTGGGAGTTCTATTCTTCTGGAATGGCTTGTGAGAGTGGCTATAGAAAGCATCAGGAAGTTATAAGGCATTTGGCGTAGGATTAATTATTTCAGGCTAAAGTTTTATCATGAGTGTTTTTAACCTGTCTGTCCTGTTTAATTTGTTAATGGACTCCTATATTATTTTCATTGATGCTTTGTTAGTTATTTGAGCCTAAAGATATATGGTAGGATATAAATATGTTACATCAATAAATACCTGGCTGCCAGCACTGTGGATGGTTTCACTATTATCATCCCTGCTTTTTCAACTTCAAATTCTCTTTCAATTTCACCTCTTGCTGGTGCAAATTGGACCCATGAGCCTGTGTTTCTATGCCATTTTTTGTTTCCTTTCTCCTGTAATAAAAACACATTTTAAAAAAAATCACTGCATCAATAAAGCAGTGTGATACGTCTATTATTCGGCCAAGATAGGAATTTTGTATTGTAAAAGTACAATGTGCAAACTGCACCAATGGTAAAAAGTGGACAACTTAAGATTGCTGACAAAATAGAAACAAATATTAAATGAAACAAAATAAGGGACATTTGCTTTTCAGTAATCATCAGAGAATGAGGTGGCTGGATGGAGTCACTGAAGCAGTCGGTGTGAGCTTAAATGGACTCCGGGGAATGGTAGAGGACAGGAAGGCCTGGAGGATCATTGTCCATGGGGTCACGATGGATCGGACATGACTTCGCACCTAACAACAATAACAAATCATCATTATTGAACCTTGAGCCACATAAGCTTTGCTGTAGCTGGGCCTTACTGAAACTGCTGAAATATTCACTGCAACTAGAGATTCAAATCTCATCTAGGTTTATTTCTAACTTGGGACCTGGTAGTTTGAGAGTGCAATATATTTCAGGATTCCACAAAGCAGATTTATCCAGATCTCATGAGTACTCAAGTCCCAAAAGGCTAAATGTCCACAAAATGTAATAATCAAATTATCTTTCTCATGGATATGTAATAATCAAATAATCAAATGTAATAATCAAATTATCTTTCTCATTCAGTTCAGCCTGGTAGCCACGAGCCACATGGCGTTCATCCACAGCCAGCAACTGTCATCAGGACAGAGGAGGAAACGAAGACATCCCACAGTGGATCAGTCATTTCCCTGAAATTTCTTCCCACATTCATCACCTACAGATGAATATGGGGGGCCTGGAGCAACTGCTGTGCTTACAAACTAGTCTCTGTGTTTTGAGTAACAAATGACATTTCTTTGTTTCTCTGATTCCGACTGTAAAGAATAAGGTGACCGGATTGTCCCACTTTTGGAGGGACATCTGGGGGCACCTGGCAAATTGTACTTATGTTGAAATTTAAATATATATATATTACAATACTATTTTTGCGTTCTATGCATTCTATGAAAATTTTTGTTGATTCATATAGACCAAATTTTTAATCAAGAACCCCCCCCCCCCCCCCGGTCAATGGTGTCCCGCTTTACCAATGTTAAAATCTGGTACCTTAGTTAAGAACCTCCTTGCACAAAGCAGAAGAGATCCTCAGATTGCTGTGTTTTTGCTTATCCTTTGCAAATATATTAACTTCCCTGGTGGTCGTTCCAGCACAGCTCTTTGAGAATTGGCACCTGTGTGCTCCACCTTTAATATGCATTTCTCATTTTAATCAAACCTCTGTAAACATTAATTCCTTGAAAATAATAATCAGCATCAAGAGATGCATTGGCAGGCACATGGATAGTGAATTAAGATGCTTCCCTTTCGCCAATGCTAATCTCTTCCTAATTAGTCCCTATTAATATTATGCTGCAGACGACACCGTTCTTGTTTTTTAACTACCTTGTCAGTAACACAAAAAAAATCAAATTGCAAACAAAGGGGATCCATACGCAGCCTAATCATTTAAGCCTCCATTCTCACTATTTTTCATCAACAGCTCCCACAATCATTGGAGGACTAGAGATGTTATGGTTGAGAATTATTCTTTTACGATGATGTGCAACCCCCATCATTGCTGGCCACCGTCAGAGGGTTTCTTTTCAGTATAATAAGGAAGTCATAATTGTAAGGCTGAAAAATGATCCTGTAACCATTGAACTCCTTTTCACATGACAAAACATTGCAAAAACTCATCTGGATGGCATTGACTCAGAATCAGTATACAGATTGACAGGGTTGAAACAGGGATGTGAACTTGTCACTCACAAGATGAAGGAAACAACCAGAACTGAAATGCCCAACTCATTGCAGTCCCTTGTGCATGAGAAAAAGAGGGGAAGGAGGAATTATGACTGGACAAATATGTGCAGTATTGAAAAGGAACAGGAAGCAATGGGATTTTTGCACACACAAAAAAGAGAAACTAAAAAGGGAAACAATGGTACATTTATCAGTTCAACCACCACCACCCCCTCCTGGTGCTGAAAGTGCCACATTCTATACCTCCTTTGGGATAAGCCAAATGCACCAAGACAAGCTTCAGTTAATGTTACTGGGTGGGTTTTCTTTTGCACATAATATACTGAACAGTGTCATGTGGACACTTCTGAATCTCAGAAATTATCTCTTTAAAAGCCAATTAATCCAGCAGATGTCTGCCAGATGTTTGGAATTAATCCTTCTGTTTATGAAATCGAAATCATGCAAGTTTACTCAGGGTTAATCTCACTGAGTTCCACTGAACTCACGCCTTGCTTCCGTACGCCTCAGATGTTCAGAGAGTGGTGGGGAAGAGACATGCATGGTTTGGCTGTGTCTTCCCTCCAGCAGCAAGGACAGCCACCACAGTACTTTAAGTGAGAGGGGGCTTTTCTGTTGCCTCCCTGTAAGCCAGTGGTTAGGCAGGAGGGGAAAGCTTTCCCCCCTCAAAAGGAATGCACAGGGCCACAGACTTCCCTGCATTGCTCTTGGAAACATTTCCCTCGCCTCAGTCAGGGGCTGTTAGAGGCTCCCTTCATAGCAGGCCTGAAGGGAAGGGTGGGTGGAATCCCAAGCAAGAGCAGCAATTGGCCCTGAGGGGGGGGAATTCCACCAATAGGAGGCTTCGGAACCCTCAACATGATGTGAAAAGTCTTGATTTTGTACCTTCTCATGGTCTCCTTTAAAAATTCTGAACAGGTTTCTTATCCTCTAAGGGAAAAACAGAACACATATTCCTTGATGTAGAGAATTCTGTAATAACTAGATCCCCCCTCAAAGGACTGTCTATGTTTTTTTTCCCCCTAATCCAAAAATTCTGTTGAATTTCATTCCTCTGCCTGTCTTCTGCAATTTAAAAGAATGTTTGACAATTATGAGTCGGTATGAAAAAATCAAGGTGTATTTTTCCCCTTCGTAGATAATTACATATTTCAGAGTTTAATTTTGTGTTATCTCAGAGGCCGTTGCCAAAATCATAAATATTTCATGATGAAATGTATTTTTATGCATGGAAGAAGAGGGCTCTGCCACTCAAAAAGTTACTTGATGCGTATAATTTACACACACACACACACACCAAAAAATTAAATGAAGTATAATAAAAATGTTCCTCTAAAGATGGAAGGCATTGTGTTCAGCCGTACAAAGCAGGGCCAATGAAAGAAGAATTATATTGAATTCTATTACATTCATTCATTCTATTTTTATTCTATTTTTCAAGGGAAAGTTGGCTGCTAAAAGTGGTCAGAGGAATAAAAAGCAATACAAATGACCATTCAGTTCAATGAAAACAGATTCCTTCTTGGAGTTGGAGCTTGATCCAGGTACAGTATGACTGCTTGGCTGCTTCCTAAAGTCATTTAGAAGGTCACAGTCCTGGAAGCTGGAGTGGAGAAGCCCCTCAGCTGGATCTGGCTCCAGGGAAGTTGGAAGGCAACATGGCCTTTGTCTCTTCTCCTTGACCTCAGTACCACTTTAGGATGCCATGATGTTTCTATCCAACTTACCACATTTGAGGACAAGAGTCAATCATGAGCCAATCACCAGGTCTTTTTGGTTTAGCACCAAAGAGCTCAAACACCTGACTATTTTGATTTGTTTTGTTCTTCAGACCTGATTTGTTTTATTCTTCAGGCTTGTACATGCATGGAAACATTGCTGATCTTTGAAGACAGATACCATTAACACTGACTGGTAGGGTCTTTTTTTAAAATTAAATCAAGCGTTTATTTGTGACTGATTTCTGGGATTTGTTACTGATTTAATTGCCTATTGAAACAATTGCATACCCCAAAGAATAGCCGTGTAGCAAAGGGAGGGGTGCTACACCTTTCCCTTTGTTGCATGGCTGTTCTTCTGGGCATGCAATTGATTCAATGTGAACACACATGCATGTAACCCTGATTGTTCTGTACTGCTCTGTTTGGAAGAAATAGACTGAAGCCCACTACCAACACCAGGAGCATGTCAATGAACTGATGAACACTGGGGGAAATAGCACCATGTTGGCAGCTGGTGCACAGGGTATGAACTGTGCAGGGTAGGAACTGTGTATGAACTGGTATGAGTTTACTGTTCCTAGGATCATTAAGTTTTGGTTACCCTGTGGTGCTGAGCAAAGCTTGGTTTAGCTTCCAATGTCCATCAGTTTGATTTTTATATATATATAAAAAGAGAAGAAATCCTTAATTGTATTCGTGTTTACACAGCCTAGCTCAAATGGCTCCAAATGATGCCCTTTTGCTGGGGAACAAGGAGGTTTATCAGGCACAAAGCTTGAACTAACTGCAGTATGACTCATACTTTTCAGTTATCTCACATTTTTTACATCCTTGATGTTACCATTTTTCCTTGTCACTTTTATGCCAAGAAAACAGGAGAAGCAATACTAATGTTGTTGCTTTGCATTTCTCAAGTGCCTTTCAGCCATAGATCTTGAAGCACTTCATAATCTCTAATAAAGAGAGCCTTATCGGAGGTGCAGGGATTGTGCAGTAGATGTGCACGTTTAGAAAGAAAAGGTTAAGTGCTTTATCCAGAGTTCTGAAATAAACTGTTTGCTCATTGAACTAAGAATCCCATGTCACATTATGTTTTGTACACCTCAAGTGTCTACAGGTAAACATTATGTTTGGTTTATGAACATATGCATCACAACACATGCACCATATTTGCCACGGAATCTCCCAAACCAACACTGATAGTTTCCATGGTTGGGCAACTGTTGTGGACCTGGGAGCCCTAAGAATGTTTGTCAGTGACCAGACAGAGAATTCAAGTGGTCTACCATAAAAACATGGCCTCTATCTAAAATACTTCTTTTTGGGATGATTGGATATGCCCATTTTCATTTCTTTCTTCCTTTTTGGATGTGATTGGGCATGTCCAAAAACTGCATCAAAGTGGTACTCTGATTTAAATGTCAGATTAGGGCTAGGGAGACATGGCTTCAGAACCACTCACTCAGCCACATACATTCACGGGTCAACCTTGAAACAGTCAATTTCTTTCAACCTATGCTATCTTGCTTGTGTGTGCATGTGTGTGTGTGATGCCATCACGTATGGGGACCCCTCCTGCGGCGTTTTGAAGGCAAGAGACGTTCAGAGGTTGCTTGTCATTGCCTGTCTCTGCATAATGGCCCTGGTTCTTCTTGGAGGTCTCCCATCCAAATAATAAGCATGGCCAACCCTGCTTAGTTTTTGAGTTCTGAAAAGATCTTGGTAGCCTGAGTCATCCAAGTCAGAGCTTAGGGATATTTACAGCTGAATAATTCTTGATCTTTTCCAGAATGTAATTCTGACTCATAAAATATAAGATTTCAGTGAAAAAATATTTATCTTTCAATACAACCAACCCAATATGTTCTGTTGTGACTTCCCTGCTAATGCTGTTCTAGTGATAGTTGCTCACTCTGATGGATTTAAAAATATATACATTTGAGACAAAATCAGGGGTGGATGGACCTATGAGCATCTCTGTTATTTAAATGAAACTTCCACCACCTGCTAGATATAAAAAAGAGGAAAGGCACAAAAAGTCATACTTGGCATGCAGACATCTGGAGGCATCTAATGGCTTGCTGTTGCAAACCAAACTGCTGGAGTATTGTGGACAACCCCCATATTGAAGCTCCGCTTGAGTAGATGCAACTGAACAAAAGTCCCTTTCTTCCTATTAATCTCTACCCCCACCTCTGTTCCCTACCTCGATTGTCTTCTTCATATCGAATTTTGGATTTTTGGACCTGACTGCTTGTGCTCTGTAAACATTCATACAGGTTTATCCTAATATTTTGTCATCATTATTATCATCAACAACAGCA
This sequence comes from Paroedura picta, assembly GCF_049243985.1. NCBI lineage: Eukaryota > Metazoa > Chordata > Lepidosauria > Squamata > Gekkonidae > Paroedura > Paroedura picta. The sequence continues at coordinate 18,454,246 of NC_135380.1, forward strand.
TTTGCCTGGCCCAGCAGGACTCTTTTTCTGCTTCTCATTATTTCGGTTTAGGGAAGCTGAATTATTGTAGTAATTTACTCAAATCAGCATTTTAAAGTTGGCTTTAACACTTTCAATTGAAGCGAAAGGTCTATTGTTTGCCAATATCAGGCTGTCACCTGGGGGATCCTTAGATGCTCTGTCGAGTTTTTGGCTTCCAGCTGTTCCAAGACAGTCAACTTAGTTGTGTCAATCTAATCTCAGCTGAAACCCAGGACAGCATATGTTTGAACTGATGCTTTCTTCAGCTCAGCGGAAACGCACCGTGCCTTGAGAAGAAAGACTAGATAAAAATAAATCCTTGCGAAACATACGGAGGATCACAGGCTGAAACAGGAACATGGTATGAAACATTTCAGGAGATAACAATTGGAAGTGATTCTCTGAGGGCGGAACCACAGAAGCAAAAGCTTGGCCTGTGGACTTGGCACAACTCCACCACCACTAGCAATCAATTTATATTCTTTGCTGTGGCATCAAATGACCAACAAGCGGCACGCGAATAGCCTGTTTTCTCTCCAAAAGCGTGGAGGCGTTTGAGGAGCCTGAGTTCACACTGATACTAGTTTAAAAATAATTAGAGGTACAGCAAAGAGGCAGAAATGTTAGCATGAATGTATTAATTTGGTTCTTCAATTGGCCTCTCAAGAGGAAACTTGAAGGCTTCCAGAGAAGGTGAGTTTGGGTTCGGATTCCTGGCCCTTTGTCTGCCTAGGCAGTTGTGAGGATCTTCAGTTACCCAGAAAAGCAAACTCTTGATTTGAATCAAAATATTTCATGTATTGAGCAAGAAAGCACAAGGCATTGTCAAAACTGAGGCAAGAAGTGTGGGTCAGCACATATAACTCTGAGCGCATTCCCCTCCCCTCGTGGGAATCCAAAGTAAATGTGAGAACACCACGATAAAAACCCAGCCGAGACTTACTTCAGTTGAATGTTGACACGGCAGAGGGATTGCTGGGAGGGTGAGGCAACCACCAAGAGGCCCTCTTGTGTCTGTGCTGTTGGAATGCAGTTCGCACAGCATCAGGGGCAGGGCGGGACTGAAGGCAAATATTTAAGTCACCACATGCCTGGGCCTTGCCGTCTTCACTAGGGATGCTATGGGAGCTGCTTCCCTCCCACCCACCCTATGTTGTATACAGCATTGTTCAGGGTTTTGAGGTGATGTTTTGTTCATTAATTGTCACAGCTGCAGGTTTGCATTGGATGGAGCCTGTTGGCAGGGAGTCCGTTGTGCGATCAGACTCCCTGGGGTTCGGGGCCTCCCTATGAGGTAGCACGTATATAAGCGCAGCTTACCCAGCTTGTTTGCCAGGTAGCCTGGGAGCAGGTGGCCTGGCACCTGTTGGCTCCCCCACATTGGACGCTTCCCTTAGTAGCAGACTTCAGTAGGCAATGGGATCTGCTCTCCATGCTGGGAATGCAATGGATCCCCAGGGCACCTCGGGACTCTGTGGGTTGTTGCTACAGACTTCTGACTGCTAGGTCAGGCTCCCGCTCCCATGCTGTGCCAACCATCCCATGGGGAGGTAATAAAGCTGTGGCCTTGTTTGTCCCAACTTTGGTGTTGCATTATATTCCAGTACATAATACCCTTCTGCAAGTCAAAGGAATTCCAAGGTTATAGGAGGGAGTGGAGAGAGGACCGGGGGGGGGGGGAGGAATGCAGGAAGGAACATCAGGGCAATAAAGAGAACATTAGGCAATAAAACATGGCAAAGAAGACAGGTTGACTTCAACCCCTACAACCCTAACCCTACAGGGCTAACGCTCTTTCTATGTAGCTCCATGAACATCATTAAATAATGGCAGAATCAACAGGGTTCTGACATTAGTATTGAACTTATCCCTTCTCTTCTTTCAAGTGCCTCAGATCAATTAGCATCATCTCTTTCCACTGTCATAATCGCATCAACCCTGTGAGAAAGGTTTAGGCCAGGGGTAGTCAACCTGTGGTCCTCCAGATGTCAATGGACTACAATTACCATGAGCCCCTGCCAGCAAATGCTCATGGGAATTGTAGTCCATGGACATCTGGAGGACCACAGGTTGACTACCCCTGGTTTAGGCCAAAGCAAAGGGACTGACCCCAAGTCACCCAAAGCTACATGAGCTTACAGTTCGATTTCAGAGCTGTCCATGCTGTATTTCATGTATACACAGCTCTAGAATGGGGCAAAAAGACTACCCAAGGGTCATTTTTGGCACAATAAAAAATGGTGGGGGGCAGGAGCCCCCTCCCATGCCACAGTCCTAAGATGTGTCAGGCCCCCATAGGCTTTTAAAATGCTGTTTCCAACAACAGCAGTCTGACTGTGGGGGAACTGAGTCAGTTACCATTTTAAAATAAATAAATAAACAAAATGTTTTTGTCTGGACACAGGAGCTTGGTTCTAAGAACATCTTCTTTATGATGCACAGAAGCGCTTTTGTCCTGCAATGCCTCTAGGCAAAGGCCACAAAATAAATCAAATACCTTTTTTCCCAGGGAAGTTGCTTGTTTAAAAAACAAAACAAAAAACACATAGATAAATCTCAAAGGAATAAAGCTTTTCCCTTGCACAGAATCCGTGATCCACTTCCTGAGAGTCCAGAGGGCTAGCCTCTGCTTCCTTGCAAGGGAGCGTAAAGGCGGATACATTCATTGTTGCATCAGCTTTCATGATCACGGACGGCTGCATGTCAAAAGCTCAACAGCTGACAGGCACCAGCGCTCCCTGTTTGTCAGAGTCTGACAGATAACTCGAAATAGAATGTAGTGATCTTTATATCCCCTTTTCCTTAGTCAGGTGCATTATTCTGTCCATTTAACCAATCAGAAACAAAAACCAGGAATGGGCAAACACTGAAAATGGCTAAATGTTGCACACTGACACTAAATTGCAACTCTAATTTTCTAAAGACTCAAGAAGTCAATAAGTGCCTTTAGTCCCACGTTAACTCCTTGTCTCCCATCACCTGATGGCTGCATCTCCCTCCAGGGGCAGGATGAACATTGTTTGATCCAGGTTGGGGAGGGGGGGTATTTTTGCCTCCAACTGAGTTTTTTTTTTTTTGTCCAATGTTCTAGATTGGCCAGGAGTGGAGGTTATTGCACACACCTACTCTGAATCTCCCAGAGGAATGGAAATTGTTATGGCTAATTTGTTGTCCTAACTGTTTCACTGCAGAACCCAAAGATCTGGGAGGAGGCTAATTGCAGTATTATGTTAGGTCAGTGAGTGACTTCCCTAAGAGCCAGGACAGGACAGGGAATGCTTGTTCTGCGGGGCTGATATGGCACAAGGTCAACTGTCCCAAACCTTGGAGCAAAGGGAGCACCAAATACAGTACTCTGAGAGTCCCACCATTTGTCCACACAGAGTAGGGAGTCCAACGGAGACCACAAATCACTCAATTGCATGGGGGACCCAGTGGCTGAGTGTCTATTTCCCAACCCTGTTAGTTCTGATTGGCCTGACAGGGTGAAGGAGACAGCCTCCTTTCCCCAGAATTTTGCAAAAAACAAAAGCCAAGTACTGTAATTCATAATCCATCTTGCTAATGAAGTTTTGACCTTGTTTTACCCAGAAGTTGCATACTGTACTGTACTACAGACAATTCCAATGTCAACATTTGTAAAATCTTTACTTATTTTAAAGTTTTTCAACATTTTCAAATGTTGACATTTGAATTGTCTGTAGTACAGTACAGTTTGCGATTTTGGTCAGTTTGTTTCAACACATGCTTTTGCAGGCAAAGTTGGACCTTACGCCAACAGTTTTACACGGGCTGGGAGGAAGCCCTCACTTCCATATCCCTTCGGGGGTTGCATCTGGTACCTTTGGATCTGACGAAAAGAAACTTCTAGTCATCACTTGGTTTCTCCTCCTCCCACGGGGAAGCAGAGCAAATCCCAGCACTCTTTAAGCATGGCACAGCATTTGCCACAGTTGCGCTGTGGGCTTTGGGGTGCTAGCAAGAAGGACATAGCTCTTTTGAAAGCTGAGAAACTAATAAGTTGCCTATTCAGCCGCTAGTTGTGCTTGCCCTTGTAAAAGAGCCCTGTCCATAAAGGAAGACATCAACCAAAGCTCATTTGAAGCCAACTCGAAGTCACAGCCATTCAGCCTGGCAGCTGCCGATACATGATAACGCAGAACATGTTACCAGATCTAGGTTATGTTGTCTGTTTACTGTTTTCCCTCCTAATGCATTCATGTATATTTATGTGACACTCTGAAATAGCCAAGAGCACTTTAATCAGAGGATTATCTGCTACCTAATCAGGGAAAATACTAATCAGGAAGTACAGAAAATGTTCCCACTCCAGTGCAGCAGGGGAATGTTTGTTGGTGTGTGTAGCCCCAACTCCAAAACAGGGTTTGGCATTTTTCTGCTTCTGAGATGATACAGTCAAAGGAAAGACTATTTATTGTGTCATTTCCAGTGGGAACACTTTACATTTGTGCAGCCTGATCAATGGGAACTTTTGGGATGGATGAGGGCTAACAAACAAACTTAATCATAAAAAAGCAGAGGTCATACTGAGGGGAATGTTCGTTCCAGGAACTGGAACATCACCTGTTTCAGATGGGGCTGCTCCTCCACTACAAGAGCAGTTTGTAATTTAGGGTTGCTGCTGTACTTGAGCTTCCTGTTTGTGTGACGCTGGTGGACAGGGGTACGTTTAATCAGCTTCAACTAGTGAGCCAGTTAGAACCTTCATTATGTGGGAAAGACCTTGGTACTATGATACATGCAGTGGTATCTACATTAGATTACTGCAATGCCCTCTACATGGTCCTGCCACTGGAGATTGTTTGGGAACTACAGGTGGTACTGGATGCTGTTGCCGGAATGGTCATTGGAGCAGATTGTAGGGAACTTGCTTGCTACTGACCTGTAAAGCACTATATGCTAAAGCACTTGGCCCCAGAATACCTGAAGGACCCCCTGTCCCTATATGAATCTACCTGCCCACTCTAAATCATCTTCAGAGGCCTTGCTTCAAATTCCCCCACCATCTGAGGCTAGGGAGGTGGCAACTCAAGAGGGCTTTCTCAGTCATGGAACCCAAAGTTTGAAATTACCTCCACAGAGAGATCCATCTGCCTCCCTCTTTGTTGTTTTCTGCCAGGGGATGAAGTCTTTTTTTGGGGGGGGGGGGCATACCACCAATAATTGTAACTGTAGAGCCAGCTTGGTGTACTTGTTAAGACTGGCAGCTTCTAATCTGGTGAGCTGGGCTGGATTTTCTGCTCATCCACATGCAGGCAACTGGGTGACCCTGGGCACATCACAGTACTGATAGACCTGTGCTAAATGAGCAGTCCTGACAAAGCTCTCTCAGCCTCACCTACAGTCAGGAAGGCGACTGTAAGCCACAGGGTGTCTGTTGTGGGGAGAGGAAAGGGAAGGCGACTGTAAGCCACTTTGAGCCTCCTTTGGGTAGAGAAAAGCAGCTTATAAGAACCAACTATCTTCTTCTTCTTCTTCTTCTTCTTCTTCTTCTTCTTCTTCTTCTTCTTCTTCTTCTTCTTCTTCTTCTTCTTCTTCTTCTTCTTCTTCTTCTTCTTCTTCTTCTTCCAGCCCTGCTCCCTGGTTGTATTGCAATGTATTTATATTCATATTTTACTATTGAATTGTTCTTTTAAATATAATTTATTTTCAATGCTGTTGAATTTTTCTAATTTCTAATAGGGACCCTATTTGGGCATAAAGGCAGCATTGTTACATAAATAGATAAAAATAACTTTACAGTAAACTTTATAGAGTGTACCTGTACTTGGTTGTAGGGCTTATCTCCCCAGCTCTGCTAATATGGTTGATTAATAACAGGTAGATCAAACTATCTTTTAAGTGATATCCCAATGCAGACAGACAGTATGTTGTAGTGGTTAAGAGCAGTGGCTTCTAATCTGGAGAGCCAGGTTTGATTCCCCACTCCTCCACATGCAGCCAGCTGGGTGACCTTGGGCTTGCCACAGCACTGACAAAGCTGCTCTGACCGAGCAGTAATATCTGGGCTTTCTCGGCCTCACCTACTTCACAGGGAGTTGTGGGGAGAGGAAAGGGATGACAATTGTAAGCCACTTGGAGACTCCTGTTGGTGGGGAAAAGTGGCATATAAAAAACAACTCTTCTTTTTCTTCTTGTTCATCCTGTTTTAATTCTGTTTTGTAATCTGGCAAGCTAGAGCTGAGTCTCCACAGGCAAGGCAGAGCAATGAGCATGAAATCAGCATTTGTTGAATAATAATCTATAAACGGAATCCTTTCTAACTAGAGTTTAAAGAGATCGTTTTTTGTGTGTCTGAACCAAGTCACTGTTCTTTCATTAAACCTTAAAAGTTATATTCCAATGTTTAGCTCAGCGGTTCCTTCATGACCAGTTAAAGAAACGTCTATATTCCAATGTTGGCTTTAGATGAAGCTGACATTCAAATATTCTTAAATGATAGATTTTGTAACTATCATAAACTGCAGGAGTCCCACTGTAAGCGTCTTGAAAATCAGAACCTGTTCATTTCAATTTAAATACAAGACAAAAAAAATTAAAACCTTTGAGATTTTACAGTCCTAAAAAAAAAAAATTCCTGAGCTCCCCGAAGTTCTGAACTTTACAGGAGATGCCGTATGCCTGTTTAACACAATGGTCTTGTTCTCCAGCTAAGACTTGCTTTTGACATGGGAGACTTAAAAAAATGATAAAATTGGTTCACCTGAAAAGACTTTTCTTCCTGTAGATATCTAAACTATAGACAACCTGAAGTTCTTTTAAAAGTAACACGACTATGTGTCATAGTTCTACAGAAGGAAAAAAAAACCCTCTTCAGCCTTATTATTTTCTTGGTGTGGAATATTTTAAATGATGTTTAAATACATTGTGACTTGCTCGGAGAGATCTTTGGATCTCCACATTAAGCTATTATTGACTATCTCCAGAAGACCTCCCTCCCCTCAAGCCACACTTTTGAAATAGAAACCAGGGCAGAGTCTGCACTTACTTTCTTTATTCCATTGTCAATCCTGTTGAATTCAGATCGCTTTGAACTCGGGTCTTCCTCTCCCCCCCCCTCCCCATTGAAACAGGAAAGTCTTCTGCACCTGGTTAAGGTAGTTCAGAAGAGAGGGGGGAGCCAAGCCTCTTTCTTTCTTTTCTTGAAGGGGGGGGGGGAGAAGAGTCAGGCAGGGAGCCTCTTTCTTTTCTTGGAGGGGTGGGGGAGAGGATCGAAAAAGGCAGAAGAGGGAGGAAAAATCCAGGACCGACAGAAATTGAGAGAAATTAGGGGCTTCTCCTTTAAGGCAAGCGTATCACATGACCAGGTGTAGCCTATCAGAGGTTCTCTACCATGGAGCTTTCTTTCCCAATCCGGATATTGAGGATTAAAAGCACTCTAAGTAAGGTCACTCTGGATCAATCCTTCTTGCTGCAGAAGGAAAATTAAAATCGCCCAAAATCCAAACGGAAATCGCATTCTGTGTAGAGGGCAGGGACTAAAGCAATCTGGGGTTGGAATAAAAGCTCCGTGCAGTTTACATCCAGGACTGATTAAAAATTATCTGGACGCACAATACTGCCCTAACAAAAATAGCATAATGTCCGTCACTGAGGATTAGAACTGAAAGACCTTCCCCAATTTAAATCTTTACAGTGAACACACAATTATCGGGGTCCAGTTACCATGGCCAGCCTATCACAAATGTACCCAAACATAAAGAGAGACCATTACTGATTCCACTGCTCCTTTGAAATGTTTGAATGTGCTGTATTTAATGCAGCAAAATATGAAGTAAAAGATGTATATGTGGTTCAAAAGATGTTATGAAGTAAAACAAAAAGAATGCATGAACATCACAAGCTCAGTGAATCATGGATATGAAATTCTAATGCCTCAAAATTAAATAAACTCACCAGTTCTCAAGGCAGATTCTAGTTTAACTTTCATATAGCAAGGGAAATTCATTATATATCCAAAATCAGGAGTCCAATGTCTGGCCAGCTGCTTATGTTTTGCATTATTCCTCAAATGAGCAGTTTAATTTCACTGTTAGCAGTAATTCCTGCATTTTACTGAAACCATGTTTGCATGAGTAGGGAAGCCTGAACTTCCCAATGCCTACCGTATACAAGACCTTTGGGTAACATATCTTGTCATGCACCAAAGATCAATGTCCAAGGCCTATCCTCCAAACATGCACACACTTAACGGCTTGTTGCAAGCTCTTCACTGTCCACTGTGCAGTGCATTTGTTTATTCTGTAGTGTACTCCACTGATATTAAAAGCAAAGAGGCTTTTTATTTATTTCAGTTAAACATATTTTAGGAGACTGTAATGTTATCAGCTATTCAATACGTACCACTGCAGTAATGAAGGTTGTGGAAGAGGAGACTGTGGTGTGCATGATGCCTTAGTAGTCATATATATTCATTGTTATGTTAAAGAAAACTTTCATCAACCCCCAACCACAGAGATTTAACTGATAGAATGATCTGAACCCTAAAGAATGTCAATGCAAACCTGGACACTATGAAACATAAAACAAAATTGTGATTTCCCAAGAACTAGGATAGGGATTGTTTCAGTTAAATATGCACAATTGACTTCTCTAGATCCATACATGTTTGGGTATTATTGCCTGTGCTGCACACAGAGATGCTACCTTGGAGTACATGGCATAACAATAAAAACAATTAAAGATGGGAAGTGGGCAGTCTACAACAGGGATGCTGAGAACTCTGCCCTGAAAATGTTTGGCTGCTGAGTCCGCACCCACAATCACACATGAGCCATGTTTCTGTGCTTCTGCACTAGTCGAGTCACATGCTAAGCAGCTTTGTGATGATGGAGTTTTGTTTCCTGGCCATGGTGGAGCATAATAATTTCCTTGTGCCTTACAGGCACTTTTGCTTCTGCTCCGTAGGTGAAATTGATTCTCCCCCAGGGTCACGGATGATTGAACCAGGTGATGAAATGATGTTTCATTTCAAACCAAACGGACTCGAGCTGCCCACAAACTGCCAAAGCACCTGATGAAAAATCAGCTCCTCTCATGACCCACAAAAAGATTGTGAGTCCATCTGGTGAGTGCTCAAGCATCCCTAGCCTGTGTGTGTGTGTGTGTAGACTCAAATGGGTAGCCGTGTTGGTCTGAAGTAGCACAATAAAATCAGAGCCCAGTAGCAACTTTAAGACCAACAAAGATTGGCCTTAAAGGTGCTACTAGACTCTGTTTTTATTGTGCTACCAACACGACTACCCATTTGAATCTATCCTTATGGAAGGCACCACATTTAGCCGCTTGGAAAAATCTTTGTTGGTCTTAAAGGTGCTACTGGACTCTGATTTATTGTGTGTATGTATGTTTATATAATGCCCTTTACTCTGAAGTCTTGGAAGTTGAACTCTTTAGTATCAGCTCACAGACTATTTTATTCGTGAAAATATTTGTATTCTAGCAGTGCTATATTCTGAGTTGAATGGTCCCAGCTAGACTAGTCTTGTCAGATCTCAGAAACTAAACAGGGTCAGTCCTGGTTAGTATTTGGATGGGAGACTACCAAGATAATCCAGGGTTGCAAAGACAAACCATCTCTGTTACTCTTTTGCCATGAAAACCCTACAGCAGGGGTAGTCAACCTGTGGTCCTCCAGATGTGCATGGACTACAATTCCCATGAGGCCCTGCCAGCACTTGCTAGCAGGGGCTCATGGGAATTGTAGTTGAAATTGATTCTCCCCCAGGGTCACGGATGATTGTAGTCCATGCACATCTGGAGGGCCACAGGTTGACTACCCCTGCCCTACAGGGTCACCATAAATCAGCTACGACTAGATGGCACATTCCAAAATACAACTGTGCTGTAAATATGCCTCTGTGAATTGCATTGGGGCTAAACATGATAATTAGCCATAAGTCAGGGATAATCAACCTGTGGTCCTTCAGATGTTCATGGACTACAATTCCCATGAGCCACTGCCAGCAAGCCCAAGCATTTGTGTTTTTTAAAATTTTGTTGTTATGCAGGGGTAGTCAACCTGTGGTTCTCCAGATGTTCAAGGACTACAATTCCCATGAGCCCCTGCCAGCAAACATGTTTGCTGGCAGTGGCTCATGGGAATTGTAGTCAACTGACATCTGGAGGACCACAGGTTGACTACCCCTGCCATAAGTGAACGAATGCATATTATAAGCAAGGTGGTAGGAGGCAAAGAAAGATACATGAATCTGTTGTTTCAACCACACAGTCAAAAGAAATGCTAAATGATAAAATCAGGATTCCATCTTGACCTTGGGATCCCCTGAGGTTTGTTGCATGCCTTTCAGTTCCAATTTAAAAGGGGGCTATTTTAGGTTTACTTATCTGTTCCTTTATATAAATAATGATGGCCTTTTAGTGAGGTCCATGACAATAATCTGGTTGACCTTTTGCATATGATGTGAATGAAAATGCTTTTCTCTAAAGACCTTCAGAGGGACTGAAGAGAACATGGCATTCTTAAACAGCCAGGAGGACTACATAAGCCAGTAGCTATAAAGTAGGGCCATTCAAGCTTCAGAACATTTCCCCTAGCAATGCTTATGAAATTCTCATCTGAATTTCTCCCTGGGATTTTTCTTTTTAAATTCTGGATTACCTGTTCTTGTTTTCAAAGTGGAAAAAATACATTAAGAAGAATCTATTCCCTTCCCTATCTGTACTTTGCCAGTCCATAATGCTCACATTCAATAGTCTCGTGACCCTTATGATTCCTAGACTCCTCCCTCTTTTCCTGCTCTCTTCCTTTTTTCTCCTTTCTCCTCCATTTCAATCCCTTCTCCCCAGTTGTCCTGCAGAGTTTGTGATGTAAGTGGACTGGAAAGATACGAAGAACCCGTCTCTGTTTTCTTCTCCGTAGTACCCTGGGTATCTGGCATTAAGACACTCACTAGAAACACCATTTCTCAACATTCCAGATACATCAAATGGATCTCAAACTGTGGGCCTGGAGATCTCCTGAAACTTCAACCAATCTTCAGGCAACAGATATTTATTTGTTTGTTTATTAATTACATTTGTATACCACCCTTCCCTGAGACTCAGGGCGGTTCACATGGAATGTAAGCAATACATTGAACTTTGTTTCTACATCAGATGAAATAAAATACAGTAAAACAGAGGTAACAACAAGAACAATAACAGATAACAGATTACCAAGATAACAATCAAACCGGTCCAGGGTTCAGGTCAGATACATGGGTATTCCGGAGAAGAAGGTTTAGGGGCCCAGTGGGTATTGCTGATTCCAATCAGCCTCAACCAATGCCTGGTGGAAGAGCTCCCTTTTGCAGGCCCTGCGGAACTGTTTCAGTTCTGTCAGGGCCCTGATCTCCTCTGGGAGCTCGTTCCAACAGGTGGGGGCCAGGACAGAGAAGGCTCTGGGCCTGGTTGAAGCCAGGCAGGCTTCTTTTGGGCCAGGGATCACTAGCCTGGAGAAAATTGCCCTTTTGGAGGGTGGATTCTATAGCATTATACCTGCACAGTACAGACTTTGCATAGCCCAACACAAAACAGGGTATTCTAGACCCCTGCCCAATATCTACTATACTACAAGTTCCCTCAGTGAGCTTCAAGAATGGATGGGGATCCATACTGTGGATCTTCCTGGCCTGAGCCTAACCACTAGAATATGCTGGATTTTGCATGATAACATATGAATTCCCTAACAAGGAAAGAAATCACATAGACCATTTACGCACTAGAGGTTTCATGCCGGGCTGCAGGCTGGAGTTTTAGTCCTGGCAGATTGCCCCACCTCTTCTTGCACCCACACAGGGGAGCATTTGGCCTGGTGCACCTCATCTGCCCCCGATTTGTACTCCTGCATGAGAGCTGGGGCAGTGAAGTTCCCAGTGCGTAAATGGTCATAGATGATTATTTCACCTCCATTTGCTTCTGGTAAATAGCTTTAAATAGATTTGCTATTTGAATGTGCTTGTATGTAATATGTAATAAGGAACCTGGGAACAATTATTCAGAATTACGACACAGAAGGCTTTACCTCTTGCAAAAATGAGAATCTTATTTTAACTTATGCTGTGTGCTTTGATGAGAAGTGTTCCATTTAGCTATCAGTCTTGTGCCTATGATACAATTCGTGTTCTTAAAAGTAAAACAGGATCAAATTTTGTCATTATTCCTTTGTCACGGTGATAGCCATTTTTAAGCTGCTTAAAAATCTGTCCAGTAATTCTGGCTTTGCTATTCCATTGCTTTGATCATTTTGAAGCAATGTAAGAGTTTCAAGAGTGTTTTATAATGAGTGTTTTATGAGTATAAAACACATGAGTGTTTTATAATAGCATTTACATAGATTGTGGTAGTGTGCTTTTAAAATTCTATTTATTAAAATATTTCTGGCCTATTTTTTGGGGGGGGGGGAACAAGTGCTATCAAAATGACTTTCAGAGAGCAATTTGTTTGCAACCATAAAATAAAATTAAAAAATCCTCCTAATGTTCAAAAATGGATTGAGAACACTCGTTCAGTTCATGTTTTAAAACTGTTCTACCCAGCATATTCTTCCCCAGAAAATTGCCCTATGCTTCATACATCATCTTTGTGTTACTGAATATCAGTAAATTTAGAACAAAAGCAATGAGGTGTTTAAAAGCACAATGAGTCAGAAATAACACCTGCATGAAAGAGAAAAAGCTATCCCATCTCAGAAAGGATGCTGTAAAGCTGAAAAGGGTACAGAGTTTGAGCCTTTTCAGTTTAGAAAATAAGGTTTCTAAAATTATGAATAGTAGAGTTTTCTAAAACTATGCCAGGGATAGAAAAAAATGGATAAAGTGACCTTTTACCCCTTGCTAAAACTACTAGAGCTCCCTGAAAGTGATTGAGGGCCATTTCCCACGGCGATCTTTGTTGCAAATTGTTTGCGGAATGAAAAATCGCCATTTAAAATAGTGGAATTCGTCATTTTGCACACCTGGCTTTGTAGTGGAATCAGTTGCGTTTTTTAGCGTTTCCCACAGGCTTCCGGTCTCGGCAGAAATCGCTAGAAAGGAAGCGCTATTGCCAAGCTTGTCCCGCCCCTGGCCGTCAAGCAGCCAATGGGCAGCCGTTAGCATGCTCCCAAACAGCCCCTTTCCCTTTAAGAAAGCTTTTTTAAAAAAAAAAACAGACCCATAGCAACGAATCTACGTAGATTCCTTGCACTGGAGAGACCCATCCAGCTGCCTAATGTGATCTATCGTTTGATTGTATGATCGTTGGCACGCTGGCTCGAGTGATAAAAAAAAATTCCCCCCCCCCTTCTCACGGGCTCGATTTTCGGCTGAATTTATGTGTAAAAAATAAAGGGACTTTATTTCAGCAAACGGGCTTTTATGTGGTTTGTGCTTAGTGACTAAAGGTGAAGGACTGAAGCCAGGGAAGCCTCTAAACAGAAAGAGGCTCGCCGGTGCGTTTATCCCCGCTCGCTCCGAGAAAAAAAAATGGCGATCGCTTCGCCGGAAGTTTGGAGGAGAGATCCAGGGGGAGGGACTTTGAAGAACCAGCTACAATGCACAGGTCTTTAGCGCTACTGTTGCAGATTGGTTGCAGGAGTGTATCGCTATCCGGAGGGTGAATCCAGTTTTCTGGATTCCCCTGAAAGCGCCACAACGAAGCGCTTATTGCTGATCGGTTTCAGGATTGTTGCAGATTGTTGACGACGTCGTGCGTTATGGCAAATTAGTAGCGTTTTCAATCGGCAACCATTGTGCTATTTTTAAGCCGTGGGAAATGCCCCTCAGTATAGTATAGTATAGTATAGTATAGTATAGTATAGTATAGTATAGTATAGTATAGTATAGTATAGTATAGTATAGTATAGTATAGTATAGTATAGTATAGTGTGTGTGTGTGTGTATATATATATATTCTGTTTTTGTATGTTCACTATGATGTATTCCTCCCTAAGTCCAAAAAGGAAAGACGGATGACAAGTTTAATTATAAAATAAATCAAATCAATATAATTTCCCCAGAACTGTAGTCATTGTGCATGAATGGTATCTCTGGGATCAGAGGCAGTGCAATTCTGGATAACAGTTGGATGTGGACACTAAGTAGGGGAGACATTGACTCATTGGGACATCTGAACTAGATGAACCACTGGTTGGATCCAGTAGGGCTCCCCTAATGTTTTAAAGATTCCCATTTTAGCACAAAAGCAGGTAGATGCATTGAGTACAATGGTGGAAATCACCTTCAAATGTATGGAATATCTTAGACATAAGATAGATGGTAAGATCATTTTGTAAAGAAACCTACTATAATGATGAAGCAATACATATATGGTTATGGATAGAATCTGGGCAAACTGAAGCACTGTTCAGCCGTATTGATTTTAATGGGACAATTAAGCATGTGCTTAAATCCTCTCAGAATCAATGAGACTTAATAGTGCTTAACTTTTTGTTGAAATGTGTCCTTCATTAAACAACATTTTATTAACAAGCATAAAGGAAGCTTAGAGAATTTGGAGAAGGGGCACAACTATGTATATGATAATCATGGTAACTGGAGGCCTGGAGTTCAGATGGTGCGCTGGCTAGAAAATGTGCTGGCTAGAAAATAAGGTGATATAATTGTCTGACCTTGTTATATTCTGGATATCCGCCCACACACATACACACAGAAACAGAGTTAATTTAACCCCCTTGCCAATTTACAGACATGACTCAATGATTCAGAAAATGCATTCTAAATTCATGTCACACCAACACAAATGCATGCCAAGACAGCAGAGTAGCCATTTAGTTGTGTTATGAATCATAGAATCATAGAGTTGGAAGGGGCCAGACAGGCCATCTAGTCCAACCCTCTGCTCAACGCAGGTTCAGCCCAAAGCATCCCAAAGCATGATATGTGGCATTGTGGGTTAGCCCAGCTGACTAGGCCTATCATCATTATAGGTGACTACACCAATTACTGTGGATAGACCTATTACTAGGCACTATTTATTTATTTATTTATTTATTTATTTATTTATTTATTTATTTATTTATTTATTTATTTATTTATTTATTTATTTAGATTTCTATGCCGCCCATTTCTTGGCAGCTCTGGGCGGTTTACACAGAACATTATAACTTACATGAAACATTATGCAGACTATGACATCAAAACAACTTTCAATAAAACATCAAAAGATTACAAAAGCACAATTATAATATAATAACAATTAACAGTCACATTGGGAGAGTCATGGGCAGGCGTCTAGGGGGACCAGCAGGTGTTCTGAGTCGGTCGGCCTCAAGCAAATGCCTGGTGGAAGAGCTCCCTCTTGCAGGCCCTGCGGAACAGAGTGAGCTGTGATTTTTTGTTCTTTTTTTTAAAGAATGGTGAAGCTCATTGACTACAGTCCTGAAATCTCTGTTTTCTCTGAAATCAGTCTTTGAATAAACACTCATGAGATTTCATGGTATGCTAATTTAGGAGCAAGTACTTTTGTGGAAAGAGCCTCTTGTGGCGCAGAGTGGTAAGGCAGCTGTCTGAAAACTTTGCCCATGAGGCTGGGAGTTCAATCCCAGCAGCCGGCTCAAGGTTGACTCAGCCTTCCATCCTTCCGAGGTCGGTAAAATGAGTACCCAGCTTGCTGGGGGGTAAACGGTAATGACTGGGGAAGGCACTGGCAAACCACCCCGTATTGAGTCTGCCATGAAAACGCTAGAGGGCGTCACCCCAAGGGTCAGACATGACTCGGTGCTTTGCACAGGGGATACCTTTACCTTTACCTTTACTTTTGTGGAAGTTGTTTGTGAGGCTATTTAAATTCTTTCTATAATGGCTGGGTTGAATGTCAAAAAATTCTTTGTTGGAGCTAATTGTCATAAATGCAATGGTAGGAGGAGACTATGTGGGAAGATATTTTCACGACTGAGAAACTCACAATAACCTCTTCTGACTATACATAGATCCTCCCCCATGGTGGAAAACATTCCTGAGATGATAATCTTCAGAAAAGTCTTGAAGACCAGCCTTCTGTTTGTTTGTTTGTTTAAAATCATAGAATCATAGAATCATAGAGTTGGAAGGGGCCATACAGGCCATCTAGTCCAACCCCCTGCTCTACGCAGTTTGTTTGTTCTATGGTGGTGATCCCCAACCTGTGGGCCATGGACCACATGTGGTCCTTCGACTAATTGGAGGTGGGCCCCGAAGGACACCTTCTCCCCCACCCCGGCCCTTTACTTCATCCCCCCCAGCCCTTTACAACACACTTCATTGTTGTGGTGTGTCTGTATCTTATTTTGAAGGGATGTTTAAACATCACCATAGCGATCAGAGAGCACGAGGGCAGTGGTTGAGAGTAGAGGAGTAAACTACCCCCCCCCACCGGGCCTGAGTAAAAGGCGTTGAGTGGTCCCTGGTGAGTGGTCCCCGGCGTTGAGTGGTCCCTGGTGATAAAAAGGTTGGGGACCACTGTTCTATGGTTCAGTTTATAGACTGCTTCTCTCTAATTATGATGGTAGCAAGTCCCCTAGAAAGGGGAGGTATCATGGAGGGGGGACTCAAAGGTGGGAAGGGAGTTCCATCTGTTTCATCATTATCACAGCTGACAGCTGTGCACCAGTTAGATCCATATTAAGGGGAGAGTGAGCTTGTGTTTCTGTCCCCACCCATTTGAAGAGCCTCCATAAGATGCCATGTGAACATAGAGCTGCAGCACCGTACATGGGCTGGCCAGGGATTGGCTTCTTGGCTTACATTTCTGGGTGCAGGATGGGGGTCCTTGCTGAGGCCATTGCTCACTGGGACCTCTTCATGGCTCCTACCTCCCCGGTTTCCCAGCAAGCATCAGCAAACATGGTTGCACATGCATATTTCCATATGCTGCTGGTGTCAGGACTTTCTTGCAGTCTGCTAACTGCAAGATGGCTGGATTCTCTGATGCTACACTGACGCTCATTTGCATCATAATAAAGTTGTGGCCATTTTTATTCCGAAACCTATTCTCAGGTGTTTGTGCCCTTATTCTGCCCTGGGACATGTCCCTATGCAATGTAATCTGGTAATTGTTCAGACTTTTGAAAACGATGTTTTATTTTTTCTACTATGGGGTGAGTCTTTGTTTTATTTTTTATCATTATTTATGCTTTGAACTGTAATTATTATTGTTCATTCGTTCATGTTAGCTGTTCTCAGTTTTATTAGGAAGACCAAGAAACAAATGTTCAAAATCAATAAAATCCTGATGGATTTTGTCTAATTGATGAGTTCTTTCTTCCCTGCCCTGTCATTCTGTCGTCTTTAATGGCACCCAGACTCAGCCAAGTGAGGCTGTCATGTCACCTGATCTACTTCTGGAGCCAGGAGCTCAGCCAAGTGGTATTTCGAGCAAGGGCTGATCTTCCTTTTCATTCTGCTCTCCTTTCCCCCACAATTCATTATTGTATTTTTAACTTTTATAGGACACTGTTGTTTTGATGGGTAGCTAATTTATATTCCCACTCTGACGGGATCCTTCTTTATCGTAGTCATCACCGTTAACTTCATTATGCACTGACTTTAGCTTTGGTGGGTTCCTGCAAAATTAGGCTGAACTGAACACAGAAATCAATTGCTGTACACAGCAACCTGTTTCAAGTGGTCCTTGAAGCGGGCAGGGGCTGAGAACAGAGAAGCGACTGTAATCAAAGAAATGAGAAGAAAACAAGGTACTTTCAGAAAACAAAGTACCTCATTAAAATCAGATTTTTTCTCTCTGTTCACATCATTTATTGATTATCCTTTCTTAGTTCTGCTCACTTGGGAGGAGAAAACATTTTATTTATTTATTTATTTTCAAAAATCCATAGCTCCTCATTATTTCTCTGTAGCCTCCACGGTGATTTAACACTTTGGGAGGAGACGAAGAAAAACTGATGGACCAGCTCACAAATGTCAGTTCATCACTTGATGATGGCAACATCAGGTGACAACTGCAATATCATGACGATATACCTGTGTGAAGCTGTCAATGTAGACCTCACACTATAGAGAAGACTTGTATATTATCCCGTGCCACTCCAAATGCAAGCCCTTTTAATGACCTCAGACCACATATACATCAGCCTGTCATTCATTAGGAACTGGTTCATAGGTGTGGCTAGCACCCAGGTGTCACTGCTGAGTGAGGAGTGGGATATTACTATTATTATCAATTATCGATTATTATTAATTATTAATATTAATAATAATAATATCATAATCTCTTGGGGGAATCAGTAATGCTGAGTGGCCTAAGGTGAAAATGTGAGGGTGTCTGTGTATGATGTTGTAATTAGATGGGGGGGGCAAACATTTTAATCAGTCAAAAGGTAAGACTTCTTTTAGATTTGGAAGTGAATGTCTATGAAGGGAGAGGTTGTGCCTGTTCATTAATCATTGCACTCACTCTGAGCTCCAGTTGTCCTCTGTGATATCAATGTGTCAGTAATCTAATTGGCTATGTAGCATCATGACATCATCACATTCACTACACTATGAGCAGTTGGGGGAATGTTGATAAATTGCCTTTGATTTCCCTCAGCATGTAGCTGTGTTTTCCCCACCATCACATGCACTACATGATCTTGGAGCAGGATCTGGGTGGAGGGTGAACTGCCCGGAGCCTCAAACTCAAGGGAGGGACTACAAAAATGGCTAGGAAAAAAACGTTTGTTAATTAGAAATATTAAAGTCACGACCCATTCTTCTTTTGCAATGCTTTATTATGTTTTGAAGAATTGTTTTGAGGAAGACGCTTAAAGCTTGAAGTGAATCAGGCCCCTCTGGACTTCTGAGATGAGCCCATGTTCTCCTGTGGCATAGCGAGTAGACTGCTACACTAGATCTCAGAGGTCCAGATTTCAATTTCCACTCTACTGACAGTCTCGACTACCACACAAGATAAATTGAGGCATGGGGAACCACATATGCCACTGGGAGCTTCCTGGAAGAACGGCAAGATCAAAATGTACTTGAGAAACAGAGATAACTAGGAAATGGTGAGGGAACCCTAACCTAGAGGGAAATGTTGACAAATGGCAAATGAGGAGTAGGGAATGGCTTTGGGGACTAAACCAGGCCTGAAATTGGAGTGGAGGTATAGATCTCCCTTTTGAAAATATCTGCGTGAATTATTGGACATGTGCTTATGTAAACTAGACAGTTCAGACCATGGTGTGCCATGTGATCAGTAGTAACAGTTTGATATAGAGGCTATAAGAGACCAAGGATCAACAGCCCTGACAACCTTCGGGTGGAGCCTGGAAATGTGCTAGAATTACAGCTGGAGTCCAGACAACAGAGATCAGTTCCCCAGAAGAAAACTGACCTGAATGGCCCAAACCCGCCAGATTTCATGAGATCTCGGAAGCTAAGCATGGTCAACTCTGACTAGTACTTGGATGGAAGACAACTGAGGAAGTTCAGGATTGCTATAGATTGCTACCTCTGTTCATCTCTTGCCTTATGAGCAGCCATAACTTAGTTGGAAATTGACAGCACTTCCCATCACCACTTTGGTGGTCTTGGTATGACAGCTGAACAGTTAAATTCATGAAAAGAGCTGCATGTATTTTTCATCCTAATTACAAACCTGTACTGTCATGACTCTGTGTGTGATTATTTTCCCCATCTGTTTGCAGGTGTGTATTTAACACGGCCTGCACACGAAATCTGAACAAAGTTTTTATGTATTTTAATTTTACATCTTCATAGCCAATTTTCCAGCACTTGGCAACGACAGACAATGAGGCCACATATTTCAATATCTTGTTTTCTCTCTTTTGCCTCTAATGGCAGTCTGATCCCTCGGACAACTGGTGCTTCTGAGGTTCCAATTAAATCTGTGCTTTTGACTGGTGATGAGGAGAGATTAATCAAATCATTCGTCTCAAAGCTGGATCTCACGCAAAGAACGTTTCCATGATTCTCTCCTCTCCTTTTCAGAAATGGTTTCCTTCTTTGATATATCTGGTGGGAACATAAGTCACTTTTTTTTCCTGGCGAAAAATATAAGCATTGAAACAGAAACTTTACTTGCCGGTTTTATTGTTATGAACTATGCGGGTCTCTTTCTCCCTCTCCCTCTCTCATTCAGATGTAAATCAAAAGAGGGCAGGAAAAAGGGAACAAAGACAACATTTGCACCTTGATCTAAAGAATAGGAAGGTTTTATACAGCTGAAACTTTGATTCCAGCCCAATAACCCTTTAGATTTACAGTGCTCTGTGTTTTCCATTAAGAATGAGACTGAAAGATGTTGGACTGTATTGTCTACCTATTGAGCTTTTTCTCAGGAACAACAAGTATAGATTTTTGCCCCTGTTTAAGCCTCCCAACAAGGCTATGTCAGATTAAGAGCCAGTAGGTCCTTTAGTATTCCAGGCCAGAATGGATATTTGAATGTGAATATGCTAGGTTCTAGGCCAATGCTCTGACCACTAGGCAATACTGGCCTCTTAAATGAAATTGTTTGCTTGATCAATCACACCCAGGTACCAGTGCTGGAATACTTTCTTCTCATTTGACTCACTACAGTCTAAGACGTCAACACATTTATGGTTACAAATGACCTCTACTGGCAATTAATCCAAGGCATCAAGGTACAGTAGCCTACATAGTAGACACAATGCATGTAGTCAGCAGGATGATCCCTCCCCCCCCCACACACACACTTTACATATTCATTTCTACACAGGTATTTGCATCTATATGACTGTCGGTCCAACGGCATATTTTTAAAGAAGCACTGTGGAGTGCTCTCGTTGAAGACATATCTTGAAGACTAATTTGAACCAGAATTACTAATCTGGAAAAAGACAAAGAAACCGAATAAGGGTATCTTTTAGTTTTGTCTTTCAGATTGGAGGGAGATGCACAGTGAGGTGCCAAAGGGCTTGGTACTGGGTCTGGTACTTTTCAACATTTTTATCAATGATCTGGATGAGGGGCTGGAGGGACTATTCATTAAATCTGCAGATGGCAAACTCATTAAATTTGCATATGGCACCAAATTGGGAAAGATAGAGACGGCCCCAGAAGATAGACAGAGAGTTCAATAAGATCTGAACATGCTAGAAAAGTGGGCAAATGAGAACAAGATGCAATTCAAAGAAGAAAAGTGCAGAGTTCTACATCTGGGCCAGAAAACCTAGAAGCATGCATACCTGATGCAAGATTCACTCCTGGGCAGCAGTGTGTATGAGTGAGATATTGTGAAACTTGTGGACTGTAAGTTAATGTGAGCATACACTGTGATGCAGTGATAAAGAAAGCAAATGCACTCTTGGGCTGTATCAACAGAGGCATCACATCGAAATCGCAGTGTCATAGTCCATCTGAATACCACACTGGTCAGATGACACCTGGAGTACTGTGTGCTGCTCTGGAAGCCTCACTTCAAAAAGGACATGGACAAAATTGAGAGGGTACAGAGAAGACCAACAAAGGAACAAAGCCCTAGGAGAAAGGCTGAAGGACTTGGGAATGTTCAGCCTGGAGAAAAGGTGGTTAAGAGGGGACATGATTGCTTGCTTTCAGTATTTATTTATTTATTTATTTATTTATTTATTTATTTATTTATTTATTTATTTATTTATTTATTTATTTATTTATTTATTATATTTATTTGAAAGGTTGTCACTTGGAGGAGGTCAGGTAGCAGTTCCTGTTGGCAGCAGAGGATAGGCCCTGCAGTAATAGCTTTAAACATCATGTAGAATGGTACCAGCTAGGTATCAGGGGAAGAAAAATTTCAGTCAGTGTGGTTCAGCAGTGGAATCAGCTGCCTAAGGAGGTAGTGAGCTCTCCATCACTGGAGGTCTTTAAGCAGCAGCTGGACAGATACTTTTCATGGATGCTTTAGGCTGATCCTGCACTGAACAGGAGGCTGGACTAGATGGCCTGTATGGCCCGTTTCAACTTTATGATTTTATGATTCTACTTCATGGTAAAAAGGAAGGACTGCAGAAGCATGTAAGATATGAAACTGCCCTGCATCACATTTGACTATAGGAACATCTAGCTCAGTGGTTTTCCCTGGCAGGTGGTAGTCCTCTAAGTTCTTTTATAGAGAGGGATCTTTCCTAATATCTAATTAGAAAGGTCTATGATTGAACGTACACTGTACCATTGTGCCACACTTCTTCTCCATCCAAAGAAGAGACCTGGTAACCGACATCACAGAGACAATCGGACACTGAGTCCCAGCCACTGTCCAGGCCCTCTCCAATTCAAACTTTGAAAAAGTGGATTTGGAAGCCCAGACAAATAACAGAAACTCCAGCCAAAACAATGTGGCATAGCAATGAGTTTCCTAGACAACCAGGTAGGTAAGAGCAGCTGGAGAAAACTTGCTGATGAAAGGTGATAAATAGGAAGGTCATGTTAAATTCCTAAGCAATTAAAAGCCAATGCAGGAAACAGCAGATTTTCAGACAAGGGGTATTAGTGATTTTATTATATATAGAAGATAGATGTGCTACTCCAATTCTCTCCACATCCATCTGCTTTCATCTTGTCCACAAAGAAGGATGCTGTGGAATCCTGTGATATTTTTTTTCAACTAGGAAGAAAGCCTCTCAAATGTATCTTTCCCCAAGGAACTTCAATGAAAACCAGTACAAGTGTACAAGCAGGCTCTTGTACTCTTGTGACATTAGCCAGCACTCCTGTCTCTTCCTTCCACTGATACCTATTTTCATGGTTACAAATTCCTGATCTGCCTATTCACCACAAGCACACCATAAATGAGCAGACAACTGCAACATTTAAGATCCAATGGACAGAATTAGCCAAAATTAAGCACCAGAAAGTTCCATTTATTTTGAATGCAGAGATATAAATATGGGCTTATTGTTTTCCCATCAAAAATCAAGAAGTTACAAAGAACAAACCTTAAACTGGATTAAACACCAAGAAAAACACTTTGGCAGATCTTAGTACAACTTGCCAGGGTGTAACTTTTCTTTGTCCAAAAATCATTTGCCCGTAAAAGGAGATGCCCCCACAGGAAGAAAAAAAGCAGACCAGCATTCTGTAATTGTCCCATAATTGTGCCCCATTAGAATGCTTGTACTAATGGGTAGAACACACTCATTCAGATCCATTGTACATGTACTGAACTGTGCAAAGATCTAGCTGACAAGAGAGTAGGAATGCCTCCCTTTGGGCATCATGATAAAAGACCGTATTAAAAAATTATTGCAATGTATCCATATAAGGTGAACCAATTTGTCATTTGCACACTCCCGCTCTACTAAAGCAGACTTTCAAGTGGCTAACCAATAAAGTCTGACAAGTAAAACAATGGTGGCAACTTTCAGAGTCAATCAAATCATTAACACAAATCCACATATTGTGGCAATCAGAGAATTACTTATGAGACAATGTAACTCCTGTACAATGGAGCTGATGTACTCCAAACTCCCTATAGAACAAATCAGCCACATGTATATATTTATTTATTTTGATTTCAACAAAACAACAATAGAGTGAATATGCTCTTCCCATGAGTGCAATGGCTGCCTACGCTGCCTATCAAAAATTGTCTTTATTTTCTGTAGCATTCTCAAATTCAAAGCTATAAAGAAAAAAAAGAGGAGAAATTGCCAGGCTTCTTTTCCATGTTAAACTATAATCTGAGCTTGGTTGTGTCCAATTTGATATCTTGGCCTCTGTTTGTTTGTTGTCCCCCGTGGAAAACTGGCTTCTACTAATGCAAATAGAGAAAAGAGGCTGCCTTGGCAGGAATTCATCTTTCCTCTTCTTGCAAATGATTTTGTTTGCTCAAGTAATAAGTCATGGGTGGATGCCATGTATCCACAGGTCACATTGGTGTGGTTTTTCTTCCATGTCTCATGAAAGAAGAGCACAGAACAGACATCTGTCTAGGTCCTGAGAAATGAGAAAGAGGCTGTCAAAAATGCAACATAGCTCCTTCTGGTCCATAATCTCTATGAGTATCCAAATGTGTTAGTGTGCCATTTAGTGATCCAATTGAACATATGGGCAGTCTAATCAAAACAAACTCTGTCTGTATCTATAAAAGTTAGATGGCATTCTCATGTTGAGTCACAGTCAAGGCCCTTCCATTGTAATAGGAACTGACAAGTCAGATTGGCCATCTCCAAAAAAATGGCCACAGGGGTCTTCATGTTGTTTGCAGACCAATGTTTACTCAGACTGGCTGGTTTCCTTCCATTAAAAAATAGAGAGAGAGAAGGACTAAGAGTGAAAGCAGAGGAGTTTATTTAGGACGTAGCTCTTGATATCCTTTTTTCAGGCATTTTGTTGCATGTGTTAATCTTCGAGGACATATCCCCATATTGAGGCTGTCGCAGAGTTCTCCAAAATGCTACAGTATAAACTCTGAAACAAATGTGGCTCCTGCACTAAATAAACATTTTTCACATCTATAGTTTGAAGTCTTTCAAAATCCATGGTTGGTCTAATTTTCTTTTCTTTCCCTATAGAAGCCATATATCTGGTGTATTTTTTAATTCTTCCTACTTCCCATCCAAGGAGCTCAATGTTGATGGTTGTCCCTTCAAGCATTTTGTCTTTACAACAACCTGTGGAGTAAATGAAGCTCAGTGTGACTGATCCATTGTCATCTAGGAAGGTCTATAATAGATTTCCCATACTCTGGCCTATCTCATACTGTCTCTTACTTTTAGTAGGAATATTTTAATGCAGGTATATTCATCTACTTGTGCAGAATCTTCTCAGCAGAGAATATTGATAATACCGCATATACATTTTGTGCTTGATACCAGGGTACATGATCACAAAACTGAGGTTCAACTGAGGTCTGTGTTGTAACCAAAGAGAATTTCCAGTTGATCTCACTAAATTCCCCTCTTTACTATTTCAGGCACCATTATTCTCAGCGTAGCCTTCTTGAGTAGTCAAAGAGGGCTTTTCATTTTTCACATGCAAAAACAGATAGTTAAATTCAACCCTATATGTGGACACATTAATCTTCTGCCAAAGCTAAATTCATCACTAAATCAGCATACACGGAACCTCCGCATTCACCTGTAATGGTGAAGGTTATGTTCCAACTTCATTTCACAGGATTAGTTACTTGAATATATAGCTCCTCCACAAAGTTTCCTGCAAATCCATTGCAAGACAGTTGTATCCAAGTGTACTCCAGCCTCAAACATTTCACTGCCATCAAAAATGAGAGATATTCCCTTGCTTTTCTAATATACAGGGCTTTTTTTATAAATAAAATAAATGAGTGCAATTATATTTTTTAAGATAATAATTTATTCGGTTTCTTAAAAACAACAGCAACAACAAATCACTAGCTTTCTTTGAGATCTGCACAGAGGGAAAATGTTTCCTCGGAGATTTCTTTTGGATTCAAAGATATGCACATGCAGTTGAAAGACTTTTCTTTCTATTGAAAGAATTTTAAAAGGAGGGGGAAAAAACCCAAATGTCTTCTCTGGAGCTTAATAGGCAAAGACACACTTTTAATTAGCATATGGAATGATTTTTTTTCTGAAAAATTCCCACTGAAAAAGCCAAGTCAAACCAATTAACACCCTTGCATTCTACATATGAATGCCAGCTGTACCCCCTGGGGTGTTGTGTGTGGAGCCCACTTTCCCTTTGAGAGCAAAAGTTTTTCTGCAAAACATGTGCTCGTCTTGAACACAGACACACGCCCTTAATTAATCTGCAAATTTAGTTTCAAAATAATCTTCAAAGAAAAATAATAGCACATATTGGGGTTTAGTCTCTATTAATTTCAGAATGAGCATTTGCATAACGCTTTCAAGTGTTTGAAGCACATACGCATGATCTTTTTCTTTCTTTTTTTTTGTAATTCTAGCAACACCCCTGCAAGGCAGGCCAGCAGTATTATCCCCATAGTTCATATGGTGTTTTTTTTTTCTAATTGAAGGATGATTTTAAATTGCTCACATCTGTTGCTTTGACATCCCTGTTTCAATAATTGCTTTCCCCTCATACGCATTAAACTTGTGACTCTCTCTCTCTCTTCACACCACTTCCTGTTTTCTAGCATTGAATTTTCCCTGAAAGATATGTGAGTTCTTCAGTGCTATTCTTATGCCATTAACAACTATTCTGCCTCTATGTGTCAAGGATGCACATTGTATGCTTAAATAAAACTATGGAGCCAGCATGGTGTACTGGTTAAGAACAGCCGTCTCCAATCTGATAAACTGGATTTGACTCCCTACTCCTCCACATGCAGGCAGCTGGGTGAACATGGGCTAGTCACAGTCCTGTTAGAGCTGTCCTCATCAGGAAGTCCTGTCAGAATTTTCTCAGCTCCACCTACCTCATAGGGCAAGGGTAGTCAACCTGTGGTCCTCCAGATGTCCATGGACTACAATTCCCATGAGCCCCTGCCAGCAAATGCTGGCAGGGGCTCATGGGAATTGTAGTCCATGGACATCTGGAGGACCACAGGTTGACTACCCCTGTCATAGGGTATCTGTTGTGCAGGGAGGAAGGGAAGGCAATTGGAAGTCACTTTGAGACTCCTTCAAGCAGTGATAAGTTATTGCATGCCGTGAACACAAGTCTAGAGAATCAGTAATGAAAACCTAAGAACCAAAATGGTGGCCAAATATATAACAAATGAAAAAAGAAATGAAATTGGGGACCTGGGGAAAAGCTCAGTTCATCTATCATTGCCAAAGAATCTTCTAAAAGCAAATTTCCCTGTCCAAATTATACTTGTTCAGCAGCCTCTTCACCAAATGATTTAATGAAAACTCAAAAGCCCAACTCTCTATTTCCAATTGGCCTCTGGGGGAAAGGGATCTGTCCTCCTGGATGGAAGGTGACAGATCTCCAGGCGCCCCTAGATCCAAACACAGAGCAGCTGGACAGCTGGGGAGGAGGTGGGTCTTTTTTCATGCCAGGGGGCCTCCAGCTGGAGGGTGTGTTTGGGTGCCAATAAAAGCTGTGACCTTGTTAATGCCATTCTGGAGTCACATCCTGTGTGGCCTACATGCCCTCCTGCCAGTCAATCATAGTTGCCTTTTGTTTCTTTATTTGGCATTTAAAGGTAAAGGTAAAAGGTAAAGGTATCCCCTGTGCAAGCACCAAGTCATGTCTGACCCTTGGGGTGACGCCCAAGTTGGGTACTCTTTTTACTGACCTCAGAAGGATGGAAGGCTGAGTCACCCTTGAGCCGGCTGCTGGGATCAAACTCCCAGCCTCATGGGCAGAGTTTTCAGACTGCATGTCTGCTGCCTTACCACTCTGCGCCACAAGATTCTCATTTGGCATTTAGAGGTAATCAAAATAATGTCGAAAAATCATTAATTTTAATAGGAAAAATCCAGCAAGGGGGGGGGAAGAGTAGATGGCACACGCAAGCTTATCTCTCATATGGGGGAAACTTGATTGACATGAGGATATAAGAACAGAAACGGTGACCTTTCAAATGTCAGTCTCACCCTTAACCATGATCTAATTCATACTCAGCCATGAAACTCATAGTGTGATTTTGGGTCAATCATTCTATTTCACCTGACCTAATGAACTAGGTTTTTGTGAAGAGAAACTAGAAGTAGAGAGAACTGTGTATGTCTCTGAGTACCTGGAAGGGTGGCAGAAGAGTAATTTAATTAATTTATTTTATTTAGTCACATTTATATACCACCCTCCCTGAAGGCTCAGGGCAGTTTACATGGAACTGAGAACTATACAAAGAACCATACATATAAATAACTATAACATGAATAATAATAACTGATGATAACAGAACATTAAACAGTAATGATACAAACACATCCAGGAACAGAATGCCTTGATGGATTTTTTTGGGGGGGAGGAGGGAGGGGGCAGGGGCCTGCAGATGTTGTTGGTTGTGCCTGGTCTCAACCAATGCCTGGTGGAAGAGCTCCCTTTTGCAGGCCCTGCAGAACTGCTTTAGCTCCGTTGTTCATTTAATTGAGCAATAGCTCTATGAGCTATGCTCAAACTATACCAGTATGGTGTTGTAATTAGAGTACTCAACTAGGACCTAGAATCATAGGGTTGGAAGGAGCCATATAGGATATCTAGTCCAACCCCCTGCTCAATATAGGATCAGCTTCAAGCTTCCACCGTAAGTAGCTGTCCAGCTGCTGCTTAAAGACCACCAGTGACCCAGGCTGAAATCCTTGCTTGCCATCAAATTTTAGGGCAGTCACATGGCATTTACCAGTGTCAACCCAAGGCAGCGCAGGCAGTTTATTTTAGAAATGAAATGAAGAAGAGAGGGGGAGAGAACCATGAACAGTATCCTGAGCTCAGTGAGGGAAGAAAAAGTTAAAATTCTCCTAGTGAGAGCTGAGAAATCCAAATGCTTGAGAACTGCTTGAGAATTGTCTTGCCAAGGCAATAAACGTAGGCTTTGATCACCCACTGGAAGTGTTCAGAGAATGCAAGCTGCTTTCTGAACCAAGAGGCTCATTTCAAACTATTTGGTTTGAAATAATGAGGAGACAGGCTGTGTCTGGTTGCAGGGAAGAAAAAGAGCCCAGGGAGGAAGACTGTCTGCATATGGGACTCAGAATGATAACTCTTTTTTCTTTTTCTCCTCCTGCCTTAGAAAGTCAGGAAGAAGTGAAATTATAGCCATCGCTTTCTCCTTTAGAGATATGGGCAAGGAAATCTCATTTCCTGGTGGGACTGATAGCGTGCTTCTCCTCCTGTTCTCTCTCCTGCCCTCTCTCACTCTTCATCTCACTTGCATACACAGACTTACAAACAGTCCCCCAATTAAAAATCTGATATTGGTAAATGTCATGTGTACTCAAAGAAATGAGAATTTCAGGTGAGTGGAAGAGAAAAATAAAACTCAGTTTCTTAGATGTGCTTCTCCTAGATGTCTGTGCTTCCAGAATGTCTTGGCAATGTTTTTTCTGCTTTGCCAGTTGGAGAAAAGGAGGCTGCTGGGGAAATGACATGTGTGTGCGTGTGAGTATGGAGCCAAAGTTCTTGACTTGGGGATGTTCAAGCCTAGACTCTGGGTTTGTGTGAGATTTCTCTCATAAACACGATGACGGAGCTCATTTTGTGAGTACTGTGCAACTGTTCAAAATTTAAGGAGGGAATGCCAAATTTAAGAAGGGAATGGGAAAGAAGGGCAGGTCAAGGGAAGAAGGGCATGTCAATGGAATGGGGGAGGCCACAGCAGCCCCCCAACTCTGGACCTTTACACATTGACCAAATTGTATGTTCATGGGGACATTTTCCATGGTTTTGCTTTGCACGTACATGCCCGTGCATAGGAGTACGTATGCATGTGCAGAGCCAGTACCAAGGCTACTGACACTGGGCAAGATGCCCTCCAGTAGCTCACCCAGCACACTGCCCCCTTCCAGAATGCTTACATGCACCAAAAGAGGGAGCACAGTGTTATTCTTTCATAATCCTTTTAAATGCCATTAATGCTAAAATGAATAACAAGAAGTCATATCCTGCTCCTTCCAGCTCAAAATGGAAAGTTGGTTCAGTGGCTACAACACTGTAGTAGCAGCCTCCAGAGCAATCTCTCATTCCCAGTAGAAGCCCAGAACATCTGATCAGCAGGGGTTCATGATCCTTGTCAGATTCGCAACTATGCTAAGACTTGTGAGAGTGTCCCCAAGGTCTGATCAATGTGTTGTGGTTAGGACTAGGGCATGCACCCATGGGATTTCTTTATGCTCTGATCCTAGGTAGATTTTTGGGAGTCTAAACTAGGTTCAAGAGACCTACCTAGAAAGTATGTACTGAGTTTGGAGGGAGCAGAATGGGATGAGAAGGATATCTCTCTAAGACCGTTTATGCACTGGGAACTTCACTGCCCCAGCTCCTGTGCAGGAGCACAAATCGGGGGCGGATGAGGTACACCAGGCCAACTGCTCCCCCATGTGGGCACAGGAAGAGGTGGGGCAACCTGCCACGACTAAAACTCCAACCTACAGCACAGCATGAAACCTCCAGTGCATAATCGGTCTAAGGGAAGTTTGGATTCAGCCATTAATCGTAACAATGTCAGCCACCATTTCTCTAAGATTAACATGGGTGGCTATGAAGATAAAAGAGGCCAAGGAAAGTTTGAACTGCCCCATGTTCCTTGGTGGCTACAGGAGTGCAGGAATACTCATAGAGAGTTAAAGTATAGAAAACATTGAAAAACAACAATGAAGCAGCCTAAGAATGTAGTCAAACAAAGAAATAAGAAGTATCATAGGAGTTTTCCAAGTGAAGCCACAATCATAGATCTATAGAGGGGCATTATAATACTGGCAGTTTTATTTTCAGTCCCTCTCTTTGTAATGTGGAGTTTGCCTTTTTTAACAATGCCATCCAGTGACTTGACATTTTTTTATTGAGCTATCCACTATAATCCCGAGGTCTCTTTTCTTCTCAGTTTAAGATAGTTCAGACTCCATCAGGGTATACTGAAATTTAAGATTATTTGTTCTAGTGTGCATCACCATCCACTTATCTGCACTGGATTTCATTTGCCATATTGTTGCCCACACACCTCCTGGAGCTCTTCACAGTGAGCCTTGGCTTTCACAGTGTGTGCTTTATGAACGGACAATCCAAGGGTCAGTCCCTGCCATCTCCAGTTAGAGGATCTGGGGTAGTAGGTGTGAAAAGGAATCTTTTTGTCCCCAAGACCATGGAGAACCACTGCCTGTTCGAATGTTCACTTATGAGAGAGATGGCCAAAGATCTAATTTGGCTTCATATATGTCAGGGGTAGTCAAATTTCGGACCTCCAGGTTTCCATTCACTGGCAGGGGCTCATGGGAATTGTAGTCCATGGACATCTGGAGGGCCGCAGTTTGACTACCCCTGATATATGTCATCTGTGTTGGGATAAGGTGATTCAATAGATACTATCTTATACTTTACTCATGAGAGAAGACACATTGTGATTGCTCTGCTAATACCACCCAAAATGGCACTGCCTTGGTAAGTTCTCTTTCGATGCTTACGTTTAGAATGGCTTACACTGGTGATGGGTAGTGTTCTTCTCGTGGAAACGAAGCCCTTCTAGCACCACCGCACAAAGTTTTGTAATGTGTTTGAATTAGGTAATAATTCCTGCATGCTTTCCTCTGCCATTTGTTAACCAAATAGGCTTGTTTTAGTGTTGTGAATATTGGGCTGTTCGGCGAACTCTAATGACACACTCAGTTTTTAATTAATTCAAGAAGGGAGTGATGGGTAGACACTTCCCAGTGTCTATAATGTGGTACATGCATATGCTGGTCTTAAGGTGATGTGATAAAAAGTATGTGTGAGAGACAGAAAGAGAGAGCATCAAAATTAATAGCTTATGGTTATTCGCATCATTATTCTTAATGGGACTGAGCATGTACCATAGACTGCAGAAGGAGCACTTGACTCGCCAACAATTTATAATCCATTATGACCTGGCTGGTCTAGCTATGAGCATAAAATCCTCATTGCTAATAATAAGGATTCGAAGTGTGCCGTAAAAGGAATGCTAATCCTAGCTTCAAACAAGAGAATCTCTCCATTTCACCACTTTGCTATGGACTTATTTAGGGTGGCTGGCAAACAGGACCAAGCTAGCTAAAGCTATGAAAGCTAGCTAAAGCAAGTTATGTTCTGTAGCAGCATTCTGATCATCTGAGGGATACTTTCAAAATTTAATTTATTCACCTTTCTCCCTGAATGTTGGAGTTTTAAATTATCTATTTCCAAAATGGAATCAATGCTTTGCTAATCCCACATTGTTCAGTTTCTCCATTCCTATTTTAATATACTACACTGTGAATGTATGGTTACCATTTTTCAAATGATACTAATACAGTTCAATTGGGTCTCTCCTCATCTGCTTTATTGATGACCCCATGCATATTGACAGATAGATACCAATAAGAAATCCTCAAGTAATTGTATTTATAGTTTATTTATTTTTTATTTTATTTTTTTAATTTATATTTATAGTCCACCTTCCTCCCTGGAGGGACTCGAGGCGGATTACATAAAAGCCCATAAAATCCCTGATCTTTAAAACCACCCACTTCCAGAAAACATGCCTCAAAGATTATTTTTTTGTAGAGTGTTACTTATGCAGAGCAATACAGGTGTGCATCAGCAAAAACCTTGATGCATTTTTAGTCACATCAAGATTTTATTTGTACTATTTCATCAGTGTGCTTTAGCCATCAGGAATTCTCTTCCAGTTTTCACAAATTTACTTCAGTCTAGCTTACGCGGAAATGAATAATGAAAAACTGGGAACATAAATCTTAGGACGGGCATGAACTGGCTGACAAACTGAAGTGCATAATGAATTTTGGATGGTTTTTGGTTCATGAAGTGATGTCTGTGAACTGAAGAACCACCATGAACTTCCCGAAATTTTGATGAAGTATGTGGTGATTTGTGAAGAGCAAAGAGCGAGGGTTTGAATGGCTCTGGCTTTCATTTTAAAAACAGCTATTTGGTTTAAATGGCTCAGAGCCAGTTAAACCACGGCTTTCTACACCCCACAAAAAGCTGCAGGGACAAGAAAGCAGGGGTTTCCAAACAGCTGAGTGAAAAGCTGTGTGGAACAGAAAACAGGGGTTTAAGTTGAAATTGCTCATGAATTAATTCAGTTTGCAAACTGGCATATCAGTTTGTGGTTCAGTTCATGGTTCAGCCACAAATATGTGGTGCATGCCCATCCCTACGCACACTGGTAGTGTAATATTTGTATTCATAAGTTCTATGAAATTTGTGTTCTTATGCATGACCATTATCTGACCTTCATTAAGGCAGACTATAAATAATGTCAATAAGTAAACTGAATATATATCTATCACAGATTATTAAAGGTCTCAGTGGTTTAATGTGTTGGGAGAGGCAAGAGGCCATGGCTCAGTGATAGAATATTTGCTTGGCATGCATAAGGTTCAATCTCCAGCATCTCCAGCTAAAAGAACAAGGCTGAAATTGATGAAAAACCTCTGATTGGGACCATGGAGAGCAGCTGCCAGTCTGAGTCAATACTGACCTGGATGGATGAAAGGTCTAATTCAGGATAAGGCAGCTTCATGTGTTCTTTAAAAACTCCTTTTTGTAGGGATTTATCCGGAATTCAAGATCCCAGCAGTCAAGCTGAATGCTCAAAAAAGAAATATCAAACTAATCTGACATAATACACAGAGAGGCAAATTTAGGCTAGCTGATAAGGTCACTCAATGTCATGCCACAATTTACTGAGCATTTAATCAAGGAAAATGAAACAAAATTGATTCAATAAGGGCAGTTTGTACGGAAAAAGAAGAAAGTGAGCAGAAAGTACCAATTAGAATCTTTATCTAAATCTGTAAATGCAAATGTTGTCATCAGCAAAACATGAAAGTGTTTTTAATGAATTCATAGGGCTTGTATAAATAATTTCCCCAGGTGAAGTTGGGGCCTTCTTATAATAGGTTTAAAACAAACCAAATAATTGATTGGTTCTCATCTCAATCAGCAATTCCTTCTGATTCCACCCTCCCGTAGACCCTCTGTCTCCCAGCAATAGCATTTCATACAGATCAGTGGGATAGGGAGTCAGGATAGGGAGGCAGGAAAAATCCATTCAGTCACTGCAAAATTTAGTCTGAAATACCCAGTATTTCTGCTTTTTTTTAAACCTTGATCCTGTGGCTTTAACAGTTACTTGCCATGCAAAAAAAATTCATCAGGCAATGCATTGTTATACAGGGCAATTCTTCAATGGATTTAAAATTGGATCATTCTGTATAGGACTGCCCTGTTAATCTCACCAGGAAAAACTTCACTTGATTGATTTCTGGGGGTTTTTTATTTTTTAAAAAAGAAGGGGCATTAATGGAGGATGCTAAAGTCTCATCAAAGGCTATGATCTATGGAACCCATAGGCAATCTCCATATATTTTTGAGTTCTAGAGGCAAAGAAGCAAAGAGGCAAAGAAACAGGTGATGGTTTTCTGCTCCATGGTGCTCTGCTGGGAGCATCTGATTAAGGGCTCTCAAAATCAAAGAGATGGATTAGATGAACTCTTGCTGTGATCCATGGAGGCCGTCCTTTACCTTTGTGTTGCAGGTTATTGTTGCAGGCACAGGAGAATGGCTATTCTTTAAAGGAGGGTATTCTAAAGTCAGGTGAGTTTATTGGGCAATATATCTTATTTATTATAACACAGAGAGCGGTGTCACCACCTCTATCACCTGTATGACACGACGTTGTACTGCCCCTTCGAAACGGATGGAGAGCATGCCTCTCTTTCGTTAAAATTTCAGTACTGGCAATTTTGATGGATGACTTAAATTTACTTAAACTTTTTGGTATTGCCTATTTATTTACAGGATTTATCTCCTTACACTCCAGGTAGATAACAACATAACACTAGACTGCATGGTCAGCAGACTGTTAGTAAAATAACACCAGTACATACAGCTAAATCTACCAAAACAATTTATCGTCCACCAAATGAAATATAGCCATCTGGCTGGTGGACCTCAATTGTAGTTCAAAATTTTACCTAGAATGATTTTTGAAAGGGGGGGGGGGAGAAAGAGAGAAGAGATAAGTCTGCTTAGAGATGTGCACTTTTTAAAAAAATATTTGAGTAGATTCAGCCTGAATCAATTTGGTATATAGTAAATTAGACAAATCCCATTATTAATATAGGGATTCCGGTTCAAGTGATTTGGATTTACCAGAATCAATTTGGCTACATTATAACCTATGGAGCCATTTAAGTCCATGAGGAATTCTGCCTGTCTTATGGCGCAGAGTGGTAAGGCAGCAGACATGCAGTCTGAAAGCTTTGCCCATGAGGCTGGGAGTTCGATCCCAGCAGCCGGCTCAAGGTTGACTCAGCCTTCCATCCTCCCGAGGTCGGTAAAATGAGTACCCAGCTTGCTGGGGGGTAAACGGTAATGACTGGGGAAGGCACTGGCAAACCACCCCGTATTGAGTCTGCCATGAAAACGCTAGAGGGCGTCACCCCAAGGATCAGACATGACTTGGTGCTTGCACAAGGGACACCTTTACCTTTACCTATTCAATTGTCAGGCAAGGGGGAGTTGAAGGAAAGGCACCAAATTAGCATCAGAGCTGCTGGACCCTCCTCTAAAGAATCCCTACGTTTTGAAAAGATTGGACCATGGGGTTCAATTCTATGAGCACCCAAAGTGGCCGCTCTTATCCTCCATGGTTTTCTATGATGAGAAAAAAAAGCAAGACAATGATCTGACACTCAATACCCAGAAATGCCTGTCCACGAAGCCCAAACAACAGTAACTAACCAATAAAAGAAAACTCTTTTTAAAAAGATTAGTCAAACCAGTAGAAGTCTTTTCCTGTGATTACGAGAACCACACAGCAGAGACTCTCAGGCAAGCCAAGCAGCTGAATCAGGCTTTCTTTCTTTCTTTCTTTCTTTCTTTCTTTCTTTCTTTCTTTCTTTCTTTCTTTCTTTCTTTCTTTCTTTCTTTCTTTCTTTCTTTCTTTCTTTGCTGGATGGCTGGCTGGCTGGCTGGCTTGCTGGCTTGCTTGCTTGCTTGCTTGTTTGCTTGCTTGCTTGTTTAAATAGAGCCTGGGTGGTTAACCACACAATTCCAGCCATGCGATCCTAAATGGAATCATACCTTTCTACGGCTCCAATGTGTTTCAAAGAGTCTAACTCTGCTTAGGACTGCACTGTGAAGCTGATTGCCTTTCCAGTGACATGCTGGCATCAGCCGAGCATCTTAACGCTTATTAGTCAGCAGTGTGGCAAGTTGAGCAGGGAGCACTGTGGGAGGAATAACAAACCAGCCAATTTTTTGTTGTTGTGAAAAACCTTTCAAGGTCACCCATAATATTATGTGTGTGTCAGTACTGGATGTTGTAGGATACATGACAAAAAAAACACAACTTTTATATCTTGGAAGCACCTTGAATAATTTTATCCCCCCTCTCGTGTCCATGGGAAATTCAGTATTATTCCTGCACTTTCCTGCACTTTTAACAAATGCTGTTTTTGAACCAGACGCTTAAGATTTATATTTTCCTTAAGACATGGTTCCCACCCCTACCAAGACCCTTCTCAGCCTCAGGATATGTAACTGTCACTTATTTCATTGAATTTTAGTTCAAATCTTGGTGTATTTTAAAGATGGGTGCTTCTCTTCACCCCTTTTCCACACTGCTTTCTCTGTCACTCTTTTCCTCTCTTTTAGGCCTAGAATCATAGGATCATGGAATCATGGAATCACAGAATAATAGAGTTGGAAGGGACCTCATGGGTCATCTAGTCCAACCCCCTGCACTATGCAGGACACTCACAATCCTATCGCTCATCCGCTGTAACCTGCCACCCCCTTGAACCTTCACAGAATCGGCCTCTCCATCAGATGGCTATCCAGCCTCTGTTTAAAAATTTCCAAAGATGGAGAACCCACCACCTCCCGAGGAAGCCTGTTCCACTGAGAAACCGCTCTGACTGTCAGGAACTTCTTCCGGATGTTTAGATGTCTTTCTAAATGTAGCCAATTCTTGTTTGTTTGTTTATTCAGTACAGCACTTCAGCCAGATCAAATTTCTTGACAAATGAAAGTGCAAAATATTTCACAGTAAGATAAAATGAAATCTTTTTGCTGTATGCTAAGAAAATACAGGGGAAATTAATTCAGCAA
This sequence comes from Paroedura picta, assembly GCF_049243985.1. Lineage (NCBI taxonomy): Eukaryota > Metazoa > Chordata > Lepidosauria > Squamata > Gekkonidae > Paroedura > Paroedura picta. Next base: position 18,490,920 of record NC_135380.1, read on the forward strand.
TTTATAACTGAACCATATGTATACGGGATTAAAAGTTGATAATATATATGTAAAAATTAAAAGTTGACATTTCAAAAAATTATTATTCTCCTTTAGGTCACTGTTTGTAGGTCCTTAAGTGAATATTTCAAATGCTGTATACTTGGGTGCAAAATTTGGCAACTTGTGTAATAGTTGAGGGTTTCCCTTTCCATAGGAGAACTTTCAGGTTTTCCTCTTTTGTACAACTGCAGAAGGTATTTTCAAGTAGGGGGAAATTAGCCTAGTTTAGCGGCTATATAGAGGGGGTGCCCGAGGATTATCTGTGCTGGAGACTCTACCTCCTCTGAGTTGCAGGGGCAAATTCTTTCTGTTCTTGGTACTTTCTTATAACAGCCCTCCAAAAACGCCGAGGGTAAAGACGATCCCTTTGCTAGCAAGAAGGCCCCCCTAAGATGTTTGGCTTCTAATAAGGAAAGATATTCTGCTGGGGAGTGTATTGTGTACAGTATTTAGGGGTACGAGCAAGATATATTTGGTGCTCAGTCTTCTATCCTTTGTTTAACCACTGTTTTGGCCTGATCTAGAAGGTCCTGGAGGGGAAAACCAAGTCTTAAACTTAGTCACTTTAAAAATACAACCAAACCAGTAAGTTAGCTATAGCTGCTACCTTCTGGGCATTATTTTCTCAGCTCTTAGCATTTGATCTGACAGCTTCTAAAGATGCTGTGCCATACCAACTCTTGGTGTGAAATCAGACATTCACACCAACCATCAGAGATGGTCAAGAATTCACCTTCTCATGTGAAAATATGAAACAGCTGAAGACAGGCATGCACAACTTGGGACTCACAAAAACAAATGAAACCCACTATTAGCTATATTTCCACTTCAACAAATCTGGATAGCTTCATTTCAATGCTATTTCAAGAGGCCATGAATTTCACTGCAAAGTAATGAATTATCAAACTGATCCTCAAAACATCAGGTCCCTGTTTGTGAGCGGTGAACAGATGTAAGCCAAACTTGCTGATGTCTGAGCACCCTTAATACTACTTGCCAATTATATATATCAAATATATACATTGTTGAATTGCCAAATATTACTTCCTAATTACACAGATCTAAATATCAAGCATGCATGGTTACATCATCTTCCATCTTGTGCTTCATTAGGGACCTTGTTGGGTCTCTTTCTTGGAATGCCTCTTTAAAAAATTGTTTCTTTCAAAACTGAATTTGGATTTGGATTGGTAAATTGCCTCTCCCACCATTTTTCTTGGCTTTCTCATGCTCATTAATGTTTATGTGTGGGCTATGTGTTTTATTATATTCAATGTCTTTTAACAGAACATTACTTATTTCAATTTCACAACTGTTGAATGTTATGACTATTAGCTATTGCTTTTTGGCAAGTTCTACTACTGTTGTTTGGAATGTTATACTTGAACTAGGGGCAAAGTCCATTGTACCCCAGAATACAAGTGGGGGAAGGAAGGAAGGAAGGAAGGAAGGAAGGAAGGAAGGAAGGAAGGAAGGAAGGAAGGAAGGAAGGAAGGAAGGAAGGAAGGAAGGGGAAAAGAAGGAAAGAATGGGGGTAAAGAAGGGAGGGGGAAGGAAGGGAGGAAAGGGGTGACAGACTCAAAGGTGAGGCAGACACCACTGGGGCTGTTCCACCTTTTCACCCAGTGGTACCCTTCCTGCCCACTGCCACAGCCACCCACAAGGCCTGGGTGCCCCCCCACCCACCCACATGGCCACGCACACAGCCATCTGAACAGGAGGTGTAAAGGCAGAGCAGGTGAGGTTTGGCTGTTCCCCCCTCCCTCCCATCCGCTTACCCAGTGTGCACAGCCACCCGAGCGGGAGGATTATAGGCCGTGCAGGTGAGGCATGGGTGTCCCCCCCCAAAAAAAAAACTCCCACTCACTGGCACAGCTGCCCTCCTGCTGGCAGGCAAGGGCCCAGCCTTATTGGTTTAGTGCAAAACCACAAGGTCATACATTTCAATTTGTTTCATGAGTAAATGTTTTGGTACCATCACCTCTAAATGTATGAACATATGAGATGGCCTATTACCGTAGTAGATCATTTCTTCTGATTTTCTATCTGGGATTATTCAGGAAATTAGCTTAGACCCAGGCCCATGCACATACAAGACATAGGTGCTGCTACTGAACTATGGATCTATGCATGCTGGTGAATCTCAGGAAATATTCAGAATTGAGATGACTACATGCCTACATGACTACATGCCTTCTAGTAAGCAAATGTTTTTTTCCCTTCCCTTTGGTGGCCAAAGGTATGTTCGTCCTCTTGGCTTATATTTACATGGTGCCTTGACAACCTAGTCCTCAAGGACAGAGGATGCAAAGATACCACATGTGACCAGGAAGAAAATCCAGGAAGAATAAATATACATCACATAGACCGTTTATGCACTATGCTTCACTGCCCCAGCTACCGTGCAGGAGCAAAAATTGGGGGCAGATGAGGTGCACAGGCCAATGCTCCCCTGTGTGGGTGCAGGAAGAGGTGGGGCAACCTGCCAAGAATAAAACTCCAGACTGCAACCTAGCATGAAACCTCCAGTGCGTAAACGGTCATAGAGGTTTTAGCTTGAAGCCTGCAGGATAATTTTTATATAGCCCCAATGTCAGATTCAGTATTCAAGATCACATGCTACCATGACCCCACCCTCTTCCAACCTAGATGTTCACAAATATTAACTTGTGGCTTGCAAAGATTAAACACCCCCCTCCTCACTTGGTGTTTTAAGCCATTTCCCTTTGCAGGGAGCAAGACAGAGTGACAGCTTGATTTTTATTCATGCGCTGCTCTTGAAAGGCACAACACTTTCCTTTCAACATAAAAGCTAACTTGTGTTTTGGAGAGTGGGGAATGGGGCAACAGATACAAATTACATTAAGGAAGGATGTTTAACATCTGACTTCATCATGCAGTCTTGTTTCTTTCCTCACCAGAGAGACTGGGTCAGGTCTAGTTGTAATTCAGATGGCAGAGAAACTTTAGAGAAAAACCAAAGGCTTGTTTAGACTTGAGGCAAAAGTACACTTCAAACTCATATCAGCTGTCTATCCTGTAATGGTGCAGTCCTGGGCTGAGTTACTCCGATCAAAGTCCAGTGAAATCCATTTGAATATGAGTTTGAAATCAATGGGTTTAGACTGGAGTAACTCTAGACAGGATTCCATTCTTAAGAATATTAAAACAGCCCTGCTAGATCAGATCAGTGGCCCAACTAGTCCGGCAGTTAGTGCCACACAGCGGCTGAACAGTGTCTACTAAACCAGTTATTTACTTTGTTCAACCGTTTAACACTAGAGCAATCCTTTAAACTAGAGCAATTAACTGTTTAAACTAGAGCCATCATTGTCATGCATTTTGCCGATACAATTGCAGTGAGGTCTGGAAACTTGCAAAGCTTTTTGCAGGCTTCAGCCCTGGAGGGAGGGAGGCATGGGTGAGATTTCAGCAAATATAGAAGCAAGTTTTTTGGGGAAATTACTCTTTGACCAATCTCTTTTTAAAATCTTTCTGTGCATGGTTAGAGGACATAAAAACAAGGGTCTAAGTCCATTGCTTTGTTGAATCTGGTAAAGAGGAGATGTGGCTGGCTGAAGCTTTGGTTCACTTATTGATGTTCTAAGATTCTCTGCTGCCCAGCCTCTGGGAGAACCTGCACTTGATCATTTGAAGTGGACTACTTGGATCACCAATGGGCAAGACGTGGGTAAATTAGAAAAACAGCAGGCCTCAGGCCTCCTGGTTAAATTTTTTTTGGCTCTGGTTTCTAGTTTCTTTATTTAGGTACTCTGAATGGTAGAGGACAGGAAGGCCTGGAGGATCATTGTCCATGGGGTCGCGATGGGTCGGACACGACTTCGCACCTAACAACAACAACAACAAAATCTGGCTTTTGATTGATGTTCTAGATTTGTGTTTTTCCTTGTGTGTGGTGTGTTAGGTACAACAGACAGACAGCCAAAATCTCGACTGGCCAACACCAGACCCACATGTGCAATTCCTGGGATTGCTGGGATGGGAAATGCCCAAAGGAGTAAGATTCTCAGATCAACATTGCCACCCTCATCCCCAGACATTTTCCCTAACCCCACCAACATTGTTACTCAGGATGGGACAGAGGTTAAAAGGAGTATGAGCATTTCCATATCTCCCATCCCTTCATTTTAACCACCTCCTCCATTGAAATTGCAAGAGTCTCCATTGAAATTGCAAGCCCGGGGGGGGGGGGGGACATTAAGTCTCACTTAAAATTCCAAGTTTCAGATTTCCTTCTGAAATGTCTGATCCAACAGAATAATCAATCCAAAGTTAACAAAGTCACTCAGAGAGGACATCTCCTCTAAAACCCCAGACCTTCCGGAGCCCCCTTCAGACGCACAGCTCTCATAAAAATGAGCCTTCATTTCCTTGGCTACAAAAGCATTTAGGTGCCACTTGGGGCCCTTATTTCAAGGTGCATTTTGTCCCAAATTGTCCTAGGCAGGTTCTGAGCAACATTATGGCACAATTATTGAGCCAAAGAGAAGAATACTCATTTTGTGACATATATCAGAACCTTTTCTGAAAACCATCTTTCTGTTCCAGAGGCAGTGTAATAATGGCAAGCTTCCATTCTCTTTCCTTCATAAAGTTAGTAAGAACATTTTCCTCGGCATTTTGGATAGATTTATGTTCTGCTGCTGTCCCCTGCTGACCGCTCTCATAGCCCACTTGGGCTGTTATGGTGTGTAAGTGCCACCTAGTGACAATTGACAGGAAAGGAGATAGGCATGCTGGATTAAAAACAACAGCATCATTTCATATAGTGGGGAGTGTCCTTTTATAAGTGTTTTGATGCTTCCACCAATATTTCAGTTCTACATTTTAACATGTAGCATCCCAACTTCAAGAGTATACGTATGGCAGGGACTGTCCAAAATCTGATTTCTGTTGTCATTCGTATATAAATGTTGGCAATCCCCAGAGGAATTTTGTGAGTGCCTGGAAATAGATTTTCCCGTCTTTTCCAAAATGTGTATTGAGATGACAGCCTATACTGCCAAAAAAAGGTTTTCACAAGACCTTCAGGAAGCTAAGTAGGGTTGGCCCTGGGAAGGGAGACCACCAAGGAAGTCCAAGATCAGTACTAACCAGAGGCAGCTAATGGGAAGCCACTTCAGAATATCTGTCACTAGGAAAATGAAGCCACAGCAGGAAGTCAGATTGCTGCCCCCTTACTGCCCAAAATTTCCACCCCCCTGGATCTTTCCACTGACCCCAGGGGAAGCATACTACCCATTTTGGACACCCCTGTTCTAGAGTATCCACCCACTGTAGCCGTTCTAGGACTTCCATTTATATGATATACTATACAGTCCACCCTCTGAATCTATTTTCTCTTGTAGTTTGGAAAGCAGTTATAATTTCAGGAGAACTCCAGGGCTGCTTTGAAACCCTAGTTTCATGTTTAAAATGTACATTTATTTTTTCCCCATTTCTCTTTCTACTAATGTTTATATTACATTTACCCCACCAACTGAAATACTAACCAGTTTAAATTCTTATAAATCAAATATAGTTGCTTCAGGTAATATTTATGGTTTTCTACTTGTTGTAATATCCATTTTTCATAATCATTTTTGATGTGACATAACTCTAACTCTTTGTTTTCATCTACTAGACATGGTTTTCCAGTATTCTGGGAATTGTGAGACAGATTTCCCATACCGTAAAGTTCACGGTATGATGACTTGACATCATGGCTGCTTCTGAAATTCTTACCATCTGAATTTCTGATTAATCAGTGGATTGATGGGATGGGAGGGGGAGTGAACATGCAATGCTGATGATACAAAAGGGCAGCAGGACAAACAATTACATATTGGGGATTCCTTACAGGAAAACTGTGAGTTCAAATCCTAAGCAGAAAGATTGTGGGAAAAGTGGATTTGGAAAACACAGGATAATGCAGCTCTGAATTTTTGTCGACCCATGGGGAGGTAAAAAGTTTTGCAAAAAGTTTTACAAACTTAGATTATTTAAGAACACCAATCCAGAGGTTTGTGCTTGTGTGGGAATGGTCTGAGTCAGGTATTATTGGGGCTGGAATTGCAATCAGCAAGTAATTTGGTGAAGTCAGCCTTGAAGGGCTGTTGTTAAACTGTTTAAGCAGCTGAGCTGTACCTGTGTGCTCTCTAGTGGCATCAAGTGGTCATTAGAGAGATTTCAGGGAATTCTGAGCCATGTGATCTGGGGATTCCTTTGTTTAAGGTGGACTCCCACCCACTTCCTCTTTCTTCAGGAAAACCAGATCAATGTGCTTTGAAGCAAGGAGCAAACCCCATTAGGTTCTCTGCTCTCTCCATTTGCTGATGTGTAGGCATGTAGTCTGCTTGAGCCAGCCTTAGGGGCTTGCCATGTGTTTTCTTTGTAACTATCATTTAAGTTTTTGTACTCTGCTTCAGTAAGGAGACTGAAGCAAATGTATACAATATCTATTTGTATATAGTCTTTCCTAGTAAAGATTCTTTTTAAAACCTCAAAGCACCGTGAGTCTGGATTTGTGCCTTATCCATAAAGGTAACTAATAACTGCATACTTTCAAATGCCCTGTTACTCTGCAACTCTATTTCTCTGGAGGGACTCAGGACCAAATCAAGTCCAAAAGTACCAACAAATAGACTTTATTTGTTTAATTATTATTCCTTGCTACTAGTTTTGCCACTGTGCAGTAGGGGAAATCAATTTCCCCTTCGGTCATGGTTGAATCAGGTCGTTATAGTCAACAGAGCACTCATTTGGGATCCTCTTTATGCCTGCACAGTAGGAAACATCCTTTAAACAGTCTGTTTATTGGCAGCTATACAGTGGCTATTGCCAGATTCTTTGTGTAGTGCCATGGCCAAGTCATGACATGATGTATTGTCTGCCCCTCAACCTATCAGTGTTCTGTAGGGGCTTCCAAGCCATTGTTCTTGGCTGGAGAGTGCATCACATAGCAATCTTGCTGAACTTAAACCTATCTGGGTCTGAGCTTTGCCTATGCATTCCGAATCCTATAAAAACCTATGACAGAAGGAAAGTGAGATATAAGCATGCTGCTATCCAGATGCTGAACTGAAATCCACATTACCATGGTCACTGCTGTGTTTCTCAAAAGATTTATTTCAAAAAGGGGAGGAGACACACATATCTGTTCCATAAGAATGGATATTTATATCAATATGCCTTGCCAACAACAGAGGCATGTAAAGAGATGGTGTATGCTGTTCCCACATAATTCACAGCGTGATTACAGAAGAAGAGTACCTGGCCTCAGATGCTAATAATCATACAAGTCATTATATCCTTTCTTGCAAGGACTGGAGGGGAAAAATCCTAATAAATGGCCAATCCATATTTTATGAAACGAGCCCCTGTCCCCATCTCCATGAATTTCTAGGATTCTCATAATACAGGGGCAGACCATTAGTAAATTCATTTGGTATTCTAGTGGATGTCAAATGTAGTTTGGTGGGTATTTCATTGTGTTTTGACATTAATTGATGGACACTTAAACTCTTCATAACTCAGTGGTGCTTCAGAACAGAGGAAATTAGAAAGATGAATTTCTAAGAGATGAACCCATTGAAGAGAGATGTGACTGCAAATTCATTACAATCAAGTGAGCCAAGAACCATGACACCCCAGCGAATAGAACGACGGCCCATTTCGGGTTTTTACATGACAATGCATCCTGGGAAGGAAAAAAAGGGAGGTGTTGGACGAGGAAGATTTATCAATTTCATGGCAGAGGGCAGATTCCAGGACACAAAATAGAATGTCTTCTGTTGTCAAAAGGATATGCATCTTTTAAAGCACTACACAACACACTTGAATAGAAAGAAATTGGGTCTCTAATAGAAAATGCAGTCGTCCACTGTTCTGGGATGCTGTTAAACACAGTGAAGACGGTTATTTCCGAAGGGTACAAAAACAACCAATCAGAAGGCAACGTGGAGCTGGGATGCTTATGAAAACCTTCTCCGAATTCTTGGTTTGGGTTGTAAAGTTGGAGGGAAGCGTTCCAAATCCTCCCAAGTTGTGCGATTTATTTCCAAATGTTATATATGGTGCTGTGTAGATTGCCATTCTTTCATTGCCATTCATCTGGAGATTTCCCCCCTGTACTACCAATGCAGGTGTTCAACTGCTATGCGGCTGCTCCAAGTCTAGCCAGCTCGCAGCGGCTTACAAGTATAAAATACAGTAGAAACCAGAAAAAAACAAGAATGTAACCTTAAAAATCCCTCCCACCCTCCCTAAACACCCCACCCAAGAAAGAAAAATAAGGACACAAACAAGAAGACCGGAGTGGAGAAGAGAGTATGGGAGGGTATTGTGGAAGGTTAGAAGAATCTCCCCGTATACTTGTGACCCCAAAGACATGTGAGCTGAGGCTGCAGGACATTAGATTAGTGTACCATATTGTGTGTGTGTGAGAGAGAGAGGCCTCTGCAGAGGACAGTACCAAGAAGGGGATAACACCAGAAAGAGGAATGAAGAATGCAAGGGGAAATTTGCAGTTACCCTGGATAATAAAGGAATATTTTAACTGCTGAAGGTGACACTGTCATAGTTTGTTGGATGAGATGCATGAGAGATTTAATGTTCTCCCTGGCAGATTCTGCTTGAGAGATTCAGGATACCTGACAGGGCAAGAGGGATGCATGACGACCTCCCCCCCCCCTTTTTTTTTTCTTCTGACTTTAATTTCTGAGCCCATATCATGTTTTTCTTTTTGTTGCAGGTACTTTAGTTGCAGGTGTTCCTAGCCTGATCACTTCTCTTTTGCTGGCATGTCTTTTTCATACTGTATCAATTTCAGCAGTGATTGACTCTTTCAAATACTATGAAAATGTTTTGGGGGGAGATGTAAGAGTGTAATGCAAAGAACTATTTTCTGGGGTGAAGCCTCATGGAATAGACCTCGGTTGGATTAGAAGCGTAGGAATGCCCTGTGAGTTTCATCCCTAACAATATCCAAAAGTGGCATTTTAAAATTTAAAAAAAAAGTATGTTCTCAACATTTTGTACCAGCCCTACTTGGAAAACAAATGACTGCGGCAAGGGGTTAGGGTAGAAAGGGTCTGAAGTTGGACAAATCATTACTCAAGGCAAAACTCAGCCCCGTTGACAGTATTTTGGAAGAACCGTCAGCATAAATTTTCATGCTAACTGGCTTGTTCTCGTTTTTTTAAAAAAGAAAAGAACACAAGAAATCTTTGTGCTTAATTAGTCTCAGACAATTCGGCAACAATGGACAGGCTGGCATTGACTAATTGCAGCTGTTAATAGACAATGATAATAATGGATGGGGCAAATCCTTGCTTGGGCCTTCAAATCAAATTTTCATTTCCTCTGCACAGAGGTTGCTCTCATCTTTCATCTACATTCAGTGCAAGGAGGTGTCAGAAGAAATCAAATTTCAACACACCAGAAACATTTTTCTTGCCCAATTGGCTTTACAGGGTTTTAGATTTCACACATCACCAGTTTTACAGCTCCCCCTCCCCCTTTTTCTGAAAAAAAAAAAACCTCCCTTGTTTTATCTTTGAAATGGATCCCTGGCGCTTTCTTGACTGTGAATTTGCTTTGTCTTTCAATGGATCACAGCTTTGATACAGATTTTTCCCTTCTGTTATCCTGGGGTGAGATCCTTAATCCTGGTGGAGAGTGACAAGAATTGTTAGATGTTTTAAAACACCACAAGTGCTTGGGGTGAGTGAAAAAGGAAAACAAAAAAATAATATTTTCAACTCTTCTACCATAGAGAAAACCCTTTGAGAAAACTTGGAAGTGGCAGGATTGTACAGAATATGTTTGAGAAGCATTGCTGGGTATACGCCCACCCAGGGCCCCTCCCCTTCCCACCCCCTCCAGGCCCAACATTGACCATGGGGGGGGCAGGTCAACATGACCATATTTGGTCATATCACAGACAGACAGACAGACGATAGACAGACAGACAGACGATAGATAGATAGGTAGGTAGGTAGGTAGGTAGGTAGGTAGGTAGGTAGATAGATAGATAGATAGATAGATAGATAGATAGATAGATAGATAGATAGATAGATAGATAGATAGATAGATAGATAGATAGATAGATAGATAGATAGATAGATAGATAGATAGATAGATAGATAGATAGATAGATAGATAGATATGTGAAAATACATACTCCCAACCATTTGGGAAACCCTTTTAGGGCTGTCAGGAAACTCCAGGTTTTCACAAATCCTGGTTGAGAAAGCCTGGCCTGCAGAGATGCAATAGTGTCCAGAGGCCTAACCCTGATGGGACCTACATTATAGCAGACTGATTTGCTCTTATCCTTCCTCCACACCCTTTCATGTTCTGAAATATCCACACACACCCTAGCATCTGAGAAGAAGAGGAAAAGGAAGAAGAGTTGGTTCTTATATGCCACTTTTCCCTACCCGAAGGAGGCTCAAAGCGGCTTACAATCGCTTTCTCTTTCCTCTCCCTACAACAGACACCCTGTGAGCTGGGTGAGGATAAGAGATCCCTGATATTACTGCTCAGTCAGAGAAATTTTCTCAGTGCTGTGGCAAGCCCAAGGTCACCCAGCTGGTTGCATGTGGGGGAGAACGGATTCAAACCTGGCTCACCGTATTAGAAGTCTGCACTCCTAACCACTACACCAAGCTGTTTTAACACTTGAAAAGGTAGTGGAAGGGACAAGAGTGTCTTAACCTCCCATTCAACAAATCAGAATCAGAGTCCAGTGGCACCTTTAAGACCCACAAAGTTTTATTCAAGGTGTGAGCTTTCGAGCGCAAGCACTCTTCCTCCATAATATGAAGAGTGCTTACACTTGAAAGCTCACGCATTGAATAAATCTTTGTGGGTCTTAAGAGTTCCACTGGACTCTGATTTTGTTTTGTTGTGCTGCTTCATACCAAAATGGCTACCCATTTGAATTTAACCTGCCATACTCTGGGCCCTTGTGGCGCAGAGTGGTAAGGCAGCAGACATGCAGTCTGAAGCTCTGCCTATGAGGCTGGGAGTTTAATCCCAGCAGCCGGCTCAAGGTTGACTCAGCCTTCCATCCTTCTGAGGTCGGTAAAATGAGTACCCAGCTTGCTGGGGGGTAAACGGTAATGACTGGGGAAGGCACTGGCAAATCACCCCGTATTGAGTCTTCCATGAAAACGCTGGAGGGCATCACCCCAAGGGTCAGACATGACTCAGTGCTTGCACAGGGGATGCCTTTACCTTTTACTCTTGGCCCAGTCAGGATTCATAGCATGTTTAAGACACTAAAATAGCAGCGGTATCCACAGGTTGAACTCCTGGATTCTGTCATCTCTAATTTTACCTTCAGGCTAGCACTGGGCAACCTTGAGGTCTTGTCTGAGCAGATCTTAATTTGGTTTGTGATTGTTGTTGTCAGGTTGGATCCACTTCTGTTTGTCTCTTACCTTGAAAGACCCTGTGAGGTTTTTTCTGTTAGCTGTGACTTGATGGCACTTCCAATCACCACTTAGCAATGGCCATCCTCTCCGCACATTGATTTGTAATCAGCTTAGCATTACAGGCTTTCTCCGAGAATCTTATCTCACCTTGTAAAGTCGGCTGCTCTGTGGGATGCTCCCGTCGAATGGCGTTTTGCAGGCGAGGGGATGGAAGAGAATTCCTCATGGCAAGGACACCTTCGTGTGCCATCCCTTACAGACACTTCCCGAGCAAAGACAGTGCAGGTCACGGGCATTCTAAATCAGGCTGGTCAAAACATCCAGCAATCTTCTTGAGTTAAGTGCTTCCCATTTACACGCTCTGAAAAGATCACCATGTGTGGTTCCCTTCAGGACCTTTCTTTCCATTTCCCAATGAAATAATTACTGTTATTATGATTTCTGCTCACCTGCTCACCGTTTTCATATCTGGCATCTCCATTTCCAAGTAATGACGGCTGCCTAGAGGTTTCAATTAGCTTATAATGAAACGTTGCTCATTAATAAACCCCCAGGACAATCAAACATATGCCACTTCTGTTCTCTCCCTCAAGCGCTCTCCCTCTTTCTCTTTCACAAACACACACACATGCACGCTCGCAAAACACACACACAGTTTTCAAATCTGAGCAAGCTTATTTTCTGATTGGTTTGTGTGGTCTAATGAGACATTGTGTCCCTTGAAAACATAGGATTATGTAGAATCAAGTCTTGTTACAAAGCACTCTTCTTCACTGTGTCGGGAGGATTTAAGACTAAGCTGGGAGTACTCATGGTTTATATTAGAAATCTGGTGAATGTTTATTGTTTTCCACATTTTTAGGAGGCTGGTGGGAAATGCCATAGACGTCTGATGTCAGCTGATCAACCTGAAAGCTAGCTGAATTTTTAGTAAATAACCGTTTACCACTTACAAACCAAACAGTTATTTGTCATGGGCCCGGTAGAAATGTCAAAAATGAGCTTTATGACTTGTTATTCTCTGACCAACAAGTACTTCTCAAGAGGGCTTTTGCTGAGTGACCATCCATATTGAGGAGAGCAGATTAGGGTTGTGAGGGGGGGAGGCGTGGGGGTGTATAATTCAGCGCACATATGCATGCACAGAGCTCTGCACCTGCATGTGTGCGCCGAGTTAAGCATCAGCGCCCAGCCCCCCCCCCCCCCCGTGGTGTGGCACTGGATGTGTCAGCCTGGAATGGTCAATTTGGATGCTGCCACGCACAACCCTAGGTCAGATTGCTGGGAAAGGCAATTTCTGGTGTACTAAGACTAGTTAAGAACCTCTGTCTCTGCCTTTCCTCTTTCCTATCAAGTATGTTCATTCTTAAATAAACCTTTATCTGCTCTTTAATCAGGTTGTGCACCGTCACTGTGTTAATTACTCTTCCAACACAGGTAAGGAGCAGCCATGTGGATTATTTACTTGTTTTTTCTCTCTGCTGCACCCAGAGCGACTTCATGACCTATCAATTTGAGTTCAACTAGTAAAAGACTGTGTTTCTTCCCTGACAACTTAACTTGGGACCTTTGAAGTGTTTCCTACAACCTCAGCTATTTGAAAAGGTACTATAGAAAGTGTACGTGGAGACTCACATGTTGAAAGATATTTTTCCTTCTCATTTGCTTATCTTCTTCAAGAGAATGTGAAATCCTATTGTCTCTTTCCTGTCGTATTTCCAGTATTCATCATGACTACCTCAGGACTGCAGCCAGCCACTAGATGGAGCTCTCTTATTTCCAGGTAGGCCTTCAAAGAAATGGAGCAGTGACTTCTTCAGGACCAACAATCATTTCGATGTACAAGGCTGATTGGGTGTTTTAGTGCCCATTGATTGTCTGGATTTCTCCTCCAGACCATTTCATCCTAAAACATCTTCATCTGTTTTTGTAAGTCAAACCTGTGATCCTTTATTTTTGCATTGTTTTCTGCTTCCCCATGCACAATTTCCCCGTGTGTGTTTTCAATTGTTACTTGTACAGCCATGTCAACATTGTGCATTTTGTTTGTGTGTGTAATCTACTGATTGGGTGGATGGATGGGGTGAATAGGCTACAGTGTGCCTACATACACAATAGAAAGAAAAAGAAACCACCAGTGTGGTATGGTGGTTACAATGTCAGGCTAGGATCTTGGAGAACCAGGTATGAAGCTACATGGAAGTTTGGGCCAATCACAGTCTCAGCCTAGCCTACCTCAAAAGGTTGTTGTGAGAATAAAATGGAGAAAAGAACAATGTAAGCTGGTGAAAAGGGGGGGGGAATATAAGTAAATTGATGAACAGGTAATAAAAAAAAATCTGCAGCTCCATTTAAGCCTCCACCACTCTTTCCAAGGATAAGAAGGCAGAGAGGCAGAGCCTGTGCCTTTGTTTTGATTTCTGCATATGACTTAGTGAACGTAAGTGCTCCGGAATAGGTTGTTAATTCCAATTAGTAGATTGAGTAATTATATAGTCAGGAAAGAAAACTTGACACAAAGGATCACTGCAAACAAAGCCCAGGTGAATGATGAGAAAATAAATACGCAAGATAATTATAAAACAGAATATAAAGCTGACACGTCTACAGTGACACTGGGAAAGTTTGAATGGAGGAGGAATATAAAGCTGGTTACGTGGCTAGCTCTTTGTATTTCACTAGAGGGAGCCCTTTCACCATTTCCTGGGATTTACCGGGGACAAGCCTTGCAGACCAAAGGGACGGAAATGTCTGACGATGTTTGGCATTTTCCGCAATGTGAATCCAACGTCAAAAGCTATGGGATTCTTGTGGTGCTACACAGCTAGATTTCTCATCTCTAAAACAAAATATAATCAGTGAAGAGCAGCTACTCCTTGGCTTGGATCGCAGCTTGATTACCGGATTGTGAGCAAGCGACGCTGAATGGAGCACCCTAAATGGAGGGCCCTAAATGGTTTTAAACTTGCATGAGCTTTCCCCTACTGGCTTCTCATTGCTATCTGCCACTTGCCCATCTTTTACTACAAAGAATATTCTGCATCATAAAAAGAGGGATTTTCAGAGGCCGTTTTTGTTTTTCTTTTGTTTTTTGCATGATCAGCCCATGGTGCTCCATGGGGGGTGCACCACCCTAACAGTGATCAACCAACCCCCTAAGGCAGGGGTAGTCAAACTGCGGCCCTCCAGATGTCCATGGACTACAATTCCCAGGAGCCCCCTGCCAGCGGATGCTGGCAGGGGGCTCCTGGGAATTGTAGTCCATGGACATCTGGAGGGCCGCAGTTTGACTACCTCTGCCCTAAGGCATTGAATCCCTTCAACTGTGCAGGCAAGAAGGTACTCGAACGGAACCTGTTTCTGAACTCTGAACCTGTCATCAGCGCGGCCCTGTAGGCTGCCGGCAGGACACTTCGAGCGTTCCGGCACAACCTTTGCAAACATAGAAGCATCACTGAACATAATTGGTGCTGTTTCTGTCTACTTCAGCTAAGTGTGACAGCTTTGATTTCTGTCACACTTTCCAGTTTCTCTGACAAGTCACTCGAGTTCGCCTCGGGCAAAAATAGAAGTGGAGAGAAAAAAAGAGAGAGGGTTTATTTCAGACTAACGAATGTGTTTGGTGGAGTTTTGCATATCCATATCAAGGAGTAATGCAAAAAGATCTGTATTCATGGGGGTGAGGAATGAATGGGGGACGTGTGTCACTACTCCTTTCTTTGCAACCCTTGGGCTTCAAAACTCCCATACTCCAAATGCCATCCAAAGTTCTGCCTGAAAGAACGCAAAGAGAGAGAACACGAGCGTGCCGTGAGTTTGCCATCTGAATAGATCTGTGACTAATATTTGGCATCAAGTGGAACTTACTGGGGATCGAGAGGGTGGCAGGCCTGTGGAAGAGCGGGGAGACACCACGACTCCCATCAGGCTGTGTGAAGATATGCCGGTGTGAAAGGCTGTCACTTACATTGCCTGCTAACTTTATTGTACTGCCTGCATATGTAACAAGAAACCCCGAGGGACAGGTTCAGGACTGGGGGGGGGGGACATTCAGCCTCCAATGCACAAGTTTTGACAGCTTCACTGTCTTTGTTGCCCCCAAGTAACAGCAAATTGCTCCATAAAACAAAACCAGATAGGCAGTGCTTCCTGATATTACAACAGCTCCCTCACAGTGTCTGTTGTGGGGAGAGGAAGGGAAGGTGATTGTAAGCCACTCTGAGACTCCTTCAGGCAGTGAAAAGCGGGGTAAAAAAGCCAACTCGTCTTTTCTTGAATTGAAGGAACTGAATGGAGTTGCAAACTATCATCGAATTCAAAAATCTCAGAAATTCTCTTAGCAGAATCCGTGGGGAGGGCAACAAATAGGAGATCAAATGCACACACACACATAATGGGAATGGAACTTTATTATCCTCTCCCTAGTGAACAGGTGGAAAGCAGGCGATTTTGATGCAAATCACGGAAAGCCTTATGCAATCTCTAAAAAGCTGAAAGGTATTTTTTCTCCCCCATTATTGTTACATGAAAGGTTTCGACATCTTGTTTGGGCCAGTCATGGCTGGCTATGCGAAGAGATAACATTTTGCACTGGTTTGATCTATCAGAGGAAACCCCATTAAAATGATTTATGTCTTCCATTAGCCATAAATCATATAGGGTGGAAATTATTTCACTGGCACTTAGGGGAAAGCAAACCTGGATGAAGCTTCAGCCTCTCTCATCACAACCCCCACAGTCACAACTGAGCTCCCCGTTGCACCCGCCCCAGTGGACCAAAATCATCAGCTTTGGTAGGCTGTTATATTTCCAGTTGAAAGTTCATCCCACCCTCCCCCAAAAAACCAGGAGTTTCCTCATTCCCCAAGAGAAGAAGATTTGGTTTGTATACCCTGCTTTTCACTGCCTGAAGGAGTCTCAGAGTGGCTTACAATAGCTTTCCCTTCTTCTCCCTATGAGGTAGGTGGGGCTGAGAGAGCTCTGACAGGACTGTGAGAACAGCTTCTAACAGGGCTGTGACGAGCCCAAGGTCACCCAGCTGGCTGCATGAGGAGGAGTGGGGAATCAAACCCGGCTCACCAGATTAAAAGCTACTCCTCTTAACCACTACATCATTGCACATTTCTGTCACACTCTCCCCAAGCCCAGGCATTTGTGTTTTTTTTAATTTTTGTTGTAATGCATTGTTGTAATGCAGGGGTATTCAACCTGTGGTCCTCCAGATGTTCGTGGACTACAATCCCCATGAGCCCCTGCCAGAAAACGCGTTTGCTGGCAGGGGCTCATGGGAATTGTAGTCCATGAACATCTGGAGGACCACAGGTTGACTACCGCTGTTGTAATGAATTCTTCATGCCCAAAATATATACATTTAATAAGAACCATTATTTTTAAGTTCAGAAGTTTTATGTGTTTATCATGAACATCTTCCATAAGTACAGTAAACTTCACAGGTTAGCCTGTCCCCCATCCGCTGCTCTTAACTGGCCTCCAGGCTACAGCTGTGGTGAGTGGACTGGGTGAAATCATAATTCCCACTGAGCCCTTTCTTTCTGCCTTCTCAAGGCCCTGTCCCCGGATTCCCAGGGATTTCCTGAGCTGAATTTAGCAAATTTTGGATGATGAGGTGGCGGGACTAGATGGCCTGAAAGGCTCCTTCCAACTCTACGATTCTAAGATTCTATGACCAAGAAAGAGCCCTAAGAAGATTGCCTTTGGTTTAAGGCAGGGGTAGACAAACTGCGGCCCTCCAGATGTCCATGGACTACAATTCCCATCTGGAGGGCCGCAGTTTGACTACCCTGCTTGGTTCCAGCTCAGCAAAAGAGGTGAAGCCAAATCAGCTTTCCCTCCCCAGTTCAGGAGCAAGAAGAGCAACTGACTGCTAGCATGATCCTCCTCAGGGGCAAAAGCCTGCTCAGGATTACAGGAATATAGGCCAGTAAATGATGCAATAATAAAACTAGAACTATTCCGATTTGACAATGAAAATGAACATATTGTTATCTTCTTAGGGTTCCACCTGTGATTCATATTTAAAGAGAATAAAAGTTATCCTGCTGGAACAGGGCATCCTGTTTCACACCATGCAGGGCCAACAAGGAGAGTCCAGCTGTTGCTTCCTGGGCCTATTCTGCACACAATAGATAATGCACTTTCAATGCACTTTAGAAGTAGATTTTTCCTGTCCTGCACAGGAAAATCCAGCTGCCAAAGCACATTGAAAGTGCATTATCCTATGTGTGCAGAATGGGTCCTGGTCTGAGTTTTACTGCCTCTGTATATGGAAGTTCTCTTTAGTCATCATGGAACATACCCGTTGAATGACTCTATCCTCCATGAATGTATCTGATTCCCTTTTAAAGTCATCTGTGTTAGGGACTATTGTCTAGCTCTGTCTGTGAATGCCATGGTTGACTAACTCTTTGGGTGAAGAAGTATTTCCTTTTGTCCATTCTGACTCTGTTGCCCCTTAACTGCCTTGTGCGCCCGACATTTTTTTTTTCTGAGCCATGAAATGATTTCATGACACTATTCCATAGGAGAGCCTATATTATTGTGAGGTGTGACCACCTGAAAATAGGGTCAAGGATATTTGTGACTTCTCTTGTGAACAATTGAGGAAGGGACATAAAGATCTGACACTAAAGATGATTGCTTTAGAAATAGAGTGGAAAATTACACAGAGAAGAAAGACAATGCCCACACAACTATTTTTGGTTCCTCCTCCTCCTCCTCCTCCAAGTGTTGTGAGTCACTTCCTTTGATTGATCACAAAGGCATCTTGTTGACTGCCATGAGCTTAGTGCAATCAACCCCCTCCATAAAAACAATGACAATAATTATTCGTACGGTGGAATGAAATGTCAGAAGACCTTTATATGTGACTTAAAACCCAAGACGGTTTGCTAAATGGCATGACCAATTTAGATGATGAGATTTAAGTGAAATGTCTTGGCAGAAAAAACAACTTTGAAGGTTATATCTTACGATGACGTTTCTCTTTTTTCCAAGCTGTGCATCATCTTCTGGCAAATTGGCTTTATTGTTGGGCTGCATTTGGATCCTCTATGAGGCTCAGAGATATTCGTCTCCAAACAGAAACTTCAGAAAGCCTGGCCTCTCCAGAGGGGCATCCAAAAATGGATACTTCTTAGTAAGAAATGGCAGTACTGGAAATTCTGGCCTTCATTTGGCAAGCTTCGTTTGTTACTGACGTGAAAAGCCAGAACTCATCCGAAATATTCCCTGTGGTTATGGTTATTTCTGCGGGAATAAAGCATTTGTCAGTTAGCGAGTATGTTCATCAGCACACATGCAAGAACATAAGTGCAAGGTCCACATAGTCTAGCAATCTGTATTCAGCAAAAACCTGGCCGAGACTAACCTCAGCCGGACATTGACGTGGTGGGGGGCTTGCTGGGAGGAAGAAGCAACCACCCAGAGGCCCTCTGGTGTGCGCACTGACGGAATGCAGCACACACAGTGTGAGACCTGTGGCAACTATTTAAGTCACCACATGCGTGGGTCTCACCCTCTTTTCCAGGGCTGCCGTGGGAGCTGCATGGCTCAAGGAAGCTTACAAATCACAATGAAAAAGTCACAATTTAGGTACACTTGTATGTGCCTTCAAAGCAAAGGGCTTTTAAAGCAAGTGAGAAACAGATGTGGTTCAGCCATTGCCTTCCTCTTCAGAGTCTTCCTTGGTGGTCCCCCATCTGAATACTGACCTTGCTTAGCTTCTAAGATCCTCACAAAACTATTTGTTATCTGTCTACTGCTGAATAAACTATGCTCAATTAAGAACATGCTCCTCTAAGTAACTGGGCAACTGGGGATAGGGGGAACTCTCCCAATAGTGCATGAACTCCCTCCTCTCCATGACAGAGGCACCTGTGCAATTTGACCTCCGAGCGTGAATTCCCCTTCAGATCTGTACAGTTCAATTCTGGCGCCGTGTTAACTTGTAGAAATACTTGCTACAGGATACCCCTGTGAGGCAGGACAGCGCCAAGAAACATTTGAGCCAGTTTTAGACCTTACAGAACAACTTGGTGAACAGCTGGTCTGGTGGATAAACGATTGTGAACGGCAAGCAGGATGCAAATCATACTCGTGGATGACAGAGCATCCCTGGTTTTAAAATTAGGGCATGTGAACTTTTAGCCCAGTTTACAAAGCGACACATTATTATAATGTTCTCAGGTTTGTTGGGGGGAATGACATTTGCAGCGAGCGCACAACAGCAGTTTTATGCTTCCCAACTGCACGTTGTTGCTTTACTGCTTGTGATGCTGGTACACAGGGAGATGCAATTTCAGCCTTCCGTCTCCCTCTATTGCCGTCAGGAGGTCCACCAGCAGGCCCAGGACTCCAGAAGCATGAGTGTGGGACGGACAAAGCTCCTGTTGCACATCTGCTACAAAGCTGTTGTGTTGCCCCCAAATACACACAGGGACTTTATAATGCGAAGGCTGACTCTTAGACTATCGGTAGGAATGGCTGGAAATGTTTCTGTTTGGCAATTATTCTGTTAATTATCATTATCTTGCCACACTGCCTTGAGCATGGGATCGTTTTGGAGCAGACAATCCTGGACTGTATCACCACAATTTCTATGACAATGCCCCAGATCGCATTTTTTTAAAAGTTTTTTTTTAAGTTTATATTTAAACAAGGGAATAACTTTGAAAATATTCACTCTATAAGAACAGAGGAAACATTAATTTCCCCTCATCCATGAGAACCATGGCAGTGTTGCATTTCTATTTCAGTATATATTGCTCAATCGTTATCTTGAAAAGGATATGTACAGCCCCCCCCCCCCCGCAAGCCCACTCAAACAATTAAAAGCAGTAAGCATAGTTGTTTTCAGCTAATTAGATCTGTGTTAACATTTTTTCCCACAGTTGTTTTTCTTTTCTTAAGTCTGACAAAATATTGCAGTAAAAAAACTTTCCCAGACAAGGTCCAGATGAGAGTCGAGCTGTCTCTGGTTTGCACTGCCCCCATGGATTCTCATTATCCATAAGAAGAGATTGGAATCTACGTGTTTAGCACAGGGGAACAAGCAGAAAACAAAGAGAAGCAGCACATTTTGTACCAACGGGAACTCTGTGACGTGCTCCAGGGGAGTGGATTTCTACAAACTGTATTAAAAAGTGAAGGTCAACTCCATGAACTTAGGGGTCTCATCCGGGGAGTATAGTTTACATTTGTGAAATGTAGGAACATTATACAACTGTACTGAAGTCTCTAAACAATGTCCCACTGCTTAGGGGGGAAATGACATGCTGGTGAACATGAAGATGGTGGTGGTGGTGGTGGTGGTGATACTGGTAGAAGAACTATCAGTTGCCCCGGTTTGAACACAAGGTTGGTAGAGATGGAGAAGCCTCACAGATGGGATATTTAGTTTCCCTCTCCCCCAAATTGTATTTCTATTTGAATACAAACCAATATGTAACAGGAACCTTCTGAGATCTTCTTCACATATGGGAGGGAACACCTCTTCCACAATCATAACTTATGTGCATGCATTATGATGCTACTTTGTTTCATTGTCTAGAATCCAACCTTTGATTTATTGAGATTAGATTTCTTTCACCATGAGTCACTATAATATTAAAAGGGAATGTTCTATTATTATAATTAACATGAAAACTAAGTACTTTCCCCAGCTGAGCAGCCTGGAAACCCCCCCCCCCTCCCCATTATTCTTTTGTTTTACTTTGTTTCATCTGTTATCACAGTCTTGCCTCTTTCTGACTCGACTGGTTTTACTTTTACAAGGCACTCAGCTTTTTGCTAATAAGGCTAGGAGTTGTTTCCCTTGGGGGAAAGGCTATAGGTATTCTTCATTGACTGAAAGCTGGAGGCACTGAGGTATCCTAATCCTGAAGAATATGGGGCGGGACTTTGCCTTCTTCTTTCTTCTCAAAGCTTCTTTTCCCTGCAAAACTTCCACTTTTAATCAATCAATTAGTCAATCAATTGTGTGCTGCTCTTATTCCAGTCGGCTCTCATAAACCTAACATACAATAAATCCCTACATTCCCCCCCAAATTCCCACAAACTCATAGTTCCACCCCCAACAGACTCAATGGCCCCTTCAACCCAGTGCCCCAGGGAGGGTGTTAAAAGGAACCCAACAGATCTTCCCTGTCCTGGCCTCAGCCAAATGCCTGGTTGGAAGAGCTCTGTCTTGCAGGCCCTGCAGAACTATGATAGCTCTGACAGAGCCCTAAGCTCTTCCGGGAACTCATTCCACCAGGTAGGAACCAGGACCAAAAAAAGGCACACTCCCCACAGGCTAGGGATAACCAATCTATTCTGATTAGCAGAGCAAAGAGCTCTGTGAAGGACATAAGGAATTTGATGGTTCTTCAGATACACTGGGCCCAGACTGTGAGTGGCCTTAAAGGTCAATACCAAAACTTTGAACTTAATGTGGAATGCAACTGGCAACCAATGCAGCTGCCAGAGCCCTGGCTGGATGTGGAATGATGAATCCCTTTATATATAAAAAGTTGAATGCGTTCTTATTGTGCTATGCTTTTAAATGTTATATTGTTGTTGTAAACTGCCCTGAGTCCATTTGCAGGGAGGGGAAGTCTAGATATTGTTATAAATAGAATAAAAATTCTTAAATCCCATGCACAAGCCTGGCCAATATCGCCTTCTCAGACTAGTAGTAGCTTGCCAGGGTTTGAGGCTGAGCTCTTCAGCTACCACCTCATACTTTCCACTGGAGATGCAGGGGACTGGACCCGAGATCTTTTTGATGTCTATCACTAAGCCATGGCTCCTTTGTCTATTCTTTGTTTTCTCTCCAGAACAGTTGTTATTTTCACATGCAAATATATGCATGTTTAATCAAATGACTGATTAAAACTCACGTGGATGATCTACTGAGACGTCCTTAATCAAGAGACACCTTGAAAATTAAAGTCTGCAGAATGCTAGGGGAAAGTGATGGAGGGCAAGGGAAGTGAATGGGAGTGTTACAAATTCTTCCGGGGATCTGCAGTTGAATGCCCACGATGCCCACCAACACCTTTCGGGTTCTTAAAAAGTGAGAATGACTTTTGTGCAGCAGGGCTTTCGATTGGTCATCAGGGATTTGATCGGCTATGCAGCTGCTGCTACTATAGCATGCAAGAAGAATGCTTTTAAACAATGTGTTCATTTTAAAAGGGATTCTGCTAAGCAGAACTTCTCCCTAAGATTTACTACTACGTTGGACAGTTATTGGTATGCATCGCCTCACTCCCTGGCATTTTGAGATTGGCGCCATTTCCCATTTTGTGGTTATGCCCACTGCCCAGTATCAGACTTCCAAGGGAGCCTGCAGGCTCAAAAGTTTCAGGAATCCCTTGGAAGTGAAACACCTGCACCCCTTGGGTAGAATAAAATCATAAGGTGATAAGAAGATGCAAAATCGAATCAAAAGTTGGGATAACACTTTTTAGCATTAGTCTTTGACACTCAATGCATTATGTTTACTGCCTGTAAACTGGAATGCATTATGGCCAACAAAGCAAAGAGCAAATTAGTCTGTATCTTAAATCAAGCTGAGACAAATGGTTTGAAGTTCTTGAATACTTGGTAAACTATCTACAATTTAATTAAAAGAAATTACTTGGAATGAAGTTATACTACATCACTATGGCCCTTACAGGGCCAAACAGGAACTGCTGTGTTGGAAGTTTTGACTCAGAACATCCCATGGTTGAGAACATGGCATTGGTATTACACAGGGGTTTGGTTATTGTACCAGTGAAGCAGAAGGGATAGGTCCTTGCTAACCTACGAAAGACAACTATCATGGTCTGATAGGAAGTATCAGCCATCAATGCTAATCTCATAATCAACTGCAGTGAGAACTAAGGCTAACCTGGCTGAGGGCATATTTTAAAAGGTTACTTAAAACCTTTAAACTGTATTTATAAAGGTATTTTACAACCGTAGTTCCTGGTGCAGTTGGCTATTTCTAGCTAAGAGTTTAGTAAAAACAATGAGAAAACAGACCGTGGTCAAAGCGAAGGGAGGTTTGTGGTTGACGAGGGTTGTCACCTCTAGGTTGGGAAATACCTAGAGACATTGGGGGGTGGAGTCAGGATTGGGCAAGCTTTGGGACAAGGCAGGACCCCAATGGAGTATAATGCTACGGAGTCCACCCTCCCAGGAAACCATTTTCTCTGGGTAACTGATCTCTGTTGTCTGGAGATGAGATGTAAAACCAGGGGATCCTCGGGTCCCACCCAGGGATTGGCATCCCTGTGGTTGAGACACAAGGCTGGGCGACAAACAAAGCCGAAGAAAAGGGAAGATAGAAAACTTACAGAAAAGGATGACCATAAGGTGTTGCTAGTACAGGATGATACAATTGCTTAAAAGCCAAAATGGGAAACATATGTTAGCTCCTCTCAGGCTCCCCCATACAGAGATGCAAGGTATCTCTGACAGCATGCTATGAAACAGTGGATCAGATGGGCTGGTCAGCAGAATCTCCTCAAGATGAAAAGAGAGTGATCATTTGCTGATTTTTGGACTCCCAATAATGTTTAAAACCAAGTCCCTATGGTTCCATACTAGGTCACCGTGAACATGTCTAACTCCATTCTCTGTACATCTTGTGGGTACATCTGATGGACACAACAGAACAGACCCTTCTTTTGCCTTTATAGAACTTTAGTAAGTGTATGTTCTTATAGAGCAAGTGAGCAGACCTTCAGGGAGAGGGTCTGTTTTCTGTAAGAAACAAGCAACTTTCAGGGTGAGAAGTATTGGCAGAGTTTAGATATGGTTTAAAAAAAGGAACACCAGGCTGCTTAAGGGAATAATATAGTTTTATTTAGAGGGCGAGGGGGGAGGGACTTGGTATAGAAAGAGAAGAGATAGAGAGTCTTAGCTGACTATCTAATTGTTCTGCATCCATTCAGTCCATTCTGGAGGCAAGCAGAGAGGAAGTGTGCTCAAAGGAGCAGGAAGTCTCCAAATGGGCCAAGCAGGACATAGGAAGAAATTGTTTGAAAAATATCAGGAAGTTCCTAATATTAATATTTGAGCTACATATTCCCTTTGATGCCCCCTGGAGGATATTCTTCTCATCCTGCTGGCATGCACACTATAGATCTTGTTTATTCCAACAATAAGCTGTTCTCCTAACTATCTGCTACAAGGAGACAGACCCTTGTTTCTGAGAGAGTCAGGCATCTTAGAGGCCTAGGTTACTCTAAAATGGCTACACTTTGGTCAGTGGAAAAGACTAACAAACCTGGGAAGTGGCTCAGAAACAAACTTGGAGGTGTTCTTTATCAGTTCCACTTAATATATTTCTGGTAAGGCCTTGGAGGAGGAGCGTGTCTCATTGATTAAGTGCCACTCAGCGCTTAACACCCACTCAGGGTGGCTGTCCCATCCTGAGTACCTCCTCCTCCAACCGGCTTATCTTCTGTCCAGTGGCCAGCCAATCAACTTCCATCTCCCACCCCTGACCACCCCCTCCTCCTTCCACTTCCCTCCGAGGCTTGGAGGCTGCAGATCCCTGCCGCATGAGAGCTGCCCCTGTCGGTGAGTTCCCTAACAGCTGCCTGCAGCCTTTCCAGGTCCGGGGGGGAGGGGGAGGCCATCCACAGGGTTCTTCCACACCACCCCCCTGATCTAGTGCCTGTTGTATTCCTGAATGCAACGGGCTTGGCCCCTAGTATAATTATACTTTCTTGCCAAGTTGTCTGCTTCTGTGAAGTTACCACCCCTCTCTTGTTTGTTGTTGCAACTGTCTCCAACTGTAAAAAATTTGTTGTTGCAACTATCTCCAACTGTAAAAATGGGGGGGAAATCTGATTGAGATTTTTGAGCTGTGACCTAAGACTTAGATGCCTTTTTAGCATCACGGGAACCTTCCAGGTGGAGTTTCTGCTCCCTCCCCTTCCAGACTACAGCTGCCGCCCCACGTGGGTTTTATGCCCACAGGTTCCATGACCCTCAGCGTAGCCTCTTTTTTTCAGTGGCCGATGCCTTCTTCCCCGGCAAAAAAAGATGTTTGGATCCAACACAGTATCACTGCAAGCCTTAACCGCATTCAATGGCTTGATTCAAGTGAAGCCTGCAAAGGCAGAAGGAATGAGGGAATGTCAGCAGGAGCCAGACTGACAGCCTAAACTGTCTCCGCTAAAACTTAATTAGCACCGTTTATACATTCTGCATATGTACACCCTGACAACCCTATCAAACGCCTTGTCAACCAACATATATTTAATTTGCTTTCTAAATGTGGAGCGGCCCCCTCAGCCATTGCTCTCATATTCATATCTGAACAAACAGACCCTGCTGCACGTCTCAATGTCTTATAAAGCCATTCAGGCAAAACACGGGTTTCAGAAGAGCTCTGACACAAGAGTGTTCCGACTGGCATTTTATTCATTTTTCTCATTTGCCAGACTCCCCATTTGCTCTATCCCCTCATTTCCGTCCTTCTGCATTCTCAGGCCGACAAAGCCATCGTCAGGATGTGCCCTCTCTCCCCCTTTTTGTGTAATATTAACTGCTTCATAAAGAATAATAAATCTGGATGTAGGAAGGACACGCAGTAATGGGTTTAAACTTCAAGTACAACGATATAGGCTAGATATCAGGGGGAAAAATTCACAGTCAGAGTAGTTCAGCAGTGGAATAGGCTGCCTAAGGAGGTGGTGAGCTCCCCCTCACGGGCAGTCTTCAAGCAAAGGTTGGATACACACTTTTCTTGGATGCTTTAGGATGCTTAGGGCTGATCCTGCGTTGAGCAGGGGATTGGACTAGAAGGCCTGTATGGCCCCTTCCAACTCTGTGATTCTAAGGGGAATTAGCGACAGAGGTAGCACATTTTTAAAAGGTCTCCACATTAGTGTTCTAATGACCCCCCAATATTGGAAGACCGCTAGGCTGCCTTTCAGACGCATCCTGAAAAAAATGTGTGCCTTTCTAAGCTCATTGACATTAAAGGACGTAGGAAAGTATGACTATGTTTAGGATTGCTTGAGTCCTTTGCACACGTCCACCTGAGCAAATCCCACAGAAAACAGTGGGAGTTACTTCCAAGCTGTCATGGTTAGGACTGTGCTATTCTCTATTATGAATATAGAGGTAAAATAGGATGTGTAAAAAAAATAATAATATGCAAGACCCAAGCTTGTGGCTGCTTTCTCTAAGGCACCCCCCCCCCAAATCCAAACAAGCAAAAAATCAGGCTCATCTTAGTGTTTCCTGCTTTGCAGTCTTGTACAATGTTTAGTAAAAAGGCAACTGGGGGGGGGGGGAAGTATGTTTGCCTTTTATATGGCTGAGTTCCTAGACAGAGTGAGGCCAGAAAAACCACATGTGTATCAATTGGTTTAGACATGCTTTCCCTTGACCTTTGGTATCCTTCCTCATCCAACATCATAACTAACCCAAATCTGGGTGGAGTTATTTCACAGGCAAGGTTTAATGTAAAGCCATCTGCTGTCCTGGAAGGTAGACTTGGAGGGATACCCCCCGAAGATAGATTATGTCCATGTGGAGCCAGTGTCACTGAGTCCCTAGCTCATATGCTGTTTAATTAATTAAACTCGATAGTCTTCTCATTGATGTGGTGGCTGAGGGACTTGAGAATACAGCTAGTTTCCTACAGAGCATTCAGTTTACTCATCAGAGGCACTATCAAGGTTACAATTGGAAGGGTATCTGTTTTACGTACTACTGTCCATTGGTTTTCTTTGGTACAATGCCAATAAAGGCCTTGTATGCACTTTAGATACTTGCTTTGATCCCCAATGGAGAACCAAACTGTCTCTTGCCTTGAAAACCCCATGAGGGTCTGCCATAAGTCAGATGTGAGTTGACAGCACTTTCAAACATGAGAATCAGCATCCCTCTCCCCAATAGATTCCCAGGACTGCTTATGCTTTGCACTGAAAAGAAATAAAATTACTATAGAACTTTTGGCTGTCGTACTAGAGTCTGCATGTTCCATTATAGAAATACTAAATCTAATGCAACATTTTAATTATACCCGTAGAACCTGTACATGTCAAAAAGGACAATGCATTGAGATGTGAACCGGTCCGTTGCGGCTTGTTATTGATCTTTATTTGCCAAAATTTAGATTCCATGTAAGTAAATAAGATGGATTAGTGGAAGGGAGAGAAAGAGAGGAAATGGAAAGAGTGGATAGGTTGCTTGTCACCTGGGCCAACAGCCAGCTAGTTATTAGGTTGCAGTGGCCGTTGTTGTGCAGAAATATAGTTACCATCAAATTACTCCAGGAATGCATCCCATATGCTGTTAAATTCATGTAAAGCATTATTGATTATGTGTGAATGAGTTATGCTATGTGTCCAAGGAAAGGGATTCCCGCTTTGCACCTGGCAAATCCTTTTAGGTATGTGTGTTTTTTTTTAATTTGAATTTGGGAAAGTCATGCAATCCATCTAAAGCAGATGGAATTAGAAAATATATTCTAGGGTTATTTTTCACTCTCCTGCTACTGTAAATGCAAGTTATATTGGCAGCATGTTTGTTCATGAGCCGATGTGCCAGCTATCCCCTTTGCGATCCCTGACATCCTGACTAGAAAAGATTCTCATTTGATATATATACCCAACAGGTTTTTTTTGATTTGTGCTTCTTTAATATATTCAGTCCCAGCAGCTCATATTGAAACCCGATGGGAAACTGGTCTTTGAATGGGTGGAGAAATAGACACATTTCTACCACCCAGCTGGGGTAGTATATTTTCACAGCTTAAAATTGTGAAATGAATCTTGCTTGTCCTCTAGGTTAGTTGATGCTATGTGTTTGGTTGCATCACCTACACTTGGATGATTTCAGGATGCTCCCACAATGCTCATCTGAATTTCTCCCTGACTGTTGGAGTTCTTTTGCTTTTGTCTAATTTCCAAAGCAAAACAGATGTTCAGCACCAGCATTTCCCAAGCAACGTGTAAGTGCATAAGTAAACTGTAGATGCATCTGTTAAAATTCACGGGCATGCATCCAGGAAATCTTCTTTACTTTAATGTGTGCCTATATCTGTGTTGTATTACTATAACTTAAATGTTTGCTTCTCTGAACAGGGTGCTACAACAACTAGAAGTTGTTCCACTGCCCTAAATGCCCAGCCTGTTCCTAATTTAGGAAGAGCTCTGGTTAGACTAGTGATCCTTCTAGTCCATCCACGTGTTTTGCACAGAGTTAACCAGTTGCCCTGGAGGGCCAACAACCAGCCCAGAGAAACCGAATGAGTGACAGAGCCAAAAACAGTGAGGGAAATGGACTGGAACGTTACACATTCGTACCTCCCAACTTCCTAGAAGGAAAGAGGTTGTAGTAAACTGGAAAACCGCTCACCAAGAAGCTGAGCTGAACCTCTTGCCTTCAGTTTGGGGAAAAGCCTTGGGGTTGTTCATGTTTCATGGACCAGCAACTTGAATTTCTTGCTCAAGGCATTGAACCTGGGAATGAACCCAAGATGTCCCCGCAGCACAAAATATCTTGATTTATTCAATCGTTTATCCTCAAAATAGTTTTTGAGGCAGAAATAGAAACTCATTTAAGCTATTTGGCTCCAGGTGGGTGGGGGAAGAGCTCATGATTTAATCCACAATAAACCTTTGAGATGTTACGTTCCAAGAGCCAGGGTAGGTAAATGGCCATCAAAATAGATCAGTGGGACATTTGGGTTGGTTTCCTGTGCTTAAAGAAAGCCCCAGTGATTTCCTAATGTGCTTTCTGTTTCTTCTCAGCCTGGCTGAAAATGAAATTAGCCACTTTCATTCCTCCACAAGTATGTGATCAGGTTATAATAGCAGTTGCTGGGTTTTGAGAAGGGAATTCCAGCTGCAGCATCTCTCTTTGGTGTCTCCCTTGGCATTTAGCATGCCAAAGCTAAGCAGGATCTTACAGATTCCTTTTAAAAGGGGGGGGGGGGTTAAAAACTCATCCCAAACAGGATGTGTTCTGCTGGTGGTCAGATCAACACAATATTTCTTCTGTCTCTCTGCTAGAAACCTGCCACCCCCCCCAAAAAAAAAAATGGCACAAATACACAGAACCATCACAATGCACTTCCTGTTTCTACACCACTACGGAAGTTAGAAACAAGCCGAAAAGGTACATACAACAGGTTGGATCCAGCAGACAATTTCTGCTTGTGTTACAGTTCTTCCGCAAGCGGTCATGCAAAAAGGGGGCTATAGGATGTATGGAGGCAAGCACTAGGCGTTGCACATTATCTTGAGCAAGCAGAACTGCACTAAGTCTGTTAATGTTTCTGCTTGCCGTGTCATGGCCACTGTCCTGGTTTCTTGGCAGTGCCCCGTAAGAATTCAGAGGGGCGGGGCATTAAGGAAGAGGCAAATCATGAGGTCCATCCTGGTCTCTAGTCCTGCTGGCAGTCTGCCTCCAAAAAATGTAAAAAAAGTCAGATGCAGGTTCAGTAGTGAATAGGTAGCAGGTAGGCTCAAGCACTCTGCACATGGTGTGAACTTCAAATTGATTGGACTTAGTCAGTATCCTATGCTGTGTTGCAGTTTCATAAGCATAGCAAGAGGCAGGCTGGGGGCATCATTTCCCTCTCTGATCAAGAGTTGATACTTGCACCAGTGTCACGCCAGTGGCAGAGATGGGATATAGACTCATAGGGCTTAGGATACTTCCCGCTCATTGCTGCCCCCTAGACAAGCCTATGTGAGCTGGTAGAAGAAGAAGAAGAGTTGGTTTTTATATGCCACTTTTCCCTACCCTAAGGAGGCTCAAAGCAACTTACAGTCGCCTTCCCATTCCTCTCCCCACAACTGGATTTACATCAGCATGGTACTGGATGGTACTGGATTTACATGGTACTGGATTTACATCAGCATGTTATTAGTGAAGTGTTTGGCGAGTCTGTCCCTGATTGACTGGGCAGCCACAAACATTGGCAGCAGCGGCTATAGCTGTGATCTGAAGGCTGGCTTTAGGATGCAACTCCTAAAATAAAGGACAGCACCAACCATAATGCAGAAATCCCCCCAAGTAGGCCACTCTAGATGCAGTGCAGATATTCAGACACGACTGTGCTTGAATACTGAACACAAAGGATGATCTTGACAGATTATCCATGCAGACATATATCTCAAAGCAGAAAAAATGTCAATACTTCATGAACGCTTGGCGTAAGCCTGACTCTTGAATCTGTTCTTGTTAAGAAGCTGATCTCTCCTCGTTTATCTTAAGCCAGTCAGGTGCCCCGCTTTGCTGAAATGAGCACGTCTTTCAGGTAACAGGGCACTCAGCGGCACTATGTCATCATAAGTTAATGAAATGTGTTTCACGTTGGCACTGGATGATAACTTAAATGACAATAACCATGTACTTAGTACTTTTATTCATGGAGGAGATGGGGAGCCAAGACCGGAGGCTTTTGTTCCATTACTGCTTGAAGAGAAATAATGGTGCTAGGAGGGGGAGGGAGGGCGATGCCATATTTCCAAGTCTTAATTTGCAGGCTGAGTGCAGCAAATCAAATGGAGGAAGTAGAAAGTTCACCTCTTTCTGTCGTATGGCAAAAGCCTGGGGTTTTTTTCCAGGGGAATTGACTGACAGAAGGAAAGAAAGCAGGGCAAAGCATGGAAGTTCCTGCCGCATGGAGCTATGCCAAGATGGCTATGAAGAGGAGGTTAGACAACATCACCCTGACTGCATCGCCTAGGCTAGCCCAATTGCATAACAACTTGGAAACTAGTTGGAGAGGAAACCACCGAGGAAATGGACCATAGTTATACAGAAGCAGGCAACAGCCAACTGCCTTGGAAAACCCTTGCCTTGAAAACCTTATGGGTCTCTGTAAGTTTCCTGTGACTTGATGGCCCCTTCCACCACCAGACAACTTCATGAAGGATAAGTTGATCAAAGACTAACAACAACAATAGCAAAGTGAAACTTCTAGGATCAGAAGGAATGCACCTCGGAATACCAGTTGCATCAGAGCAAACAGCAGGGGGAGGCTTTTGCCTTGCTGCTGGGCTTCCTGGAAGCATAAGGCTGGCTACTGTCAGAAGAAGAAATTTGGACTGCAGTGCTTTCCGCATGGAGACAGGCTTGTGTAGTTGTTGCATTGATGCTGCAGCTGCTGATGCAACTCAGAAGCAATGGGGCTTCCATATTTCCCCCCTCTGTGGCTTTCCTGCTCCAGTCATTTGTCAGTGCCCCCCACATCCCAACAGGACTTTTCCAACTTAAAAAAATGGCAATTGAATATCATTATATTGATATAACATTACAGAAGAAGAGTTGGTTCTTATACGCCGCTTTTCTCTACCCGAAGGAGTCTCCAAGCGGCTTACAGTCGCCTTCCCTTTCCTCTCCCCACAACAGAGACCCTGTGAGGTGGGTGGGGCTGAGAGAGCCCTGATATTCCTGCTCAGTCAGAACAGCTTTCTCAGTGCTGTGGTGAGCCCAAGGTCACTTACTTGGTTGCATGTGGGGGAGCGTGGAATCAAACCCAGCTTGCCAGATTAGGGAAAAACAATTGAAACAAATCCTTAAAATCCCATCTCCAACAATATCTAGCATTTGCCAGTCCATAATTACTCAGATCCAAGGGGAATTGCTGCAGGAGGGGGCCAATGCAGATGTTTCAAAGGTACCAACACTTTCTGATGTGGCTGGGGGGCTGAGTGGAGTAGGGGGCTGCAAAGTAAGGAATAATCCTGCTGTAGAGAGATTCAGCAGTTGGTTCCTCCTTTTATCTCAATAGTCCCCAGCCTTTTAGGTATGGTAGCCAACAAGTACAAATTTACTTGGTATGTTAACCTGTCCACAGCCAGTCCAATCTTTTGGGGCAACCAATGCAAAATATGATCTTGTTGCCCACCTAATCAAGCGCTGCATTTTCTACAGTGGCCAACCAAATATTGTTGAAAAACCCACAGACATTGCTTAAAAGTTGCCACTGTCCCCAAACACATGTCCCCAGTCCATTTTCCCCTCCTTCCAGCTCCTACTGTAAAGTTGCAACTCAAGTTGCCAGATTGATTTTCCCCACTCAATCTGGCATAGAGAGATGGAAGGTAAGAATGTGAAATGTTAACCAGGAAGAGGAGGAGGAGGAGGAGAGAAAGAATGGTGCAGCCATTTGGGAGGGTTGATCTGAGACTCACTTTCACAGGTTTCATGCCCCAACTTTGGATCCTGACACACAAATGGGGAAACGTTGCTTGAACGAAAAACCTTAACTCTCAGACCTTCCTTTCCATCCTGCTCATAAGTAAAGGTTGACTGATGAGCATGGATCTGTTCTCAAGGAAGGGAAGCAAAAACGTGGAGGGCGTTTGGCAAATGAAGCATCCACATCTAGAACTGAACATAAGGTATGAAATGGAGAAAATAGGATGGGTTATGTCAGGTTTTCTCAACTAGGGTTTATGAAACCCTGGGGTTTCTTGATGGCCATGGAAGGGTTTCTTGAAAGTTTGGGAGTTAATTTGTCAAACATTTATCGGGCAATATGACCTTATATGGTCACGTTGACCCTCCAAAATGACCAATGATGGGCCTGGAGGGGTGGGAAAGGGAGAGGCCCTGCACAGGAGTGTACACAGCTATGTTTTCCAACCATATTTTTCACAATCACGCCACTTCTGCGGTTTCTCAAAGCCTGAAGAATGTTTCAGGGGTTTCTCAATGGTAAAAAAGTTGAGAAAGGCTGAGTTATACTTATGTTATCACCCAAGAGATACAAACAAAATGGTCTTATTCAAATTCACTGGATTCACTGGATAAGAGTAAATTATTCCCCCCTCCATTTTTTTTCAGCTGTCATCTCAATGCACTTTCTCGTGCGTGGTTGGGGAATATATATTCTCTGTGCTAAAGCTTTTTCATATCCTAATTAGGTTTCAGTTCAGCATTGACTACTGATGTCATTCTAAAATCAAGAGACTGGGGCTTATTTTTATCTGCCTGCCCCGAAGGTCCAAAGTGCCACAAGTTTTTGTTTCTATAATGTCAGAACTTCATCAGGAGCTCTCCTCGCAGTGGCATAAATGTCAGGTCTCTCTCTGTGTTCCAGTGCAAACACCTGTGCTTCATTTATATGCCTAGGCAATGTGATTATAATTACTCTCTTGGAGACCGTGATGCTTTCATGCCATGAATTATTGGTCCTCTCTGCCTGGAACTTTAAGAGGAGCAGTATTGCTAGCTTCCCTGCCTGGCCATTCTATAGCACTGTCTCCAGATTGCTTCAGAAACCAGGTGAGTGCTTGAAAAGAAGACAGCAAACAGGTGCTAGAAGGGCAAATTAGAGAAAGTAAGTGCAACCAAATCCTCAGGGCCAAGCTGTGTATGATGCTTTGAAACCAGGATCAATTCTCCTGTCACGTAGTTAGGCCAAAACAGAGATTACAAGGATCTCCAACTGTCTGCTAAAAAGAAACCCACAGCCTCAATTTGTATGGGGCCCATGCATGAAGAAGAAAGGTCATTTAACCCTTCAATCCCTCTTGGTTTCACTAAAGGTTGTGCCCACTGTTATTAGTATTTTAAAGGAGGGAAGTGGTATTGTAAAAGAAATTTCCCCTCTTTATATGGTATGAGGAGCCCAGTTTCAATTAGCAAAACTGAGTTGGGAGTATTGAGCAGTTATATCTCCTGACCCCCTTGCCTTATGGCCCCTGTTCTATTGTCTGCTGTATTCAATCGCTTGCAATAGCCTGTCCTTCATGGATTCAAAAGCTAAGAGCAGGCTGATTCTCTAGATCAAACTTGCAGAATAACATCTTGACCTGGATGATCTTCTTAGATCTTGGAAGCTAAGTGGGCTCAGCACTGGCTAGTTCTTCAGTGGGTGATGACCAAAGAAATCTATTGCTACACAGAGGCAGGCAACGACAAACCACTTCTGCTTTCATTATGCCTTGAAAATCCTACATGGTTGTCATAGGTTGACTACAACTTGATGGGACTTCCTACCACCCACAGTATAATAACAATGTCATCGTCCTGCAGAATATTATCAACAGTTTAACGTATACTTCCACTTCTCTACAGTGCACAGTTACAGGTTATAGTGTAACTGCATGAGGACTTACCCAAAGTGAGAACAGTTGACTTATCAGGGACAAATGACAAGAAACTGCAACATCTTCTGGTAAATGGAGAAAACTGGAATAGGTCATAGGCAGGATTTGCTGTAAGGCAGGTGTAGTCAACCTGTGGTCCTCCAGATGTTCATGGACTACAATTCCCATGAGCCCCTGCCAGCAAATTCATGACTTTTGTTGGCAGGCATTTGCTGGCAGGGGCTCGTGGGAATCGTAGTCCATGAACATCTGGAGGACCACAGGTTGACTACCCCTGCTGTAAGGCAAATAGAACTCCAGATGAGGAGCCCCTTCAGTATTCCCTTTATTTTTTTCAATGTTTAACATATTATTGCATTTCACCAATTAGCATGAACGATTTAACACTGCCATACATAGGACAGTACATCTGCACACAGGGATCTGTAAATCAAGGCTTATTTATGCCACATGCATGCAAATTTCACAGATTTGTTTGAATGTGGCATTTGCTAATCCCATGGTGTTCAATAATTGTCACAACACTGATGATATCAGAGTCATTTATATTTTGTTGGATGGGCATTGGCGTTTTCTACTTTCCTGCAAACAAGAAAAGAATGTTAAAACAATGTGGGCCAACCAGGCTGGTGGTGTACTTGTACATGAATGACCTGTACCCATTATATCAGTGGTTCATCTGAGCTGATAGATTTGCACCCCCAAAATCAATGCCCCAGTTAGCCCTTTGAGTCACGTGTCCTTAAATTCAGTAAAGGTAATAGACTCTAGCTGTGCTCACATGTCAAGTTAAGTTGGAATTATGATCCACTTGGCTGTGGACATGGCTTGTTCATCTTGCCTGAATGCTCATCTTGCCCTTTCTGGGGAGTACAAAATGCTACAGTTGAAAACAAACTCCAAATGCTCATAAGATCTGAATATAGGAAAGTAGTTGAATTGGAGTTTGTTTGCCCTTCACACAAACAGGAGAAGCAAGAGGGGAATTGACTTCAGGCTTCTAGAAACTCTATTTTTCTGTCTCTAGGGGCTGAAGAACTTACTTCATAAATATTCCCCTCCTCCCATTGACAGTCCCTGGAGATGTAAGTCACACTCTCCATTTGGATAGGAGGCCTCCTTGTTCTAAACTCTGAGATTTATTGTCCTCTTCTGAAGTCAAGGCAAAAACCAGAGGGTTGTTTCAGTTCCTAATACCTGGCAACTCTATCCCCAGGCAATTCACACTGATGCATCTATTAAGAGGCTGAACCTTAAACTCTCTCTTGTTGCCTGTCATTTCGCCCCCCCCCCAAAAAAAAATGTATCTATGAATCACTTATAAACACACGCAATAATTCAGAGATTGACAAACCAAAGCAATAAAGTAGCTTTTTATGGATTAAAATCCAACTGAGCCACAAGTTAAAAAAAAAAAAAAACATGGGGAAGGGAGGGGGTCAAATGCACTTGTACAAAAATAAGGAGAATTATTTACATGTTTTCTGTTTTTAAGCTAAATCTTCAGTGTCTTTGCTGAAGTTGTAGTCTCCATTAAGTAATAGAAAGCTCAGAGAGTTTTGTGTTCTGGAACAGTTTTCAACCCTAAGATTATTGCAGATCTAATCAGTCAATGTTCACATAAATTGTCCCGTCAAAATTAAACCCTGTAAAGCCTTAGAAAGTGCCTGCCAAAATACATACCGTACACATACTCCTAGCTGGAAGCTGAAATTTCAACGGGATTTTTAGCAATCCTGTCTCCGTACTGCTTCTTTCCTCTGTGTAGACCTTAGATATACCAGTTAATCTCCTCAAAATTCTCTATTTTCAAGTTCTGGCTTTTTGTCTATATCTCCTGGGGCGTGTTTATTGATTCTTCACCCTCCAATTTAAGAGACCCAAATTGTAAAATGACTTGGTGGCTTTGTGGCAGTTGAAACATTAATATGCCTGCAATAATGTTACAGAAATTCTTAGGCTCCTGATTTCACACTGTTGAAAAGAATATATCAATTAATATCCTTATAAAAAAACACATACACACACTATGGGTCATCATTTGGCAACTCAAAGGGCTCTTGATGTGTTCCTAATAATCCTGCTATCCAGAACACTGAAGGCACTGCAATGATAAAGAAGCCTAGCTCAGATCTTGGACCCCAATCCAGGATGATCTGTAGGCTGGTGTAGGCAGTGCAAAGTGGTACTCTACTGAAGACTGGGGAAATGCCTGTTTCATTTTAGATGCAGCCTGCAAACTGTCTCCCATTGTCATTGATTCATAGACAATCAAAAACTGTATCTTCTTTATTAAAACTTCCATTTAACAGAGCCACCCTAAGCAGAATTATACCCATTAATTTCAATACCAATGGAAATTGGACGACAATGAATTTGGAATCTTCTGATTAGAATGACACTGTAATGGTACTAATAAATTGATGCAGTCCTGCTGCATGGCTATCAGCATAATACCTAAAAGCACTAAAGCTTCAACCAAATTATTGATGCATATTATGCAATAATTGCTCTGCACCAATCATTCCCTTCCTGGATGGCCCTCTACCCATCTACCCATCCTCACAGGTTAATTTTAAGAAATTTCTAATCACATATGTTATTTCCTTGCAGTTATTATGCAAGCACTTATGGCCATTAATCACATTGGTAGGTTTTGCAAGTCAACTCCTTTGGCCATGTCTCCCTTTGCTTTTATCTAGGACATTTATGATGTTCAAAATGATCCTCCTACAAAGAACTCCCATAGAAGCATGAATGCAACAATGCCTGACTCCTTGACAGAAACACTTTTTCCTGTCCAAAACTAAGATTTTAGGAAGTCATCTCATCTATCAAAAAAGAATAAAAACAAGATGGAATTTTCAGAGGTGCCAAAGGTACAAAGTATCTGAGGAGTGTTGCTTAACAAAGAAGCATCTCTTAGTGATTATCATCACAAGAGCACAAAACAGAGGGGAGGGGAGAGGGGAGGAGGGGAGGGATTGTAGCAGGAGCCAAAATATTTGGAGCTAATCCACATCACTAATCAGAGCATGGTAATAACAGGAAATTTGGAAAATCTGGCATGATCTCCTATGCTGAATAAATCTCCATCATCTCCAGGAGTCAGTTTTCAGTATATGTATCAGCAAACATTCCAAAATTAATGTTTGCAGCAATGTGCTATGCACTTAATATGACCATGGGGTGGACACGTGCATACAAAGCAGATGGCCAGTTGACTGGTGATATGGCCTGCCACCTTGGCAAATAACATCTTTGAAAACTGTGAGCATACCTTGTGTTAGTCTCTTGTTTGCAATCTAAAATGATTCGTTTGCAATCTGCTTTGAACATATTTGCATCTGCTCTGTTATTGGTATTCATCTCCACATAGGCAGGCAGCCAGCCAGTTGTTGCTGTTGGAGCATGCTCAGAATTTACTGAATTGCTTGGGGGTTTTGGCCTTCACTTTGGGGAGACTGCAAAAAAATACAGTTCCTATCAATTATGGCACAATGAATATTATAAGTTTATGTTCTGAGGTGTTATAGGCTGGCTTATTAACGGTTTAATTCAATGTTTTTATGTTGCATTTTATTTTGTAAGAAGCAGCATATAAACTTTCTAAATAAATGGATAAAATGTCTAAATATGGCAGAAAGCCAAACTGTGGGATAATAGGAAGAACAGTTTACAGGAAAGATAAGCCCCCATCAGAATCTTTCTCTGGTTAGAGATTCAGTACATTACTTTCCATCTTCAGAAAGATTTTGCATTTTGCAAAGATCCAGTTGGACTTGGGTTGTCAAGAGAAGGATGTGTGGATCAGGGACATAAGAGGAACAGCCATCAGCAACAGCACAATGTCATTTCTGGGACAACTCGAAAGTGATGCTGGCCCTCTCTAGGAATAATCAGAAATCTTATGGTAAAATCACTGCAGTTTTGGCAATTCCTAGAAAGGACTGGGGGAAACTTCCTCTGAGTCCTCTCAGGAGATTCCTTGAGAGAACTCACTGGGGTGTGAGAGATTGACTACCCTCAGTGGACACATGACAACCCTAAGCTGGACACACAAACATCCACCATGAGTCCATTTAGCATCTCAAGTGCTTGGCCATGACTGAAGGAAAAAGTCCCACAGGCATAAGCATGCTAAATCTTTCTGTGTGACCCAACCACCACCACCACCACCCCATTCATATCTATCCCAGTACAGAGAGCCAGTTTGGTGTAGTGGTTAGGAGTGCGGACTTCTAATCTGGCATGCCGGGTTCGATTCTGCACTCCCCCACATGCAGCCAGCTGGGTGACCTTGGGCTCGCCACGGCACTGATAAAACTGTTCTGACCGAGCAGGAATATCAGGGTCTCTCAGCTCTCTCAGCCTCACCCACCCCACAGGGTGTCTGTTGTGGGGAGAGGAATGGGAAGGCGACTGTAAGCCGCTTTGAGCCTCCTTCGGGTAGGGAAAAGCGGCATATAAGAACCAACTCTTCTTCTTCTTCTTCTTCTACAATTTATCTTCAAATAGGATATAGATGAGACCAAGATTATAACCTGGAACTGTACACTTTCAGAGGAATCGGCTAATGTAAGTCAAAATATGTTTGTCTATGACTGTGGATCAAGCTAAGAAATTTCATCCCAGGAAGAAAATCAGTCCAGGCACAAAGTACTGACATGGTTTGTTCAATCTGGTTTCTTAAAAGTGCAATTCATAATATTTCAAAGAAAGCAGCTCCTGCCAAAACATTTGTTTGACCCATCTAGCCTCATGCTAATGGATGACAGGGTAACCCAAAACGTTAAGAATGTTTAGCCCAGGGGTAGTCAAACTGCGGCCCTCCAGATGTCCATGGACTACAATTCCCAGGAGCCCCCTGCCAGCGAATGCTGGCAGGGGCTCCTGGGAATTGTAGTCCATGGACATCTGGAGGGCCGCAGTTTGACTACCCCTGGTTTAGCCTTCCTCCCTCCTACTCACTACCTCTGCCACCTCATTCTCCTCTAGTTTGCTGCTTATGTTTCTGTGACAACAATAAACTTTTCATGCAGCATTTTGGGTTGCAGCATCTGAAAATGATACCTGCTTTCTGGTGTGTTATTGTTGTTGTTTTTGTTTTTGAGGGGGGGAAGTTTGAGGGGATTGGAAAAGAGTTTATCTCAAAATTCCTTTAAAAAATAATCAAGTTAGATTGTCTGCAATTTTTTAGGGTTGCTCTAGGTTTATAGAACTCTATGATAATCCAGACTGTTCTCTTTGCTGTCCAAGGTGATAGTCCCTGTTGTTTCTAACTCTTCACTATTAGATATGACATTTAAAAAGTGAAACCAGGAATTTTCACCCATCCTTAGTGACAGCAACTGAGAAGTGGATAGAGGTTCGCAGGCTTGACAGGAAGAAATCGTTCCCTAGTTAAATGAGCAGATAGCATGATTATTATACTAATAATAGCATAAACTGAAGCGATGTGAAAATCAATATGCCGTGGGTTGGATCCAGACGAAATATTCGGTCAGTGGAACATACCTTCGGGCCTCCCACTGCAGTCTACTAATCTCCATGAAATGCTGCTCCTGGGAGATAGGGGAGCCTGAGAAATGACCCGAGGGGGTCCTACAGATGAAAGGAGAAATCTGTAGAAACTGCTTCAACTCCATACCCTGCAAAGGTTAAAATGGGGTTGAAGGATGTTTTTGCCTTTTGTCCAGAGATCCTCTAAGGAAGATTGACCCTGACAGCACTGAAGAGGTAATTTCAGCACGACCAGATTAGCTTCCTGTCGCTTTCAAAAACCTGTTCACCGCTCTTTGGTTCTCTCTGGTATTGGAGCTGAAACATCATTCTCCAACAAAAATGTTCTCTAGCTATTAAGGACTTGGGTATCCAAGGAACAAGTTGCCACTTATCCTAGCCTTCCCTCCCCCTCCTTTCCAGTTTTCAGAGGAAGATTTAATTGATGTGTTCTTTCATGAAATTCATTTCTTCCTTGGCCCTTTGTCATTGAAATTAGCAGGCGGGGAGGGGGGACAGGGATAAAAATAAAAAAACTGAAGTACTTACAAAAAACTTTCTTACTTCAAATACAGC
This sequence comes from Paroedura picta, assembly GCF_049243985.1. Taxonomy (NCBI): domain Eukaryota; kingdom Metazoa; phylum Chordata; class Lepidosauria; order Squamata; family Gekkonidae; genus Paroedura; species Paroedura picta. Next base: position 18,531,568 of record NC_135380.1, read on the forward strand.
AAAATTCTGATTCGTGACTGAAGCTGTTTTCTTTGAAAGATAGAAGTATGGGATGTGGTCATGAAATTTAAAAGACAAGGGGCCATGTGTATATTACTAGTTGACAGAATAATAATAGTGCCCAAAATTGCACTGTGATTCATGCAAGACGGTCTCCAGTATACGAACTACGCAGAGCCAGGCATCAGTGCCCTGGCAGGAGAACATAAAAGCAGCAGCCTTAGCCTCCAGCTGACCAGGGGCCAAGCAAGCTAGAGATTCTCAAAGCCAAGCTATTCTTACTTATTGGTCTTGATGAGTCCACAGGAAGAATCAGGAGCATAGCTAATGGAGCATGCTGAACGCTTGCAGTGGCTGCAGGTGTTTTAGTACCTGTGGTTTCCATCATTTTACCCCCATCCAACTTTCATTTTATCCAGATAATCTAGTCTGTTCATCACAGGAAATAATGGAGGTTGGATGGGGGCACCCTCTTTGGGAACACCTTGGATTGGACCCTCTAGTCCAGGGGTAGTCAAACTGCGGCCCTCCAGATGTCCATGGACTACAATTCCCAGGAGCCCCTGCCAGCGTTTGCTGGCAGGGGCTCCTGGGAATTGTAGTCCATGGACATCTGGAGGGCCGCAGTTTGACTACCCCTGCTCTAGTCCAATCTTTTTGAAACCTGGGGGGTTCTTTTGAGGAGACGCTCCTGCAGCTATGCTGCAGGTTTGTTATCACTACCTCAACCCCACCACCACCACCACCACAGAGTGTGGAAAAGACAGAAATGGGGAAATTCCCACTGACTTGAATGTTACCATTGTTTTCAAAGGTGCCGAATCAATTTGGAAGCATCCACATCGGTTCAGACAAACTAATACTATACTGTGGGTGATTCAGGCCAATCGATTCAGACCGACACAAAAATGGTCTGATTCACCTTCTCCTTGCACATGCCTAAATTCAGCCTTATATGTGAGACGTGTTTCTCCGTGCATAAATAAACACGGCATAGAAATACTGTATCAATACTGTACAGGAAATCCATACAATATATATATATATATATATATCTACCATACAAGAGAATCTGTAAAACTGAAAGCAAAAGCAAAATCTGAGCGCAAAAATTCAAAAATATTCCTCTTTCCAAATATCATTATATATGTGTGGGATCTCATATTCTTTAAACAGAAACAAGGTTTCTAACGTTCAAAACAGTCAATCTTATAAAAAGATATCTTTTTAAAGAATATTGAAAATATCGATGCGCTCTTGTTTTTCAATTTGCAGAAGGAGATTTGCAGAAGGAGAGCAAAAGTTATTCCCACGAACCCATGTGGAGTATCTTGTTTCACTTACTGCAGGAAGAATGTCAGGCGAGCACATTGTTTTTCCTTGCACATCAAATTTGGCTTTGCCCTTTCTAATTGTCCAGGGCTTGGAACTCCAGTGAGCTGGGAGCGAGATTATGAGGCTTTCCAAGGAGTATGTCACCATTCAGCGACCGTTTGAAACACAATCAGAATTTGCAATTGAAAAAAAAGTTTATTCACAGGTTTCAGTTAACTGAACGATATCATGGAAGTTTATGGACAAGAATTGATCAACAGCAGCTTCATTTAAAATTTTACCCCTTCAAAGGTAAAATAAGAATGCCTCTGAAATTCTTCTCATCTAAATTGCTGCCCTCATTTTGGACATCTGAATTGCAAGATTTATTTTCAAAGTGGAACTAGTGCAGTAGAAGTTTGACATTGTTATCTTGTTTATTTTCTAACTAGAACAAAAGCCCACTGCCGTCTTGAATGCAGCAGGCGCTAGCAGGGTAATGGTTGGGGAGGGGAGGTGGCAGATGTGTGGAGCGCCAGGGCTGGGGAGGCACAGGGCAACCTCCTGGAGAAAGTGGCAGGGCAGGCACTCAGTGGCCCAGGAACTGGCGGTCCTGGTTCAGGCTGTCAGCAGGATGGCTTTGCTCCTACATTGCAGGCACGCCGCCAGCCGGGTGATGCCGCCATCACTTTTCTTGGAGCGGTTTGGTGGCAGTTCCGCCACTTCTCCAGTGGTGGCTTGACACGACTCATTCCACTTTTGGGGGGCTAACTCACCACTGCCTCTGCCGTTTCTCCACTGCTGGCTTGCCACCACAACTTCGGTGCTGCCTCCGCTGCATCTCCGCCACCATGTTGCCAGAGCTTCTTGGGAAGCATCACAGCCACCACCGGCGGTTGAGGCAGTGCACTGGTCAGGGGTTAGTGGCTGGTGTGAAGCATTTGGCCGCAAGGCTGGGGTGTTAGGGGCAGATGCTCCACAGGTCAGGCCAATCCCGGTGAGCTGGCTCGCTCAGATTGGCCCATGGCGGTGTCCAGACACCCGGACAAGGCCCAGACACCGCTCTACCCATAGTGACTCTTCACAATTATATAGAACCACTATGTGTAAGGATTGTGTATAGAACATTACCACACACAACCAGTTTGTCATGGATCTGCAGCGTGTTTTGATAAAACACTACACAAAAAAAGAATTTTGATCCAGTGGTGCGTACAACCTCATCAAGGTTGCTTTCTTTGCAGTGTTTTCTTAATACACACTTGCATATCTTAATGTACAAGGCAGAAAAGGCACAGAAGTAATTGAAAGCTATAGGGAATTGGGCATGCTCCAGTTCCACAATTAATTTTAGAAACGCTGCTATTTAAATTGGAAAGAAAGAAGAATGAAATGTAATTTTTTGTAATGATAAAGGAAAGGAAGTTAGGAATTTTTTCTTTTTCCTAAGGTAAACCCAAACGGTTTCTGTGGGTCAGTGCCAAGAACTGAGCACATCCTCTTAAACCAGGTGTAGAAAGTAGCAGGTCCCTTTAGCACAGGAGTGATTGGAAAAACAAGGAAGTTTGCTTCCTTATCATAGTGGGAACACGGACTCAAGCTGGAAAGATTATCATAATCACAAAAACTTGTGGTATAGCTCCCCCAACCACATTTGCTGGCAGATGGCAAAAGTATGATGCAGGTAAGATGAGGTTGCCCCCCCACACAAAATCTGTGGCCAAAAGCAGCTGACTTGGTTTACCTAATATAGACCAGTCCCTGGAGATATACTTAAACTGTAAATGGGTTCCAATTAGTCTGCTGCTAGGGTTGCCAACTCCTGGCTGAGAAATTCTTGGAGTGTGTGTATTGGAGGGAGGGAGGGAGGGAGAAATATCTCCTGGAAAGTGCCCCACATCCCCTGCCAGCATCACACTCAGGCCTAGCAATCCTCTTTCCAGCTGGCAGAGATCAGTTCCCCTGGAGAAAATGGCTGCTTTGGAGGGTAGAATCCATAGCATTGTACTCCACTGAGGCCCCTCCCTGCCCCCAGCCCCACCCACTCAAAGCTCCACCCCAAAGTCCCCAGGTATTTCCCAACCCATAGCTGGCACCTCTGAACAATCCATCCTTTCCCTAGCTTTGATGGAATAGCTCTAGCTACACAACTCATAAAGGGTTCAGATGAGAAGGATTAATTTCTCCCTAATATCTGAAGATAAGGGCAGGGGCTGGGGTGCAGGGGGTGGGCGGTTGTCTTCCATGACAGGCAGTCTGGTAAATCTAACTGGGAAGAAAAGTGAGGCATAATGAAATTAATAAATTTGATTTCTCTTTCAAGCAGCTCAGGAAACACCACTGCTGGATCTTCAACCAGCAGTTTCACAATAAATTATGGCTGATCAAAAACAAGCCCTACAAATGTCAGAGAGATTCGACTGCAATTCCAGTAGCATATCATTACTGAGGAGCCATTATGCATGACCATCAAATCATAGTGTAATAGAATCACAGATCCAGAAGAGAACAAAACACATTCTTTATATATTTATTTCAAAGACTGCCATCCACCTCATCAACAAAAGTGCTCCATGTGGCATTCCTGCCAAGAGTACCAAGCGGTACAAAATAAACAGACCCACGCTGAAATTAAAAAGGCAGCAGATTTAAAAGACTTTAAAATATTTGTGTACAGCCATTGCCACCCAAAGCTCTTCAGATTTAAAAGATGATTAAAACATGTATTTACAATTTTTGCCAATCAGTTGACAGTATCACACACACGCACACACACCCTCTCTCTACTTACCCCATGTAATAGCTGAGGATGCCTTGTTTCACACGAAAGCTCATACCTTGAATAAAATATTGTGGGACTTTAAGGTGGGGCTGGAATCAAATTTTCTTCTGCTGCTTCTGACCCACACGGCTCCCCACCTGAACATAAAAAGGTGTACAGATTGTGTCTCAAAACCATACGGCCTGAGTACACAAGACAAAGAAAAATGTTTTTGTATTTTGCTATCCTCTCACTGAATGGCAGAAAAGGTTTTTTGTTTTTGTTTTACATTATGTTTGTCATTTGCCTTGGGTCCCAGGGAGAGAGGCGGAATGAAAGTGAAAATGAAAACGAAAGAGAAACTACAGAAGCAACAACAGAGAACTGAACCTGTTGACAAAACCCATCAGCACCCCTGGAAAGACATTATATCGGGAATGGTCACTCACCCCTACCCAGCAAAAGTTTCGTAAGGGGGAAACTTGTCCACTAAAACAGGGGTAGTCAACCTGTGGTCCTCCAGATGTCCTTGGACTACACTTCCCATGAGCCCCTACCAGTGTTTTCTGGCAGGGGCTCATGGGAATTGTAGTCCAGGGACATCTGGAGGACCACAGGTTGTCTACCGTGGCACTAAAATGTGTCATCTGTGCTTTTTTGTTTGAGGACAGCTGAAAAGGCTATTGGATATGCCATCCTTCCGAAAAACGAAAAGCCACAGTGCCTGAATTACCCTTTGAAGTATTTAGCTCTCAATGACAGCACAAAAACAATGTCTGTGACACTGTTTAGAAAGCTGGTTCAAAGGATGAAGAGGACTATTCAAGGCTTGCGCTCGCGATACTAAGGAGGGAGTGTGTTACCCCACTGTATTTGATGTACTACGAGGGATAAAAGGCTTGTGAGATAAAGCTACATGCCTCATACTACTCCGTGTCGAACTGATGAAGTGTCTGTCAGTGAGTCCTTTGGCCGGGCTGGGCAGACGAGTCTTGGCAGCTGCTTGACATTCCATCTGCATGAACTGGGCTTATTTACAGTTGCTCCAGTCATCACTGCCTAATGAATCAAAGCCATTGAATGTTTTATTTTAAGTCCACTCACTGGTTATGATTAATGAGGCATGCTTTTATTTTATTTGTTATCACACACACACCCTTGAAGGCCTACATTCTGGGAGGAGAATTCTGTGCCATGATAATAATTAAATATCTTCCTCCCTTCCTATTAAAATCCTTTTCAACTGGCAAAGGGATTTCTCCCACAAAAAAGAGCCCTATAAATGACAGCATGCCCTTGACCATTTATGCACTGGGAACTTCACTGCCCCAGCTCCTGTGCAGGAGCACGAATCAGGGACAGATGAGGTGCACCAGGCCAAATGCTCCCCCATGTAGGTGCAGGAAGAGGTGGGGCAACCTGCTGCAACTAAAACTCCACCCTGCAGCCTGGCATGAAACGTCTAATGCGTAAAAGGTCCTTGTGAGCAACTGAGTGGGTCGTTATTTCTGGAGTTACCAACATCCAGGTGAAACTTGGGCAAAATCTGCAATGTGCATAATTGCAAAGAATATAATGAATGTCCTGCAGGGGGCATTGAAGGAGATGTGTATTTAGCATAGATTAGGAACTTCCAGGTTTTCCCCCCAAAATAATCTCCTTTTCTGTCCTGCTAGTCCCATTTGTAGATTTCCTGCTCCTTTCACCATACTTCCTCCCTGCTTGCCTTCAGAACAAACAAAACAGAATGAAAGAGCCGAACAATTAGCGCTCTCTCTCTCTCTCTCTCGCTTTCTTTCTCTCTCTCCTCTTTTTTACAAAGTTGTTTCTCTTCTAAAAAAACTCTTTTATTCTTTTAAGCAGCTTGAGGCTGCAATCCTGCTTGCATATTTAAACTCTGCCAATGTTCCATAATCCACCCTCCACAGGCTCCACCCCTCAACTCTCCATGAATTTTCCAGTCCAGAACTGACACTTCTAGCTCTCCTCAAGCACTGTTGCCAAATCTCCAAGAATTTCCCAAGCTAGAGTTGGCTAATTTAATTATTGCCCTAGGTCTGGCTCCCTCAATTATGCACATCCCCTCTCCAAACTTGATTCCTCTCCAAACGTAGAGGAGTCGCTATGCCTCAGTAGAATAGCATCAGACTTATATGTAGAAGGTCACAGCATCTCCATCCTAAACAATTAACTAGTAGATGATATGAAAAAGCTGCAGAACTCAGATCAGAGAATTGCTGCCAGGGTGGGCAAGCCTGATCTGACTCAGCATAAGGTAGCTTCATGTGTTTATATCATATTTTTCCTGTTTTATTAGTGTTTTCTTGACTTCTGTGTGGTTTTTGCATTTCTTGAGCAGCCTTCGATTTTTTAAAAATTCAAAATTGGCCTAGAAATTCTTTGATTAATTGAAATGAAAGAAATAACAATAGTTCTATTCTTAGATCTACCTTTGAGAATAATCGCTTCAATGCAACTTGCATTCAGGAAAGAAAGTCACTCAGTCAAGATACTGAAAGCTTATGCAAGGATTATTGTTTGGTCAACTAGTAACCCATCTCCTTCAGTGTTCCTTCTCCTGACCATAGCCAATCATATGTTTGAAGTGTCCAAAGACAACATGATGGAAATTGGGATCAGCATTCTGTTTCCCTGGCAAACATAGAGTAGTTTGGCCCATCACTTTGATGCTGAAGACATGGGCAGAGGATGTGATATCGAGGAGACCATAAGACATATATTATCACTGCCTATATGCACAAACTGAATTGTTGGATTTGTGGGGTTGGAGGATGGCAACTTGTGGCTTAAATAGATCAGATCTTCCAGTTTTGGATTGCCAGCCTTTTCTTCAATCAATAAAGTCTTATGCAGTGAATAGAGTCTTATTTGAATTTGACTAAGGCCTCTTGTGGCGCAGGGTGGTAAGGCAGGCAACATGCTGTCTGAAGCTCTGACCATAAGGCTGGGAGTTTGATCCCAGCAGCCGGCTCAAGGTTGACTCAGCCTTCCATCCTTCCGGGGTTCGTAAAATGTGTACCCAGCTTGCTGGGGGTAAAACGGTAATGACTGGGGAAGGCACTGGCAAACCACCCTGTATTGAGTCTGCCAAGAAGGCATCACCCCAAGGGTCAGACATGATTTGGTGCTTGCACAGGGGATACCTTAACTTTACCTTTAAGGCTGTCAAATATTTTCATCTCTTTTTATCATGAATTCGTCCTCCCCCTTTTCTGGTCTTTTTTATTGCTAGTAATCGAAATGTTAATTGTTCAAAATACTTGTGGGTAGATTTGTGCAGGCCAGCTTCTTTTTCTTCCTTTCGCTTCCAGGAGGGTAAGGCATTTGGACCAGCAGGCAGCAGCACCAGCAGGATCTTGAGGTAAATTTGCTCAGACAGTGGATAAGATTTGGAGAGCAGCATGGGGAAGATTGGCACAGCAGGGTAGGAATTGTCAGAGAGAAACAGACTCAGGTGGGATGCTGTGTGGGTCTGAAGCAGCAGAACAAAGTTTTAGTTCAGTCGCACCTTTAAGACCAACCAAGTTTTATCCAAGCTATAAGCTTTCATGTGCATTCACACTTCTTATACTTTGAATAAAACTTTGTTGGTCTCAACACATGCCACTGGGCTAAAACTTTGTTCTGCCAGAGAAGAAGGCAAAGTTCCCCTGGATAGGTTTGGGGATTGGAGTACCTCACACATATATGCAATCTTGCTGTCAGTCAAGAAATCCCAGAGCCTCTCTCTCTCTCTCTCTCTCTCTTTCTCTATGGAACATTGTGTTCTCTCCATGCATTTTATTAGGCAAATGCTGTCTGTCTTGTGAAAGTTAAGCCAACAGAGGTAGAAGCTGCAATAGCAAAAGAAACCAGAGCGAGGCAAAAGAATAGCGTGGGAGAGGGGTTGTCAGGGGCTGTGTAAATGGGGAATTCATTTAATTTTCATACAGATTATGATAATTGAAAAACACCGCATTTTCATAGTTATTACGATCCAAAACCAAACAAAAAAAAGCAGTCAAAACAAAAGAAATTTCAGGTCTATAATAGCTCCAAGTATGGTCTTTGTTCTCCCCACCACATGACAGTTCCCAGCTGGCCAAGCATTTGTGAATGGGCTCATCAAAAGGCAAAAATGCTTATGCTACTGCTATTTATGGCATCAAAGTCCCTGAAGTGTCTTCAAAGAAAAGAGGAAAAAATAAACCTCATTCAGTTCAGCCTTCTATAGCCTGCGGAAGGACATTGCAATGGCTCTTTAGCTTCCTAATGTGTACAGCCAGCAGGTTCCACAACTAATGAGAACTTAGATTCAAGGAACACAATTAGATGCAGATGAGTTATATAAGCCCATCTTCAATAATTGTTTTTACTTTTTGGTCTGTCATGGCTGAGTCAACTTAACTGCTATATCTGATCAGGCATTATTCACTGAGTGTGCTTGTACAGTTCAAAGAATTCACAAATTTCAGCCCAAAGTATCATTCCCCCTTCTAGAACGTGTGTAACGCCATAGCAGACCTCCAGTTTGACCCTATCATGCTTCAATTGATGCTTATTTGCTTTAATACTGTTGTTATGTTGTAAGAATGCAGAGTGAGATATTTTTAGGAGTGTACACTTGAAAAAATGGTATTTTACAGACTCATACTTAAGAAATGGGATAAATACCATTATTCTAGATCTTATGGGTCCCCAGTATGGGACTGGTCTTCTTCTTTTGAGTCTGAAATGATTTGAGTCCCTTATTCCTTATGGGAAGACTTTCCAGGGGGCTTGAGTGGTTTTTTCAAGCAAGTGACACCAAATTTACAGGGAAATTAATTTTGCCAGTCCACTAAGGACCCCAAGTTTCAATAAGCCAAATTCTATGAGCAACGGAATATGTTGCCCCTGGTATCCTACTATCTATAGGAGGGGAATCCGTGCTTTCCCCAGGGCAAAGAAATCAATAGCAAAACATGCAAGAGCAAGAAACCATTGGTCAAAAGCTTCCCAATTCAAATCAAACCATCAATCCCAACAGAATCAATGTGAAACCAGAGAATCCCAGCAGAACCACTGGACAGTGTGGTAAGCCCAACACAACCAATGTTAAATCAGAGAATCCAAGCCAAACCAACTGAGGCAAGGGATGCTTTTCCAAGGCCAACAGAACCTATTTCCAATGAGAGACTCAAAGCCAAGCCAAACCGGCAAGCTGGTACCAAAACCTGGCAAAAAGACTCTGACACAGAAAAAAATAATTGTCTAAAAAAAACAGCCTTGGTATCCTTAAAATGGTTATCCCCAAGCATTTAGGTATATCCCCAAATATTTTCAGAATTCTTCAGGACCTTTTAATGCTTGCTCTACAAAAAAGCAAATTTGGATTCGCTATTGGACTATCAATGTAAAACATAAAGGTCTAACCATAAAAAGTAAATAAACGAATACCTCATAAAACCCAAGCTTGACATTCCACTAATCAAAAGCACAGTTCCATTCAGAGAAACAGAGGCAATGCAACAAAGAACACTATTGATTTAAAAAAAAATCCTCAAAACATCTGTGGCAAAATGCCCACTCCCTTGGTTATTTCAAAAGACACAGGTTTTTTCTTCTGTGCTGTAGAGAGGAGAGAGGGGTGATTAATCACTTGCTCTCCTCCTTTCATATGCTAGCCTGGGAGCAGGCACCTGGAGGGGGGGGGTGACTTCTTCCCAACATTTCCTAGGAGAAAGGATCTGCCTGTGGAAGAGGGCAGGGAGGTATATCTGCTGCTGACCCCAGGAATAAGGGGTCTTGTTTCACCTGCTGACCATGGAAGTTGCTTTTAGGAGAAGAGGTGAGTATCCCTTTTGACCCATGTTGCTACCAGCTGACAACACCAACAGATCTGGGGAACTCCTTAAGTAAAAACACCAACCCTGTATTTAACAGCAGACACAGTATATTTTAGCAGATGAACAAAAGGACTGTGTTTCATCCAATTTCTTTTGTCTCCTGTGCTCAACTCTGTGCTGTGCTAAAGATTTGGTTATGAATCTTATTCATTTAAATAAATCTGTCATAAATTTGAAGCTGGCCCTGGTCTCTGACCACATCAAGCTCCCCTGTCCCAGAAACACTAGCCCAGCGTAAAGGGAAGACCCAGGGTCAGGGGTGGGAGCTTGGAAAGCAGCTACTCCTTTGGAGGGGCATACCTTGCAGTAAATTATCCCCACAGTGCTCATGTCCCAGGGCAATGGGAGACACAAAGATGAGGCCTCATGAGTGAAAGGGACGGCTAGGAGTCCTGGTCCTCCCTGCTGATGGTCCTGTACTATGAGCAGGTGGTGGCAACCAGCCGGGAAAGGGAGTGGGCGAGGCAGAACAGGGCTTGTGAGGTAAAAACAGGCCAGTTCCATCACAACATCAAACAGAACTATCAACTCCAATAATCCAAATGCCAGATGAATGCTGAAACAGAACTTTAGCCCTAAAGATCTGAATAGATGCAGATGCCCAGCAGATGAAAAATTCTGACCAAGGAACTGGTCACTGAAAACAGAGCACAAGCTTTGTGAGCTTTCCAAGGAATTGAAAAAAATATATATATCGTTACTCAAATAACAAAGCTGGGACACTTGCTCCACTGGCTAATTATTCAGTTTCCAGCTGAGCTGCTTGGGCCAAGCACTTGAAAAGGCCACAACATTAGATTTTTCGGTGTATGGCCAATGCCAATTCCTCTCCAGTGCAATAGTCCCAAGCACCTTTAGCAGTCTATGCAGACCCACAGGAGATCTAGTTAGAAGGACAGCATCATAGACTAACAAAGGGATACAGAATCATTCTTTAATGCCGTCAATGTAACTAATCTGATTATTATTTAATTTTAACATGTGGGTCTAACTATTCTTATGGCTTTCAGTTTCCTAGGCAACAGGAGAGATACCAAGAGGAGCAACTGAATAGATATGTATGAAAATGGTGATGTTTTCTTTTTCGTGTTTGCATGGAATTTGGCATCGAGAATTATAACCCTTAAATATTCTATTTTTTTGGGAAACAAAAAATGTTAAAGTTTCCCAGTAAAACCAGTGGAAATAAATGATGATGAATTTAAATGTGCATAAAGGGTGTTCTTTTCTTATTCAAAGGAATCTGAATAAAATTGTTACACATACCCCCAAAATCCTATCAAGATGAGTAGCCATATTAGTCTGTCTGTAGCGGTAGAAAAGAGCAAGAGTCCGGTAATATTTTAAAGTCTAACAAAATCTGTGGCAGGGTTTGAGCTTTCGTGAGTCATAGCTCACTTCTTATCAAATCTGCCACATATTTTTTGTATTTATTTGACTTCTAGGCCACCACTCCTAGTCAGATGGCTCACAGCAGCTAACAACGTTCATTAAAATACAATATAATTGACAATAATACATTAATTAAAAAAAAAAAACTTCCCCTACCCCTCCCCACCCACCACCCACCCCTAACCCCACCAAGCCTTCAATTTTGGCAGTCTACCCTGGGACAATGTAATAGGCCATCAGAGCATTGATAGCTACTGGATCCTAGTTAGAATTACACCCTTCTTATTTTCTTCAGTTGATTTAGAAGGTTATAATTCAATTTAGAATTCTGCTGTGAAAGATCAACTCACGCTTTGCACTTCTGTCACAAACTTTAATAGTGTTTTCCCAAGTTTTGAATTCCCAAGAAGATGTTCCAATAAGGTATCTCATGTTCTATTTTTAATCTGATCCAAAGATTGGTTTTAAATTCCATCTATCCTTGATCCCACTAATATTGAGCCCCTCAGAACTCCCCTGTGGCTTCTTGCAGGATTCTATCTCCATCCAGCATATCCACAATAGTGCAGATGGGCTCAGTCATTTACCTAATACTTCATTTTGGTTCGGGAATGTTGGATGCTCATGTTGGGTTGGCTCGTGTCCCGTTCATCAATAAATTACAGGGAGTCCATTTTCCATTTGCTCTTTTGACCTATTTGTGGCTGTTCAACGGGTTGCCTTTAGGAGTCATGGCACTCTTTGCGGCTGAAATCTTGTTCATGCCAGGATTGAAATTGGGACTGGGTGTATATGAAGCTTATGTTCTGCTTTGAACACATGCAGTGAGTTGAACGCATGAAGCTGATTCCTCTGCATCAGTCACTTGGTCTATCAATGTGATATCCATCCATTCTGACTGGCTGTCCCAGGTCTCAAGTGGAAGTCTTTCATGTCACCTACTACCTAAGGTTCTTTAGCTGGAGATCGGGGTGGGGGTGGGGGTTGAACCTCAGCCTTCATTTAAAACAGATATTCTGCCATGGAAGCTATATAGCCACCTTAGCCACACTTAAATACTACAGTACTACATTTGTGGGATTATGTTTATAGGATTCTGTTTGTAGGATTATCAGGCATGTGTTTATAACATCTTTGGTGGACTGCAAAAATTATGTCACATGTAAACCGTATGAACGCCAGTTATGTTCTGTCGCATTAAATGCAACACTCACTATCAATAATATAGAGTTTGAGCACATGGACTTGCCAGTTGTGTCATCTATCAATTTAGTGAGGTGCTTGCTCACTGCAGAAGCATTACCCATATGTTACTATATATTTTTGTGTAGTTTCCATAATATACAGAGATTAATTTCCATTTAGGAAAACATAACGCATGAAGTCATATGGCGTCTTTTTCATTCTTTTACTTAAACCAACTCGCATGTATTCACTTTCCACTCAGCAAACCTTCATAGAAGTTTGATTGAATAATCAAAGTTACTCTCTTTGGTAGCCTGAGAGAAACCAGGTCTCATGATTAGCTCAAATAATGAGAAAGTCATTCCTAACTAGCATTTTAATTAATTTATCTCTGAAAGTCTATCTGTGGCAGCTGCTGCTTACATTCTTTTTAATCACTTCCAAGCATGCATGTTCATTACAGTAAATGGAGAAAGACTTGCCCCCACCCCTACCCCTCCTCAGTCAAGGAACTGCCAAAGGTGATTTATATCTTCTGTACTGGTTGCAATGAATCATGAAGTTACGGCATAGTGATGTTTACTGCAAAGAGAGAAGGGGGGGTGTAACTTGGAATTGAACAATAGTTCACCCAACAGCCAATGTTCCAAAGACTGCCAATTGGTTTTCTCAGGGAGAAACAAGAGGGACACTGATGTAAAGCCTATTTTAAGAAACATGTGCTCTGGGACATTTGCTTTTGCTTTCTTCACCATGGCCATCGTGTCACCAAGTAGTGAAAACTCAGGTCCAAATTTAAGGCTGGGTAAACTTCAAGAAGAAGAGTTTATATCCAGCTTTTCTCTACCCAAAGGAATCTCAAAGTGGCTTACAAGTGCCTTCCCTTCCTCTCCCCACAGCAGACATCTTGCGAGGGAAGTGGGGCTGGCTCAAGATTACCTAGCTGGCCTGATAAATATTGAACAGATTTTTAAAATATATAGAAAATTAATTAACTCCCACATGTATGGGAAACCGTTCCAAGAAATCCTAGGGTTTCATGAAACCCTGGTTAAGAAAGCCTGCTGTAGGGATTCTGGCAATTCCTAGAACAATGTGAGGTCACACTTCCATTTTTTCACAAAAGTCACACCATAGTACAAAGCAATAGCACTTCCCCTCTGTCCCAAACTGGATTCCAACTGGACCATCTGCATTACACACTCCAGTCTTTGCTACCATCAAATCAATGGCCAAACTAAATTCATGGTCTAAAGTAGCGATCCCCAACCTGTGGGCCGCGGACCACATGTGGTCCTTCGACTAATTGGAGGTGGTCCCCGAAGAACGTTTTCTCCCCCCCCCCGGCCCTTTACTTCATCCCCCCCAGCCCTTTACAACACAATTCATTGTTGTGGCGTGTCTGTATCTTATTTTGAAGGGATGTTTAAACATTACCATAGTAATCAGAGAGCGCTAGGGCAGTGGTTGAGAGTAGAGGAGTAAACTACCCCCCACCCCACCAGGCCTCAGTAAAAGGCATTGAGTGGTCCCGGGCGTTGAGTGGTCCCCGGTGATAAAAAGGTTGGGGACCACTGGTCTAAAGCATCAAACATATATATATATATATATATATATATATATATATATATATATATATATATATATATATATATATATATATATATATATATATATATATATATATATATATTAAAAAACTTTAATAGAGAGTTCAGATCTCAATTTTGTTTCACTCAGTTTGTGAAGCACTCTTATTTCAGGTCTTGAATATGCCCCGGACTACTAAGATTTCACACAAACACCTAAATGCATTTTATACAGTCCCTGAAAAAAAAATTGAAACTCTATCAATATGACTGGAAAATATTCTTGAGAATCAAATGGAAAAAGATATAACTGTGGAGCTATGCACTAAACCTCAAACATGAGGACATAATACATTTATATACCTGTGTTAAAAATGTTGTTAATGCATTTAATTCTATAGATAAGACCCATCCCAAATACTTGTTTTGATTGATTCATCCCTTCCTCCACATAATTACAATAAGATAAGATAGCCAAACATCACGAGGAATTCGACAAAATCTCCATTGACAATTCTGGCTCAAGTTTTCAATGTCACGCTTCTTTTTCTAAATATATGGGATGAGATTATAATCACCCATTTCTTCAATAATATAAACATATTTGATGGAAATATCGCCATTACAATTGATGTTTCCTATATGCATATTGTCTAAAATTGGTGTAAAAATAGTGCCAAGGAAGCAAACAAAATGGGATGTTCCCCTAAGGATACGTGTGGGATGAAAAATGAGTCTTCCCCCCCTCCCCAAAAATGTATAAAAGTTAGAGAAAACAATAACAACAAAAAATTGTATCCCAGCTTCAGATTCACAAGCTAATTGCAAAACCAAAGGAACCTGAATGGCAAATCAAAGTGGTTTTAGCCTCCTGCTGTTCCTGGCAGAATCAGTGCTAATGAATAATGCATCTAAGGAATGCTCACAACCTAACGACTTCCCTCACTGCATAAATGATGAATGCTTTGACTTTACAAAGTGGTGGCACTTAGTGTGAAATTAAGTCGACAGGAACCATTGTAATGCAAATGACTGAAGTGATTTCGATTTACATAGGTGTTGAGATGTAACCTGCCTAACGTTCTCCCCCTCACACACCTTGATTGATTGAAATGGCATTGTTTTTAAGTACAGGTATTTTATTTTTATTATCATTTAGAGTTTTTGATATTTTTTGGTGTTTTTTAGATGGCATTTTAACTGTTTTAATACCTTTAATGGATTTTATGGTCTGCACTCACCTACTTTTACAGTAGTTTTGACTTGCTTTTATATTTACATTGTTCTCACTTGTGAGGCACTGCTGGTTTTATGGTTACTAGACTGTGACACCACCACCACCACCCAGACTGGGGTTGTTTGTTTTAATTTTAATTGTTGGATTTGTTTTTATGCTGCTAGTCCAGGGTTTTTCTTTGTTTTTTGCCTTTTTTTGAGAGGTCACATATCAATTTGAAGAATAAAGGAATTAACAGAGGAAAGGAAGGAGGGGAAAAAAGAATATTTCAGGCTATGATGTTGAGGCCTTTTTGTTACATTTTTTATCCGTCCGTGCTGCGGACTCAATCAGGAGGTGTCATCCAATGTGAAACTGTAAAATGAAATGTTGGGGAAAATATCTTTTTAAAAGTAAGTTTTATTGATGAAAAACGTGAGTAAACAGAAACCAGTGCAAAAATAACAAGTTGAAGAGGTAGTTGGGTGAAGCAAAATCCAAACTGGGATCTCCAACTATTAATGGTAGGAATGAGAAATTCAAAATCATCTCTAACACCTAGGTGGTAAACCTAACCCCTCCAGTCCCCATACCATCCTCCCTGTACCCCAAGTTAACAACATGTATCCAGCCAGTCTGCTCCCAAAGCTGATCCCAGTCCCTCCCATTTTCCAAAGCAGAGAGTTATTTACAGTTCACAAGATTAATTATCTACCCTTTAGGCAAGGAGAAAGGGAAAACAACCCTGCGCCTGATTTGCATTTATTTGTTTTTTTAAGGAGGAAGAAAAACCAGGAAAACGTGTTATTGTTTGCCTCAGATAAAGAAACGCTGAGAGAACCTGACAGCTCTGTGCCCTTTTGGTGATTTCATTTGCAAACGGAAAGAAAGTGAAACATGTGCTTTGGATCTCTGGTCCTTGACAAACGCTGTAATCTCACCTGCTTTTGATATTCCAGCTCAATGTGTCAACACAGGAAAAATGGCATGATGATATGCAAACATTTGAAAAACATTTGCTCTAGGTGATTTTGCTTTGGTTTCCTTTGCCAGCTTGACAGCAGATTTCTTTCGATGTTCCGTCTAAGAAAAGACAGAAAAGATTAAACTACCTTTGCGGCATTGCAAAGAGGGTTGGGGCTACATAATGGAAGCCTGTGCAAATAACCAAGAATGTCACCATCCTTTCATCATCAAATCTAAGAAATAGAAGAGTGCAATTAGCACTAATATTAGTTTTTGTCTTCTTAAGGCCACAGTTCTACGCACACTTATAGTTCCACACTGACTTGAGAAATAAGCTCCACTGGATTCTTAGGTCCTTGCTTCCAAGAAAACATGCCTTGGTGCTGACTGTTCTTTAGTTTTGGTTGTTCTTCTGTTTTAGTTGCTTTCAGTTAAGTGAAATATGTGTGTGCTTGTGTGTCTTCTCCCATGCTCTGTATGGCAAAATAGCCCCACTTTTCTTTGGGTGCCATTCCATTTGGCCTGCAGGGGCATCTGTCTTGAGTTTCTGCACTGCTCCACCATCCACTCCCATGTCACCTGACTCTCAGAGGAGTTTTTCTCTCTCACTCTTTCTTTGGCATACTGCCACCAACTGATCATTTTAGTAATTGCACACACAATGGGACAGTACTCCCAGCTTCCTTTGCTTCATTGCTTAAGGTATGTGACTCCCCCCACAAAGGTGATGGCTTATTGCACTTGCACACTTCCAGAAAATAGGAATCTATCAACCACAGCATTTCCCTTGACATAACTTTTAATTTGCATGTTTGAACAGTGTTCTATGCAGTGTAGAGAAAAACTGCTATTAACATTTAATAGAGTAAAGAACTTATTAAATAGAAAAGGACCACACACATATTTTGTGCTGCAACAGATAGAGCAAGAAGCACAAAAAAAATTAGTAAACACACATTCTGCTGTCCACTCTGCATGTAGCCTAGATGGTCTTGTTTTAAGGCAGGCTCTTTAACTCCAAAGTTACAGTCCGCTAAGAGTTTCCCATTATTTTGGAGTTTTTGTTTGGGCAGGCAGCCTTTTGTCTGCTCCAAGGAGCAATGATAGCCACCAACACAGTTAACCAATTGAACCTAGTGGGGTAAGAGTTTGTTTCCCAAATCATTCATTATACATGTGAATGTCCCACAACCTGCAAAGGTATACCTTTGCCAACATGGAACATACTTGTTTATTTAGGGGTACCTTAAAATACATTTGATGTCCTTTACCCTCTGTACACCAACCTCTAGATTCAGACCAACACTCTAAATAAAAAGACGGAAGTTTTTTTCATAAGGCTTTTATATTTAATTAACAAACGATACAAATTAAAAAGTGAAGCAATTTGCAAACTAAATCTGAAATTTACAGGGAAGAAACTCCATTATCAAAACACACACCAAAAAAAACCCTTTCCCTATTGAATTGGCTAGCTAGGGAAATAGACTAGAAGGAAGAGAAAACAAGACATAGGAGTTTGGTCTGGGAGAAAGGGGGTGGATTCCTCAGGAGCGATAAGAAGCCTCTGGAGCAGAAATAGTCCAGACAAAGGAAGAAAGTGCAGCAAAGCGAGGCTGACGAGGCAGAGAGGCCAAGTGTGAAGTCAGAGTGATGGCACAAATCGAAACCAGCTACACAAACTGGGGTTGAGGGTTAAATCATTATGCCTCAAAATCAAGATTCACAGGAATAGAAGACCTCTGTTATTCCCCAGGACTTTAAGAATGCTGAAACAAATTTTTACTTGACTGGAGAAAAGGTCCCTGGATCTTGTCCCTAGCCATTGAAGGGAGTGCAAATGTGGAAAGATTTAAGTAAGACCCATCCATCCCACCCCTACCTCCACCCAATCTCAGTCTCTTGTGGCTACTTTTCATTATTATTAAGTCAGGAGGAAGCCTCATGGACCATTTCCACATGGAGGCAGACAACATGCGCTGCCTCTTACTTGTAAAAGTGTGATTGTAAACCACGTTTTTGGCCATTTTGCAATAGGAGACCCCTCCTGCATTATCCCGCCAGCTCATCGTGGCTTTTCCCTTTTCAGTGAGGTGGCAGAGAAGCCAGAAGCATGGACAACCCACAGGTTCCCCCCACCTACCTGCCTTGGGTTATCAATCAATGTAACCTAGCAAGGTCCCCCCCCCCAGTCCCCAAATTAATTATTTTTAGAAAAGGAAACTTCTGCATTGCTATGGGGACCAGTAACAACAATAAAACATTTTTCTTGATTTCTTTTGGGGATTCATGAACTTGTCTTGTGTGTTCACAGTACAAAATAAAAATACAGAACATGGATGCCATGCTAATGGGAAGAAGTCTGCTTCATGAAATGCCCCTCCCCTTTCCCCATTCATGACCTCCCACCATAGGGATAGGGTTGCTTGCCACTGCTAATATATATCTGTGCACTTTGAAGAGAAGATGACAGTTGATACACGGGCAAGTCATTTTGCGTTCCCTTTGGAACGCAGACTGCACCGTTGTTGTTGTTGTTGTTGTTTTAATCCAATTCAGAAATAGAGATGGGAGGGTGGGTGTGAGGATGGGCAAACCGCTACCAAGACTGTTACACATTTCTTCTTTCAGATAGGCTTGCTCCAGTTTTCCCCTCATTATACACCATGACAAGAAAGGGAACCAGATTCTGTCGCTTTCTCTCATCGCAAGGCAAAAAGGCTGAAAACTCGCACCAACTCCTGCACAGCCACAGGTTGCTGCTGAGATCACGAGGAAGCTGAATTAAAACCCGCAAACAATGAGAGGCTGGGCAGGGGCAAATTCCTCATGCAGAAATGGTCAGGGTATTGCTCATTGCATGCCACATAACCCTTAGCCTCATTCTAAATAAATCTGCATTTGTTTGCTTGGATAAATACTTAAGAGGAAGTAACAGATTTTGAAAGTGCATTCATGGTAATCCTAGAGATAAGCACTGTTAGGAATTGATTGATAACTCTAATGCAAACTCCTGTTCTTGCTGCTAAAGGACTTTTCACAGATGGGTTGAACAAGGGAAATAATCACATGTTGGAATAATAATAATCTTCTGCAGTGTTTATGTGTATATCAAAAATAGATGTCGAATGGAGATGACCTGACTGTTACTCACTGGGAAGATTTGTTTAGGCTTTATTAAGCACTGGCTCTGTTTATTTATGTCTTTCACTTCTAATCTAATCTTCCTTTGTGGTGTATGAGGGGTTCCCACTGGTCTACATTCACTTAGATTTCAAAACTCCTTGCTTCCTTACAATTCACCATCCCGGAGGATATGATGCTCTTGAACTGGGATAACTCTGGTACACCGATGATGTTCAAGCTCCACAACATTAGACTCTTTGTGACTAGAACTTGACATGTGCCATCTTACCCTGAAAGTAGTCCTATGGGGCTCCATATGGGTCAAGATTGTGTTTGACCCCAGGTGTGCCTGATCAGGGTTAGGCATGAACTCTATTACTACATGTAGTACAGCTCCAGTTTTATTTATTTAAAAATGCAATAAAACATTTAGTGAACAATGTAATACATTGGGTGGCATGCTTCTGTAGCAGGGACGCAATTCACAGAAATGGAAGGAAGACTCAACACAACGTGGTTTGGCAAGATAATGGCCACAGCTTTATTGATACACAAATTGAGCAAAGGCACCAACAAGGGCGGATCCAGCCATCTTGCAGCCAGCAGACTGCAAGGAAGCCCCTGCATCAGCAGCCAAACACCATACATGCTCTGATTTGTGATGTATGTTAGGCACCCAGGAGGTAACGGTCAATACTAAGGCATCTGTGGGCATCTGCCTCTACTAGGGCCCCCTCCTCTCACCCGGATATGTGAGCCAAGCCATGTGGAATCATCATTCCTCCCCACTGCCTCCTGCTGCCACAGACTTGTGGCCACTTTAATATCTCATCCGCACTTCTCACTCTGCACAAACGACGTGCAAAGGTAACAATGACACAACATTTATACTCACATGGATTTTCACTTACCAACATACTAGCACAGCATCAGAAAGTGTTTTGGTCTCTTTGTTCCCCTTCAGAGCCACTTCAGAATCTTGCATACCAAAAGTACTGCAGCAGTCTTAAGACAATCGTATCCTTATAAATTCCCTGGTACTTTACCGGTCTCCGGAACAATTAGTATAGGGAACAAGAATTACATAGGAGGACCAGCAATGCTGAAAAGGTTGAATTTGCAAAAGCATTTCCATTAAAATGCAATGGGGACATCAGAGCATGTGACCAGTTGCTTCAGAGCAGAGATCTACCTTGTCTAGCTTCTTGTTTCCCACAGTGGCTGGCCAGATGCCTCCAAGAATCCTGTCAGCTGGAAATGAAAGGTATCTCTACTTAGTCATAGCCCAGCCACTGTCTCTCAGCCTAACCTACCCCTGGGAAGTTAATATGGAGAAGAGGGAAACTGTGCATTCTGGGGGGAGGGAGAGCTAAATAATGGGGGGGAGGATGTTGGTTCTCCCTCATAACTGCCACTGAACCTGGAGACCCCTTGTAGCCACCTTAGATCGCAGTTAATTGATAATGAATTTGTCTGATCAACTCTGAAGCCATAGAGATCTTCTGATCTGAAACAAACAAAAAATACGCTCTATAATCAGTAGGGTTTTTTTTAAAGAAAATTATTTTATTTATTATAAGTTTTATATACTGCTCCTCCCAGCAAAGCAGGCTCAGAGTGGTTCACATACAATATTTACCGGTAAAATCACACTTAATTATGAATTAAAATGAATACCATTAAAAGCTGATATAACCAATTCAACGCTCCATTGCACCACCTAACCCAAAGAATATTATTTGATACTAGTTCAGAGGGGAGGGGGAAATACAGAGATGAATGGAGGGAGGCCCATAATTCTGTTGATGTTAGCTCGTTTTGGCCCCAATCAAATACCTGAAGGAAAAGCGCCATCTTGCAGGCCCTGCAGAACTGAGGTAGTTTCATCAAGGTCTGGATTTCGCCTGGCAGCTCATTCCAACAGGTGGAGACCATGGCTAAGACGGCCCTGGTCAATGCCAGACACACCTCCCTCAGGCCAGGGGCCACCAATATGTTTGCACAGGATGACCTTAAGGTTCTTCTAGGGGCATACGGAGAAAGGCGATCCGTCAGATACACAGAGTCTGGATAATTAAATTTAATTACATAATTAAAACCCTGTTCCAAAGACCTCAAAAGTAAAATGCTGTGTTTAAATTAAAAGTGATATGTTTAAATTAAAACTGCCTTTCACTAGAGCAGGGGTGGCCAAATGCAGAAATCTGGAGAGCCACAGTTTGGCCTGCCCTGCACTAGAGGTTTGGGTCTGTGGTGATCACAGTAAACACTGGAGGATGTTATCTCTGACTCATCATTTCCTTTCATCAGCATTACACCATTTACATCAGTGGGGTTGCTGCTGATGTCAGCCGTGTTCAAAGTTCACCGGGAACCCATGACAGTCTTCCTGTTGACGGATCTCTCAGGCTGCTCATCAATGAGTTTAGTGGAATTTTTAACAGCTCAGCAAGACAGTCAAATTGACCTAGCTTTTAACTGTGCTTAAACACTTGACTTTCAGCAAAACCCACCATCTCAAGATGGGAGATTGCTCACACAAGAAATGGATTTATTGCCCTGCTCATGGCAAAACTGGAAATCCACTCTCTGTTGTAAGGCTGTGATTGATGTCATTTGAAAAAAAAAAGTCATGTTTTGAATAATATACATGGAGAGTCTCTCTTGGGCTCCCAATTACAATATCAAAAAGAAAGAAAGAAAGCTGTCAAAGTCATTCCCCAAGACACAGTATCACTCTAAAATCATTGCTCACATTATCAGCTGCTATAATCTAAGGGCCACTGGGTTAAGAGATGGTATGTCATTTGACACGAGCTTCATTTCCCCATTTCTCGGAATCAAATTGAACATGACACTAGAATTTCTAGACTCAAAATACAGATGCATGATTTGGCTCTAAAAAGCAGGCTGGAATCTTATCTGGACTGAGGCCATGACACTGGGGGAATGGGATGAGAATTCTCTTTGTGCTTTTCCAGTTTCTAAAGGCCTACCAGGGTACACTAAGCCCTAATGGGGGGAAAGATTGGCAAAATATGGGTACCTGTCTTTTATAAATCGGGGCTTAATATTTCTCTCTCTCACACACAGTTTTATCTCACCCTTCTCCATGGAGTTCCATGGAGCTCATAAACATGGCTTCCTTCTCTTGCATTTGAGCTTCAGAAAAAGACTGAGGTTGTACCAGCCTTCAGGTGGGACCTGGGGGTCTCCTGGAATTACTCCTTCTCTCCAGACTACAGAGAGAAGCTCCCCTGGAGAAAATGGCTGCTTTGCAGGGTGGACCCTGGGATATTGCACCCCACTGAGATCTCGGTGTTCCTCAGGTTCCAAATCTCCAGGAGTTTCCCAACCTGCATCTGGCAGTCCTACCTGCCATCTCCCACCAGTGACCGGGAGGTACCTAGCAACCCTACCACTACCCCCTTTGCCTGAATGTGGGGAAATCTAACCAAATTATTTCCACATTCAGAAGTTGCTGCTACTGTTTGCATGCCACTTCAATTAGGCATCGTGCGTTGGGGCCCTGTGCCCCCGGCTCCCCCTGCTGCTGCTGCTGCTAAGCAGCGAGGCATGCTACCCCAATGCAAGGGCCCAGCAGCAGCCTGGCATGACTGCTGCCATGTATAATCAGTCTATGGGAGAAATATTAATCTTGTCCCATTACCATTTGCCTAATGCAAATGTTTTCCTGAAAAATATTCCTTACAGGGGAAATTTGTAGTCCTTATATGGATATGGTATCACTCCCCAGGGCAAATAGCAGGTCTGAGGAGATATGGCGGAGAGTAAAACCTCTTCCCAATTGCTGTGGTACCAACCCACAAGACTAGTTCTAAGGCTAGCAAAAATTCACTGGAGGTCTGTGAATAGATCTCTGTCTATCAAATCCAATCTGGCTGTTGGTCTTTTGGGGAAATTCTCTGACAATGGTTTCCATAACTTTTACTAACTAGTTGTGTCAACAAGTCAGTTTGGATAACAGTATGAGGAATTCAGTGAAGACAGTTAGTGGAGGGGGTGGGGACTTAGTTGTATTAATGGTCTTTGTTACAGTGGAGATTGCGAAACCCTGAAGGAAGCAAAGCCAAAATAGCTCTCATGATTAGCTTCTATCAGTGGTTTGCAATTATTCTCAAATAAACATGAGCAGACAGAGAGATTAATATATCCCATGGCATGTTTTTTAAAGAGGAGGAGGAGGCGGGGAGGTGGACAGTTTCTCCCACTGAGCAAACGTCTTGCTGCCGGAGAACTTTTGATGAGTCTCATTTGACTAGCCCTCCAAGCACATGATCCAAGTTTCAAGGACATTCCCCTCTTGTTGTCCTTCTCCACTCATCATAATTCTTCCTAAGTGAAGAACCAGAACATACCTCGCAATGGCGTGTCAATGGCCCCCCTAAAAACAATGAAACGTGTTAGCTGCCCAGGACTGATTTTAATGAGTCCCCTAAGAATTCTTCACAATCTAGTAACTGGCTGCCAGTTATTTTTTCCACTGGCAAGAACAATGCCAGAATAGGGAGGATAATGTGTGTGAGAGGGGGGGGGAGGGGGGAGAGAGAACAGTGTTGTGCATATTCATGTGGGTGGGGTGATTCTTCAGACTCTAATTTGTACACTAAATGTATATATGATTCGACTTCTCTGCTCACCCAATATTCTTTACCTAATCCAAAACATTGAAGTACAGATGTTGAGATGCCCTGTGTTAAAAGGCAGTTTGGCTCTGGACACAATGTGAAGTTATTTGAGAGCCAGTTTGGTGTAGTGGTTAGGAGTGCGGACTTCTGATCTGGCATGCCAGGTTCGATTCTGTGCTCCCCCACATGCAACCAGCTGGGTGACCTTGGGCTCGCCACGGCACTGATAAAACTGTTCTGACTGGGCAGTGATATCAGCGCTCTCTCAGCCTCACCCACCCCACAGGGTATCTGTTGTGGAGAGAGGAATGGGAAGGGGACTGTAAGCCGCTTTGAGCCTCCTTCAGGTAGGGAAAAGTGGCATATAAGAACCAACTCTTCTTCTTCTTCTTCTTCTTCTTCTTCTTCTTCTTCTTCTTCTTCTTCTTCTTCTTCTTCTTCTTCTTCTTCTTCTTATAGTGCTCAACCTCACATCCCCCATCAGTTGGGTTCATGCCCTTTTTTGCAAAATCAGGAGGGGATTGTGTGTCACCCAGATTGAATCACTGCAACATTTATGGCTTACCTAGGACAGTTCTTGATCTTTAATGCTCTGAATAGCACTTTGGATAGCACTCCCAACCAATAAATTCATTCTTATGCATTTAGTGTACATATAATTCTGTTGTGATGTGCATCAATATTGCTAACATGAACACATTTTATGTGGGGAATCTGATGTAAGAAAACAGAAGACGATATCAAGAAATAATAATGGTTTGATGTGCACAAGGGAGAAGCAGCATCAAAACAGGGATGTGGGGTTCAAAACATCAAGGATGAGAAACATGAGATCATTACTGCAAGCTGCAAGCAAGTTAGCTCTGCCGGACTTGGATTTCTTGTGATTCCATCTGATAATATTCTCATCTGAGAATTCAAGATAACTTAAATAATTTGCGTCCCTAAAATCAACACTCAAGAAGACTAATAGCAAATAACAAGCAGAGGCAATTGCACTGCAAGAACTAAGCAAGAGCAGGTAGAGATACAAGAGATTGGTCAAAAGCAGAAGAAATGATAAAGTCTGTTCCAGGGCTCCTCAGTGGGAAAGAATAAGGTCTGGCACACTTGCAAGAAAGATCTGTGAAAGATAAGCACCAATCAGGCTTCCAACTACTGGAGTCAAAACATTCTGGCCCTTGTCAACATCCAGCCCCTTAATACAGTATGTGAGTGACCCAGGGTGGGAATAAGGGTCTAGCAGTGCAATCTTAAGGGAATAACTCTGCGCACAACTGCAAAGTTAGTGCAGCTCTACTTAGGTTTGAATTGTGGTGGCTCTCAGCACACTGCACTGGGAATGATACATTAGGGCAGAGATTGCCAACCAGCTTTGTGTAGTGGTTAAGTGTGTGGACTTCTAATCTGGTGAGCCTGGTTTGATTCTGCCCTCCCCCACATGCAGCCAGCTGGGTGACCTTGGGCTCGCCATGGCACTGATAAAGCTGTTCTGCAGTGATATCAGGGCTCTCTCAGCCTCACCTTCCTCACAGGGTGTCTGTTGTGGGGAGAGGAAAGGGAAGGTGACTGTAAGCCACTTTGAGACTCCTTCGGGTAGAGAAAAGCAGCATATAAGAACCAACTCTCCTTCTTCTTTCATTAAAAGTGGCCTGACTGGCAGCAACAAGGGCCTCTCCCCTCCTTGCTGCCCATAGTTGCTCCCATTTTGTGAAATTGCCTCATTGTGAAATGAGGGGTGTATCATCTTTGAAAACGTTTGGGGGAGGGGCTGTAAGGCTGCTGCTTTCACCAGAGTTTTACATGGAATATAGGGTGGAAGCATTTTCATTTTGTGTTAGTAGGTTTAATTTGATGGGGGGATTAGGGGTTTCTTGTCATATAATGACAAGAGCTATGCATTGTAAACCACCTAAACCCATAGGGAAAGGTATATTGATGCTTAAAATAAATAAGGAATGCCCTGTCCAATTGTACAGAGGAACTAGAAAGGTCCGGCTACTAAGCCCTGACTGGGCTTGCTAGACATGCTAGACTGAAGCGAGGAATGCTTCAGATAAACTGGGAATGCATACATACACAAGAATATGCCAGAATAAGTATCAGCATACTTTGAGGATAGATCATGGGCCTGACCCAGATAAAAATAGAACCATCAGCACCTGTGAAAGGAGACACTGAAGTGAGGCCACATCAAGACTATAAATGCCGAATGTTCTAACCTTTGCCAGTATGAAAGAGATAGCATCACTAAAGAGGAGTAAAAGTCCCTGTGAAATCTGGGGGATATTATGTAGCACCAAAGAAGCTTCACTATCCACTAATGAGAGATATTGTCCTCTGAGAAATCACAGCTAGCACCACCATACCCATACCTATAGGCTTAAAATAATCCAGGAGGACCGCTTTATTGTAAGTTTTATGGAGCACAGAACACTTGCAGCACCATTCAAAACAATTTCAACTGCTGATATTTCCAAGTGCCGGAGGGTGCTGGCACCAATCACCAGCCAATTAGAACTTCAACAGATCAAAGTTCATCCATCGCTGCGTCGGCTTTGTCACCTGCCTGTACCTTCAGTTCTGCTGTGAATACATCACAGCCATCAGCTTTCAAAATGACGGTCATCTTTGTTCCCGTGCTAGCATCGAACGTAATTTAATGGGCCTTCACGCAGTCATGGTGAAAGGAGAGCTTTAAGCTAGGGACAGCACTTGGCAAACATTCTCTATATGATTGCATGACTTTGTATGCATTGTTTTGATAGTAATTATTGTAACAGGGTGTTTCGCAATTATTGGAATTCACATGAAAAGAAAACAAATTCCTCCTCGAAAGAGACTATTTGAAAATCATGGACTCCTTTCCTTTTGTTCTGGTTTCTTTGTTGCAGTCTCTATCGGTTTTGCTTGGGAGGTAGCATTTCTCAATAAGGTGATAGAGAACTGTGTCCCCTGGAGAGAGTGGAAAGGAATCTATAAGTTTTCTTGATTGACTGCAAGCTATACCTACTAGGATTACATATTTGAGCGGGGTATTCCAGTCTTAACGTCTATGGGGAGGGACTCTTCCTCCCTCTCTCTTTCCAATGCCTGCATTAGTGAATCAAAGTTTGCCTGGCAGGCACCACCACCCTACCTGCCTGCTGCAAATCAAACCTTATTGGGCTCTACAGGCATAAGGGTGCCTCCCAGTTAGAAAACATGAGAAAATGGAGAGAACAAAGGCTCTGGCCTGACTGGCTCTTTCTCAGCCTAGCCTACCTCAAAGAATTCTTGTGAGGCCAAAACAGAGGAAGAAGAGACCAATTTATGTTGCTCTGAGCTCCTTGAGGGAAGGGATGGATAAAAAGAAGAAGAAAGAAAGAAAGAAATTGATTCTTTGTTAAACACTGAAACAGTGGCCACAGTGTTATATTCCGATATGCCCCCAAGTCACAACCAGCATGTAGTGACCCCAGCAAGGAGCCTTTAAGACCGGGGAGAAGCAGAGGTGGTTTACTACTGCTTTCCTCTGCTGAGTCTTCTTAGGGAGGCCCCCATCCAAGTGGCCAAAGGATTAGATGGCTTTGGAAGACGAGTAGACTTATTCTCAGAAAACATCTTTTAGGCCCATTATGCATGGGCCATAAGGCCCGCACTTGCGGCAGCAGCGCTTCGGTTAAAATCACAGAGAACACACGCTACCGCCACGAGTGTGGGTGCCTCCCGGCTCCGGGCTCCAGAAGACCCATGTTAAGCGAACACGGGATCTTCTGGAGTTTCCTCGGTAAGCCGGGGCTGCGGTGGCCCGGCGCTGTGCATATTCAGCAGCGCTGGGCTTGTCGGGCCACCCAGCCTCGACCTACGGTGTCCCTTAAGGGAAACTGCTCGCTCCTGCCACCCCCCTGCCCCTGACGCCCTGCCACCCCCCACTCCCCCAGCCCCTCCCCACCTCCCCCGCCCATGCCACTGCACTTACCTCGGCCGGGCCTCCTAGCCCCGGTGTAAAGCGCGCATGTGCACTACGCCGGGGCAACCCAACATGCCCCGCTCCCAGGCATTCACGGGAAATGGCTGGGCATTGTGCCCCGCCGCAACAGCATGGCACCAGTGTGCGGAATCTGGCGCCGTGCATAAAGGGCCTTAGTGGCACCTCCAGTTTGTGAGGCAGTATGGCTCAGGATACCAGCCCATTTCAGAAGGGCAAAAAAGAAGGGCCAGACTGTTGCTTGCCTCGAGATCTTGAGAATTTTCTAGAAGCATCTGGCAGCCCACTGTGGGAAACCGGATGCTGGCCTCGATGAGCTCCTAAGATGATCCAATAGAATCTTTATTATTTGGAGAATTTATGACTGGGATTTTCAGTAACAAAAATTCTCAAAGTGAGGAACAATACTAAAAACAGAACATAATATAAAACAATCATCCAACATCAACAAAAGAGAAAAGAAATGAGTCAGAATTTATCCACAGCCAATAACAAGGACAAACTGAGCTTGTTAGCTTTCATGAACACATGAAGTTTTGGAATTGTCAGCAGGGACCAAAATCTTTATTTTGTCAAATTTGAGAACAGCAGATGCCATAATTTAAAAACTTGCTCTGCCAGGACTAGCAGGCTGGAGCCAAATTGAAACAGGTTTAGGTATTTTGTTTCACCCTTCGTTTTTATGCTCTTGGGCCAGGGACTGCACAGTTTCACAGCTGTTTGACAGCCATTTGAGACAAACACTGTCCAGGTGAGCAGATCAGACATTTATCTCACTGGAAGCTCACAATCTGTTCTGGGAGCTGATTTGTCCTTGAACAGTTCTACTGTCAAAGTATGTCCGCCTAGTGCTACACAAAGTTTGCAGCAGCCCTAGTAGCACCAACAGTTCCTGCTGTGGGCGAAGCCAATGGTGAATGCTGCAAATCTTCACCTTCAGGAAGGGATGGGCAAGGGACAAAGTCAGCACTGCCCACAAAGCAAACTATTTGTTTCATGGAAACCCTCCCCCCCCCAAAAAAAAGCCACATACATTCCCACCACGTTTAGGAAATGGTCTAGTCCAACATTAAGGCCTTGTGTCAATATATTAATGTTTGCTGGAGTTGTGTTCATTTCTTCAATAAGACGACGAATTAACAAATGACAATTTGAGTCCAAGTTCTGAAAAGAGGTTCAGGGATTTAGAGTTTATTCAACCTGACCTCACAAAATCTGGATTCTCTAGGATGAATTATCTTACGGGAGGACTGAAGGAGGCGAGTATTTCTGTCAACTTTGCGCTGCAGCCAATCTTCATGTTCTGAGAGACTAGATGTCCTAACCGGTTTATAAAAAGAACCCACACAACTGACACAACTGCCAAATAGAGCAGAGTTGTAGCCATCTGTGTGTGATTAATCTTTTCCCCTACCCAGCGACATTCTCCTGATCAACATCCCATGCACACCAAAATAATAGCTAGCTAGCTATTTATTTCTTTTCTTGAATTTCTATAACACATCTCCATAAGACTTATGGCTGTGAAAGTTGGATGATGAAAAAATTGGTCAAGAGAAGAATCGATGCATTTGAACTCCGGTTTTGAAAAAGGCTTCTGCAGATTCCATGGACAGTAAAAGTCACAAACAAGGAAATGCTACTGAAGCCTGATATATCACTGGTAGGCAAAATCACAAAACCCCAGCCCGCTCTCTTTGGCCATACCATGTGTTCCAACTCAATGGAGAAATCCATTTTTCTAGGACTGGTCAGTGGTAAAAAGAAACTAGGGCAGAGTCTGCACTTACTTTCTTTATTCCATTGTCAATCCTGTTGAATTCAGATCGCTTTGAACTTGGGTCTTCCTCTCCCCCCTCCTCCCCATTGAAACAGGAAAGTCTTCTGCACGTGGTTAGGGAGGCTCAGAAGGTGGGGGGGGCTCTTTCTTTCTTTTCTTGAAGCCTCTTTCTTTCTTTTCTTGAAGGGGGGGTGGAGAAGCCAAGCAGGGAGCCTCTTTCTTTTCTTGGAGGGGAGGGGGAGAGGATCGAAAAAGGCAGAGGAGGGAGGAAAAATCCAGGACCGACAGAAGTTGAGAGAAGTTAGAGGCTTCTCCTTTAAGGCAAGCATGTCACATGACTAGGTGTAGCCTATCAGAGGTTCTCTACCACGGAGCTTTCTTTATTCAGGATTTTCAGCACTCCAAAATATTGCACACTAAAGGTAGGTTACTCCGGATCAATCCTTCTTGCTGCAGAAGGAAAATTAAAATCGCCCCAAATCCAAATGGAAAATGCATTCTGTGTAGAGGGCAGGGACTGAATCGATCTGGGGCTGGAATAAAAGCTCCATGCAGTTTACACCTAGGCCAAAAAAGAATGCGGTGGTTAGATACAATCAAGATGGATACTGACCAGAACATTATACGACGAAAAGAAGCGGTGCAAGATCGAAGATCGTGGTGACCCTTGAGCCATAGGATTGACAAGAGTCGGATTCGACTGAATGGCTAACATTACCATCATCAGACAGACAGCAGCAGGTTCATATGGAGAGGAGACAAACTCTTTGCTGAGAGGGAAGTGGACAATCTGCTTCAATTCCTGGTTGCCACAGATGCCCTGCTTACTTTCCCTTTGTGCGTTCTACAGCCCACTGGGAGACATAACCATGCCCTGGAAAAAAAATCTTCAGAGGGTCTGTTAGTTGAGAAGAACCTCAGTCTCCCTGTCTCCATCTAATCTATTGCAGCCAGCTGTTCACGGCAAGATAGTAGGGAGATCAATACTCACAAGCACCAGCTGGAAGCAAGCCTTCAGCCAGGGCTTTTTATTCAGGGGCAGGCTGGCAGGCGTGTCACTCTGCTCCTCACCAAACCGCTTTCTGCAAATCAAAGGAGCAGGTGCCTCACTGTTAACTGCCGCAAAATAAATGAGAGTCTTATTTAATTAAATGCACATACACACACAAAGAAAGGCCTCCTCAATAATGCAGAGCAAAGCCATATACGGCTCACGTGTCACATCTTTTGCCCTTGGCATCAGATGGATGGCTTATATTTCTGCCACCATATGCCACTTTCCCAGACGTGTAGCCAAGCAGACATTTTCACACCCATTTGGCATGTCGCAGACATACTTTGCGAGCGAGTAAACAAGAAGGAGAAGGGGGAAATGATATAAAAGCAAGACAAATCCTAAGAAAGCAATGGGAAGTGATGATAGACATTCCCAGTAAGCATTAGGGTGCAACCCTACATGGAGTTCTGGGCCTCTAAGCCCATTTGCTTGATTTAGGATTAACTCTGTTTAGGATTGCACTGGACATCTGTGTAATAGGAGCGGATGCATTGCTTTTAAAAGCAAACGCAAAATGAAATCCGTGAGTTGTATTTAACATATCTGCTTTAGAACAGAAACAACTTTTTAAAAAAGAAACCAAATGTATGAGAAACAAATGAAAAATCTAATTTATTTCAGTGCATCCTTTTTTACCCAATTTTGCAGTGAAGACATTGAAATGGAACAGAATACAGGATTTAATGGGGGTGTAAGAGTGAGGGCAGTGTAGTTACAGACTGGAAAACGATGGAGTCCACAGCACAGAAACTTTTGTGTGATATCTCCCGAAAAGAAGAATGGTTAAGTGTCTCACCGAAATCAGTACAGAAGTGTAACTTTTTTCTTATGCTGCCTCTAAAATCAGCCCCCTTTGATCTATCTCCCTAACTTAGGGATTCCCAGCCAGGGGGAACTCTGGAGGGGGGTCAGCGCCATTTCCCTTCCAAGCTAAGGAACCTTCTCCTTCCGTTGCTCCCCATCTCCCCTCCAGAACAAGAGTTCACATGCTTTCTGTACCTGGGAAGGGGTGGAGCCTGTGTGCCTACTCCCACAAAAGTTTTTGTACATCCCATGCCCCTTTCTAAACGTCACTATAACTCTTCTCTAGCCCCAACACTCCCTCTAAGTCTAATCACTCCCTAACCTGAACCATACCTAAACTAATCCTAACCCCAATAGGAATCCATAATTTTAAACTTTTTTACATTTAAAATAATGTAAAAAAATATTTATACATGTGGGATTTTCCCAAACTATCACTCTAATTCTTCCCTAGCCCTAACACTCCCTCTAAGACTAACCACTCCCCATCCCAAAACCATCCCTCTAAGACTAACCACTCCCCATCCCAAAACCATCCCTAGCTCTAACCCAAAAGTTAACCCCAACTGGAATCCATATTTGCTACATATTTTCTACATGTAAAATAATGTTTTTAAAGAAGTTATCCATCCCCTGGCCTTTTATTACCATCACTGTATGTCAGGGACTCCCAACCTGAGGTTTATGGATCCCCTGTGACCCATGGGAGCTCTGTTTTAAGACCTGTACCCTTCTTCAGATGTTACATCCAGTCTTACCAGGAGCCAAGTGCACGCAGATCCTCCCAACTTTCAGAGTTGCCAACAGGGATAACCCCTGTAATTCGCAAGTACTTAGAGCTTTGGTATGCACACACCTGGCCACTGGACTTTCAGTGTCTGAAACTGCATGTATTATACCTGTTCAGGCTATATGCTGACTGTGTGTATCAGGAGCTTTGCAGGTAGTACACAGTCTTGTTATGTGGGATTGCTGTACTTCCCGGCTCTCAGTACCTGCAGAAAATATTTAAAATGGGCTCATAGTTGAACTATATGTGCAGCTTCCTTAATGCATTTTTCTTTCTCAGTTCAAAATGTAAGATTCTGCACTTGATGAGCACCACTCAATTAGACCAAGCTGCTTTGCATGTGCATACTCCCCACCAAGAAGTCATGCCACATCTTTTTTCGATAATACTTTCTCTATTTGGAATATTTGTCTCAGCCGTTTCTGCACAGGTTTTATGTGCTCGCAGTTCCCCCATTCAGGTCCACAACCCTCTCTTGCTGCCATGATTGCTTTTCTTGGCATGGAGAAGCGGGTGGGGGGAGTGATTGAAATGTCCAAGCAGCTGACATAGTTGGAACTAAGGACTACCATTCCCCTGGATCGTCACAAGAAAGTGCATGCATACAGCATCATCAGCGTCAATTTAAAATATTTATGTCCCCCAATGCTTTCCTCCAATCAACATCATGACTGTGCTACATGAGACAGCACAGTCAAGAGATGGAGGAATTTTTTCAAGGACTTGCTGAGAAAGTTCTTACTTACTGTGCCAGATCTATACTCAGCCCAGCAGAGTTAACATGTCATTATGTAACCCTATGAGTCTGTCCCTATATTGAGTTTGAGGGAAAGGGCATTTTGTTCCTTTGGGATGTTGGAATATGCAAGATCTGTAGTGTGCATATGAAGAATATCCTACAGGGATCATGTGTATTTAGCATAATTAGATTAGGGGCTCCCTGATATTTTTCAAATACTCCCCTCCTATATCCTGACTGGCCCTTCCAGGGCCTCTTCTGCACGATGGATAAACTGAAGAAAACTCACTAAATATATCGTTGTTTTTTTGATCTGTGCACAGAAGAGTGAATTTACTCCACAAAACTGATTTTGCTCTGCATGGTGAACTGCCTCTTTGGTGCTTTAAGCATCTTTTAAGCATTGTTTCTGAAAGATGCTTTTCATCGATTCATTTATCTCCTGCCTTCCTGAAATGGTCTGTTAGTCATGCAGAGAAGCTCCTTAGTTATGCAGATTAGTGACTGCATTAGAAAACAAAGCAGAGTTGGCAAAACTACAGGGGGCAGGGCTATGAATTGTTTCATGCAGAGAGCATTGCAACGTAGTTTTTCAACAGACTATATTCAATGCAGAACTATTGTAATATAATAAAGTGGTCTACTGGTTGTTTTTTTTTAATGTTTTATTTGAATCCGTGCAGAATATCTCCAGGGCTGTCAAGAAACCCTGGCTGAGAAAGCCTATTTTAGAGTCATTCAGGCAGAAAAGCTGATAATACTAACCCTATTTACTTTCCTCAGCATTTTTACAAAAGGAAAGTAGAACCAAGTGCCAGTAATAATAAAAAAAAATCTATATTTTATCAGATGATGCAGGCAATTCCATTAGGTGGCTTAATTAATTTAAGATAGTGAAATGAATCTGGAAGCAACACACTTTCCAGCAATCCAAATTTGGTACGGCTACAAGGAGTCGTCCAGAGGAGCGGATAATGAAGCAATTGCTGAGCTGTTATTTGTGTAGATTGTATGGTATTGCAAGTTCACTTTGCTTGCAAAATGGACAAAGGAAGCAATAGTTCTTGCTCATCAGGCAATGGTTGTATATTTTTCTTTAAATAATTTCAGAGTATGAACAGGTAAGGGTTTTTTTCAAAGCTACAGACACTCCTGCACCCAAAGTAGGGCACCAGTTCTGGGGCTGGGGAGGGGGCAGCAGGGGGGATTGGGGTTTGGGGCTCTATGTGGCTTTATTCTGTCATTCTTAGCCACCCTGCAGGAGTTTTGAAGGCTCTGCCAGGACTAGCAAACTTTGCCAAGGCAATCAAAAGCATGACTAAACGATATTCGCAGAAGGAACAAGGCAAGGTAATTGAAATGTTTTCTTTCCTGGTAGACTTCAGTTGAAATTAGGAAACAATAAGGCTGAGTTAGCAGAGATTCCTTGTTCAGAACAACACATACATCACATTATCGCTTAGCTCTGCTAGCAATAAAAAGGCTTTGAGGAGAATGAAGGAGCTGTACTTTGTTTCCCTCCTCCAGAAGTATGATTGGGAATTCATGTGCACATAAGAAGCTAGGATGGTTAGTAGAAGGAATGTAGCTTGTTCAAGGTCCCTCCCAATCTCAAGTCACCCTTACAGAACATTTCAGGTAAATTAAATTGGAAAACTGAAGCTTAGGTTGCAATACCAGTCTTCAAAAGGGCTGAGGGGTTGTATACAACAATACATAAATGTGGGAGACTAGTGAATCTAGTAGAAAGCAGGTACATGGTAATATCAGAGAACATGTAAGGTACCTTCATACTTGCTGAAGATAAGCAAGTATGGTTCTGGTCATCGCCTATATGGAAGATGTGTCGAAAATCCTGTGGATACTACCTTGAGTCCTGCTTTGAACCATGTTATCAATGCACCATGTTATCAATGCAAAAAAGAGAGCTTAGGATCCAGATGACACCTGGCTTAACTTTCATTTTTCAGTGAAATTTAATACAAAGAAGATGGTGTTAATCTATGGTGGGGAGTCCTAGGACTGATGAGATGATGGCAGTGCCAGACTTTGATAGTGGTAACACTCACAAGAGTTCAGGGATCCAAGATTACCAAGGGAGCTTCAAGTCAGAATTTGAATCCAGGTCACCTTGGTTAAAGTCCTGCATTCTGATTTCAATTCTATGGAGCATGTGTCTACTTCGTACATTATGGGGCACATAGGCTGGGCCTGGGTCCCAACCCTGTGTAACAACTGCAGATTCTCCTTAATTCCTATGCACACAGTGCCCAATTTAGATTGTGACCATGTGTGGAGAATAGGCTGGAATATTCTCTGGGGTGCACATGGACTTTCCAGTGGGCCAAACAATGCTCCCCAGCCCAATTTCAAGTAAGGAAAATGAAATGGGGGAAGACTGAAGCCCCTTCCCCACAAATGCCACAATTGTGATCCTAATCTGGCACTAAGTGCACAGAAGTTGATGAGAACTTGCAACTCATGGCTGAGTGTTACAAACGGTGAGGACCTCAGATCCAGCCAGTGTGACTTCATAATGTGTGGATTATCTTGAACATCACACACAGTCCTAGAAGGACCTTTCCTTAGCACCTCTTAAAAGTAAACACCAACAAAGTGCAGATAAACTTGAGCAAGTGCATTCTCCAACTGGGAAATGATGTCTCTTGATTTGTGAGTCAAGCATGCACTGATGACCCAAACACACACGGTGATGTACCCTTTAACAAAAAAAAAGTGTGATGGAAGATGCCAGTGAGCAAAAACTAAATGTCATCTTTAAAGAATACATAAAATAGCCACTTCTCCACATGAAGTCACTGTATTATTATACATGAGTCAGTGAAGGGCATGCCCATTCCATCTTTCAAAGCTGGCTGGCTCATTCATATGGAAATACTGATTTCCATGGTGCCAAACTACCATGCATATTCAAGGGGCAGGAAGGACTTGGTGCATTATTATGAAACTCTGTGTGGGCTTGAACGTCAGGTGCCAAAAGTGGCACAAAAGACTTATGCAGTTTTGGAGGGGACAGGAGGAAGAAAAGGGGGATAGGACTACCATGGATCCTCTTTAGAGACAGCATACTTGTCAGCTGGCCACATCTTATTTGACTGCCCTCATATATTCCACAAATCCAAGAATGTTTCTTTTTAAAAAATCTATTTGGTATCCTTTGTTAGCAAGGCCAGGAGTGAGCATTACTATACCCTTAGCCCTGCAGCAGTCATGGTTAAGTCCAGCACAGACAAATGTATCTTCCTGGTCACCTGCTCTCACTTTCAGACATCTCTTTAGAGGAGGAATTGACCCACTGTCCACTATGTAATATATTGATTTATTTTGTTCAATTCATTTTTTATGTTGTTCTGTTGCTTAATTAATGCAACAGGCTTTAGAATCCAACTTTTTAAAAAGATCTACTGAGACTTTGTGTTATTTTCATTTTAATTTCTTCATTTCATTTAGCAACTGTAGAGTAACCTTGGCCTCTTCAATAAAATTGCTTACTTTTATAGGAAGCATAGTAGGTTACATTGTTAATTATTATAATCAGTGGGTTGGATCCAAAAGGGGGCTAGACTGGATGGCCCATGAGGTCCCTTCCAACTCTATGATTCTATGATTCAGACTGTGTCTGAGATCAGGATTCTCACCTTCTCCATTTTATTCTCATAACAATCCCATGTGGCAGATTAGTCAGAGAGACAGAGATAGGACTTGGTCCAAAGTCTCTCATTTGCATTGTTCAGTCCCCATTTGGACCCCAGTCTCCCTTAATCTGGCATCCAACCATACTGGCATAAAATTTGGCCCTGTCAGCAGCAGGGGAATTAGCTGGCAGCCATTCTAAAAAGACTAAATGATTAGCCACTAGCCATTCTAAAGAGCACCATGTTTCAAATACAGCATTATTCATAAATAAAGACCATTTTGAATAAGATTTTGTAAGATTAGCCAATGAGAAAATATGAATCTGATTATGCCAAAGGACTGTTCCAAAAATGCGCTAACGGGAGTGACCAGGGATTTTGTTCGGTCAAGGAAACATTTTCCTTGCTTAATTATTTTTCCAAAAAACACGGAAAGATTGCCAAAGCTCAGGGGCCTGCGATATGCAAAGCAAAATGAAAAAAGATTATAGTATTTCAGTAGTCCCCTTGAGGGTATTTATTGTAACTTCCTTCTTTGCTATAATCAGGGGTAAATTTCTCCTGGCAGGAGGGAAAGCAAAACACAATGCGAGAAGAGAAGGACTGTCATGCTTTCCAATGTTTTTTACAAAATCAAAAGTATATAAATATTTTGACAAAATAAATCAAATTCTAGTAAGCACTGATCCAAACTCAAAAGTCATGCAGTACCTTTTATTAAAACCAATCAAAAGAACCTGATGTATTGTGTATGCTTTCAGGCTCTCCATCAGGTAAACACTAAGTAGAAAACAGAATCAAAGCTGGGTTTATATGTTGATGCTACTGGCAGCAGAATGAAACATGAGTCTAGAATAGGGAAGGGCAAGAACCAGCTTGGTTGGATGGGATGCTTGCTCGTGCCGCCGTCAAAAGACGGGAAGGAGCCAAGCGTCCTCCTAACAATAAGGACTAACTCCACCTCACCCTGCTCACGCCGCCGCTGCTGTGCTCCTCCCATGAACCAGGCATGGCCACCCTAGTTGCAACTCCATTCCCCACCCCACCCCACCTTCTGCCTGCCAAACGGTGGCACGGATAAGTCCATGGCGTCCATTGTAATCAACTGAACTCAACTGAACCAGATGCCACCTAAGATATTTCAATGATGGGGCTGAATGAGATATTGGAATACAGCCATTTATTTTAATTGTATCAAATGAATCTTGGGAGGTATTTTTCCTTATTTTTCATATTGTGGAATCAGGGTGCCTAGGTTTATTTGTCACAATGTCTTGATTTTCAAGAATACTCTTAAAGATAGAAGGTCAGTCAAGTTTTGCCTGTAGGTCACTTGAAATATTTGTTGGCTACCAAGCAGTTTTGTTACGTGACATTTCATTGTTTGCGGTTTAATGACACTTTTCACTGCCATCGGGAAAGCTGCACACAGACGTGTACTTGTTGTTAAAAAGGAATGAACATTTTCATCAGGGTAGCTTTTATCAGCCAAAGTACTCTCATAAGAAAGCATTCTGTTTATGCTTTGGTGCATACTCTTAATTTAGCCAATAAAAAGAACACTTTTGTTTACCAATAAAGTCTAGCATGATGCAAAGACAGAAGGGTATGGCAAGGATGAAGGTACGGAGGCCTCTTCCTAATTAGTTTCTAGGAGTTGCAAAACTCATAAAATGAAATTCTCTCCTGCATGCAGGATCGAGCTAAACATGTCCTTCCGCATCGTCCTTGTAGCAGAAGGTGACTTTTTAAAAATATATCTAAAACTAAATATCCATTTTTTTCAGTAGAAAGTTTCCTGTTACAAATTAAAAGCCTGTTTCTTTGAATAATCCTTTGAGCGATTAGCAACTCTCAGAGCCCAAGCGTGGGAGGGAGCGGGCTGGGTACACTTGACTCAGCTGTAGAGATTGATGGTGACCTAGCAAGGACTGCCAGCTCACTGCTCTGTCATGGTCTGTTTATAAGGTTGCTAAATTTCTACCTGGAGCTTTTGGGGGTGGAGCCTGGGGAGGGCAGGATTTGGGGAGAGGAAGGACTTCAGCAGGATAAGATGCCATACAGTCCCCGTTCCAAAGCAACCATGTTCTCCAGGAGAATGGATCTCTGTTGTCTGGAGCTGTAGTAGCAGGAGTCAGACAAGCAGTACAATGTGCTAGAACTGGGGAGAGCAGGAGTAGGGTACCAGTTTGTACCAGGCCCAGAGATATTATGTTTTGGTCCTCACAATGCATTCCTTGGGACCTCCCTGACGACAGCCTTGCTAATGCCAACAGAAACCAGTTAGGGCTTAGATACTTGCCTGCCCTGCTTGGCTTGAGGTTTGCCACAGACTTGTTCCTGCACTGGGGCTTGGCTTTGCCACAAACTTGTTCCTGCAACGAATGAGCAGCCCTGCTCTCAAGGGCAGCCAACTGCTTTCAGATTGCTGCACCAGGTTCCCAAGCCACTAAGCCACAGTTACCCCTGTGCCTTTGAGAGTGCAAAGGAAGCTACGCTGAATTGGAAACAGGGAAATTGATTCTGGCAGCAAGAATCTAGCTGTCATCTCACACATGCCTCGTGGACATGGCAAAACCTGAATTTAGAAAACTTACAAGTGCAGAGTAAATGAACTTGTCACCTCTATGTCTTGCAATTATCCAGAGAGGATGGTATAGTTTGATGGGGTATTTGATAACTGGGAACAATTTGTTCTACTTACCAGTTTATATTCTTTTATTCAACTCTTTGGGGCACTGTAGTGTACCATCCAGCTGCTGCAAAGCAGGGAAAGGAAATTCCCGCAAAGAAATAACATTCTCTTTGCATGCTGCACTGTATCTTATCTCTCGGGGCAACCACCCCAGAATGTTTGTGCCTCAATTCCTGAGTAGGACAGTTATCACTTTTTGTTGTTTGTTTTAGGCTTTTTTTATGACTCCTGTGACACAGCAGGTCAAGATGACCCAACTGGGAAGCATACATAGGCATACTTCCTCAAACTCGATACTGCTGCTAAAGAAAATGCAATGTTTAAATTATTTCATAGGCAATGCACAGATTTGCTTTGATTCCCACAGTGAAATGATGCTGAATTCCAAGCCACCTTTAAAAAAATCTGAAATCCAGTTTGGGGATTTTGCCCTCAGCTTTCAGACCCTATTCCGAAACATCTGCCATCAAAAACAGTCACCCTTCGCAGGCCAATGAAATGTGTTTGCATCAGTGCTTGAATTGAGGCAACAATGCAAGTGGGAGGATTTTGTTTCAGATGATACCACATGTCCCAGTCATCATCTTTAGGTCTATAACTGCTGCACAAAGTACAGTGCTTGTTGACAAGCCAGTATTAAATACTCACATTTTGGAAGTCACCACCTTTCACAGGCACAAATACTTTTCAACTAGTTCTAGTCACCATGCACTGGAGGAAAACACAGTAACTAGTAAAAAAATCCAGGCTTTCTGCTTGGTTTTGCCTGATTCTTCTATTCACTATGGACCCTGTCCCTTTATTCCCTTCAACCATTTGAATCTTAGATCCCCTACATATTTTTTTGGGTGATGCATAGGTATCCTTCTCCTTCTTCCACTAGGAGAATAGCAGATATTATCCAACCCATTCTATTTCTTGCATCTTTTTTCCTCCTTACCATTAGTTGACATAGCAAAGCTAGAACAAAGTGGCCATATATGTGTTTGATAAATAATCAATGATTGCAGCCCATTCATCAAACTGTGCAGTGCTGTAAGGTCTGGGAGGTAAACTGTGACAGATTCTTTGGAAGAGCAATGAAACAGGAATACTGAATAATCATTGCAAGACCAGGCAACCGTCCTGTCACAATAAATACCTGTTCTTTAACTATTATCATAGCAATTTGTTTGTTTGTTTTTTAAGCATCAAAATTGGGGGTCGTTTTTAAAGCATCAGAATTATTTTGTTTTCTGGTCCAAATCTTCATTCTTTTATTAATTACATGTTATGAGTATAACATTCCTGAAGAGTTTAAAAATCAAATAAAGAACATATTTGCATTACTAAGTTCATGAACTGAAAGAACTATGGGCTGAAACCAAAGATATTATCAAGGAGACATGCACAAAAACTATTCCTGGAGCCAAAAGAAATAAAAAGCTTCATGGAATAACTGATGAAACTCTTAACACTATTAAGCATAGGTGAAAAGCAAAAGTAAAATGTGACAGAAATAGAGTCAGAAATCTAAATATTACATTCCAGAGACTTGCACATAGAGACAAGGAGAACTACTATAATAAGTGTAAAGAAACAGAAGAGACCATTCCAAAAAGGGAATAACAAATGAAATCCAAGAAATCATAGGGAAATTCTAAGCATGGTTAGGCATGCTGGGTTGAAACCAGAGATAT
Organism: Paroedura picta; assembly: GCF_049243985.1. Lineage (NCBI taxonomy): Eukaryota > Metazoa > Chordata > Lepidosauria > Squamata > Gekkonidae > Paroedura > Paroedura picta. The sequence goes on from NC_135380.1 coordinate 18,572,824, forward strand.
TATCTATTTGATTTCTAAAAATACATATGAACTCTATCCTGTTTCTCTAGGTATGCTGGTGTATCATCCCTTTTGCAAGGTGCTGCATCTCCATGATAAAGAATCCATTTTTCATGCAGAAAGTTCCATGTTCAATCCCCAGAATCTCCAGTTAAAAGGATCTAGCAATAGGTGATGTGAGAGACCTCTATCAGAAAACCTAGGGAGCTGCTGTCAGGTAGAGTGGACAATAATGACTTTAAAAGACCAAGATTCAGAGTATGAGACAGCTTCTTGTATTCAGCTCTAACAATCATGCCAAGACTTACCACCATTTGTGGGTCAGGAGGAGCAGAGGATGGAAATAAGGCAACCTCCTGACTCATGGTACCCTCAAGAAAGACATAGATGAGACTAGCTGCTGCTCCTACAGCTTGCCATATCATCCTGGTCAGCCTCCTGTGGGCGTGGGATGGGATGCTCAGTAGCTATGTAAGCAGTGGCCAGCTGGCTTCCACTGTCAGGTAGCAAGAGGGCCATACAGTGGCCAGCAACCACATGGATCCAGGGTCTTGCGACTCCATGAATTATTCTCCAGCAGGCCAACTGGGGTAGGGGAATTTATCTGGTGGCAAGAGAGCTGCCCAGTGTTTTGGATCTGTCCCCATGCTGCATCAACACTCCTTCTATTGTACTCAATAAAATGAGCTTTGGCTATGTGTTCAACAAAACATTGTTCTCTGTGCTCACCCTTTCTACTCCCTGGAACCCAGCAAACAATGTAAATCCATTGCACCAGAAGAGCTTGAAAATGCCCCAATCCAAAAGATGTTTTGTATACTTTTGCCCTCTAGGCTGTCTAAGTGGGTCTTATGTTAACACTGTTCTGTTACTGTGTTTCTCAGATGTATCTCTTTCCCTCCCCCCCTCTATCTCAAGCTAAATCTGTTAAGCCTCCTTGCCCTGACAACTGATCCAAAATATTCTATAATCATTTGGCAAAGTTTTGTAGAATTCCCAACTCCTTTGTCAAAAAAAAGTTGCACAGTGTAATTTGGGTAATTATAACTATTTAGGGACACTTATAGCAACTTTTGCATCACAAAGAGCAAATAAAATCAGGTGTGAAGCATAGTAATTATGGTATCTTGGTTGTTACGTGGTTAGTCAGTGGAGGTGGAGAAGAACAGCAGACAGAGACCAAATCTTTGCACTGAGGTAAATAAAATAATTTTTAGAGATTTTGCAAATAAATGGACTTCACAAGAATCTCCTAATGAGAGACCCTTTTGCATTGGTACTAGCATTGTTGTTGTTGTTAGGTGCGAAGTCATGTCAGACCCATCGCGAGCCCATGGACAATGATCCTCCAGGCCTTCTTGTCCTCTACCATTCCTTGAAGTCCATTTAAGTTTGCACCAACTGCATATGGTACTAGCATATGGACTAATTAAAAGACCTTTGTTTGTCATGGTGTTTACCTGTCCCTGCAAGGATGTATATTAATGCAGGATTGTTGACCCATAATTTTAAGATTTCAAACCAAGAAATCCAGCCTCCAAGGAAAGACATAGTCCAATCTTCTCATAGCAGTCTGGATTATTTTGTTCTGGAAAGGGCATGACTTCCAGTGTGTAAAAAATATTAAGTACTGGCTGATTTTATGACATATATGCAACACAGTTCAAATTGTCTGGTTTGACATTCATCCTTACTCTCAAGCATGCTTAACAAGAGGTTTTGTTGTTGCTGCTGCTTTGTGCTAATTATTTGCCAATTTAGGAATCTTCTGAATATATTTGACTACTTTTCAAGATTGCAGCCAAGTCAGTGAACCAACAGTGAGAGGAGATGTCACCCAAAGTGCCCCTCTGGCTGAGGAAGATCTATGTTGCTTTACCCAATGAGAATCCCATTCCTCAGGAAGCATCGCTAACCTCTCTGTAATTTCTTCTACCCAGGAAAGAAGACATAAAGAAACAGGAAGTGATGATGGCAGATGGTCAATGAACAGGTGACTATACAGGAGTGGACTGACATCACCATAGTCCTTATCTGTCACACACACACATCTACATGAGGCCATACATTGAATGCCATCTTCACCTTGTTTGCCAACGGAGTGAGACTTTTGTCCCTGCCCCAGAATTTTTGGTTTCTGCTTTGTAGTACCTTCACAACAAAAGACCAACTCTGCTAATCAGTCTTGCACCATTTGACAAATTGTATCAGCACTGCTCTAGCTGGACCAGAATAAAAAAATGAACCGGTACCAATGAGAACTCAAAAGACAGAGATCTAGCTTCCACAAACAGCAAATTAAGAGTCAGAATTGTGTGATGGAGGGATGCGTCATTTCAGTCTGCTGTTGCAGAGGCTCTTACCATTTTGTATGTGTTTGTCTGCTGCGATGGTTTTCTATTTCATGTGCTAATTGTCTGTTTGCGGTATGCTGTATGAGTAGACCAGCCCAGGTATCAAGGTGAAGGCAGGCCTAGAATGAATATCCACACACGTTCTAAAGTGGGATCAAAATGCTAGGCAGGAAAGGTTAGGTTTTGGAAGGGATTGTTCATCCTGTATCTGATTGTATTCAGATTGTGTTCCTGGATTCAGTATAGAACTCCAGAGTCCATGGACATCTGGAGGGCCGCAGTTTGGCTACCCCTGCTCTAGAACCATGCAGTTCTCTACCTTAAGCATGGGAATCTTGAGGCTAGAAAGACTTTCCCATTGGTATTGCTTTCAGTACTCAAGATCAAAAGAGCCTCCTGTGGCACAGAGTGGTAAGGCAGCAGACATGCAGTCTGAAAGCTCTGCCCATGAGGCTGGGAGTTCAATCCCAGCAGCCAGCTCAAGGTTGACTCAGCCTTCCATCCTTCCGAGGTTGGTAAAATGAGTATCCAGATTGCTGCTGGGGGGTAAACGGTAATGAGTCTGCCGTGAAAATGCTAGAGGGCGTCACCCCAAGGGTCAGACATGACTCGGTGCTTCCACAGGGGATACCTTTACCTTTACCTTTACTCAGGATCAAAATACTAAGGGACAGTGCAGGAAAGTTGGTAGAATTTGGAAATTTAATCTGGCTTTAACAAATTATGTGTTTGCTTCTACAAAACAACTTTCCACCACTGTAGGAAGAAGACCTGTGATTGTGGCATTCTTGGAAATGGGGTGAATTTATACAGTCTCCTGAAGAACTCATGAAGCTGCAGTAAACGAGGCTTCCCACCATTTCCTTCCCATTTTTGAATTTCAGTCTGATTTTAGTACATGCTGGAAATTACAGTTCCCGTCATGCTCACACTGTAAACTCTTACAAGAACAAGGAAGACTATAATTTACTGTTCAACATAAAACTACATTTAACATCACATTCTGGTCTCTCCCACCCCCACTCCCACCCCAATAACAGAGGGGTACATCTAATTTAACTCAGTGCTACTTTTCATAAACATTTTTTGTCTGACTTGAAATCAGTGACCATAGACATGAGGGCCTGTGTTCCTTAAGCTTTGGCACTCCCTACCCCCAAAGAGGCTTGGCTCTCATTGACCGTTTATGCACTGGCCCACCCCCTTGTCAGAAGCACAGATCGGGGGGTGGATGAGGTGCACCAGGCCAAATGTTCTTCCATGTGGGTGCAGGAAGAGGTGGGGCAACCTCCCACAACTAAAACTCCAGCCTGCAGCCCGGCATGAAACCTCCAGTGCATAAACGGTCATTGGCAGCATTTCAGAAGATGGTATTAAAAGGTTTCTTTCCTCAGATTTATTTTTATTTACTTATTTATTGAATTTCAATACCATCCTCCCATAAAACTCAGGGCGGTTTACATAAAACTTCATGAATATACATAGGAATATAGTGACAGTAACATAACAGTAATTCCAAAATTGAACATAACAAATTATAACAAAATACTACAACAGATTCACAGTGTGACAACTTTTAATTTGAACCCATGAGAGGTCAGCATGGCTCAGATCATGGAACAACAGATGTTGAGTTGGCCAACCTCAACCAAATGCCTGGTGGAAGAGCTCCCTTTTACATGCCCTTTGGAACTGCGGTAGTTCAGGAAGGGCCCTGAACTCTTCGGAGAGATCGTTCCAGGTGGGGGCCAGGACCAAAAAGGCTCTGGCCCTGGTTGAGGTCTGGCATGCTTCTTTGGGGTCAGAGATCACTAGCCAGTTGGTAGTGACAGAGCGTAGGGCTCTTTGAGGGGTATAGGCAGGGAGATGGTCGAAACAGGTCTGGTCTTTGTTCCTCATGTTTCATATATTATGGTTGATTGTATTACAAAATATGTAACTGTTATTTTTTCAACTTTTAAAAACTTTTTTAAAAATTCATTATGTGTACCTGATTATAATAAATATTTGTATTTTGTTCAAACTTTTTTTGCAGTTCAGCCTTTAGGTTCCTAACTCATCTTCGGTTTTTGTTTCCCTTTTTTGGTTTATTTTCCCATTTCCCACCACCACATTGATGAGTCACAAGAGGGGGGAAATTAAATGGCCATTGGGTCACCAGTGTGCTGTCAGTTAGAGGGAAAACCTGGAAGTGATGTCAGTCCTCTCTGGGAATTACTGGAAACTCTATGAACAAAGTTTGAGTCCAAGAGTGTTGGTTCACTTACACTGTTCTTTTGCAAGAATGTATTTCTCTGGTATCTGTTTTTTAATCTGAACTTCATATTTTATGCTGTATATTTTGTATTTCTTTTCTACTTTTTGTATCCGCACAGCCTACATCCACACACAATCAATTCAACTGACTCACTACAAATCATTTCCTTGAATCCTACAACAACCCTTTTCCTCCTCCCTCCCTTGACTATTTCTGACATCCTGATTGGTTCCAGATGCTTCTCATCCTCAGGAAGGAAGAAGCGCAACCAGCAAAGCTGCAGTGGGTACCCAAAATGAGCTTCTGTGGGCAGCTGACAGATGAGGGTGCCACTGAGTGAATGTCATCAATGATATAATTTTTTTTTTACACAGCATTCATTGCTCCAGGCTGAGATTATACTATAAAGATCAGGATGCACATTCTTGAGCAAGGATGCTATTTTCAACCGCAACAAATTAGAAAATAAGGATGATGAAGGCAGCAACAGAACAGATGCATATTGAATAGAGGCTGTCCCAAAAGTCTTTGAGAACTCAGAGGAAGAGGCTCAGTGAAAATAAATTGAATACCAGATATGCAGGAGGGAAAGAAATTCAAAGGAGCTCCATTAGAAGTACCACGTTGTCCGTGCTGTGTGAAAACATTTTAAAAGAATAAATAATTATTTTATTTATTTACAGTATTATTTACAGCTGCCCAGAGCATGTGTGTGGCCACCACCACCACGGCCAAAGCAACCCCGCCCCACCAAATTTGCCCCTTCGAGGTTGCCGGGGAGCTGGGAGAGCTGTCCCAGCTCCAGACAGCTCCCTCCTGAGCTGCCCCCATGGACTCCCTGCTGCTAGCACCCACTGCATTTAAACTGCAGTGGGCTTGGAGACTAGTTGAACAATAAAACCAAGGTAACAATAAAACCATGTTCTCCCCAAAATAAAATGTAAACAACAATTAAAACATAGGGCAGGAAGAATGGATCAATGAAGTGATACCAGATGAAACAAGAGAAAACCTTCACTCACTGGTAGAAGTGGGCAAAATAGAAGGGGGCAGATGAATGTCTCTGAGGAGAGTTCTAAAGCCCTCCCCCAGGTTGCCACTTGCCTACTCTCAGAAGGAAAGATGACAGTAACTGTGACATTCAAAGATGACAGTAACTGTGAAGTAGGTTAATCAGGGTGTATGCGGTCCTGCAAGTATGCTAGTGCCCCCAAACGATACAGAACTTAAAATATCAACAATAGCACCTTGAATTGTGCACACAGACAAGTTTGGAGACAGTGCACATAGGCCAAGGCTAGAATTATAAGGCCCCTGTCATCCACTCCAATCAGCATTTTGGCTGCAGCATTCTGTATCAACTGAAGTTTCCAAATACTTTTCAGAGGCTGCCCCCATGAGAATGTTTCATGGAAATCTAGTCTATATTATATTACCAGGACTACAAAACCACTGGAAACAAACATACTAACAAGGGAATATTTATTTGTTAATAAATTCAATTTTCTGTTATGTACATGGGAATGTTTACACTTCATTTTCCACTTCAAGGAATTAAAACCTTGCAATAATTTCCCACTGAGGGCTTTCTGTGGACTAATTTGTCATGAAAAGATTGCTAGTTTTGTTCTGGGACTTTCTCCTACTGAGGGGGGATTTTTTTTTCTTTCAGACTAGGATGTTACATGTGGATTATGTGGTAGAAAGGAAATCAAAAACAACCCATATATAATGTACAATTGATTTTTTTTTGTATTTGTATTGAGGAATTCTCATTTTATGGTGCAGCTCAATGTGTGATATAAAATCCACATTTCTTTAAGTACTGATCCCCAGTTTAATTCATACAGAAAGTGCATGGTGCCTCTTTCTTACAAAGAGATGCATGCAGAATATATGTACATCAACTGGAACAGCTGAACAAGATTCTTCTCAAAGGACAACTGGATGTACTGACTGGAGGGTGTACACAGATCATTCATACTAATAAGCAAGCCCCATTGCATTGGCCCTCTTGGAAAAACAGAAAAATGAAATGATAGCATTAGCACAGCACTTGTCCCTCAAGAAATTAAACTGAGTATGGGGCTAAGAGCTGAAACTGAGCATGGGAGTTCAGGCCAAATTAAATGATCATGAAACAGTGGAAGGAAGCTGGATGAACAGATCTTCCTGAAGTTCTAAACCAGCTTCTGGGAAGATGGGATATGAATTGGGTCATATAATAATGTGGGAGGGGGAGGTAAACCCCACATCTCTTCATGATCGCGGTTCTTACACCTGCACACACACACACACACACTTACAAAACTTCAATTTATTTTTTCCCCAAGATTTTTATTTTCTTTTTACACAAGATAGAAAAGCACTAATATATTGATAAGGCCGGTCATATTACATAAAATAACAATATAAAGTACAGTAAGCCCTGATTGTGAATACTGATGATTATACAACTTGTAATATCATTTATAATATCCCCCCCCACACACACACACATACCTTATGATGTCCCTTTATGGTTCGTTTTGCTAGATAGCTCAAGTATGGACGCCATTGTTCTTATAAGGCATCTTTTGTTATGCCATTAACAATCAATGTTAATTTTGCCATTTTGGCAAGTCTGCCAATGTATCTAACCAGTCACCTGTTGAAGGTAGATCTTGCAATTTCCATTTCCTGGCCAGACAGTTTCTTCATATCATCTATTAATGGTAGATACCAGGTTTAGGGATGTCGATCCGGTTCACCCTTCTTTGAATGCTGACTACTTACTTATTCTTCTTCAAGACTTATTCTTCTATCTCGATTGCAGTGCCAGAAGAATTCGTAGCATGGAAATTATATCCTCCTGGCTAAATCCCTCACTGCTTGATCAAGTGCCTACCTGAAAAAAGTAACATGGGATGAAGAGACGAGATTACCACAGATTTCCATCCGATTGCCCCACACACTCCTCCTCTCACTCCCTAGAAGCTTTAGACTCCCATTAGAGATACTGCAGAATTTTGTGATCAGAAAGTGCCAGATTCTCTCATTTGATTTTCGATCTCAAGATGAACCATCGGTCCTACTTGTTGATGACAATGCTAAGAAATCTATTAGAATTTTTACTACCCAAACCCAGATGCATTTAATGTATAAAAGTGGCATGAATAAGTGTAAAGATGGTATATAATTTATAAACGGCATTAAAATTTAGCAGGGGAGACAAACAAAAATTTTAAAATGGACAAAATAAGTGAACTGAAAATGGACTTTCCAGCTATATTTGAAAGTGATAAAAAATTGAAAATGGATACATTGCACTTGCATGACATAGTGGGTAAAACAAATCTGGAAAGAAGTAGGTTGCATTTATCCGTTTCCATTAAGCCGAAAATATTCAAAGGAAGGATGAGTTTGACATAGAATACATTTGCTATTCTGTCAAGCATTGCTTGGCAACTGGCAGGAATCCAGGAGAGGACCTGTGGGCTCTGTCGGTGGCAGTGTGATATCACTTCCAGAGTAAAACCCAGAAGTGACATCATGCCCCTCTAAAATTGCTAGGAACTCTATTATAAAACCATTGGCTCAACAGAATTCGCAATGGGAAGATGGCAGCCCTGGCTGATAATACCAAAAAGTTTCTGATTGCTCCAAACTACATCCTTCTGTGACAAACACAATTCATACATCCAGACGTGAGCCACAGTTTGAGAAATTGTCATGTGCTGACATACTGAGGGTTGAAGTAGATTTGACCAAGGCAGTCATATTTGTTGTTCTATCTTATTCCTGTATAATAAAGAAAAAAGGGATGTGAGTTTTATATCGAAAAGAGGAGCACAGATGAGGAAAATGGAATTATCTTGTTCCTGGTCTTCCTTCCTTACTTCCATCGCTCAGACTTAATCTTTCCCAGCCCAAATGGCAGAAGTAAGGCACATCTGGAGAAAATGTCCCAAAGACCGTTTACGCCCTGGGAACTTCACTGCCCCAGCTCCCGTGCAGGAGCACAAATCGGGGGTGGATGAGGTGCACCAGGCCAAATGCTCCTCCTTGTGGGTGCAGGAAGAGATGGGGCAACCTGCCACGACTAAAACTCCAGCCTGCAGCCCAACATGAAACCTCCGGTGCATAAACAGTACAAATGAATGGCTATAAGGAATACATCAGGAATTATTCAGCTCCTTCAATCTACATGCTCCTTTAGATGCCAAGATCCAGCCCCTACTTACAGTGCAATGCTTTTCAGATCTATTTATTTATTCAGTTTTATATACCGCCCCTCACTGTGCTGTCATTGCACCATAAAGATGTGAATGGAGAAAATGTACTTAAACATAATTGCCTATACTGAGAATGACTGTGCTTGGTGATTCAATTTGGAGTATATGTTTGAGTGTTTGGCTAAGACTGTGAAAACTTTGGATAACAGTCCAACCTATTGGTGACCTTAGACCTGTCACATCTCTCTTGTATGCAAACATATCTCAGGGTTGCTGTATGAAGAAAATGGAAGAAGGGAGGTATATATGGCATCCTGAATTCTTTTGAGGAAGGACAGGATAAAAATGTAATGGGGGTTAAAGAAATGTGAAGGTAAAGCAGCCCCAGCCATATGAACTAATTCCATATGAATTAGTTATTCACCAATTCCACTCCTCAGATAAAAGGGAGTTGTTTAGACTGTGGCAAAAATTTCACGACTGTGAATGAGATCCAGGGAAATGAACGAAAGCCTCCACATTTCACATTTTAACAGTTGTATGAGACAAAGGTCATTGATACCACGTCAACATTCACTGAGCAGCGCATCATTAACACCTCCTCCTTTTGGCCACCGGGGTCCTGGCAAAGTGCAATGGTGTGTTATGTGTAGTGTTAAACCACCCACAATATGGCAGCCTTGCAACATCTGTCCTGCCATATGCTCAGAGTGGAGTGCAGCCATTGTGTGGTCCTAAACTCATGATTTTCTTCTGTGCAACCGTTATGTAAGCTTTATCAATCTGAAAAACAACTTGACATCCAAAAACATTGTGAAGGTCAATGCAATCTAAAAGCACGACACATTGACGACCGCAGGTGTTATAGTTGACATAAATTATGCCAAGCCTGCTATTATTTGCATAACAACATGTCATTTCCTTTGACTTCGGGCTAGTTGGCATGGATGTTTGCTGCTGTTTGATTCTGGTCAGATCACCTCTAGGAATGTAGTTACGTGTGAACCAGGGAGACAGCATGGTATATGGAATTTGTACCAGGATCTGGTAAACCGAGGTCTAAATCAACATTCTTCCCTGTAAGCTCACTGGGTGGCCTGGGACCAGTCACTCGTTCTCAGCCTGACCTTCCTCACAAGATGGTGGCTGTGAGGGTAAAGTGAAGGAGGGGCAAATGATGTAAGCCACTTTGGATGTCAACTTGGGGAGACATAAATAAAGAGAAGCAACATTCAGGTCCAATAGCACCTTGGAAACAAACAAGAGCTTCAAGATATAAGCTCTTAAGAGTCCAATGTCCTAAGTAAGAATCCTGACTCCCAAAAGCTTATATCCTGGAAATCTTGTTCATCTTTAAAGTGCTACTGGACTTGCTGTTCTACTACCAAACAAAATGGCTACCCACCTGAAACTAAACACAGGGGCACTTCTTGCAGTGACTTCAGCCTTGTAAACTTGATACATACCGTGAAGGGAATCAATGTGCCCTACTAGTGACTAAATTCCCTGCCTCCCGCCTATATGTTTTCACAAATATCAGCAGACCCCTCGCCCATGTACAAGCTGTCCATCCATAGGTTTTGTCTTCATGGTGGGAATGTCTAATGACATACAAGTGTTTACAAACAATCAGAGGAGGCTGAAACCTGCTGGCAATTAGAATTGCCACCAAATTCAGAATGAATATTAGAAATCATCCTGGTTCAGCTGGCGTTCAGGAAAAGGGGAATGCAAGTCAGAGCAGACCCACAGATCAATAAAGGCGCAGAGTGGGGCAGATTCTCTCCTTTCTCTCTTCTCATGCCTACCCGAATGCAGACTGCCATGATCTTATCTCCAGCTGCTTGCATGGTACCTAATACTGATGCCTCCAACAGACAGCACCATCATCAGCTTGGGAATAGAAGGGAGGAACTGATCTAATGTACAAAAGTGGCCCCTTGTGGTCCCCATGCCTTGCTGGAAGACAGCAGAGCAGCAGAACAGCTAGTAAATTTAGCCTTCCCTGCCTTTATGGCCCCCTCAACACCCTTCCCTGTTTAGTGATGCCAGTCTGTGTTTTACAAGGCATGTGCTATCACCATGTGTAGTGTGTAGGGTTGCCCCATCCAGGAAGGGAAATACTTGGAGATTTTGTAGGTGGAGCCTGAGGAGGGCAGGATTTAGAGAAAGGAGGACTTCAACGGAGTAGAATGCCATCGATTCCCCCTTCCAGAGTTGCCATTTTTTCCAGGTGACCTGATCTCTGTTGCTGTGAGCTCGGTTATAATTTTGGGGAGCTCTCCAGCCACAACCTGGATGTTGGCAACCTTAGTTGTGTGACTCTAAGAAAACCGATTGGGTTACAAACAAACTGGACTGAAATTGCAGGGTTTTGAACTCTCCAGGGGTATGTTGCTGGAGCCATGGGGTGGTAACTGACTTGATCCGGATCATTTGTCTTTGCAGAAATAACGCAACTCTTTGATGCTCTCTCCTCAAAATGAAAGCGGCGCTGCAAAGCCTGGCATGACAGGGATGCGATTGCATAGTGTCAAGCGGACAGAGAAATATTTCCTTGGGCTTTTGATTTTCCAAAAGCTAGATGCGTTTTGTAGGGCTCTGGATGTCAAGCTATTAGCTGATGCCCCCTCTCACTTGCAATTGTTGCATTTGGAATGGGGATAATAAAGGCCGGGGGGTTGAAGATGCTTGGGAAGAGCACAAATGGGGTGCACAAATATATACAGTTTACCAGTTCTTTCTTCCTGCTCAGCCATGCTCAGCTTGTGCAGTTCCAAATAAAGAGTCTCACAACCCACAATCTCCAGTGCTCTTTTTTAACAAGGGCATTTGGCTGACCCCCCCCCCCCCCCCACCACCCTTCCACCCAAAAATTCATTTCAGGCAGGGCAAGGGGGATATGTGTGGTTCTTTGGTTTGCAACCAGCAAACGGACAGGACAGGAACACCATCTCTGAATGCGGAGAGCAGCATCTTTCTTTGCGCAAGTATCCATTCAGCAGTCTGCAATCGAAAAGAAAGCAGCAACTGCAACTTCGTGGAAATGACATTCCCATTTAAGTTACAAAGGACATGCTTCAAGGGAGAGCGCTTGGGATTGCCTTGTATAGAAGTAAGAAAAGAATAGTTTCCAATATGTCTGAATTTGTTAATGGCACGAACCATGGAGGAGCTGGCAAAAACAAAGGGAGCTCAAAATCAGTACCATCTGCTTAGAATAAGCTTACAAATCTCTGCTGTTCACTGGATGGCACTTAGCGATGCAAAACGGGGACAGGGAGAAACCCACAGCTGTGCGGAAATCGTGCAGGAGCCCCAACAGGATTTATGTTGAGACCAGTAGCGTTTTGTTAAGTTTCATCAACTTCTTTTTTTTTCAGGGCACATCCTACCTCCCGGGGGTTCTATCAAGACAAGTAATCTAAATGCTGGCCAACAAAAGCTGGATTTGCTAACCAGGATAAATTATGCAGCTAATGAACACATATGCACACGTCCTCTCGTTTTGTGTCATTTATTCTGGTTTTGCTAGTTGAGGAGGGATCCTGATGCCGATCCTTTGCCCTGGCTTCTGAGATAACTGTCAGGCATTACCACTTTCAAGAATATCTATTACCAGGGACCTGAGTAAAATCCACCTGGAGATGGGACTATGTGGATGGCAGAAACATTAGAAGACAAACAAACCCTAAAAGCAAAATGTTGCAGACTAATATTTATGTATGTAAATATCTTTAAATACAATTTAAAAACTCCTTTTGAAAGCATTTTAAGGTGTTTTTGCACTGTGTTGAGACATATTAATATACATACGTGTGTAAATATGTATTCCTGTAACCTTTTGCTCTTAGGTGTCTGCATTTTCCAACTTGTAAAGTGGTTACCATGTAGCCAGTTTAAGTGCAGTCAGCTGTAGTCATCTGCATCCAGAAGTGATCTTTTGCCTCTTTTCTCAGCAACTGCTTTTCCCGTGAGAGGTCTCAGTTCTACAGCAAAAGTCGATCCCCCCTCCCCCACCCAAGCAGGGAGAACTGCATTTTCATAAAGCACTTTGCACACCCCAACATGGCACCTTTCGTTACGAAATTGTAAACCCCCAGATATGCACCTCGTCCCTCGCTTGGAACCTAAGGTGCACAGACCACATCTCATGTGGTCCAGCCGTCCCTGGAAAAGATCGACAGCTATGTGGAACCAATTCTTGTGACTACAGCAGCTGAAAAATATTCTGCAGCAATTGTGGAAATCAGGACTGAGAAGCTGCCATGGGGAAGCATATTTTGACTCTGGGAACCAGCCCATAATAGTCACATGTATCAATGCCAGAATGTCTAGGGTTCTGGTAGAGAGACATCCCGCTGAGCTGAGAGAGGCAGGGATGTTTGGTGACCTAATCCCAAATATAGGCAGGTTTCTTTGCATATGATAAGATTGTTTAAAGTGAATTATAATTGACCTCAGTTCATGGCTTTGTGGGAGAGAATACACCAAGCAACAATCTGCCTGGTTTGTCAGCTGGGAACCATGACCAAAGCAGCAAATCTCTTCTCAGATCTGAATCCAAACCACAACAATTGTCTTGTTTAGATCTCAGTCTTTGGTCCAGATTCTACTGTCATGCAAACAAGGAACAATGCTTAAGGCTAAAATAACAGAAAAGTAGCTGTGATGGATCAGATGACCAATAGAACATTAAGCGAAGGATCCCCGTTCACTTTGTCACCAACCCGATAACCTGAAAAGGCCTAGAAACAGGGCCCATTCCGCACACATAGGATAATGCATTTTCAGTGTGCTTTGGCAGCTGGATTTTCCAGTGCAGAACAGGAAAATCTTCTAAAGCGCATTGAAATTGCATTAGCTATTGTGTGCAGAATAGGAAGGGTTTCCCGAATGGGTAAGAGTTAATTATTTTTTTAAGAAGCTAAACATTTCAGGTAATATGGCCATATATGGTCATCTCAACATGCCCCATCACTCCCCAAATGGCCAGTGATGGGCCTTGAGAGGGTGGGAAGGGGAGGGGACCTGGGCATGGACACCTATACTTCCCAACCATATTCTGCACAATCTCACCACTTCTGGGATTTCTCAAAGCCCAAAGATTGTATCAGGGGTTTCTCATTGGTAAAAAAGTTGAGAAAGGCTGTCCTAGAAAGAGAACATGAAGGTCAAAGCCTTTTTCTATAATTGTCCCTCCTCTAGCTCTTGTACTCAGAATTTCTTCTTCTGAACATGGAGAATCCATTTTGTCTTTGTAGCTAATAGTCATTGACGGGCCTCTCCTCCCTGAGCTGATCCAAATCCCTTTTAAACCCAACTAAACCAGTGTCCGTCAATGTGTCATGGAGCAGTGAGTTCCATGTATTAATGGTTGCACATAAGTTTGGATTTCTGTGGCGATCCCAGCGTGTAATTTCGCCTTCAAAAGGAACCATGGAGGGGACTAATACAGGTTGCAGAAATGTGAAAGAAAAAGTAATTGCATCCTCTTGTGCCATTCTCACCATCAAAAATGTCCCTTCCCAAATTGTTGGAGGAAGTCCAGGTAGGTTAAAAAAGAAAGACCAGCACAAAATGGATAGGATACCTTTATCCCTATGAGGACATAGGAGTGGAGTCAGAGCTTCGGGTATGTTCCCTGATGCTGGGAAAAATTAACATGCCCCACATGCCATTTCATAGCACCGTGGCTCCACAAATACACATACTACATGACCACTTTTTAGGGTCCATTTGCAGGCCATAATAGTACTTGGAGCCGTATAGAAAAGGCTATAACTCATCAGTGGGGAACACATTTCTGAACTCTAGTTGTCCTAGTTAAAGGAGACTCAAACTCCTATTGTGGCAAGTGATTTGGAGAACTGACTTTGGACATTAAAATTACTGGACTTCCTGTTACGACAGATTTGTGATAATGCAAATGCTCTCAAGGGTAATCATGTTTTTAATAACATGATGCAGCTTTATAGTCCACTGCCCTCCCACCTACTGCAAAGTCTTGTCCGGTGAATCACCATTATATTAAATTTTTCACAGTCAAGTTGGAATGGAAAGCAATGGTGACATAGACTCCCCACCCTCTCACCCCCACCACGGGTATCAGGTCTATCTCAAAACAGCCTGCTGGCAGTGATCTGCCCTTTGGTTTCTCGTAAACTGAAGTTACTTAGAATAGAACAGGAGAGAGATCTACCTTTCTTTTTCATTTGAGAATGTCAGCTGTGGTTATTCTGTTCTAAGTGAAAGATACTTGGCACAAGGTGAAATACAGCACATTCTCTTAAATTTTCAGGGGCTGAAATTTAGCACCAAAAATTAAGACATACGTCAATAAAGCCATGACTGACCCACACCCAGGGTATAGAAGTTACAGTGCTGGAACTGCATGGACAGAAATGGGTTCAAACCTTTTCCACTAAGCTATGTGTGACCTCTGGTAAAGTTATTGGCCTCAACTCCCTCACAGGGTTGTTGTGGGGATAAACTTGGGCCATTTCACACATTTAAAAAAATAGCATTATGCCAGTGTAATGTCATAACACTATAAAAAAATTACACTCTGGCCATTGGAAGAATAGTCTATGAATTAAGTAAAGCCCCCAAGTGCTAATTGGGGGAGATAATTGGTCTCACATTAAATTTTGTGACTTATTTTATTCTATGAGTTCTCCATTTCTACATTTGCCTGAGAGCAGCTGCAACCCCAGGATTTTCTTCAAGGAAACAGCCCTGCTAGCACAACTCACTGTCAATAAATCTGCCAATTAGCCCTGTGATGGTAACAAATTAATCCATGCAGCTTCATAAATGTATGTTTGGTCTCTTCAATACAAAACTCTCTATAATTCTGAAGGGGCCTGAAAAGTGATGAATGGTCCTTCGCTCTTTGCGAAAGAGGGTGTTTTTCAAGAGACATAAGCAGACCATTATTTTAACGGCGGCACCGCACACACTGTAAAATTAAACTCCTTAATAATCTATACCAGGGGTAGTCAACCTGTGGTCCTCCAGATGTCCATGGACTACAATTCCCTGGAGCCCCTGCCAGCTTTTGCTGGCAGGGGCTCCTGGGAATTGTAGTCCATGGACATCTGGAGGACCACAGGTTGACTACCCCTGATCTATACCATGGGGAGGTTGTTGAGAATAGATAAGGCTGTGCTACACAGAAGTATAAAACAAAGACTAGGCACCTAGTACTGCCTAAGAATTTTGTGCTTGGTATTAGGGGTGATGTCAAATTTTCTGTCCAAGCTAATGTTTTAATTCTATTTCTCCCTCGTGTAAATTCAACTGGTGATTCTTCATTTTTGTGTACTTTCCTATTTCCTTATGTCAGTTTTTTTTTCTCTCATAAAATGTCACAGCTCATATAAGCCTTATATTAGTTGGCCAGTATTGATTGCTTTATGTGTGTTGGGGGAGGGGCATGTCAACCAATCCTGCCATTTTGAAAGTGACAAATGATGTTTGAAAGCTATGGACACTTCCAGCTGTATCAACCATCCACCAATTTCTGTCTTTGTCTCCATCCTTTTGCTTGTCTGTTAACATGCTAAATAATCTGTCTATACTGTGAACATTTAAAGTCCTTTCCAACTTCAGCTGTTCTAACAGGATCGGAATTGCACATTAATTCGTGGTGATTTTAAAAGGATTTATTCAAAGTGCGATCTTTCATGTGCATGAGAAAGTGCACATTACACAAAAGCTCATGCCTTGAATGAATTTTTGTTGGTCTTAAAGGTGCCATTTTGTTGGCATTATTTAGGCTTAGCACGTCAATACCAGCACCTTGAATTGCTAAGTAATCTTCAAAATTAACCCCAAATCAACCCATACTTTATATGCTCACTTTAGTCAATAGTAACATATTTATTTGTATCATCATGTAAAGTGATAAATTCTCAGGCTAGACATGGATAAACTGTATGTGTTCCTGCGTGCTCAGTGTAAGTGTGGTGCATGTATATGTGGGAGGGGGGTTTACTTATATTATCTCCCATACCCCAAATGTGTCAAACTAGTACAGTGATGTCACTTTGAGACATTTGATCTAAGTGATGTCCCTCCTGCATCTCCCACCCCTAACATATAGAGAAATAGTGATGGACAGCAGAAGGTAGGAGGCCTTACTACTCAAGCCCCTTACAGAATTCTAGCAGGTTTGGGCATGAGAAGATTTCCAGAAATGTATTTCTCCATGCCATTCCAGTTATTTGCCCCTCTGCTTATGCTGTCTAACAGTAAAACTGATGGTCATGTTCCAAAAAGGTACCCAAAATGGGGCCCAGTCTATGAAGTCAGTTTCCATATCCTCAGTGAATTCCCTAAGTATACAAGACAATATTCGTTTGCAAATTACAAAATCCTCCACTACAGAAGAGGCCCAGCAAAAGGACTGAGCATGATTGTCGTTCTTAAAATATTGAGAACAATTGAGAGTTGGTTAACGATGGGAGGGGCGGAGGTGGAGGAACAGATGAAAATCGGTCTGCTCAGTCTTCTAAGAGTTTATAGTAGCCTGGCAGTTTCTTTCTGTCCATCTTCACGGGTCTTTAACTTGTCAGATCCCGTTAACAAATGTCCAGCATGCTCAAGGATGTTTAGATCCATGGGATTGTTTTATAACATTAAAATAAATAAGCTTCAAGTATGAATTTGGATCACAATCTTGATGTGACTGTGATTATACATGTCTTCTGGAAAAAAAAAATTCCACAGCATTTAAAATCAAACATGAGAAACGGATAAGATTTCCAGGAATGGAAATGTGTGTGTGTGTGATTTCTGAGCATTGTTAATCTTTCATCCTATCATCAAGCTTTGTAAAGCCCATCATTATCAGTTTTGCAAAGAAGGTTGTTAAAGGGGTCTGATAACAGGGAGGAAACCAGCACCTGGCCCTAACAACTTCCAAAAATACTTGGGCAATGTGTTAATGGGTGCCCTGACACTCATAGCCCTGGATTGGGGACCTCTGGTTTATTGGCTTTAGTGTGTTATGATAACTTCCCAGAAACATAGGAAAATATATCCTGGGTCACTTCCGAGCACCTCCACAATATGTTGTAACAGTTTGGAAGAGGGGAATTGTGATTGCTATTTAAAAATCAGGAAATGATAATGAACACAAATTAATGAGCCAGGCATGTGGCTTTGCATATCTTTTCATATCCAGTTAAAATTAGGGGGGGGGTAGTGTTTTGCTGACTTTGATTGGTTTTCTTTAAAAAAAATGGGGGGGGTGAACATTGCTGGCTTTAAATGTCTGTGTTATAAATAACTTATTTTAATTTATTTTGTAACTTACCTTGGGTTCCACTTTGGCCCTGGGATGGAGTACACATATTTGAATGTTTCAATGGATAAATGAGTTATCAAGGTGGCACAGGAAGCTATAGATTTTAGAGTGGTCCTGGGCAAGATGGCTTCCAGCTCTGGCTTAGGATGTACCTAGAAATTTGGAGCCTGAGAAGAGGTGGTTTCCTTAAAATCTATCAATCACCAGTTGCTGTTGGCATTGGAACCTCTCAGAGTTGCAGCTGCCCTGCCATGACCACCCCTGATGCCTTGCGTGCTAGGAATTTAGGGAAGGTGGCTCTCTTTACATCAAAGGCAGATGCTCTCTTGAGTGTGTTTCACAGAACTCTAGATTACAGCCATTATCTTAGTCCCATCAAATAGTACAATTACTTATCTCTTCGAATAGTGAGAAGATTTCCTCTTTGCCAGTCTCTTGGGGAAAATTTCCTGAGCCACTACACAAAAACACCCCCACGCTGTAACGCCAAAGCTCTTTGCATGTCAAAATATGTTGACTTTGTAAATTTAATGAGCATTTCCTTTCCTGGTGAGCATTTCCAGATGAGCATTTGAATGCTCCTCAGTTAGCAATGTTTATTTTGTTTTTCTTCTCTCATGAAATAATAATGTACAGTTATTATAATGCCTTTTATACCCAGTTTGTCATAGGGAAAGAAGGAAACACCTCTGTCTGGGCTTAAGAAAAAGCAAGCTGCTATGTTTTTAAAATGCCCTCCATTTTTCTGAAAATAATGAGTCACCGATAATCTCAACATTCATGTCATGCTCCCCTGTAGCCACAAAGTCTTCCATGCAGAAATAAGAAAAGGATGTACTCCCCAATAGTCAACTCAATTACAGAAAATCAGTGAAAGAAGAAAGGAAAGCTTTTTAAAAATTTTTAACAAAAAATACACTCAAGTCAGAAAATGCCTACAGCCAGAAATGTAATTCTTTGTAATAGAAACACATTTCAAATTGGTCACACAAAATGGATACAGAATAAAAAAGGCAAAAGGCAACCAACCCAAGTTATTTATTTATTTAGCACATGTTTATCCCATTTTTATCCAAGGATCTCTGGGCAGTTTTACCTTCCTCCATTTTACTCTCACAATCAACCTGTAAATAGTGTTGGTGGACAAAATCTGGCCATCTTTGGGAGGGTAGGGAAGTGGGAAAGGGAGGGAGGGTGACATTGCCAAGATCATTAGAACATTTCCGGGTGCAGTGGAAACGGTGCTACCAGAAATTCCTAGAGCAACCCTGAGATGACAGAGCCTTGTGGTATCTTTTTTCTCCTGCCAAAATTGGTGGGGGGTTCCCATGATGACAGCCCTACCTGTGAGATACTGTAGGTTAGACCAAGCTAGAAAGCCTAACCCAAGGTCACTCTGCAAGTTTCATGGCAAAATGGGAACTCTGAAATTTGGTATCCCAGATCGTTGCCCGGTGTTCTGTAGCTACTACTTTTGAACAGAACAATCATATGCAGAATGAGTTTATTTCAATAGGTTTAAGACTGGAGTAACGGCACAGGACTTTTCTATTAATTTCATGGCTTTGTGTGGGGAGAAAATGAAGCACATACTTAATTTGCTATGCCACTAGATTAGGATTCCCAGTTCTCTCCTCTCCAGAGCAGGGTTGGGGGTATTTACCAGGAGAAAGAGGAAGGCCCAAGCACCATCTTTGGAGTCACATGGGTAGTGATGTCATTGTGTGCAATGTTGACATGACATCTGGTATTTGGCCAGGATCTCTCTGGTAAAACCAGCTTCTATGATAGCTTTTTGCCCAAATACCAGTTCATTGCCTGGGCAGTACTTCCTCTTCCTCCATGACCCAGGCAATATGGCCTGGATCTCCTTCTTTATCCTGGTAAGTTCTCCTTCTGGTCAGCTGATCAGCAGCAGCTGGGGGTGCAGGGACTGAAGCAAGGGATCCTTTACCTCCACCAGGGGCCTGGCAACCTTACACTGGATCCTAAATGCTGTTGATTGTACCCAAAATTATTTCCCTTCTGGAAGATGTTTCAGGCACCGATTCAAAAAGTCCAGGTGCTGTAGGCTCAAATGGTGCACAGTGTGATAGCTTCTTGTTTGAAGAGAATGGTTAATCCAGCCTTTCCCTTGGGCCTCACCTGCTTTAAAAGAGTCTAAGACAAGATATATGTTCAGTAAATAATGGAAAACCATATTTCTCGACAAACTTCAATAACGGGCAATACGTTACATCTTTTTCCCCCATCCTGTTTTAAGCACTACCGTGCAATGTTGCTGACACCAAGCAGTTACCCTCAAGGAGCTAATGGCTAAAGTGGGCTATGAATTTACAGGGGTTGTTTTTTTTTTAACAAAATGCCATAGCTCCTTTTGGATGGAAAGCTGTGCCTGTCATATCTAAGTTATTGGCATGCCTTTGGCACTTTAGAAAAATAACAGGGCCTAGTTGCTGCTCCAGCACAATGGTGGAGGAATCGGGTGACAAGACAAGCAGGGACTGCCTGGCAGTGACCGAAATGGAGAGCTGCAAGTTGGGCATTGATGCGTCCAAATGATGAACCTCACAGCCAGCAGGATAACAGAGGACCGGACTAAATCTCAGATCCAGAGAGGTGCTAGCGGTAGATGTTTTTTGTAGAAATGGTCTAGGAGGCAGACCTCAGCAGAATTCCTCTCCAGAGAAGTGGTCCATTGATCACATTTTTAACCTGCCTATTCTTCAAAGAGCTTAGGATGCCCTATGCAGTGTTTCTCTCCCCTGTTTTAGCCTCACAGCAACAATGTCAGGTAGGTTTCCTCCCATAAGAGTGACTATTATGCCAGTTCAAGTGCTGGTTGGAGATTCCCTGGGATTACAATTGATCTCTTAGCAGCAGAGATCAGTTCCCCTGGAGAAAACAGCTACTTTGCAAGGGGGACTCTGTGGCATTATACCCCACTGAGGTCCCTTCCCTTCCCCAAACCCCACCCTCCTCAGGTTTCACCTCCAAGTCCTCCAGAAATTCCCCATCCCTACTCAAGGTCATCAGAAGGAATGCATTGCTAGAAGTTCCATGAATATCAAGAGGGCTTTTGCCCTTTGAAAAAACGAGTATGTGGGGCCTCAGTTCCTATCCATACTGCAGGGGAAGGGAACTTCATCTTCCCCAAACACCCAGCCCACTTTCCTGACCTGAGAAAGAAGCAATTTTTCATATTGGCCTTTTCTGTACACAGCTTACTTCTGATTTTCAGGGTAGCCAATTTGGTAGGGTTTTACTTTTTAACCACATGCCTGCACTCCACTCCTCTTTTTTCCCCTCTGATTTTCTCTTGGGAATCACTGACGATGTTTTCTGCAAACCAATGAGAAAAGCAGAGGGTTTGTGTGTGTGTGTGTGTGTGTGTGTGCCTGTGGTTCGTCTCTTCTTATTGGTCAGTTTCGTGTTGGGCATGTTGCCTTTAAATTTGTAAGTAGAGATTCTTCAAGCTGCGTTTACTGTCCGTAGCCATCTTAGCATAACGTTAGTTGATCTCTCTCGTTTTTACCACAGGATAAGTAAATTCAGACAGCACTATAATGTGACTTCCAGGTAGAAACATCACTGCCTGTCCCTGCTTTTTGCCCCTACTGAACCAAAGAGCTCCAGAATGGCCTGGTGCCTGGGAACATGAGCTGGTCCACTGTTCCTATAAAAATGGAAAGCCTAGGGGGGCAATGGGTGCATTTGCCTCCCTGAAACCCTAAATTTACTGGTGGAAAGACTGCTGTCAGTCAGATGATCTATAGTTACAATTAGCCTCCCCACCTCACCCCACCCTGAATTATTTCTGAGGACATTCTTGATTATAGCAGACATGCTATAGCAGAGGTACAGCATAATAGACAAAAAGAATTAGGCCTAATGCTAGAGGTTGTTGGTATTGATCTTGCCTCTGTGAGGAACTTTGGGAAATCGATCTGTCCGCTGAAAGGCTCCCTTTGCCTGCAGCAAGGAAATATTGGCCTACCTTTCAGGGTCATTATATGGATTACTGACAATGATTGTGATGTACTTTAGACACAGAAAGTACCATTAACATGTCAAGACTTACTACTGAATCACTTTTGACAAATCCATTGAAATTTCTACACCCTTTTCTGATTCAGCTCTCAGCTACTCTTTGTGTCTACTTTGAAGCTGGGGAATACAGGCCTAGCCTTTCCCAAATTAAATACTTCTCTCATGGCGCATAATTAATTTATGGAGCTAACCGAGACAAGGTGCAATGATGTCCTCTAGTTAAAATGGCTTTGAAAGGGGGATTAGTCAAATTGATGGACAGATTCCATCAATGGCTGTTAGATATAATAAGTATATTGAATCTCTTGGGCCAGAGAATGTATTTCTGAACATTGTTTACTGGTGAACAACAACAAAATGAAGCTTTTAACTCTGTGCAGTGCATGGATTTCTTATGGGGGTATCTAGTTGGCTTTGGTGGAAAACAGGATACTGGAAGAGATGGGCCATTGGTCTGATCAGGCATAGATGCTCTCATGCATTCAGTGTGGGAGAATCCTGAAGGTCACCCAAGCCAACTCCCTTCTGCCAACTCTGTTAGCTAGTTTCCAAAAACGTCTAGTTTCATCGAGATTATAACATGCCATAAAAAGCCAGGTGGAGCATCCAAAGTACAGTATGTTCTGAAGAACACCTTGGAATACATTTAGTAAAATTAATTTAGATGTCTTATAACAAGCGAGCAGAGTCATTTGCAAAGAAAATAAAGGTGCATTATTATGACTAAGAACCTAGATGTAGAATAAGCCAGGATCACCACCTATGTGACCTTGAAAAACAAGTCTTCCCCCATTTTTTACTTTTAAAAACTAATTTTAATTGAGTTTTGCCCTAGAGAGGTTGAAATGCCCTTGTCCCACACACACCTTTAATTGTATGCACCGATAAATAGTCCCCAAAATAAAGAAGTAAAATTAGATGAGCAGAAGGCAAAATAAAAACCGCTTCAATTTTGTGCCAGGGCTAAAAGAGCTGGGTAGAGGATATATTTGATAAATGGGCTAGGACACAAGCCAGGCACTACTTAAAGAATTGTTGCATCACATGGAACATTTAGCAGTCCCACCCTTTCAGCACACAGACTCCCAAGATGGCCTCCCATTCTACTACTGTGTTGATGTTTTCTACTTATCGGTGGTACCGATAGAACAGAAAATTAAAATCCGAAACCATCATGAAATCAGTAAAAGAGTCAAATTCCAGTAGCAGTGGAGCCCTTTAAAAAAGGACACACAAGCTATAATGGAGGTTTGTTTTTTGCAGCAGCACCCACAGCAAAGAGAAAGCAGTAAATTATAGCCACATAGTGAGTATGTGGTTTTCCAGACTGATAGAATATTGATACATAGGCCCTGACTCTAGGCATGTTTACTAAGAAGTAAGTCCTACTGAATCCTAATGAGCCTCTTGTGTAAGTCCTAATGAGCCTCTTGTGGCACAGAGTGGTAAGGCAGCCATCTGAAAGCTCTGCCCATGAGGCTGGGAGTTCGATCCCAGCAGCAGGCTCAAGGTTGACTCAGCCTTCCATCCTTCCGAGGTCGGTAAAATGAGTACCCAGCTTGCTGGGGGGTAAATAGTCATGACTGGGGAAGGCACTGGCAAACCACCCCGTATTGAGTCTGCCATGAAAACGCTGGAGGGCGTCACCCCAAGGGTCAGACATGACTCGGTGCTTGCACAGGGGATACCTTTTCCTTTAAATCCTACTGATTAGGGATGTCCTGGAATTATAGCTAATCTCCAGGCTACAGAGATCAGTCCCCCTGGAGAAAATGGATGCCACACTCTGCGGCATTGCACCCCACTGAGGTTCCTGTCCTCCAGAGACTCCATCCCCAAATCTCCACAAGTTTCCCAACTGGATCTGGCAACCCTAACTGAGTTAAATACATCTGATCTCGAGACTCCAGTAAAGGTATCTCAGATTACAGTAAATAAACACCAACCCTGTTTAGATGTCAGATCAGAGGAAAGCTAGAGAGTGTGGGCGGGGTGGAGGAGTTCAGAAAGAAGCAGAAAAAGCTACTGGGAGCTGGCTAACTTGAGCAGAGCTTTATCTCTTGACAGATTTGTTTCAGCAGTGGGTAAAGAGGGAGGGGGAAAAAATCAATCTTCTGAACATTAGCCAGTGGCATACATCTCTCCTGCCTTCAACATTGCCAGACCATCAGACTAATCAGTCATGCCAGGAAAATTCATTAAACCACCCCTTCATGATCTGCATGCAAAGAAATCAGAAGATGCTTTCAAATAACCTAACTGTTCTTTTTTTTTTCCTTCCCTAGGACAACCCCTGCTCTTCACTAAAAATGTAGGCCTATTTTGGTCTTTGGGAAGGTGATAGGGAAGTCTTATTTAAATTTTAAAAGGTAGTCAATGTGCATGCACACACTTTTAATGGAAGATAAATCTTCCAGTGGCAGATGTCCAGAAACATTTTCTTAATTCTAGAGCACATGTATATAAATGCACAGAAACACCGAATGCTATTCTGTGGCCTCCTTTACCTTTAGGTGAAAGGTTTTGGTGGTGCTGGTAGCAGTAGTCATGCAATGTTGGCCCTATAGCTCAGTCCTGGATAGTGTGACTACCAGTGAATCTTCATGATCAAAAAGACAATTCACTTGTTACAAAGTCCATGTGACAGACAACATAGCCAACCATGGATTTGGGGGCAAATGTGAGCCTGCAGTGTCATGCTGGAGATGTAATTCCTAGATACAATTCCAATCCAAATTGGGACTACAGCATGTGAAGTGACTTCATCCTACACTGTTTGCCTGAGCTACAAGAGGAGGGTGGTATGTAAATATAAGAAAATAAAATAAGATATATCTTGAAATAGTCCCAGGGAGCTTGCTACTTGGCCCAAAAGAGAAATATATA
Source organism: Paroedura picta (assembly GCF_049243985.1). NCBI lineage: Eukaryota > Metazoa > Chordata > Lepidosauria > Squamata > Gekkonidae > Paroedura > Paroedura picta. The sequence goes on from NC_135380.1 coordinate 18,597,898, forward strand.
TGTAGGTTTCTGTGCTAGATTGAACATGCAAACTGTCCCCCTTCTCTGCAAAACCAAGTTCAATTTAGAATCCTCAAGAGAAAAGAAAGAAGGAAAGTTAGTTGCCATAATGGTGGTAGGTGGAGGAGGGGGTTGCTACTGCATTCTATTAAAAAATGGCCAGGAAAGGTAGCAACAGTCAATGACAGAAGTGATGTTTCAGGGGGGATGGGTGAGGGCAGGGAAAGCTCAACTGGGGACAGCCCAGATTCTCTGCTTCCTGACTGCCCAGCCCTGACATGCCTCATTCTGCCCCAGGGCAAAAAAAGGGAACACGGATTTATCCGCATTCCCTTGCCGCGGGAGGAACAGCTTCATAAAGAGACCCATCCCCCAAATCCACCCTTGCATTAAATACTACCATTCTTGGAGGTGCTTTCCATACCTGGAGTTTGCCGGTAAAACATTGCAAGAGCCATTAATCACAGCGGAATGGATAATTACTTAGCAGAGCGCACTCACCAGATACTTTGAGCCAGATAATGCTAAAAAAAAAAATGTCAGCAATACCATTTAAGGACAGATCCAAAAGACATAAATCTTAACCTCCCCTCTGCTTCCCACACTCCCCTTTGCAAGTGTCCGACCCTGCTGAGCAGACAGACGGAGGCAGCCTGCTCCCTGGGAGCTCCCACAACAGGAGTCCCTGCTTTTTCCCCCTGCTTCCCAGCTGCAGGAAGGGAGAAAGGGACAATGGAGAGGAAGTCTGCCTACACATCAATTATGTTCTATAAAGGGAGAGGTTTGAGCCGGAGAAATAAAAAATCTCTGCACCCACAGATGCTGACTTGAATTGCGCATTACATAACCCAAACACATGATTATTTTCATGCCATTCCCCAGCGCATGTTCTAGAGCAGGGGTAGTCAACCTGTGGTCCTCCAGATGCCCATGGACTACAATTCCCATGAGCCCCTGCCAGCTTTTGCTGGCAGGGGCTCATGGGAATTGTAGTCCATGGGCATCTGGAGGACCACAGGTTGACTACCCCTGTTCTAGAGCATCATCTGTGCAGACGTAGAGCTTGTTTTTATACCCTGATTTTCACTACCCAAAAGAATCTCAAAGTGGCTTACAGTCCCCTTCCCTTCCCCTCTCCACAACGGACACCTGGTAGGGGTGAGAGAGTTCTGACAGAAGTGCTCTGAAAGAACAACTCTAAGTGTGACTGGCTCAAGTGTGACTGCATGTGGAGGAGTGGGGAATCAAATCCAGCCCTCCAGATTAGAGGCTGCCACTCTTAACCACTACACCAAGCGGGTTCATTGAGAAACCAAAGCTAATATATAAATTGTATTCATAAATATCTATACTTTCTGCTCCCAAATGTACTAAATCAACACACAGTTCCAAGTAGAGGCAGGAGTCCCCCACTAACATGCCCTTGTACCCCAGCCATCTCTCAGCTGGCCAGCAAGGCCTTACCTGGAGAAAGAGAAAGGACCAGGCCTCATAACTGGTGTCATGCCAGACGTGACATCATGGGTGATGGGGATGAGGGGGAAGTCTGTAGTAGGAGGTGGGGTAATCACCAAAAATTGCCACTCCCTCTTGATGAGCAGCTTGATATTGCCCATCGTGTTAAACTTCCTACATTGGATTGCCAAGTGACAGTTTTTTAAGCAGTGTTGGTTTTTTTTCTCCTTGAGAATCCAGAAAACATCCACATTGACACACGCCGGTCTTATCTCCTGTTCCGAAGTTCATGGTTTTCCTCATTGATGGCAAGCAGTTATCTCAACAGCTATCTTTCCTTTCTGCCTACTTAAACATAATGTTTGCTACTGTGAACATAACACCCAGGGCTTATATCTCACCCCCCCTCCGCTTTTTGCGGGGTGGGGTTATATATTTTGAACATCATCACTTTTACATTTCAAACCTTTGAAAGAAAAGCACTAGAAGAGCTTTTCATCCTCATGGGAAATTATTCTGCAAAATGTTCACACAGAGAAAAAAAATTATAATCTCTCTTCAAGTAGTCCTTACAGGTCTGGGTTGTGTTGTTTTTATCGCATGCTCAATATTTGGAACAGGTGTGCTTGAGTGAGGCAAACATCTTTCATTAAAACAAAATAACCTACATCTCTGCATGGTTCTTATAACCATTGGTAATAGGACATATATGGGGAGGGGAGTTATTCCCGTAGACCAGGGGTAGTCAAACTGCGGCCCTCCAGATGTCCATGGACCACAATTCCCAGAAGCCCCTGCCAGCAAATGCTGGCAGGGGCTTCTGGGAATTGTAGTCCATGGACATCTGGAGGGCCGCAGTTCGACTACCCCTGCCGTAGACCAAGAAGTGCTTTAAGACTTTTGCTTCATACTGCCCAATGTGGATTCATATGTGTTTATTTACCTCCTTTGTATTCTTGCACTCTTCCACCAAGAAATGTAGACCTAATTTATCTTATATTGTAGATATTGGTGTGGGTAGCAAAGCCCTTGCAGGGTTAACCAAGGCGCTGCATGAAAAAAAAGAAAAATCTTTCTCCCATTCTGTTTGATTTAAAGATCCTGGGTCTTCACTTACCTGGGATCACACTTGTTTGGTTTCCTGCTTATTAGACCATTTGTCATTAATTTTTCTCTTCACATATTATGAAGTTGGGTTCAAGGTCCCCAGGATGTGTCCTGCTGTCATATACCACCATTCCCAGTTGGGCTCACGGTGGTTTACGACAATAAAAAGATAAAAATACAATAAAAACCCCACAATTCCTTTAATTACAAACTATTACTGCTAAAAGGCAGCAGGCAAAAAACAAAAAACCCACTAGCTACTCAACTCCTCGTCCAGCCAGTTTTCTTGTTGTCTTACTAGTGAGTAAGGAGACAGATCAGTCAAAACAATAACCATAATAAACAAGATGGACATGATGGGCATGGGGGGATCACAGATCAAATCGCATGTATATGAGTTGCAGATTCTCTTTGGTTTCCAAACATGAAGTTATGGGATATTACAGCCATGACATGCATGAAGAAGAAGCTTTAATTTTGTCTCCACACTACTTTCCTGACTGGGGTCAACGATACGTGTGGATTTCCCCAACAAGTCAAATTGCACCAGATATGCTGTGAATTTCACTGTGAACATGCTCAATATTACTATATTAGAAAGAGGTGACCCGATGGGAACCAATTACCCAGATACGTAATGGGTAGCCATGGAAGCCTGCCAAAGCAGTGTGCATCAGGTTTCCCCCCAACTGAGCAAGTGCAAAAGCACAGCAGATTCAAACTGATTGGCAGCCACTAGCATCACTTGGGAGTATTTAGGGCCAAAGTAGACAATGCTGCATCCCTGGGAATGTCCTTGGGGGCCATTTCTGCTTGAGAACATGAGACAGAACAGGGGGCTCCTGTCTCCCTGTGCAAGCCATTGTCAAGAACCCAAAAAGCCCTGCAGCCTTTGCAAACAGGAAATTCCAGAGGTAAAACAGTAGCAGCCTCTCTAAGACATCCCCAGAGACATTGCAATGTCTATTTTGGCCTTTAGATGACCACTGAAGTGTAGGGTTTTATTGAAAAATGGCATTTATTGATGGCTGGTTTATAAGATTTGTGAGTGATCTAATTATCTCTTTAAACGACTGTCTGTCCAGAAGAGTGGCACAGTGCCAAACATGAGGGAGAAATAGAATTCTGTCCAGCTATGTGAGAATGCAGATGCATCAAAAGCTGGTAGCACTGGACTGCGGCTGGATAGGAAGGGCCCATGTGAGGAAGCGAATCTGCTCTCAATGGCTCACTCTGCCAGGAACCTGGGTGTGATCCTAGATGCTTCCCTCACAATGGAAGCCCAGGTCACAAAAGTAGCACAGTTGGCACTCTACCACCTCCGCCAAGCAAACTATGAGTGTCCTACCTGGCCCCCGGGACACCTAGCCACAGTGATCCATGTTATGGTCACTTCTAGACTGGACTTCTGTAACTCACTCTATGCAGGCCTGCCCCTGGCCTTGATCCGGAAACTGCAACTGGTCCAAAACGCAGCGGACAGGGCCCTCACAGCAACACCATGGAGGTTCCACATTTGGCCCATTCTCCATTAACTACAGTGGTTGCCAGTTGAATTCTGGATCAGGCTAAAGGTTCTGGTAATCACCTTTAAGGCCATACACGGTCAGGGCCCAGTGAACCCAAGGGACCACGTCCCTGCCAATTGGGTCCTTTATAAAGTTTATAACTCCAATATCTGGCCTTACATTTTATGGTACTAATGACCCAGCCCGACACAGTAACATTTGTGTCAGATCATAACTAATGAGGAAACCCCTGGATCAGGCAAATAACACAAGAGAGATGTAAAAGCTGCTTCTGCATGCCACTAGTCAGGCACTGTGAATCAGGCACATTGGCACAAGGGGGGATTGGAGACAACTTGGAAGCATCTTGTGACTGTTATATCAAGACAAGGTGGAAACTTGGGACTTAACCTTTACTGGTATTTGGGGGGGTAGGTATTCAGCCCCCCAAATGTACCTGAGGTTTCTCAGGAAAACTGGGGGAAATCCTGAAAAAATCTTGGATATATTTGGGAATTACTGGGTAGACCCAAAAACGGTAATCTGCTCCTCACTCTAAGCAAGCTCAGGCAGGTTCTCCTGTGCTTGGAAGAACATTGTGCTACATAGAGCACAGCAGCTTCTGGGATGGAATTCTTCTGCAGCCCAGTTTAAACTAGACTGCAGGACAAGCCAGCCCAGCCAGGGTCAGTTGTGCCCATGGGGAGGAGATTGTCCCCCACTGGCTCAGCTTTGTGCTGGCTTCTCCTGCAACCCAGTTTAAACTGGGCAGCAGGAGAAACCAAGTCAGCCCCAAGACCAGACTGACTTTATTTTAATCATTATTTTTCTTCTCGGGTCTATTGAACCTGAAAAAAATTCAGGATTTCAAAAATCTCCCAGATTTGAATACTGTACCATGGTCCAAGTTGTTTCACAGGGGACAGGATACCTGAGCTTTATAACGTATAGGAATGGGGAAAAAATATTCACAAACCTGCAATTTCAGTCTGAATATTCCCATTTGATTTTACTTTCCCTTGGGAGAAATGAGCCTTTCGGGCTCTGGTTTTCACATCATTTTCTCTTTCGTTTACTCATATTGTCCCCTTGAAAAATGAACTCATTTCAGCATTATTAGTTGTCTCACGCATGACACAAAAACAACAAGCAAATATAAAAGTTCAAATGAGGCATAAAAGAAACAAAGGATTCATCAATGACAGACAGAAACAGATTAAACTGACAACAGATGGAACTGAAAAGACTACTTTTTCGGTCACAAGTCATCTAAATATTATAGTCTTAATGTTTCTTTTTCCAACAGACAATGTACAGAATTGTCAAAGTCTTTAGCTTCTGCATTTCTCTACCGTAATTCTCTGTATACTTTCTCAGAACTTTCACTCCACAGATACAGTCCTTGCAGCTAACCCCAAGATTATCATTCTCTGTAGGTATCCTTTTTCCTTGCAGCTTCTTGCCATTGAAATGTCTCTCTGTGCGATATTTGATTCCCTTCATCTCTTATTACATTCAAGAACACCTCCTTAAGACCCATCTGTTTATCCTCTCTTCCCCTGCATGCCCCCCTTTATCCTCTCTTCCCCTGTATGCCCCGGCTTTCTATTCCTTAAAATGGCTTTAGATTATTGTATCCTAGTAGGTAATATCTGCATTATTCTTAATTATAGTGTTGTGTCTAATTGGTAATAATAATAGTGAACTTTTCTTTTGGACTTGTCATGTTTCTCTTTCCTGCTATCGAAAGACAGCCAGGCTCATGCTTGGGCATACTTCCAAGGAGCTGGCTATATCCAGTGGGCTCTCTCTCTCTTTCTCTCTCTGAGCAGAATCACATTGCTCTATGTCTGCTGATTCCAAAGGGGCATAGAAGAGTGTCACTGCGCTTAGGACTGTACTGTTAGAGTCAAAACATAAAGGATTCCGCAAAAGCTGGTTCTCTGGAACTTCCCATTGTTTTCAAGTAGAAATGGAAATTATGCAGAACCCTTTATTGCCCTGGGGCTGCATGCAAGCACAACACAGAAAGAGAGCAGTGCAAGGTGTCTAAGCCTTCCTTGTAGGGTTGTTGGGTTCTCTCTGGCCACTGGCAGGGAGTGGCAGAGTGAGGTTGCCAGTTCTGGGTTGGAGAACTCCTGGAGATTTGTGGTGTAGCCTCTGTTACGAGAAATACGCCTGTCTCCTGAATTTATGGTGGGGGAATTAGCAATTATAGGAGACTATAGAAGCAATGTGGGAGGGAATAACAAGTGAGATACTCCTCTTGTATATACAAAGAAAGTCTCTGGCAAGAAATCTTAAACAGAGGCAGGTCTAAAAATGAATAAAAAGGCAAAAGATTTATACGATCTGAAGAGAAACCAGAGTAATCAACATGGACCCCAACAGCATTCATACAATTTAATCTAGATCAGTTATATAGATGAAATAAAAAGATGATTGTGTATGAAAGAGGGAGAACTTGGGTCAAGTCTTATTTCACCATCCGATGCATCAAGGGGAAAGAAGCAGCCCGTCCAGCAAGCTAGGTCCCATACAAAGTAAAGCCCAGTACAAAAATGGAGAATGCTTGTCTCTGTTCGCTTTTTATAGCAGATTTGTGCCTTGGGGCTAGGGGCAGGGAGCCCTAAAACAAAGCCATAATGTGATCATGAAGGTAATATCAAATATCAAAGAAGTGATGTGTTAATGGGTGATTTTGTTAAAGGAATTCTAATGGGCCATTTGGAGTACCTCCAGAACCAGTGAAAGACTTTGGGTGAGTTCTTGGGAGTAACTTTATTTGCATTCTAGTTGGTAAGGGGTAACCAGTTGTGGAGGACTCTGTAAATGGGAATTTGATGTGCCAATTATTCAAGACAGAAGGAAGCTGCTAGAAACACCAAGAAAAGACATTAAGGTGAAACAATATAGAGTAGTTCATTAGATCTGTCATTGTTCAAGGTGTGGTCCAATACTTTTTTCAGTTGCGCTTTGGGCGGGGATGAACATCCTGCCCTGCCCTTCTGTGCAAATGATTGCATTATTCCTGCAACAGCCAGGAAACCTCTGGCTGAGAATCCTGGCTTTACATAGAATCTTCCAGTTGTCTGTTTTCTGCCACACAAAGTTTTATGGGCAGCCATACTTTCCTTGACCTGTGTTACTTATAGCGAACCAAAAATAAAGATGGAGGATAGCAGCCACTTTTCCTCCTCGTCAAAGGGCCTACCTGGGGCGTATCACCTAGAATGGCACAGGGACCTCAATGAAGTATAATACTATAGAATCCACCCTCCAAAGCACCCATTTTCCCCAAGGGAACTCTTGTGTGTAATTGGAAATAAATGGTAATTCTGGGGGATCCTGGAGGCTGGCATCCCCAATTCTTTGTGTGGCTTCTCTGGTTCAAGCAACACATGTTGCACTTTGATTAACCGTGGGAGGTTTGGGAAACCATCATAAAGAGAGGGTGGCACTCTCTCTTTTCCCCTCTAGAGCTAACCACAATCAAATGGGGAAGAGATCAAGAGTTAAACCCCTTCCTCACATACACACTCATTATTCAACCCCTATTCAAATCAGACCTCTGAACAGCTGTTTTCCTTTTTTTTAAGTCTGGGGAGATCCATGTATGGAGCATCAAAGCTGTTGCCTTACAGAAATGAGTCACCTGGGAGGAAGGAATTCCTTAGCTATGTTATACAGGGCTATTTAAAGTTTTAAAACATCAAAACTGGGCCCTTGATCGCATTGCTTATAGATGCAGATTTGTGCCAAGAGGAAGTGAGGTGTGTGGCTGGTGGACTTCCTTCTGCTGTCATAAAGGCACTGCGAAGGCAGCCAGAAAGAGGGAGGCATTTTCTTACATAGATGGCTTGTCGGCTTCCTTGGCACAATGCTCAGCACTCGGGAAGATGAAAAATGAACTGCACCACGCAAGCATTTCAGGCCCCGCAGATCGCATTCAATGCCCTGTCAGTTGAATGGATGAGAAAAGAACCTCATTACCACTCTGATTCCTCTGCTTTTCCAATAGTTTGATTGAACAGATGTGGTTTGCATCCCCTAGTTATAAAACAGTTTTCAAGAGTTGCTTCCCAGAGTGATTTCAGTGAAAGGAAACCAGTAATTTGGTGGCTGATTAATGGAGCATTGATCCAAGTGGATGAACTTGGTCCATTCCTTCTTTCATTTTTCTGCATCTGTCTGAACAATATTCTTCATGTCAGCTGGACTGTAGGTGTTTTTACACAAGGAAAGCAACATGCAGACAAGATGCTAATAATAATTCCTTTCACTATTTTGCTTTGCACCTTCCAATGCACTTTGTCATTATACATCACGGCTATGCTGCCTTCATTTTCTGTCTGGATGAACAAGGGCAGGACAAGGAGAAGCATACAGCAGATCATCTAGTTATGTGCTAGAAGAGGATAAAGTCTAGTTCCAAAATGCAAGTTAATTTTCATTCATTCCTTGTGTGGCTTCTCTGGTTCAAACAACACAGGTTGAGTTGTTATTAACCCTGGAAGGAGACCTCATCCTTTTGTACAACAAAACTGGGTCATATACCCAACTTGTCATGGGTACTGCATTGCCCACATAATGGCTGCCTCTAGCAGGCATGAGAGGGCATCTGCAGGTGGATTTGGTGGTGGCCAAACTCTTGACCAAGTCTCACTCAAGGCTGACACATTCAATTCCTGGGATAGTTAGGGCATGAGGAAAAAGCCAACTCAAATTCAGCTTCCAGAAACAGATGAAGGTAAAAGTGGTTTCCAAAGAACTGGGGGGGGGGCAGAGAGAGAAAGAAAACAGAACAGAAAGCACACACAAAATGAGAAGAAAAAACTGAAGGCACGGATGTGTGTGTGGAAATCAGGGGATAAATTAAAGTAGTATGAGACCAGAATTAAGGAAAACATACAGAAAAGTCCCTGCTGTTTGTTAAGAGTGCAATTCATTCTACCACCTCAGGGCTCTCTGTCCTCAACCTTAGTCAAGGATGTCCACACCTTAGTCAAGAAAAGGAAAACTAGAAATGTTTAGACAGTTACTATCCATACTTCAAAGCTACAAGAGATCAGAACAGGGTTTTTAGTGCCCAGGAGATGAAACAGCTTGATTCAACACAGATCCTCAATCTCTGCCAAGTGTCTGGATAGTAGACCACCTATGAATTTTTCATCTGCTATTTTGGGCTCCCAAAAGGGACAGCACCAATATAAACAATAGAAATAAATTCCGTCTCAGCCTCAGATTCCTTTCAAGTTCTGTGCCATGGTCCAGAAAATGCTGGGGAATACATTACCCGCATGTTTGTTATTCTCAGCTACACAAAGATCTTTTCGTGAGCACAGTTTGATCAGCCAAATCTAACCTGGCCTGTGGGTCAATATAAGCCATGCTGCAGCAGGACTGTTTGTCTGAACCCAGGTCTGCCAGGCACATGGACACATAGGCTTGATTCAGACACAACGTAGATTTCTTTCCATTATGGCTAGTTTGTAAAACCAGGATTCCACACATAGATAGGCAGTCATATTCTAGTTTGCCTTGAAATGCAGCGGGGTCATTATCATCTCTCTACAGTCTGGAAGGTATTGCTGGAGAACAAGGGATTAAACCATGGTTAAGCCAGGATGCCGGCACTGGAACATTAGATACACCTATAAGTAAGCCTGAGATTAATAAATCAATTTTGAATCCATATTTCTGGTTAAGGTTGACAACAGGCCTGGAGGGGAAATGTCCTTTCCCTTTAATCAAGGCTTATTATCTGGAAATGGAAAGTTGGAATTTTTTTTTACAATGTAAGAGGTAAATAACAACAGTCGGTAAATCGCATCCCATTCATCCTGTACATGAAGCTGCTTTATACTGAATCAGACCAGGTCAATATTGTCTATTCAGACTGGCAGTGGCTCTCCAGAGATTCAGGCAGTGGACTATCACGTTGCCATCCACTGGATACTTCCAAATAGGCAATTCCATGGATTGAACCCAGAACCTTCTACATGCCAAGCACATTTTCTACCTAAGCCAATAGGTTGGACTTCTTTTTCTTCCAGGAGATGACTCTGGCCAAGTGCCTAATACAGGATGGAAGAGGCCTTTCTCTCACACACCCAACAGCCAGCTCAGGCAGAGACCCATTATGCACGGGGGTTTTAGCGCACATTCGGGGTGGAATGGCGGCGACTAAAATCACGGATAACGCACGGAGCCGGCTGCAACCGGCTGCAGCTTCGGTGCATGCCGCCGAAAAAGCCGCGTCAGTGAAACGCGGAAGAAAGCGCAGCTTCCGGGTGAGCGGGGCGCAACCAGAAGCGGCGCCCGGATTGGCGCGTGCATAATCGGTTACTCTGGGTTTTGCCGCCGTCGCGCCCCGCCCTGCCCCGCCCCGCCCCGTGCATAACCGGTATGCGTCGCGTCTTCCCCCTCCGCGTTTTCCATGTGACCCGAAATCGCCGTTTCGGCGGCCGTGCATAATGGGCCATAGTGGCTCAGAGGGATGGAAGTGGGAGTGTTACCAGGTGGCAGAAAGCTTTCCTTCTGCTGGAATGAAACTCTTGTTTTGGGAACAGAAATGGCACACGTTAAAAAGCATTTTTTTTTAAAAAAAAAATCCTAAACAGTGTTTCAGATTGGGTAATAAAACCACAACACCTATTTTGGGAATCCACTGCTACACCCTATTTTGGGCATGGGAATCACATGCAGGGCCATCCTAAACTGAGCTACACCCTTCTAATTCCATCGGCATCATGAGGATTTGTATGTGTGAAGTGCCGTCAACCCCATGGGGTCTACATTAAAACCCCCATTAAGACTTTAAAAATACCAACATGATGGCAGAAAATCCCCACCCCTCCCCTTACTAATAAGGGAGATAATGGAGGAGAGCCATGTACACTTCCCAACTCCCCGGGGGTCTCCCTTGCTGGTCTCCTGTCCAAGGGCTTACCAGGATGGACCTTGCTTAGCTTCCACGATCTGAGGAGATCTGGCTATCACGTTCGAGTCTATGCCATGGATTTGGAAAGATGTAACTTGGGGCAACCTTAGCCAATGGGCAGCAGGCCCCATGCTTGGGGGGGGGAAACCTCCCAGTCTCAACCCCCTCCCCCACAGTAGAGGGATGAAGAAAAGCAGGCCCTGGACATTGCTGGCACCTGCCCAAAGAGCTGGGGACGTGCTCCTGCCCGCCTCACACCAGGTGAAAGCAGCCCCTTGCTCAGCCCTGGCAGGGGTGGCAGAGATTCTGTGGGCCCATCCTGGACTTTTGCTCAGGCTCCCACGAGTATGAAGGCACTGCTGGTGTAGCTCTGTTTCCAAGGGCTTAGCAAAATGGGAGGGAGGGGGCATCGGGCTGTGGACCAGGTACCCCCAGTTGACATTTTCGCCCCACACGTATTTTTTCCTCCAACTAGAAAGAATCTTTTCGCTATCAGTTTACACACACACACAGACACACACACACACACATTTTCAAAACCGAATTTCTGCTGAACCTGCTTTGAACCTGCTACTAATTGCCTCTCCCCACCCCACCCTCCAAAAAAAACCACTCTTGCTATAACATCATTTGCCAGATGAAAGTGTCAGTGCGGCTAACGGGGAGTTTGGCTGTTCACCTTTCCACCCCCGACCGCAAAAAAGAAGTGGTCGGAAGAGTCGGCCGCGAGGACGGGGGGGAGGGGCGGGGGTTAGGGCGCGCGTCCCTCTGTGCTCCGCGGCAATACGGTAATGGCGGGAGATTACGGTAAAGGGACGCGGCAAAGTCGCGGCTTCCCCTCGATCGCTCCCGGGGGTGGCGGGGGGCGTCGACGCGCTGGCGACCCGCCCTTCGCGGCCGTCGGGACGGAGCGAATCAGGGTAATTGTTGTGAGTCAGCCCAGTCTTAGGGAGTTTTTTTTTGGGGGGGGGGGGGTTGTTGGACGACGGTCCTTGGCGATGCGGAGCGTCCCATCATCCGTGGCCGGTGCGGTGCAGAGAGAGGACGGGTGTCGCCCTCGCGGGTCCCCTGCAACAGGCGCTCTCTCTGCGGCTTCCCCGCTGGAGTCGGCGGCTCAGAGAGGAACTCCTCCGGAGGACGCCGGCGGGATTTCGGCGGGTCTTGATTTCCCCCCCCCCCTCTTCCCCATTTGCTGGTAGGTTGCTTTGTACATGTGGGGTTTCTTTTCCTCCTCAATTTCTCACCTTGATCCTCTGGTCCCCCCCGAGCACCAGCGGCAGCCACCAACAGAAGATGTCCCAAAATGTACGTAATGGGTTTGTGAATTTATTGGTGCGTGTGTGCTTGTGTGCGATTAATTTAAATCCATGTTGCGCGGATTCATCTGTGGGCTTATTGAAAGGCGTTCCCGCTTCTGTCCCTGTCTCAGCAATGGGAAAGTTAATATTCCTAATTCCCACTTGGTGTAAAATGTTGAGATGGGGTCCGTTTTCTGTCCCCCCCCTCCCCTTCCTCTGGCTTATTTTCTCCTCCACCAATCACGCCGTTTGGAACCTGGCCTCAAACCCACCCCATCCAGACCCCGGGTTAGAGCGACAGGACAGAGAGGTTTCTGCTGAAAGCTGAGGCTGTAGTTCAAACTATCCGGGAGGAATCTGAAAGCTTGCTGCCCGCTGGAGTCTAGAGGGGGAGCGGGTTTCCCGAGGAGTCTAGGGGGGTCCTCGGAAAGCGAGCCGGTTTGTTGTGGCTTCCGCGGGCTTGGAAACACACACAAACACAAAAATGTCGACACTGGGTCCAAATGTCCACGGAATTGGGGAGGTACAGCCCGTGAGATTTCAACTCAAGGTCCAAAAGTATGCAAGATAAGCAAGAATGAGGGTCCGCTGCAGCAGTATTGGGTGAGCAGCCTACAATCTTCCTAGTTTGGCTAGGTTGGTTTCACACCTGTTGAGGGAGAGAAAGCCTAGTTTCAGTGAGACCCTAAACAGAGAGAATCTAGGAGGTTTTGAGACGTAGCTTCCAAAGAGGCAAGTGTCTTGATTGGTGTCGTGGTGAAAAACTGGTCATTGCTAATTAGAGGAAGCGATGTTGCTGGGTTGCCCCTGGATCGATATTTCATTTAGAATCCCTGCTCGCATTTTTTTAAAAAATGTTTCCATTGCTGTCCGCCTATAGGAAGCCTTCTGGCGTCTCCCTGCAGCACCTTCCTCCAGAATTGTAGCCTTTTGGGTTGACACTTCCCCCCATCCCTGGCTGTTTGGGCTTAAACGTAGCTGCTGCTCGAGGGCACGTGGCCGCCAGTTCAGTCCCTCGACTCAAGAAAGAGAAATCCCAGGTAGTGGAATCTGGTGAAGGGCTAGAGAGATGCTGCATGCCCTGAGCCTCAGGGGAGGGCGGCATATAAATACAGTAAATACAATAAATACAATAGATAAATGCTGGAACAGTCTGGGTGACCTGAATGCATGGGCTCATGCGGAGGGGGTTTGGATGCTTTCAACAAGTGTGAGGAAAAGATCTGTGAGCTGTACGTTCTCCCCTGCCATGTCTTGTTCGGAATGTCCAAATCTGAGCTTGTGCTTATGCACAAACTCCCATTCCCTTTGGAGAGATGATTTTTGTTTGTTTGTTTTGTTCCACAAGAGGAACAAAATGCATAAGATCTGTTTTGAGCCTTTGTGACAGTTATGGCGGGGGGGGGGGGGGGTGGTATGTGTCACAAATCACTTGTTTAGCCTACCTGAATTTTTTTTGCTGATAAACCTTCCATCTCTCCATTGCTGGGTATATCCTGAAGCATTTTCCCTTTCTGATACACAAGAACTAATTGGGGTTCCCCAATTCCGAGACAAGTCCAACCGCACATGTTGATGGTGTTTTTCGTGTGAGCTCAGTTACCTCAAGGGTGTGGAACGTGGGTGCAAGATGCTTGCCTAGAGAAAGGCCACATGTAGGTTGTACAGCAAATACTAATGCATGGCAAGAGAAACCCTGAATACTAGACCACAGTTTTAAATCACCTCTCAGTCTCTTTTTGAATTTAAGACCAATGTTGCCAATTTGCACATGCCAGGTCTTGTATTGCAAACCCCAGTAAGCTCCATGAGTGCAAATATTCATAGATTTGTTTTTAGCTGATAATCACTGATTCTTCTGTCTTCTGTAGACTGAGCAGGCAGACACAAAGGGTGGGGGGGATTCTAAAATATGCAACACTGCTCTTTTCATGCTGACCCTGAAGGGCAGAGAGCAGAAAAACAATTAACCAGAATCACCGACATTGTCTAGGGTTCAGGCAGTTTGTCAGTCAAAAAGCACAGACTTTCATGGACCAAAAAAAAAAACCAAACCAGACAGGATCTATTATGTGAACAGGGCTCCAGAAATCAACAGCGAATATTGTAAATATTTCAAAAAATCTTTGCTTTCCGAAAGATGCAGCTTCATATAGTTTTGAACTGTCTGTTTGTCATCTTTAGGAGAGAGCATCGATGGAGAGTTACCTTCCTCAACGTAAGCCCTAGTCCCTTTTGAGCCTATTGTTAGTAAGCTCACGTCCTGGGGCCAGCTGGCACACCACCGAAGTTCTCACGGCTCCTTGTTCCATATTTCAAGATCATGAAACATGTTACAGATGACTGTGTGAGATGCTCAGCTGAATGAAGTAATATCCATGCAGACTCCTGGTCTTCTATTTGTGAATGAGAGATTGGGTCCAAACAGTAACAGGCCCCAAATGAAGAGGAGCAAGGAATATACTTGTGTCAATCATATACCATCTTCTCCATGAGAAAAAAAAAATAAGTAAGCATACTTTGGATGACTCTGATAGCCTTTCTACAAACTCAGACCGTTCCCCTTGCATATTTGCAGATGTCATTGTATGGCTTTATGGCTATTTCTTTAAAAACCCAGCCGAAACGAAGAAATAAATCTCTGCTTCACTATTTAACACTGTTGCATCAAGCACCCAGCACAGTCTGGAGAACATCAAAGAGGACATGGGTCTATAAATGGAACAGTCGCCAATCATGCCATGGAAGAAGCGTGGATTTTCAGACGTATTCTTCAGTCTAGAGCCTCCTTCTTGAATCTGCATTTAGACAGCTGGACTCAGGTTCTCATTTTGCTTTTTGTCAGCAATGCAGGAATAAGATTTCTCGCGACATTAGCAAACGTTTGAGTTTGGCTCTTTCCAGAAGAGGACAGAGTGAAGCACAAACATTGGATGATCATTAACCAGCATCAAAAATGGGCTTGACCTCTGGGAACTCATCCGACTGCCTAAACTGTACCCAGACTGTGGATCCAGTGGACATTTCTAAGGCCATATTTCTGGGGGTCATCTTGGGGGGGCTGATCATTTTTGGAGTCCTGGGCAACATTCTGGTTATCCTTTCCGTAGCCTGCCATAGACATCTGCAGAGTGTGACTCATTACTGCATTATCAACTTGGCAGTGGCTGATCTCCTCTTGACTTCGACTGTTCTCCCTTTCTCTGCTATTTTTGAGATATTGGGCTACTGGGTGTTTGGAAGAATCTTCTGCAACATCTGGGCAGCTGTCGATGTTCTGTGCTGTACGGCTTCTATCATGAGTCTTTGTGTCATCTCGATAGACCGATACATTGGGGTGAGCTACCCACTAAGGTATCCGGCCATTGTGACTGAGAAGAGGGGTCTCCTTGCCCTACTGTCTGTTTGGGCCCTCTCTCTTGTGATCTCCATAGGGCCCCTCTTTGGATGGAAGCAACCAGCTCCAGACGATGAAAAAATCTGTCTGATCAACACTGATCCCGGTTACGTGTTGTTCTCCGCTCTTGGCTCGTTCTACCTCCCCCTGATCATCATACTGGTGATGTACTGCCGGGTGTACGTGGTGGCCAAAAGGGAAAGCAAAGGACTTTCTTGTGGCCTGAAAACTGAGAAGTCCCATTCAGAGGAAGTGACTCTCCGCATCCATCGCAAGAACACCACGGACTCCAGCAGATCTACCCCCAGCGCGAAGCACAAATCCCACTTCTCCGTCAGGCTCTTGAAGTTCTCCAGAGAGAAGAAAGCAGCCAAGACCCTGGGGATAGTTGTGGGATGCTTCATACTCTGCTGGCTTCCTTTCTTTTTAATCATGCCCATCGGTAAGTAAAGCCATGGCACCGGACAGCTATGGGGGGTGGGGTTGTGTTGCTATGGTGCGTATATGAGGAATCTAAGTATCTGGATGGGATTTTGCACTGACGTAAACAGGATGTGACTGATAGCATTGGTCAGCACTCTTTACTAACTCCTGGATGAGACAGAGAACTACTCACTGAACAAACTGAATGTGAAGGTGGCAGTGATGTTTGTTTAGCCATGTGTCTGCTTCCATCAGCAGCCGGATGATGGCCTGATTTTGACAGAAGGAGCTCACAAGAGGATCTAAGCCCTCCTCTGTCTCCGCTCCTCTGTCCACCCTACTCCCCTGTAGTCATTAGCCCCAGGTAGCTTTCTCAATCTAACTTGGTATTCCCATCCCTTCTGATCTTGAAGGACTTTGGTTAACCAACAGCAAGAGGAACACCCAACCTCCTCTGTGTACCCCATGTGATGAAAACATTTTGTATTCACCCCTTGTTTGAGAATTGATCCCAAATTAGACACGAATGGCTGCCTCCATCATATCCAGTTCAACTTTCAGAGCAAAAGATATAATTCTATATGTAACCAAGGAACCACGGTGGCACTTACTTCTGAGTAAACCTGTAGGTTTACTCAGGGCCAGGCTGCAACCTGTTGACTGCAGCCTGCTTACTATCTAAATAGCAGTCAAAGTGAAACAGTGGGAATCATCAATTTAAGCTAGATTTTCTGGTTTTCAAATGTTTGTCGTGTTAAACTTATGCAAATGAGGCAGGTACTGGTGTTTACACAGAAGTGAAGCTTCTTGATAATGTCAAGTTGGCTGATGTTTTCCATTGATACCAGTTGTTTCTGGATCATAAATGAAATGTAATAATGACCGTTTAAGATTTAAATGGCTTCCTTGCAGTTCGTCAAAAGACTAGCGCCTATTCTGCACACAATAGATAATGCACTTTCAATGCTCTTTAGAAGTAGATTTTCCTGTTCTGCACAGGAAAATCTAGCTGCCAAAGCACATTGAAAGTGCATTATCCTATGTGTGCAGAATGGGCCCAGGACTGTGATCCTGTCTACATTTGCATGGGTATAGTACTCAGTGTTTGAGTATATAAGAGCAGCGTATATTCTATACATTATATTGTTCTCAAACACATTATTTAGGTATAACTTAATTTTAAGACCATTTAAAACATGTATGGCTATCACCAGGATGGCTAAACAAGGATTTGTACAGGAATGTGTGAATGGTATCTATTGAAATTCACTGCATTGATGTAAGGTGAAGATATTCAATTTGTGATGCCTGGCATATGCTGGGTGCACTGGATACTTCAGATGCCAAACTATAAACATAGGTATGTGAACCAGTGAACTTGGTATAGTGGTCAATCTGATGTAGCCTCTAATCTGGAGAGCCGGGTTTGATTCCCCACTCCTCCACATGCAGCCAGCTGGGTGGCCTTGGGCTTGTCACAGTTCTGTTAGAGCTGTTCGCACAGAACAGTTTTGTTCAGAGTTCTCTTAGCCCCACCAACCTCACAGAGGAGAGGAAGGGCAGGTAATTGTAAACCACTCTGAGACTCCCTCGGGTAGTGAAAAGCAAGATATAAAAACCAATTCTTCTTCTTTTTCCAAGCTGAACTAACTTTGTTGTAATTGCTCTCTCCCTCTTTCTCGCTCTCTCTCTGTCTCTCTAGCAAGTTTATTAGCAAGTGGGATAGGGGAGAAAATAAACATCCACTGAGTTTGCCCCTTAACCCACCGCAGGATCTGTTGCTACGTTCATGGGTCAGTGGACTGGGTCTACGGCTGTGTGTAACGTCAAGGCTGATGGATATGGTGGCTTTCTCCTTTCCCCAAGTGGCTTCACGGTCCCTTGCTTCTGAACAAATTCTGTTTGACTTCTCATTTATTCAAGGCACATCTATTTAAGAGCAGACTCTGATAACTTTGGGAAACGTTTCTTTTGAATATATATTTAGATGTTCAGAGATATCCCGCTCGCATGTCTGCAGAATTTGAATCAGAGGTGCTAGTCATTGTCAGTAAATCCTTCAGAGGATACCTCTTTGTAGTTCCAAATAGGTAAAGGAAACCTTTAGGTGTCCCCTATGCAAGCATCGAGTCATGTCTGACCCTTGGGGTGACACCCTACAGCGTTTTCATGGCAGACTCAATACGGGGTGGTTTGCCAGTGCCTTCCCCAGTCATTACCGTTTACCCCCCAGCAAGCAAGCTGAGTACTCATTTTACCAACCTCGGAAGGATGGAAGGCTGAGTCAACCTTGAGTTGGCTGCTGGGATTGAACTCCCAGCCTCATGGGCAGAGCTTCAGACTGCATGTCTGCTGCCTTACCACCCTGCGCCACAGGAGGCTCTTGTAGTTCCAAATACTGATAGGTAAATAGGTTCCAGATACCTAGCACACAGCTTAACGGAGAAATGCTAATGCAGCTAGGAATGTTTCTGACATTTGGTGTCAAAGGAAACTGTATTGAAACGCATTGAACAAAACACTAGAGTATAAAAACTGGAGATGGGCAGGTCTAATTTTGGCTTTTCTTGGGAACACAGACGTGTTGAATAAGCATTTCAAACTGTTCTTCTTCTTATAATTGCTGACATGGGAGGTATCAAATAATGACTTTTAATACTAATGATAAGCCCTATCAAAACCAAATACATATTTCCACAAAGCCAACCATTGGCCAAGGCCGATGCACAATCTTTTCTCCTATTTAGGGAACATTCTGAATGAAAAATAGTTTGTAAATCTTGGATATTAGATTAAGTTCTTGTTCAGACTAGTGACAGCATTTGAATTGCCAGCAAACTCCAGTCATTAGGTGTGAGCCGTAGGAGTAAAGGAGAGAGAGGACAGAACTCTTTTAAAAGTTACTGAACAAAACACCAAGAATGATTGAATAAGGCTAGTCTCCAGTGGTCAAACCCAATTAATTTCAACTAGTGGTTAAAAGGGTTGTTCTTTGTCTTACTTTTTGGGAGGGAATTGCCAAGCCCTGTTGACTCCTCTGTTAATTATTTGCCCTCATCCAATTTCACTACACAGAATGTGATAAAATGGACAGTATTTATCACTAAGTGCAATTCTTTAGTGAGAGGTTTAGTTCAACCAGGAGACAACATAGCTATTTTCTGGATAATTTACTATGTTTTGATTAATATTTCATTGTTTGGCATCCCTAGAATATTCTTTCGCAATGGCTTTTCTGTTCATTTCAGCTTCTTCAACTGAGTATGACTTAAACATCTCTAGGAGCAAGGCTGATGCTACCAAATATGAAGGTTTTCGCCCCAAAGGTTTTCATTTTTTCTATATAAAAATGAGGAAAACTGAAGATATTCTCGAAACTTCTCTTACGCACAAGTTTAATCAAAATAGTAGTGCAATTAACCCTACTGGATTCCACAGCACAGAATTAATAGGGAATTACTCTTTTATTTAGTCTACAGGATGGTAACCTGAGCAAGCAATGAATGGGAGTAAAATTAATTGGATCCAACTCATGGGATGTTCTTCACCGCGAGACCCATTGGAATGAATGAGAGCCAGCGCTCCTGCTCATTTCAGTGTTTCAAAGGGTGTGCATAAGAACATAAGAGCATAAGTGTTTCAAAAGGATGTGCATAAGAACATCCCAATAGACTTGATTCAATTAGTTTTACTCCTCATCAGCAAACCAACATAAAAGATCTGCAATTTTTTTTTTGTTTAACCATTTCAGATTGAAAGATAGCCTTCAATGATCATTTTTAAAAAATCTAACCAGCGACCAGCAGGGAATCATTTACCTGTTGACTTCAGAAAGCCATAATCACATGGGATTCCTTCTCCCTTTAGTATCATCGGTATGTTTTGACAAATGGCTTGTGGACAACGATTGTTAGAGATGCCACAAAAGGTAAAAATCTTGGAAAGACTAGCCGTTCGTGTTCTTGGTGTTATGATGTTGGAATGCTGGTTGCCAAGAAGTCAGAAACAAATGCAAAAAGGATTAGAGAAAGACATAACATCCCACCCCCATCGGCAGAAGTGGAGCTGGCATGAAAGCGGTTGCTGAACAGTCCTTGGGCAAATGTTTCTGAAACTGTTCTCATCTTCAAACTGACCTCATGCCTTGCTTTGATCCCTTTTAAGGGCAGTTACCCAAGCTTTGCATCTTTCCATGACTTCTGGGTAATTTTAGAAACACATCATTAGTCTTCTGGTGCCTGTTTGTCCCCTTTACAATTAAGAAACCCATATTCAAAGTTGCAAACTCAGGGAAATGTACCTTATTAGAAACCAGGCTAATGATGGGTAATTTCTTCATGGACATCTCCCAACTAAAATTCAGAGACATTTGCTGGAGGAAAGAAATAACAATGAAACTATGTTTAGGGAACTCAAGCCTTTAATTTTCTTCCCCACATTTTCTTCCTTCCGTTTTCTCCCCGATATTTCTAACTACTGCTGTAGGGTTCTGTGCCTTTGTGCCTCTAAAGTCCCTTCAAGTCACAGCCAACTTAAGTGCCCCCCCAGCAAAGGACTTTTGAGACAAGCCAGAAGCAGAGGTGGTTTGCCATTACCTTCCTCTGCAGAGTTTTCCCTGGTGGTTTGCCTTCAAGTACTGACAGGGTTGCCAGCCTCCAGCTGGGACCTGGGAATTTCCCAGAATTACAACACATCTGCAGATGAAGGAGATCAATTATCCTGGGGGGGGGGATGGATGCTTTGGAGGGTGGGGTTTATGGCATTGCTGAATTGAGGATCCTCATATCTTAGTGCAAGTGCTCACTAGCCAGTTGGACTAAGGTGGCTGCCACTTGCTCCCAATCAGTGGGATCTGTGAGATCCCTTCTCTTGTTTCTTGACTTGTATATAGGAGACAGATGGGGAAATCATACACATCATGTTCACAGGTCCTCTTTTTCAGAGATTTGAAACCAGGTACCATCTAGACCCAGAGCACTATCTAAGTACAGCATAACATGTTTTTTAAAAGCATAGGTCTCCCGGCTTCTGCCATGGAAAGACTTGGAAATGCCGGAAAGGTTCACTAAGAGAACCACAGCCATAAAAGAGCTAAGATTCCCAAGTTTCCATGGGAATAGGCCAGAATGGAGATACTTTGGTATACTTTGCGCTTCATGTCTGTCTCTAAAAATGCTGCCTCTGGAATCCTGCACATGTGTCTATGTGCCTGGCTGCATCTCAGTTATATCAAGGGTTTCCAGTGAGATTTATGACAATGTTGATTATATATATATTCCATCTTTCTGACAACAAAGAACTAATTATTGGGGAAATTTAAGGAATACCTTGCAATGGCCAGCAACAGGTTCACTAAAGATCAGCCACTAGTATTATTTTCTGATAATGGGGGAGAATCCCATATATGATATATAGGATTCTCCCCCATTATCAGAAAATAACCTGTAAGCAACTAGAAATTAATCTTGTCTGTGTAGCCAACATACATTGGTGATGGACTGGAGTTTGACAACCTGAGCTGTAGCCTGGATGTTTTGTATGTCTTTTAGCTTCTGTTTGCTAATGACATTACAGCTCACATCCTCTGAATCCTTTTAACCCCATAGGGATTTGACAGAATAGCTCGATAGACCTTGTTGGAAAAAACAAGGTCAGCATGGTTCATTATTTATAGACGTATCAGTCACTTGATTAAATTTTCCAGTTGACTTCTGTCCACATAGGCTGTATCACAAATATTCCAAATAGGATGTCTTTGCACGTTGTCCTGTAGGTAGACCAATGGAATGCACACTTCAGAGGACATTTTCTTATGGCTTAGGAATAGCATAATGACGATAAGAAGAGCAAAGAGGAAGAGGACGAGCAGACTGGCAAAATACTCACCGGAGCCAGTTGCAAGAATGGAATAGGCCCAAGTAAAATAGTTTGTTTTCCCAGTTATCACGGGTATTTATGGTTCCAGTCATTTCAGATTCTAGAACACTAAACTGGGATTTCAGATTCCAATACCAATGCCATACGTTGTTTGTTCAGTTTGATCTCTCCCTAGAAGCTACAATGATGAGACTGAGGCTGTTGTGCCTTGGGCATATTATAAGAAAGTAAGACTCAACGGGCAATAATGCTAGGAAAAGTTGAAGGCAACAGGAGAAGCAGAAGACCCAACATGAGGTGGATTGACTCAATAAAAGAAGCCATGGCTATCAGCAAGGCTGTTAATAATAGGATGTTTTGGAGGTCATTAATTCCATAAGTTGGAAGCATCTTGACAGCACTTAACACATACACATAGTTTTATCTTTATTTTGATATGCTTTTTTCCCCATATCCAGAACAGAACTCTGAAGAGAAATATCCTAAAAGAATGAATATCCTTTGAAATGAGAGCGGTCTCATTTCAGAACTTTTCATGTATTAACATTGTTAAGGGGTGGATGGATTTTCCCACATTCCATTTCTTCTTTCAAACTTCCTCTCTCTTGCAGGTTCCTCCTCCTCTTTCAAACTTCCTCCTCCTTAATTGAGATTTAATGAGAGGATTTCTAAATGTGTAGTTTAGAGGAGGATTAAATAGGAATGAGAGAACTATGTTCATTACCCAGAGCTCTTTGAGGAAAGGATAGACTAAAATTCCATATGTGCGTGTGTATGTGTGTTTATGTATGTTTCCAACTTTTATCCTGCCACGTCTCAAAAAGTCACATACACAAACATTAGCCCAAAGCCCACATGTGCATGTGGAATGAATTGTACAATTTCTTCTATTATGTTCTGATCATGCTTATATAAAAATGAAATTCCAGGGGCTCCAAAGTATAATAATCTAGAAAGCTGGAGTTTGCAAATGACCTAGAAAGGCTGAAAGGCTTATCATACAAGTGCAAAGCAGGCCCTGTATCCATGTTGATCTCAGCAGTTGTAGTCAGAGTACTTTTTACTTTAAGGAGTTAGTAACTTCCTTTACCTCTTTTTCATGCTAGGGTGAACTGTAGCAAGCTTTGGAGTTCCCAAAAGATGTCCAATTTATGTTCAGGGTAAAAGGTGAAGGAGAGCACCATATCCCCTGCCCTGAGCTTCTTAGAGAAATGTTAGCAGCTTGAATACCCGCAGTTCTCTAGTTTTGTAGATGTTGTTCATGATAAGGTCTGAATCTTGGGTTATGTACTGTTTAAGTGGGAGCTTTAGAACATTAGATTGTAGGTAAATTTGAGCTGTGTGTAGTCTGACCACTGTACATGTCAGTCCCAATGATTTCATTGGTGTAGATTTAAAATTAGAGTTCCACTCATGTAATTCAGTGCTTCACTTTGGCGAGATGGTCTCCATTGTTTTGGAGTTGACGTCTGTATTACAGTGATGGCGACTGATTAAAGACAAGGATGACTGTTACTTTATGTATGGGTACCTTGTTGCTTTACTCCATTACGCAACATGTGATTTTTCCTCTGTACTTGTGAACTGCCTCTGCTGAAAAGTAATTGGAGATAACTTGAAAGCTCTTGCTGTGGTGCTTGAATATTGATCAGCTAATTTGCGCGTACAATTCCGCTGTTCAGTGCTCCAGCCATTGAATGAGGAAGATGCATGCGTGAACCAATGCTTATAAAAGGGCTCATAAATTTGCAGAACAAAAACTCAATGTCTATTTTAATGTCTGTTATTGCAGTGGCTTCATTAAGGGATGTGGGAGTAATGAGAAAGAGCCAACTGCAATTCAGGACTAAGATGGTGCAATCATTCATTTCTGAATGTTTGCGTCTAGCTGATTCTACTAATTGAACTATTTTTTTTCTAAACAGAAGTAGGGCAAGTCATTTTTAGCATGTCATTTTTTTAGGATGAGAGAGGATTTTAAGGAATGAAAACCACTACCAAGAGTCAGGGGTTTAATGTAGCCAGACAGAGAGGAATATGGGCCAAGGTACATGATGAACTTGTAGAATCAGAAAAAAAAATGTCTTACGGAATGACCTTGTGAGAAACTATTTGTAATGCTGCTGGTGCTAACATAGCATGATCATGCTTTTTTGTTCTGTAGATCCCAGAGATTCTCAACGTGGCACCCTGGGTCATCATGTCACCTGGCAACACCATTTTTTTAGGTATGGGCATGAACTGGTTCATGAGCTAAAACTCAGCACAAACCTGGCCCAGTGTAGAGCCCCTGAACCAAACTTTTGTCCGGTCTTTTCAGACCATTTAAAACTAATGGCTGAGTAGCGTGGTCCACCTGTTAGATTTAAATGGCTCCCAGCCATTCCAGCTTAACAACTGATGGGCATACCTGTCCTGCTGTTAGGCTGAAATGAGCCATTCCACCAGGTAGTTTTGTTTTCCCCTCCTTCCAAGAGAAGGGAAACAGACCAGTGAAATGGCTGCCAGCCATCTAAACCTAACATTCAACCCATCACTTTCTCTCCCAGTTCAAAGCAAAAAGGATGGGTTAAATGGCTGACAGCCATTTAACTCGTTCTGGGTGATCCCTCCTTCTCCCACTTTAATAATAACCCCCTTTTAATAGTAATCATTTTATCCACTTCATCTTTCCCCAATATAATAAAAGGCACATGCGTGAGGAATGGTCACTCCCTATCTGATTGGCCATCCATGGACCTAGGCCCCCAATAGGGAATGTACACTCTCCCATGGATGGCAATGGTGGGTCTGCCCTGATCCCAGCCTCCTCCCCCATCCTTCTGCCAGTGGGTGGACAAGTCAGCCCACTGTGCTGGCCCACCTCCGAAAGGTAAGCTAGCCAGAGAGACTCTTGGAGGCTGTTTTCTAGTGTTCCCAGTATTTTAAAAAGGAAATAGCCACTGTACTGGGGTCCCTGCTTGGAATGAGCATTAGACAGCTGTTAATGGCTTGTTTTTACATTGTTACATGGTTGTAATGGTAAGCTGCCTCCAGCAGAACTCTGAAGGGGAAGCATAGAAATATCCTAAATAAATAAACTTAGTGCAGGGAAAGTAGTTTAACCAATCAAAATAATTAGAAGGAAATCAGAGACTCTCTCTTTTCCTTTATTTTTTCTCTATGTCAAGGGCTTGAGAGAATGGAGTCAATCAGTTATACTGCAAAGGAGAGGGTTAACTACTCTCTCCCCCTACATCATAGTTTTGATCCAGATTAAAGGTAAAGGTAAAGGTATCCCCTGTGCAAGCACCGAGTCATGTCTGACCCTTGGGGTGACGCCCTCTAGCGTTTTCATGGCAGACTCAATACGGGGTGGTTTGCCAGTGCCTTCCCCAGTCATTACCGTTTTACCCCCCAGCAAGCTGGGTACTCATTTTACCGACCTCGGAAGGATGGAAGGCTGAGTCAACCTTGAGCCGGCTGCTGGGATTGAACTCCCAGCCTTATGTGCAAAGCTTTCAGACGGCTGCCTTACCACTCTGCGCCACAAGAGGCTCTTTTTGATCCAGATTAAACCCCCCATAAAACTACTGTTTTCTAAAATCCCATAATGGAAGATTGGATCATGGTGGCTCTCCCACCATCTAATTGATTTTTTTTGTTGTAATACTGATGAGGCGTTAGATTCAAGAAGCTTTTCTGTTGATGACAAAGAAGACCCCTTGACCATTCGGAAAGTTTATGCTGGGGATTATGTGGCCTGACTCTAGCTGGGTCCAACCCTCACCTTACTGTTCCTTTGCTAGAATTACATATGAAAAGTTAACCTCACTTGAAAGTACTATAGAAATGCTAAGTAGTTATTATCTGGCAGATCTATATATAGTTAAATCAATGCATGTGAGTCAGATAAGAGCCTGCTTTGCCTCCAATCTTTGCACATAGGAAACCTTAGGAGACTCGAATAGCAGTTCTGAATGTAGAAAACCTTAGAGGACCTGGATGATGCAACTTTCAGATGTGCTGTTTATTTGCAGATTTCAAACAGACATTGGAACAAAAGTGTCAGCGCCTGACATGGTTTATCATTTGTAAACAAGATGACTGGAGGAGGTATGCCAGCAACTGGACATTTGTCTAAAATCAGCCATGAGCACACAGTTCCATCACTTTTTCAACTTGAAGCAGATAAAAACCCTGAATATTTCATAGGGCAATGTTTTCAGTGCAAGGAGAGAGAGAGAGAGAGAGAGAGAGAGAGGATAATGCACTTTCAATGTGTTTGAGCAGCTGGATTTTCCTGTGCGGAACAGGAAAATCTACTTCTAAAGTGCATTGAAAGTGCATTATCTAATGTGTGCAGAACAGGACAGAGAGTTTCAGGGGAAAGAGTTGAAATATCCTTTGAGAGATCATCCAAAGGTTTTCCCTTTTTTTCGCACCGTTTTTTCCTAACTCCTTGGCAATTGTGTTGGCTTTCTCACTTCTCTCTGCACCCCCCCCTCTTTAAATATGTTTCTTTATGGCTGGTTACATGAATAGTGCACAAAGCTCCATCTTTTCCACCACCCCTCTTTTGTAGGCCCTGTATTACCCTGAAAGATATTCCATGGTGATTTCACCTGTTAGAATGTTAAAAGAGAAGTGGCACTTTTTTCCTTCACAAAGGCTAATAGGAGCCCACATTTTCATATTACCACTCTCCCTTTTTCTGTTCTTCTCTGTCTGCCATTGACAGTATATGCAGCCTCTTCCTTTTCCTTCTCTTCCCTTACTCAAACAACATATTTTTACCTGTGTCTCTCCCTTTTAGACTCTCCCCCACCAATTCATTCACCTGCCCATCTTTTCTTGTTCTCCACCCCCATCTTCAATTTTCCTTTGTGAGACGCTGAGATTCCTAGCCATTAGCATTATGGGAAATGCCCCGCCATGTGTTTAAATATTTAAATATGCAGAACTTAAATATGCTGTTTAAAGAATAAATAGCTTTGCCGAGAATTGAAACAACTTTGTAAAGAGAGAGACAAGAGAGAAAGAGTCCCAACAGTCTTAATTGACTAACTCAGCCTTTTTCAACCTCTTGACTATGAAGAAAGACCCCAAAATATTTTTTAGGCTTTATTGAGGCCTGGAAATGGTGACATGCCCTTCCAGAAATGTGGGCACAGAAGTAAGATGCAGAAGCCAGCCAATCAATCAATTATTTACCATTTCCATTGTGGAGAAAGAGACCAGGCCTGTAGAGCAACATGGGAAAAGGGCTCCAGTGATGTTTGGTGTTATCAGCAGCCGTCCGGACTTCTGAGAAAGGCTGTGCAACACCTGGGAGATCTCATATAACTCCAGGGTTCCCCAGAATCCCTGGACTAACTGTTCCTATTTATTATTAATTAATATTATCATTTGTTAGGTTTATAACCACCTCTCTCCACATCTGAATGCAAACAGGGAGGAAGTGTGCTCAAAAGACCAGAAAGTCTCCGACTGATCCAATCAGGATACAGGGAGATTATTTTTAAAGTATCAGGAAGTTCCGGATCTAAATATGCTAACTACAGTTCTCTGATGCCCCTGTAGGATATTCTTCATATATGCTGTTGAATCATGCACCCTACAGATCTTGTGTATTCTAACACCATATCCTTGGGTTTCATATTTTACCAATCTGGGGCTTCCCCAGGCTTGTAGAAAAACAGTCCCTATTTACATTAGCCCATTTTGCAACATTTTTGATCCACATTCTGAAAGCATAGATGAGAATTTGATATCATATATTTATAGAACTTCCATATTTCTTTTAAAAAATGATATTCTGAGCCACTATTTTATGTTTCGGTAGTGAGAGGAGGTTTTCGGCAAGGGAGTCAAAACAAGCAAGTTCTAAATTCCCACTCTTGGTTCAAGTGAAAAGCAACATACTAATTTTTTTAAGGGTCTTGGTTGTAACTTTTCATGAGACATAGTAATTACGCTCTTCTTATTATTATTGTCAAAATAGCATGACCACGAGTGCACATACCCTTTTGTTCGAATTAAAGGCATTTGTGTTTTTAGACTGCCTAGCAAACAGGCCTATTTCATCATCTATAACAACACAGACTGTGCAGAGTCCAAGCTATTCAGAGATGTAAGCACTTACATCTGGACTGCAACATGGTGGGTAAGGGCGAGAATTGCCCTACTTCCCAAACAGTCTGCTCTTAAGAAAAGCAAACCCTAGAAAACACACTGGGGCATCCATTCCTAGAAGTAACAGTCTTTTTCCAAACGAATTTCCAGTTGGGCTTTTGCATCTCTGACAGCTGAGTTTTATTAAGAGTTATTATTAACACAGTTCAATCTGTTCTTACCCGCCCCCAAACAGAAATGCGCTCCATTTGGTTATTAGTACATCAGTTCCTTCATTTTCTTCAGGGGGTTGATGGATGCTGACAACTCCCCTCCTTCCCCAAAAGCGGAGGGGATGGATTTTTGTTTGTTTGTTTCTTGCAGCTCAAAGAGTTTGTGGATTTTGCTACACTCGAGGTGACAGCTGCAACGTTTCCGTCTGCCTCCCGCTGATTAAGTGCCAATTCGGCAGCAGAGGCAGCCCTTGATTCCTCTGTAAATATATTACACAGAAGCTGTGATTATGGCTTATTCAATAATCAGCCCTTGTCCCACGGAGAGAGGAGTTAAAATGACAAAAGAGTGACACGCGAAGCAGCAGCCACCATGGAGATTCCATCTCACAGAGCAGCATGTCCACTGGAGGCGAGTTGATGGCAACCAGTGGCCCATTTGAGTAGCCTCGGGGCCTTCCTCTACTGCAGGGGAAGCAAACGCTGGCAGGGGCTCATGGGAATTGTAGTCCATGGACATCTGGAGGACCACAGGTTGACTACCCCTGGTGATGGGGAACAGCACCTCTACCACTCTTGTGTCGCATAAAGCCTGCCACAGGCCTGGGATTGTACATATAGGGCCTACGGGGAATGCCTTTTCCCTTATATCTTGATGAGAGAAGCAGGGGTGGCCAACTGTGCCTCTCCAGATGTCCATGGGCTACAATTCCCATTAGCAAATGTTGGCAGGGGCTTATGGGTATTGTAGTCCATAGACACTTGAGGTGCCGCAGTTTGGCCACCCCTGGACTAGTGTCTTACTTTTATTTTTTATAAGGTGAAAGCTGGAAATTCAGAAAACCTGCTTAAATTATCACCTTATACCCAACTGATTTGCATTGATATATAGGGTGCTTTTGAAAAAAAATAATAAGTGGACGTTGTGATGACAACGCTGAGGATGATACAGAACCCTCTCTTGAAAACCCTCATTATTACACTTCCTTTGGTTTACTACAGTATTTTCTATGGTGAACTTCTCACCTTCCAGATGGCAAAAATTAAAAATATGCAATGGCCGTGCAGGGGACAGCAATTTGCAGCGCTCTCTCAAGTATTACAATTTTTCATTGAGAAAAAGAAAGATATTTTTACTTTCAATTTCATAGTATTATTTTATATGCTAAGTCATAAGTGATACATTTTATGTTTTTAAATCGGTAAAAAGAAGCATGGGGTTCTTTGACATGATGAAGGGGCGAGCTAGCCTATTGCAGAGGCACGGCGATGGGTTAGAAGCATGGGGTTAGACCCATCGTCGTGCCTCTGTAATAGGCTAGCTCGCCCCTTCGTCACGTCCAGGAATGCGTTGTTGTTAGTAGAAGTATGGGGTTGGCAGACAAGTAAAAACTGCATATATTTTAATTTTCCCCCCCAAACTTCTGTCCCCCCACCCATGGCTTTAAAATTTCCAAAACGTTTTTCATTCCAAACTTTTTCTTTCTAAGGGCGAAAACCAAAATCTAATGTTTCTGCTCTCCCCAGTAATTCCTTTATGTCGTGTTTCCAAAATCAGCATTAGAAATTCAGAGGCAGTAAGCTAGCAGGTAGCTGCACCTCCGGGGGGCATGAAATATGGTGAATTAAGATGACTTTTTCTTTGCAGAAGAGACACGTCTTAATGGCTTGCATGACAGGTGACTCATAAATGAGAGCCACAGAGAATTCGAGCCATTTCGTTACGAAAAGTAAAACTCTGAACTTTCTCCCCTGTCTGTTCAATTGAATGCATGACAGCAGTTGGCTCAACTTTGAATAATAACACTCTCAAGATATCTGTCACTAAAAAGAGCCTCCTTATCCAGATGTTGACAAGATAGACAGGTGATGATGCAGAAACAGGGCAGAAAATTTCACATGAGAGTCGCTAACACTCTCCCATTTAAATGGGAATAGGAAGCTGACCAGAATCCACAGGCACAGCCTTCATTTATTTCAGAATACACAAGAATCTTCTTTGTGTGTTTTTCATGGGAGAATGTATGTCAAGAGAAAGCAAATGATTTCATGGAATCAAGGTAATCTTAGAATCAGTTCCCACTTTATATTTCAACAAAACAGAGAGAAACAGACCTATCCACTGGCAATATGATAAATATACTCGTAAAATACAGAAAAATGTCCTATTTTTGTCGTTTTCCTTGTTTCTTTATTCTTTAGGACTTCTGTCAAAATGGAATCCAGGTAATCTCCGTTTTCAGTTCTTTCATCAGTGACTTATATATATTAATAGTATAATACTGGCTACAGGCTCAAATAGGACATTTTCCTTTATTTTACGAATATATTTATCATATTGCCAGTGGATAGGTCTGTTTCTCTCTGTTTGGTTTAATTATTAGACCATTCCACTTTATATTTCAGCAGACATGGGAGTTGCTCCTATCCCTCCATAGATATGCTATAAAAATTAGAAATGCAAGACACTGGACTTCCCAATATTTGGATGCCGGCTGAAACTACATTATGATTTTCGGGTTGCTGGTTCCAGTTTTTCTATTCATCATCCCCTGTACACCTGCTACCTGGAATGTCATTAAGGCATTACAAATACCCAATTCTATGCATTATTACACATTGACCTAAATGTTGCCTTTGAGGCCAATTAAGAGATGCCAGGTGTCGCTGTACAAGTACCTGTCTTTTCCCCCTTCTCAGACCTAAACCTAAACATTTTCAAGCAATGGAGTACAAGCACTACAAATTTCTGTAACCAAAATACTCTGTGTCCTTTAGCCTTCTAACTAGTCTTATATGTCAAATATTGCATTTGGAATCCTGTTTATTCTTTGTTATATAAGAGCTTTGCATGATACATTGGCCAATGTCAATACTTGTCCCTGCTGAATCCTTTCCAATTATCAAATAGGTTGCACAACAGAGATGTTGTTCCCTCCTTGTTTTAATATATAACATGCAAGAGACAGCAAAATAGCCTGATGTCCTCTCCCCATGTAATTTATTCTGGTGACATGGTGAATTCTTAAAAAGAGCTTTAAACAGGTGATCAAATTCTTGTTGCGATGGAAGGTTAAACACTTAACTGTTCTGAAGCCCCAGTGGTGGGGCTTTATAATCAAAGTAAACAATGTAAAAGGATTAATTCCTGATTTCTTCTCTTGCACACCAGGAATTCAGCCTGGCCCAGCACTCATCCAGTCGCAGAGCTAATTTCTGGTTCCAGACGACATCAGAGCCAGCCCAGAGTGGTCCTGGGCTTGGCATGACTTAGGCCCATAGTCAGCCCATGGCAAGGGAATGTGGACATCTGAGGGCCTGCATGGCACCAAGCCCGGGACTGCCCTGGGCCAGTGCTGACATTGTCCAGAAGCAGGATGTAGCCTCACAACCAAATCAGTGTTGAGCCGGGCCAGATTCCTGGTGCGGAAAAGGGCCTTGCCAAATATCCCCGAATGAAATCATCACCAGTGGCAGGAAGATCCCTTCTGCAGCTGTACATGAGCATTTCAAGATCGGGGCAATGGGTTCTAACCACGGTGTTGCGTGATTTACTGTGATTGTAAGTCACCGTAACTCTGCTCAGATTTCCCTTTATGTGCCAAGATTTCAGCACAGAATATGACATTGGTTGGTAGGTGGGAATTCCTTAGGACAGGGGTAGTCAACCTGTCGTCCTCCAGATGTCCATGGGCTACAATTCCCATGAGCCCCTGCCAGCAAACACTGGCAGGGTCTCATGGGAATTGTAGTCCATGGACATCTGGAGGACCACAGGTTGACTACCCCTGCCTTAGGATACATATAACATACAGAAAAAGATCCCGTAGTTTCCAAAGATGTTCACTACCGTATTTATTCCAGCAAGATCTCTTCCCTTACATCCATGTCTGGGGGAAAAACAAGGGATTCATGGCCTGTGCATCAGCCATCAGAGACCCTCAGAAACCGGGGGCCGCTCTCTCTGAGGCTCAGCAGGACAGAGAGTTGAGCCCCAGCATGCACACTCACCCCCACAGCACCAGACACATTCAGCTCAGAACTGGGGAAGAGGGAAAGTTTACACTTGCAGTCATGCCAGGCCTTGTTGGGACTTGGAATGCCTCAACATGGTATCGCAATCCAAATGTACCAACCTAAGTTCCACGGGGCCTGTAAAACAGCACTCTTCCCTCAGGCTTATGGTTGAGGCCAGAACAAGCTAACAAGCTAACGTAGCCAATGAAATCTGGGGGCCTGCCTCCATTCATCTCCAGGTTACTCCCATCGTTAAAATGAAAGATGAAATGATACAACTAAGAGGCAGATTGATCAATTAATAGGAAAACGGAGCATCCCAAGGTTTTGTTGCTGTTTTCATTGTGATTTTATAGCATGATGCATGTGAAATGTACGTTGTGAACTTCCCCAAGCCTGCTGGCAGGGAGGGGCAGTCTGTAAAACCAATAAATACAAAAATAAAACTCATTCCTCCTCCTCCTCAAGGGAAGGATAAAATTGGTGGCAAAAACAAGTTTTGGGTGGATCACCAAATGAGTAGATGCCTGGCTAAGATCCCAAACTTTAGCACTCGATTGGTATAGGTTCATCAAGTTATACTATTTTCTCTCGCCTTGGAAATATTATCATCGTGGTATGCCACAAACACTCCTATAATGGCAGGCCTTTGAGAAAGCAAATAAGTCAGCGGTGAACGAAGAGATATGGACAAATAACTTCTAGTACAATAATTGCACGAGAGCCTTTGCCACGCCTTGTGATCTGACACTAGCCAAACATGACCCATGAGGAACAAACTAATGCCACTGATACAACTGCAGTTTTGGGTGGGAGATGTCAGTCGCGAACTCAGACTAGATGCTGTATATATTAGCCATAAGCTAATGTGGAGTTAACTAGTACTCTTACACCATCTGGACTGGAGAATTGATTCCTTCCTTGGGAAACACTGGGATGGATCCTAAAAACGTTTCCACCAGAGACAGAGGAATGCCCTTTAGAACAGAGGTAGTCAACCTGTGGTCCACCAGATGTTCATGGACTACAATTCCCATGAGCCCCTGCCAGCAAACACAGGCAGGGGCTCATGGGAATTGTAGTCCATGAACATCTGGAAGACCACAGGTTGACTACCTCTGCTTTTGAACACTGAAAAGCTATTCCAGGGAACATACACAGGCAAAAAATTCAAAGCTGCGTGAAGGATAAGGATTAGGCAAGATTGAAAAGAAAATTTTTGGGGGAAAAGAAAAGTCCTATTTCTTTTTAAAGAATGACAACATTTGTGATAACAGGTTATTATTGGTTAAGGAAACAAATGGCAGTTAATATACTCCAAAACGGGAATCTGTTCAAATTTTACCCAGCTCTGCTCTCAAAAAGATTCCTGAGAGAATTTCCCAAGATTCATAAACTTAAGTACGCAGGGGGAAAATAGCTTTTAGCCTCTGTGACTGTGGGCATAGCCAGGTACTTGGTGCTGTAATTAATCTGGAGAAGTGGGCTTGATTCCCCACTCCTACTCCACATTTAGCCAGCTGGGGGCCCCTGGATCAGTCACTGTTCTCTCAGAACCCTCTCAACCCCACAGGCCTCACCGGGGAGAGGCAGGGAAGGCGATTTTAAGCCACTTTGAGGCTCCTTCAGGTAATAAAAAGCAGGGTACGAAAAAAAAAAACAGCTTTGAAGGGGCCATTATTTAAGGGAAATGTTTGTTATAAGTGGCTTCAATATACCGTCTAATCATAATGGCTAACATGTACCAAATAAATAACAAGATTTGAATCCAGTAGCACCTTTAAGACCAACAAAGATTTATTCAAGGTGCAAAATTTCATGTGCAGGCACACTTCCTCCTAAGTTATAGATTTTGAACACTGACAGTTCAGAGATACTAGAATCAAGAGGATACCTGGGTTTTGTGAAAGTGCTTTGATGTCTCTGGGGGTTAAGATGAAACCTGTGATTGTTCATACATTTCTTTGACATTCCACTGGAAATATGGCAGCCCTGTCTAGTGAGGAAAGCAGATTACTGCTCCACAGGTTATAAACATTCCCACCATAAAGCGATTCCATACTACCCGATTAATAAGAAAGCTACCCCATAATCGCAGATTATCAGGGATTTATAGCTAAGTCCCATATGGTAGCACATTGCTGACTTTTGCTGTGCAACTAATGTAGCGAGTCAGCCTCTCATGCTCTATCATCAGAGAAAAGATATTTTTGAGGCAGAGGAACCCAACAAGAAGGATCTGACAGCTAATGCACAGAGATCTAACAACTCTGCTCACATGCACCCATCATGGAGCATTGTCCAATAGCGTGCCAGCCGTAACTGGAAGCAGCCAACCAATGCGTACAGAAGCTGGCAAACCACCTGATGTCAACCTGACTTCCCCCAACCAAAGAACAAGGGAAACAGCAGAGGAAGCATTGGACCTTCCATGATACGGAGAATTGTTGCCTGCCCATTAACTGCTACAGTTCTTAGAACTCCACTGGTGGAATTCAAATCTCTCCTGAAAATGCATATCCTTCGGACAGGCCAACACAGAGAGAAGGAAGAATGGCTTCTGTAACCTCATACATGCATTTCCATAACTCATTTGGGAAAGGGAATCCCCACAGGAAGGCCTGAGCCTTTCTTAGCCAGCAATTCAGGTTCCCAAGGAATAATTATGTCCCAAGTTGCTTCGGTTTGCAAGGCAGAAGAGATGTAGATACTGGGACAAAAACCAGACACACAGCTGTACATTCACAGAAGCTATTCTCCCTAATAGCTGGTTCATGTGGAAAGCAGAAGTGAAGGGTTCAAATCCCACTTGGGTCAAACTATTTGGCACAAGTCTGATTGTCGTGGTAGCCCATGATAACAACATATACAACCCACCAGGCGATTTCAGCTCCAGAAAATGGGAAGGATGGCTGAAGTCCCTTCTCTTCCCGCATCTTGGTCCCAGCATGATTGGAAACTTTGTTTTCTAGACATGACCCCTGGCAATGAAATAGATCAGAGCTGGGTCAGCCCAAAGTTTCATGTCTAACCTCGTCCATAAGGGGGAACTGGAACAAGGGAAAGCTCATCTTCTAGCTGACAGTAAGCTGATAAGGGGGAGGGAGAGTCGGACTAGAATCAAAACATCAACACTGCAAGCTATTCCTCTAACCCAGGCTTTCTCAACCAGGGGTTGGTGAAACCCTGGGGTTTCTTTGGCGGCCCTGGAAGGGTTTCCCAAATTGGCTGGAGTTAATTTGTTTTTTGATTTGTTAAACTTTTATTGAGTGACAGAAGTCATGTTGACCTCCCCACCCTCCCAAAATGGCCAATTATAAGCCTGGAGGGAGTGGAAAGGGGAGGGGCCCTAGGGGGCATGTACACAACTATGCTTCCCAACCATGTTCTGCATAATTAGCCACTGCTGGGTTTTCTCGAAACCTGAATAATCTTGCAGGGGTTTCTCAATGGTAAAAAAATTGAGAAAGGCTGCTCTTACCAAATAGCTGGGAAACCAAGAAAATAGACACACCAAAGACCATTCAGAATCTTCCTTTGGCCCTGGAGTTGTATGGTGCTGTGGTTAAGAGCATTGGACTCGTATCTGGAAGACCCCGGTTCAGATCTCCACTCACCCCATGGAAGCTTGGGTCAGTCATACACTCTACGTCAGGAGTAGTCAACCTGTGGTCCTCCAGATGTTCATGGACTACAATCCCCATGAGCCCCTGCCAGCAAACACTGGCAGGGGCTCATGGGAATTGTAGTCCATGGATATCTGGAGGGCCACAGGTTGATTACCCCTGCTCTACGTCACACTCTAACCTCCTCACATTCTAACCTCCTCCACAGAAGAAAGTTGAACCCAGGGACACCTTTAAGACCAATACAGTTTTATTCAAGGTACATGATTTCATGGAATGCAAACTGCTTCAGATACCATGCCCACCAAAGTTTACACCTTGAATAAAACTTTGTTGGTCTTCCAGGTGCCAGTGGATTCAAACTTTGTTCTGTTGCTACAGACCCACACGATGACCCACTTGAATCTGTCTCCTCAGAGTGAAGGGTTCGGGAGTATAAAACGGAGGAGAGAGAACAGTGTAAGCGGCTTTGGGTCCCGATTGGGGAAGAAGGCAGGGCTTGAATTAATTAAATGAACGAATCAGACATACCTACCGAGGTAGAAAAAGACAGCTTATTGTGGGTTAGCATCTCTGAGGTGCCCAGTTCAAGTCTGGAAAGAATGCTGGACATGCCAGATGTTTGAATTATTAGGCTCAATCACTGGGAATGGGATCTCATGTTGATTAACTACCTCAGAGTCTAAGCATTTTGCTGGAGTGTTTGGCCAGCAGAAGCAATGACTGCGGTGGCGGGTAGCAGGGGTGTAAGCTATGGAGGCAATCAGGGCTCAAAATCCCTGGTATTTTCCAGAGGGGGCAGCTTGGTAGCTACAGGAAGCTGCTTGAACTGTACAGACTCTTCCTCTCCATTCACACAGAGGCTGCCAACTCTGCTTTCTTTCTCTGGGACTTTGGGATATTTACTTGCTACACAGGAGCACCCCTCCACTGCCTGACCTTGTTTTTTTTTTTCCTTGCGATCTTTGTACATTCTGCTTAAAGCCCCTACTTTCAACCTGTGGATTATTGAAACAGACAACGTACTGGAAGCCAAAGTGAATTTGGTATCCTGGGACTTGCAGCTTTAGCAAAAAGGAAATGTAGGGGAAAGGGATGTTTCTGTCTCTTGCTATGTGTGTTGGGGGGAACACATGCTTGAATAATGGAAGTTAAGGTGATTTTGGTATCCTGAGACTTGCAGCTTTAGAGAAAAGGAAATGGAAGTTATGGGAGTCGCCATTTTATTTTTGTCTCTGTGCATCTGTACATGAGGGGAGAGGAGATAAAGCTGGTTCCCCAAATATAGAAGGTGAGGTGATTCGGCAGTCCTGGACTCCACTTCATCCAGACAAATGCTCCTATACTTTCAGGTCTGGGTATCAAAGCAGCTAGTATTTACTGTGGATTCTGAGATGCAGGTGGAGATTTCTACTGAGATCCAGCATGCAAGTGGTGCAGTTGTCAGAGGGTTGGTCTAACACTGGGGAGACCAGAGTGCCAATCCCCGCATGGCCACAAAACACATTGTGGGACAGCCACAGACTCCCAAACTAACCTGCTTTCCTGAATGGCTGTGTGGAAAGAGGGATTTCCTTTCACCCACAAATGAAATATTAATTCAAGTGAAGGAATTCATGACATTTTTCCTTACACAGAGTCCTCTTTCTTTGACTGAGGTTCAGATTATTATGAGTGGGGAAAATATGTATTTAAAACCCACAGGATTGATATAATTGGCATAAATGTTCATATTTAAATAATATAGATATGAAATGTGATCCTGGACCAGGTTTATCCTCGGGGGGAGGCTTTGAGACATCTGTGCCGTTGGCTCATAGTTACATCAATAAATGTTT
Source organism: Paroedura picta (assembly GCF_049243985.1). NCBI lineage: Eukaryota > Metazoa > Chordata > Lepidosauria > Squamata > Gekkonidae > Paroedura > Paroedura picta. The sequence continues at coordinate 18,635,713 of NC_135380.1, forward strand.
CTCTGGCCTCTGTTTCCTTGACATACACCACCATGATATTGTGGCAATGCTGCACTGATGTTCAGCCAGTATATATCTGAAAGGGCTCCTTTCCACACGTTGCATACATATCCTTGGCCCCTTGTGTGGGGGATGCTGCTAGCAATCATTGAAGAAGGAAGTGTGGTCACTCCAACAGCCAGAAAGCTACGTTGGGGTGGGGAGCATTTGCATCTGTCATAGTGTGAGCCATGCATTGGCCTTGCATCCCCACCTGGCAGATGGAAGGATCCAGTTTTTGCCATGAGGCTGAATACCTGTAAGGGTGCTGAGCAACGGTGACGTTTGTTTATTCGTAAAACTGCTTGTTCATTGCTCCTTGAGAGGGGCCTTCTCAAAAACAGGAGATTTCAACATCGCATAACAACAGTCCAAAAAGATTACACCAATAGCTTAGCATTCGGGACTTCTTCTCTCCCCCCATTGGGCCCTAAGTGTGGGAGACTTGCCATTACTATTTTTAACAGAGTTGGACGGCATATCAGAATTCCATTGAAAGTTTGCTAGAAGTCATAGCAAAGTTGAATTACTGGGGATTGTTTTTGTTGTTGTTGTTGTTGTTGTTGTTATCCACAACTATGTTGAGCTTAATACATTGCTTCCTGGTTCAATTCTTTTTTACCGCTTGTGCAAGATGGATCAGGAAGGAAAGTGAGAGGAAACACAAGACAGACTGAAGTCTGACTTTCAACAGCATTAGCATCACCCATCTAAAAAGGTTACAGTATCCTAGAGGAGGAGTTTTAGGGTTAGAAGAAATTCCTATTAGGCTCTCACCTTACTGTTGCTAACCTTCATTATCAGCAGCAGCATAAGAACCACAATTTTATATTTTCACTAGGGGCCAAGCCTGTTGCATTCAGGAATACAATGGGCACTAGATTTCTTTTTTGGGGGGAGAGAACTCTACAGATGGCCTCCCCATCCGCCCATGACCTGGAAAGGTTGCATGCAGCTGTTAGGGAACTCGCTAGCAGGGGCAGCTCTCATGCAGCAGGAATCTGCAGCCTCCAAGCCTCAGAGGGAAGTGGAAGTAGGAGGGGGTGGCCAGGGCTGGGGAATGGAAGGCAATTGGCTGGCCGCTGGACAGACAGCCAAGCCGGTTGGAGGAGGAGGCACTCAGGGGTGGGACAGCCACCCTGAGTGGGTCTTAAGCACGCTCCTCCTCCAAGCCCTTACCAGAAATATATTATGTGGAACAGATATTACTAGATCTCTTAAAGATGATCATCATGCAAGCATGAAATAAATACATTCAGGGCCAGCTGCACAACAATGCAGTCGTAAGAGTAACCTAAAAGCAAAATAGCAACAGCAAGAGAATTGGTCATATAAAACCCTTGTGACCTACTTTACTGATTTGGCATGTTTATTTACCTCCTTTCTGCCATTGCATTTAAGACAGTTTAGAACTCAGAAGAACTATCTGCTGAACAATACAAAAGGAAAAGTGGACAGGAGGGGCTAAGGGATTCAGGTACTGACTCTTGGGAAAACTTCCAAGATGATCAAATGGAACTGATGATACAGTTCTGGGAGAAGCGGGGTCAAAGGAAGTTGCTCCCAGAGAGGCCACCAGAGTGTCATAGAATCATAGAGTTGGAAGGGGCCATACAGGCCATCTAGTCCAACCCTCTGCTCAACGCAGGATCAGCCCAAAGCATCCTAAAGCATCCAAGAAAAGTGTGTATCCAACCTTTGCTTGAAGACTGCCAGTGTCCTCACCGGCTCAGCTGCTTCAGACACACCCAGCGGGAATGACTTCTGAGGGAAGTAGTTTTGGATGAGAGGAGCCAAATGGCTGATGGGCCCAAGGCAGGTTTCTGAGAGGATCCCTGCATGATTAGAGCAGCAATCTCCAGCATGGTAATTAGTGGGACTGGCGGGGGTAGGGGATTCATACAGTTCCCAGTGCTTACTCGGGATCTTTGGGATGAAATCGATAGGAGACAGAGCAGGGGGAGGGGGAATAGGGAGCTCTGGATTGTTTCTTACTAGCTAACTGACAAAACTCAGAGATGCTTCTGAGCAAGCATTAGAGCAGGGGTAGTCAAACTGCGGCCCTCCAGAAGTCCATGGACTACAATTCCCAGGAGCCCCTGCAAGCGTTCGCTGGCAGGGGCTCCTGGGAATTGTAGTCCATGAACATCTGGAGGGCCGCAGTTTGACTACCCCTGCATTAGAGTCATGCACCCTCAGGTTAGCCTTAGACCAGGTTTCCCTCTGTCTCTGGGCTTGGCAGTCTCTTTCTTTGCAAAGTGGGAATCATCTCCACAAAGCAAACAGCTGACCCCAGCTTTGTCCACCTTCCTGGAGTAGAATGTGCATCAGAAACACTCAGGAGGCTTCCCGTTCAAAGCAGCTGCTTCCATGGTTGCAGGACGACGGGCTCAGAAATTCCCAACGTTTGGGCAGATCTTCTAACATTGTGTGATGGAGTTCTGCCAGAATGACAATTGCTCTCCAGATGATGATCAGTCCCCCTGGAGGAAGTGGCAGCTTTGGAAGGCGGACGGTTGGCACCCTTATGTGAGGATAGCAATGGAAGTCCCATGAATGATGCCCTGAGCAGCTGAAGGACATGCAGAATAAGATGGCAGTGGGGGGGGGGGCATGGACTGAAGCCTTATTGTATAGAGAGCCCTTTATTCACACTGCTCATGTTAACAGATGGACCCCTGGACAGAATAAGAAAATAATGTGTAGCTTCAGTTTTGAAACAGCCACACTCAAACATCCTGAGTGTTGAAGCAACAAATTCTCAGCAAGAGGTCAGTGTAGGGGTCTGGATGAGCTTTTTATAAACCAAACAGCTGCCCTCAGAATTCAATGGGATATTAAAATCCTTGGAAGCAATTCAGCTCCATCTCTCTCTCTCATTTGCTGACTATATGATGGAGCAGTCCCAAGGACCAGCTGTTTACTGCTGACTCTCTGCTGTTGCATAAACAAACTGGGCAGAATAGCCCCTCCCTTAGGATTGGGTGTTTAAGTCAACCTGGTGAATATATCTCAGCGTCGACAAGAGGCGATGACAGCAAGATCATTTTTTCTCAGAAACTAAGATTGCCTAGAAGTCACTACAGCTGCATGGCTCTTGGAACTACTCTTGATGGAAGGTGCACATCTTTTGAAAACTTGTGTTGCAGCCTGTAAAAACGCAGAGATTTTCCTCTTCCAAAACAGAGCTTCAGAAAGAAACAAAGAACAGAGCCCCATTGCAACAGAAGGAGGGATTGCAGCATCTCTGCCCCTCACTTGGTGTAGTGGTGAAGCGTGCCAGTTTGGTGTAGTAGGGTTCAGAGAGGCGGCCTCTAATCTAGAGAGCTGGGTCTGATTCTCCGCACTCCTCCATGTGGGGTGGCATAGGGTTTATCAAAATTCTGTTAGAGCAGTTCTCACAGTGCAGTTCTGTCAGAATTCTTTCAGCCTCACCTACTTCACAGGGTGCCTATTATGGGGAAAGGGAAGGCAGTTGTAAGCCACTTTGAGACATTGTGTTACTGTATGCAAGCTGGACTCCATTGCTATTAAGGGAAGGCAAAGGCAAACCTGCTTGTGATTTTTTGCATTGTGAGCCCTTGGAAGGGGGACGATGTTTCACACCAAAGCTATTTTGCCTCTGGCCATGATTCTTCTGCATCAGGCGGTAGCTGCAGAAACTGGAAGTCTATTTTGGCTTTCAGCCACCTTGCGCTTCTCCTTTTAATTACTTTGGTGGGAGAGAGCCTCACAATTCAATCACAGTTGGAGTTACAGACTGCCTCGAAGCGCCGACTGCAGACTCAGGCGAGGACTGTGACAGTGCTACGGCTTTCAATAAAGAATGGGAAGAGCTGCAGCTCAGGAGAAAAGTGTAGAATGGGTGTGGGCAAAAGCCCTTCTTCAACTGCTGTCCACACTTTGCCCTGTCCCCAGGGACAGAGACTCCAAAGCACAGGTTAAACTAGGTTCTATTATTGCCTGATCTGCAAAATTATCTCAAACACTTCCCACCCTACTCCTAGCAACCTCGGATGGCTGTCAACCGTTGGGTAAATCCAGCACGGCTGCAAACTCAACCAACGTCATCAGTGTTCTTGTTTATTTAAAACGGTTCCAAGAGGTGCATCCCTCCACACCAAAGAGCAGGTAAGGGTTCAGCTGATGCTGCCCTGCACCAAGAGACTTCCCTTCCCAATTGTCCCCCCCCCAGCCAACTGCACATCCAATGAACAGCTGGAAAAATCCCCCTTCATCCTTAGATGCCTCAGAGAGGTTGCCTCAGACAGGTTGCTCCATTCCTGCCATTCCTAATTAGAACCTAACCAATCCCTAAGGATCGGTCTTAATGCAATAAAATTGACTCTGTCAAACAACATGGAGCAAGGGGAAAAAGGCACCTTAATCCGAAGGACGCCCTCAAAATCTCCCCTTGGCCCCAACGGCTGCCAGCTACCCCCTTGACATTAAAAGGGTGGATGGGGGGCACGGAGCCTGTGGTCAGTAGGTGGAACAGGCATCAAAGGCCATGCCTTATTTCCCTCTGATTTGCTAAGGACTAGTCACATGACACCCTATCTCAGTCCTGACCCACTCTTTATTGGAATGGTGGCAAAAATTCCTTCTGCTACTTTTATGGTGAGGAATGGATTCTTGCCTGAGATTGGGCTAATAGGGTTGCCCGCTCTAAGATGGGAAATTCATGGAGATTTTGAGGGTAGAGCCCGAAGAGGGCAGAGTTTGGGGAAGGGAGGGCCTTCAATTGGGTAGAATGCCATAGAGCACAGCTTCCAGAGTGGCCATTTCTTTCCAGGTCATCTGATTTCTTTCACCTGGGAATCAGCTGGAATAGTGGGGGCTCTCTAGCTACCACTCGGAGGTTGGCAACCCTATAGACCTGGAGTAGTCAACCTGTGGTCCTCCAGATGTCAATGGACTACAATTCCCATGAGCCCCTGACAGCGTTTGCTGGCAGGGGCTCATGGGAATTGTAGTCCACGGACATCTGGAGGACCACAGGTTGACTACCTCTGCTATAGACTCCTGTGACGTAGTAGGGGGCATCCCATATACTTCCTGTTGGTGCAATAATCAGTTTATTTCATAGTTTTGATAATGTTTTTTTCATGTAAACCACTGTGAGGATTTCTATGGCTGGAAGGTATACTACATTAGTAATTTACTACTATTTAGTATGGGAAATCCATTTCACTAACCACCTTGATATTCCATGGAGATGTTGCAGTGAAAGAATGCTGATCTATTATCCATTAAGATCAGTGTGAATGCATGTAAGTGGTCATTTGGGAAGAGAAGACCACCAGAAATCATCCCATAATGTTGGAACCGACAGGCTGAATATCCGGGTACAAAGAACTGAAGTATTTGTGTTTGTGTTATCAGTTTCAGCAATACAGACTTCTAAAATGGCTTGATTTACTTGAAAATATCACCTGCATTTTAAAATTGCTTATCAAGTTCTCATCTTTCCCAAGATAACTGATGTGAGTCAACTAATATGTGAGTCAGCTAATATACCTGGCATGTTTGATGCCTATATATTTATCCATTTTCCCTTCAAATTCTGGTTGTTTCTTCTTTCTGTTTTGAAAACAGTCTTTCATTCAAGCCAACCCAAAATGCAGTGCCATAATGCTGCTAAATATGTGGTCTGTGGCAAGCACATATGGTCTATGAAACATTGCTGAAATTAAATATCAGCATAGAGCAAAATGGCAGCCAAACAGAGTTGGAGAGTCCATTAAAATTACTGTCATACTTGTTCAGACAATAATCAGGTGAAATTCTATCGGGTCTGCCAATTTATTCATAACAGTCTGTCCGGTCTTTCTCCAAGGAATTCAGACTAGTGCTTTAGCTTTATAACACTCCTGTGAAGTATTAAATGAGTCTGAAAGATCATGTCTAGGGATATTACCGAATTTCACTAACACACAGCTTGATTTTAAAATCCCAGTTTCTGATATGAATTCTCCCCACTCAGGATGAAAGTGCAGTGTCAGCATTTTAAGTTTTTTTTATTTAACTAGGAGTTTTCGTAAGATAGCTCATTTTTGCTCATAATAAATGGAATTTAGAAAATGAGTCTGGATTTTCTTTATGTACTTCGTATGCTTTAAATTTGGATTTGTAAACCACAAAACAAAAGTGGAATATATCTAAAGGAATACCTACTAGTGTTGCTAACCTCCAGAATTACCACTAATCTGCCAACTACAGATCCATTCCCAACTCTTCAAGAATTTCCCAATCCAGAGTTGCTAGCCCTGATACATGCAAAGAACTCCAGTTGGATCAAATCCATTGTGCTCTAAACCATCTTGTTCCCCTGGGACAGCTTTGTTGCTGTCGATACTGGATGATTAAAACATTGGAAGAACCCTGATCAGACCTATAGTCAATAGCTCTACAAGCAGAGACCAGAAGCTAAAGATTTCTCTTGTTGCAATTAGTATTCAGTGGGATTCTGATGACTATTCAAAAAACAAATCTTGGTACCTATTTTGTATTTCCCCCAGTTCTCTCTTATCATTTGCTCATTTCATGTGGCTCCTTAATCTCCAAGTAATGCTCCATCTCTCCTTCCATTGCAGGGTCCTTCTTTCCTGCCAGCAAGCCCTCGGACACGGTTTTTAAAATTGCATTTTGGCTTGGGTACCTGAACAGCTGCATCAACCCCATCATCTACCCGTGTTCAAGTCAAGAGTTCCAGAAAGCATTCCAAAACGTCCTCAGAGCCCAGTGTCTCCAACGGAAGCACTCGGCCAATAAGTACTCTCTCAGCTTCAACCTCAGCCATCCAAGCAACCATGTGGCGGAGCCTCCAAAGGACATCGTTCGCATTCCTGTAGGGTCCGGAGAAACCTTCTACAAGATTTCCAAATCGGAGGGGGTCTGCGAGTGGAAGCTTTTTTCAGCCATGAAAAGCATGTCGACCAAAAGCAGCACCAACTCTAAAGACAAGTCCAGCTGTGCTACGGCCAAAGTAAAGAGCAAAGGCTTCCTGCAGGTGTGCTGTTGTGCAGGCGCATCAGGAAACGCCCCCCAAGAGGACAGGAAGGTGCCCGCCATTAAAATACATACCATCTCCATTAATGATAATGGGGAAGATGTCTAAAAGAACTCTTGTCATTTTGATGGTGGTGGCAGAGGTATACAGAGAACGGTTGAGTTCTGCGCAATTTGAGGAGGAAGTGACTAGTTTTGGGGGGAATACAGAAGGGAAGCACCAACCACGGGCATCTGCTGATGCTATGGCAGTAGCACGTGGCCCGTGAGCTTTGATCGAATCCTCTGAAGGTGGAAATGACTAGGAGAACTTGGTCCAAGGTGTTTTCAGTCCCACTGGAATCCATGGGAACTGGGAATGAACCCATTCAGGACCAGACTCTAGGAAATGCTCCTGACTATCTAAAAACCTTTCTGTGATGCATTGTATTTCATTTTGAATTGCTTAGCAATTCTATTTTAAAAATTCAGCTGAAGAAAACAGCATTGTAATATATGCTACAACAGAGAATGATTAATATATGTTATTGATTTCAGCCAAGGTACTTTAGGGATGGATGTATATTTGTGTCATGGAGTAATTTTGTATTTTAAAAGTGCAAATTTGAGTAGGCAGCAGGGTAAGTTTGAGCAAAATGTGACTTCTTTTGACTTGTTTTTTTTTCCGTTAATGGCATGATTTGGGTCTTGTGAACCTAAGAGTACCATGAGTACAACCTGAACCTGATAGGGAACATAGAACTACAACACCAGCCCAGATTCTGAACTTATAAGCCTCTTTAGAGCGACATAAGGAAAGCTCACATAACTCTGAGCCAGGCCATTATTGCATCTAGGTTAGTATTGTCTACTCTGACTTGCAGTAGCTTTCCAAGTTCCCACCAACAAGCTGTTCCCAGTCTTGCTCCCATAGCTCCTTCCAACTACAGATGCTGGAGACCGAACCTCGGACCTTGCATGTGCAAAGCATGTGCGCTACCACCTATGGCCTCAACAGTTCAGAATCTGAATGCCCACTTCCCTCCCTTTTTATGAACATCATGCTCACTCGGAAAAGCTATGACTGAATGTGCGGGACCACATCAAACCCATGGACAGAACCAATCACATTTTATTTCACACCCAGTCAGCACCTTTCCTCCACCTGAGGAGGCAGATCAGGTGAGAGTCAGCCACCTGATCAGGACAGCCCACCTAATAATGGTGTTCACATTCAGCCACCACTATGGAATATTGCCACAGAGAAGCAGCTTCCTCATGACTTGATGTGCCTATGAAGGCAGCTCATTCTCTGTTCTCTATTGTTTTATAGCAGGGGTAGTCAAACTGCGGCCCTCCAGATGTCCATGGACTACAATTCCCATGAGCCCCTGCCAGCGAATGCTGGCAGGGGCTCATGGGAATTGTAGTCCATGGACATCTGGAGGGCCGCAGTTTGACTACCCCTGCTTTATAGGGACCATGCGTGAAACCCAGAAGTGTTCAAAAATAGCTGTGTGTCATTTTGAGGCCTAATATGTGTTACTCTTCTTAGCCTGTCCTGCCGTACATTTATTCTTGAAGTACAATGTGTATGCAAAATACTTAATGGCAAAATAGTGTATGTTTGAAGGAATAACAGTGGCATGAAACCATCCCCTTATGGGACATTTTGCAGCCTCTTACGCTCCCATGTAATTTTGCTGTGAAAGACTAACTCAGCTATTCCGTTGGAACTCTAGATAGATGTTGCTGCTGCATTCCAGATTTGTAGTAAATCACATCTGATGACCCTTCAGTGACCCTCCCCACCATGAAAGCCTCAGTTTTATTTGGGTGATCTGCAGCTTTTGTTTTGTCCCCCACCCCAGAACTGGCATCTACCAAAACTACACAAATCCCTGGATAGGTTGGGAAGGGGAAGGGGGGTTTCAATGTTTTACATTATAGGATGTTTGCTATCTTCACATAATGCAGATTTATGGGTTATATAGTATTTAGGCTGCAGCAAAGTATAGAATCATAGAATCATAGAGTTGGAAGGGGCCATACAGGCCATCTAGTCCAACCCCCTGCTCAACGCAGGATCAGCCCAAAGCATCCTAAAGCATCCAAGAAAAGTGTGTATCCAACCTTTGTTTGAAGCAGGGGTAGTCAAACTGCGGCCCTCCAGATGTCCATGGACTACAATTCCCAAGAGCCCCCTGCCAGCGAATGCTGGCAGGGGGCTCCTGGGAATTGTAGTCCATGGACATCTGGAGGGCCGCAGTTTGACTACCCCTGGTTTGAAGACTGCCAGTGAGGGGGAGCTCACCACCTCCTTAGGCAGCCTATTCCACTGCTGAACTACTCTGTCTGTGAAATTTTTTTCCTGATATCTAGCCTATATGGTTGTACTTGTAGTTTAAACCAATTACTGTGCGTCCTTTCCTCTGCAGCCAATGGGAACAGCATCCTGCCCTCCTCCAAGTGACAACCTTTCAAATACTTAAAGAGGGCTATCATGTCTATCAAAGTATGCTATGTTTTGCAGCTTAAATGAGGAATTTAGCTGAATCCTTCAGACAACACGATTCTAAGTCTCATCTGCAAGTGAATAGTAGAGGGAAATGACAGCTTAAACCTGTGGTAGTCTACAGCTATGTAGACTGACCATGAGTAAAAAGCATGAGAAGAGTAAGGGTGTGCAAAACAATGATATAATTGGAGGTTGGGTGCATTGAAGTAAAAAAAATTGGATTTCCTGATATACCCAAAGCCCAATACCAGTATGGTTTTGCCCTTGGTAAATATTTGGAAAGGCTGAATTTTTTTTTGCTCCACGAGTCCATGGTATTTTTTTCAGGTATTTTTAAAGTTTGGATTAGCTCAATGCACACCCATGGAAAAGAATCAGGAAGAGTTATTTGGGAATCTCCACAAATCTTTCTGTGCTTTTATCAAGAAGCGATCATTTTCAGAATGCAACATCATCCTGCTTCAGTCCTCATTTAATATCAAGAACAGATTTGGTTCACCTACCTGCAAAGAATCCTGGGAACTGTAGTCTAATGAGTTTCCCAGCCCCACCCCTTCTTACATAACTATAGTTCCTGCAGAAAGGGAAGTACTATTAAACCCATTTAAATCTGTTGCATGGCTATGTCCGGAAAGAATTATTTCAATTGACTTTAGATGAATTAAATTGCTTTACTAGGGATTAACAAAATATAAATCCTATGCAACAAGGATGAAGAAACTCATCTCTCAGCTGCTGACGTCAACAAAAGTGATTTCCATTAATATAAAACAAATTTTATAAAAAAAATCATGAACAGTGCTCCCTCATTTAGCCCAGATTACCTGAATTTGGATTATTGAAGCAGCCAAATGAACAGGCGTGAAACATTCATGATGTCCCGTTGAACAGCCCATCATGGCAGTCTCAAGTGCTGAAAGATTTCATGTTGAGTGCCACACAAGCAGGAACTTCCTTAATTGTTTAATACTGGGTTTTTCTGCATGGGTTCTTTCTGTTGTTTCTGGCCCTTTACTGCTATAGTTCATCCCACAATTTCAACACACAATTGTGTGCCCATAGTTGTCACTTCTTTTTTCTTTTGGCTATTCCCTACTTTTTTTTCCTGGTCATTTGCAACCTGATCTTTCAGGAAGCTGGTTTTGAGTAGGCTTTTCCCTTGTGCATCATGTCTCTATCAGTCTTCTTTGACCCACTCCCACCAGCCTCCAGCCCACTCATTCAGAAATCAGACTGCCATCATCATCACTAAACAGCTCCCTCACTTCCCACTCCCACAAATATTTTTTCTTACTTTTTCTTAAAGTGGATTCAAATATGTAGATAGCATTGTAGTGATAGTTTAAACACATTATCTAAAATCCAGTTTTTATTTTTTGGTGGGGGTGGCAGAGATGTAACATTTTCCTTAAATCTTGGCAAGGGCTGGACAGGCCTAGAGACTTACTATTTTTAATCAAAGCTTGGAATCTAGAGAACCTCCTTAAACTATCATTACCAGACATTATCAATATCAATATGCACCCCCACACAAACACAAAAATGGAGTTCCTGTGGCACCACCAATGGTGACAGCCCCTTCCCTTGAAAAACCTCATTATCTAAGCCTCCTTCAGAAGAAACTAAACTGCCTCCATAACTGAAAATACAGAGGGATGACAGATGTGCAGAAGAACTGGGCTCATACTGATTCCAGTGCTTGTAGAGCAACTGCCAAGAATAAATTGAGTAAATTGAGCATGCAGAATAGCCCATTCGCTCCACTCACGATGCACGGGGAAACTTCTGCTCATGTAGCACGATGAGATCAATGACCGTACCATCAAGTGATGACTGGTCGGGAATGAATGAGCCACTGTAGATCAAATGCCATTGACGATATTTCCATAATACCAATGAAGTTGGCAGGTATAAAGTTAGACCGTTGGTCCACCTAACTCCATCTAATCAGCCTGGCCATAGACCTTCAGAATCTCACCCAGCGAAAGGTCTTTCACAGTACTTGTAACTTGGAATCATTTTAACCAGAGCTGCCAGGGACTGACCTTATACACAAAAGACATGTGTTCAATATGCTGAGTACCCCCCTTATACAACACTTGTCAGTGAAGTGAATTCACACGTTCAGCTGCAAGATGTTGGGTGCATAAGAGTCAAGTGATGTGCAGATGTGTGTAAGGCTGAACCAACTCTCTTGGTGTATCTATTAGAGCGTGTGTGTGTGTGTGTGTGCATGTTGGGGTCAGGACAATTGTGTATGTATGTTTTCATCTATAGATCTGAGATTGCCAAAGTTTGCTTTCTGGAAAACGTATCATTAAAAGCTTTTTTTAGATCTGACTGTCTCACATCAGTTCCTATAACATCAGCACAAATACCTTTTTCCCCCAGCTCCGTTAAAGACACCCGGAGCCTTGGTCTGCATTGTGACTGTCATTTCCCCTTCTATTGCAATAGCCTCCAAGGGGTCATAGTGATTCTACTTCAAACACTGAGGGACTAAATGCATCCACAGCAAATGTGAGGCTTGCAAGGTAACAGTTGACCTTTAAAGACAGCTTGGAAATGATTGTGATTTAGCTATTCTCTTCCATTTAAACTTTTCTAGAGATATTTGCTCGCCTCAGGCTAAGAAACAGACAAAAATACATGATTGGTTTTATAGACACTCTGTCCACCCATCACATACGAGGCACAGAAATCATGCTGTAGGCAGGAAAGGACTGTCTAGCAGTGGAAACAGGTGGGGCTACTGAACACGAACATGACTTCAAGAAGAAAAACAATCACACGCTGTTGTTCATTGGACTAATCCTTAAATCTCCAAGATGTTACCTTGATGACCAATGCGAATGGCCATTGAATGGATTAGATTTTCAAGGTAATCTAATGTAAAACAATGTTTGCAGTTAAACCTCTTGAAATACACGTTAGCCTGACACAGGGCCATAGCCAAGCTTCCTCATGACACAGGAAGAACATTTCTCTCCCAGCCAATTTCCATGGAGAGAGGGCCAAGGATATCAAGGTCAAGGGGAATATGGTGGCCAAGCTGGAAGAGCTGGTCATTGGGGCATTAAGATATCACTTTCTCCCTTTTAAGCATCAACACGCGAACACATGAAGCTGCCTTATACTGAATTAAGGTCAGTATTGTCTGCTCAGAGTGGCAAGAGCTGTTTGGGGTCTCCTGCAGAGGTCTTTCACATCACTTACTACCTGATTATTTGAACTGGAGATGTCAGGGATTAAATCTGGGACTTTCTGCATGCAAAGTTGATGCTGTGCCACTGGTCCACAGCACTCCTCATCCTGTCATGCTCATTAGCAGGGGGAGTCAAACTTCGGCCTTCCAGATGTCCATGGACTACAATTCCCATGAGCCCCTGCCAGCATTCGCTGGCAGCGGCTCATGGGAATTGTAGTTCATGGACATCTGGAGGGCTGCAGTTTGACTACCCCTGCTCATAATCATAGTGGTTTAGGGGGGTACTTTCAAATGAGCACATTGTCTTACAATCAATTCTCATCCTTTAAATTAGAAGAGTTGTTTTTATTTTATACCACACTTTTCTCTACCCGAAGGAGTCTCAGAGCAGCTTACAATTGCCTTCCCTTCCCTCTCCCTGCAATAGACACCCTGTAAGGCAGGCAGAGCCGAGAAAGCTCCAAGAGAACTGTGACTGGCCCAGGGTCACTCATCGGGCTGTATGTGGAAGAGAGGGAAGTCAAACCCGGTTCTCCAGATTAGAGACTGCCATTCTTAATCACTATACCATGCAGACTCATTAAAAGCCTGATTTTTTAAAAACGTTATTTAAAAAACAAAAAGAACCCTGCAAAACAGTGCTTCATGTGGAGTAGTACACCCACTGGCTGCACCCTGGTTATGATATTGTTGAAATGCTGTATGTGGCAACTCAACATTACATTTTAAAGACCGGACTTACAATTCTCCTCATGGAGGTAACTTGACTGTATCTTTGCAGTATCTGAGCTAAGACAGTTCCAGCCCAGGGCTGGCCTTGTTCACTCAGAATCAAGTCCACAGATTACAGAAGGATTTACTTTCAAGTACATACGACTGGATTATTACAGCTGTAATTAGATTTTTTCTGACTGGAACATCATCTCTTTATATAGGAGCTCTATATAGGAGTTCTAACAGTGTCTATCTGTAGACTTTTCACGTAATACATTCAGGAAATGTATACTTGTAGTTTTTTGCATGACTATACCGGAACTTCTTGACTGGAAATTTTCCAAAAGGCTAGAAGAATATCTTTAGTCCAAAGAGTAGCCCTTTCATTCTATGCTCTTCATGATGTTGGGCAAAAGCCAGATCCCATTGGCTATCGGTATTTGTAGGTATTCCCCAATAGCAATACCAGTACTGGTATTCAGATTTGGCAATCTCAAGGAATACCAACTATTTTCAGCTCCACTATACCCTACAGGGCCATTAAAATCAAAGGCAAATCTAGCCTGAGCCTGTTCAGTTGTCTGGTGTGGGCGGGAATATGAGGTTGAGGCACTAAATTTGTGTAGCTGGTGGAATGTCCACTTTAAAAGCCAGCATGGTGTGGTGGTGTGGACTTCTCCGCATGAAGCGAGCTGGGTGACTTTGGGCCAGTCAGAGCTATTTCAGCCTCAGAGCTCTCTCAGCCTCACCTCCTTCACATGGCATGTGTTGTGGAGCAAGGAAGGGTAAGCCACTTTGAGCCTCCTTCAGGTAGTGAAAGTGAAATATCAAAAAAAAAATCTGCTTTTTGTTTTCAAGCACGTTTTCTGCTCCCTTTTTTGTTGCTATTGCTTCTGATTACATTATAGACCATATTGATACCATGTCTCTGTTTTATACTACATCAGTTTTATGCAACTTATACTACACTGTGTCCAAAAAAATGAATTCATCATATCACATTTGTGTAACCCTAACATCCTTTCTGTCCTGGACGTTGAAAATCCTGAAATGTTTGGACATATATAGCAAGCATATTTGCTGAGCAAGATCAAAAAGCACGGTGCTTCAGGCATTAATCCTAAAAACTACACAGGCAGCAGCTAAAGTGAAATGTTATCAGGGAGATGTCACTACATTTAGACAGCCTAAAAATAGGGGGGGGATTGCAGGCCTGTCTGGACATTCCATGAGGTGTGACAACCAAGGTCAGATCGCTTTGGGGTCTTGGCCTTGAAGAAGGATTTTTATATGTCTCTGCATGTGCATGTGGACTGGTAGCAAAACAAACTTCCCAAACAGCCTTCAGAAATACTAAAGTAGGGCACCATTAAAGTATCATGAGAAGATCAAGTTGATCTAGATTCAGATCCCTACACATGTATGTATAATAATTCCTATACACAGACATACACACATACTTCTGATCCATTGTATCCCCAGCATAGAGTTGCTAATCTCCCCTTGGGGCTGGATATCTCCTCGATTTATAACACATCTCCAGATGATAAACATCAGTTCCCCTGGAGAAAATGGCTACTTTGGAGGGTGGACTCTATTGCATAATACCCTGCTGAAGTTTTTCCCTTCCACAAACCCCACCCTGTCCAAGGCTTCACCCCCAGACGTATAGGAATTTCTTATCTCAAAGCTAGCAACCTGACCCCACAAGGGGTCCTCCAAAAAGTTCAGAGCAATGTATGTGATTCTTCTTCTGTTTTATCCTCACCATCATCTTCTGAGATAGGTTAGGATGTCAATGTGAGAGGGAGATATCCTGTGGAATGTAAGGTTCCACAGTAAATTTCATTTTTGGAGGAACAGAGGGGTTAAAATATAATTCAAAGACTTTGTAAATATACTTGACGTTGTGGAATTGTATGTTTTAGTAACAATTAAATCCAGAATGGGATACTGAGAATATTTATGCTAGAAGAACTCTTTCATGACTTAAGAACTGAGCCTGCTCAAATCCCACCAATCAATTATATCCACAATAATACATTCCTTATTTCCATGAGGGCCACGGTGGAGATGACAGAATGTGCTAGACCAGGGGTAGTCAAACTGCGGCCCTCCAGATGTCCATGGACTACAATTCCCAGAATCCCCTGCCAGCATTCGCTGGCAGGGGCTTCTGGGAATTGTAGTCCATGGGCATCTGGAGGGCCGCAGTTTGACTACCCCTGTGCTAGACTCTTAACTTTCAGTGTTGTTTCAAAGCAAGTTTCTTGTCCCTGTTAAAATGTGTGGACCATGCTTCCTGAAATCTCCAGTCACAGAGGACTTCTACATACCATCACTCCATGAAGTTTTTTGGCCTTCCCAAAGCAAGGAGCCGGCAATCACTTCTATGCTAAGTAAACAAAAATATGTAAATACGCATGATTTTATTCACCACAAAAATCATGCATATTTAATAAGTTTTTAAAAGCCTGTTTACAATGAACATAAAGGGGCCAGGAAAGGAACATTAAATGCAGCCATGAGTCACAATCATACTTCAGTAGTCGAATTCATCACTTGCAGTCAAAAGTTCCCTGGAATCTCGAGTAAAAACAAAATCCTGGCTAGTGCAAATGTGAAAATGTAGGAAGAGGAGAAAATGGTTCAATGGTCCAATAGTCTGTCTATGTGGTTACTCCTCTGGAATGTATCATACAAGGGAAAGCTAGTTCTGTTCCAGGGCAGAACAGTGGAGTGGGGGGGGGAAGGCACCTCCATTTCCTGGGCTGCCTAGTTCATGCCCTCAGAATGGGTCTCCACATCTCTTCAGTGTTCTCCCTACACATGACTGAGGTTCCTCCACAGTGCACTAGCTTCCCTGCCAGAGGAGCAGATATGGAAAATTGCCTCTTACATCAGTGGTCCCCAACCTTTTTATTACTGGGGACCGGTCAACGCTTGACAATATTACTGAGGCCCGGTGGGGGGGTAGTCTTTTGCCGAGGGACATCGCTGCCGCCTGAGCCCCTGCTCCGCTTGCTTTCCCACCGGCACCCTGTCTTCCTGCCATCCACTGGGGGGCGCTGACAGCAGCAGCTATGCAGTGCCATGCCGAGGGGGAGCCCCAGTCATGGCGGCCACTGGAGAGCACCAAAGGTGAGCCAGCGGCAGAGTGGCAGGGCAGCCCCAGAGGCAGCAGCTGGGGAGGAGGACGAGCAGGAGCCACAGCCATGTACCGACTGATCCACGGACTGGTACTGGTCTCCGGACCGGGGGTTGGGGGCCACTGCCTTACATTACAGTATTTTGAAAACACTGCAGTGGTGCATTGAGATAAAAGGCAACAATTTTATACTGTTTTGTGCACAAGGAAATATCTGAGACGGAGCAATAATATCTGAGATATATGGAAATTCCCCAGCGGAAAAATCTATGCCCACCCTAATGTTATTTTTAGCTCATGCGTTAATACAAGAGCAACTTTTTAAATAATGGCATTGCATACCATTTCCCCAAGAAGCTATGTCAAAAATCTGTCTCCAGCTCTCTAACCCCATAGCCAAAATAATGGCATTAATTTCCTTGGCAAACCTTTTTAAGAAGAACTGGCAAGAGATTCTCAGGGTTATAGAACTTGGGTCTCGGTTGCAATTTCCGATAGCCATCTCAGATCCAATAATCTGTTTTAGAGAATAAATAACAGAGCTACTCATGACCTTTGCAAATTTCCTGAAAACTCAATTTTGCAGGTTGAGAAACTTCTGTAATTGATGGGGATTCCAATCAAATTGGCATAACAGGATCTGGTTAATGGATTTCAGCTCCCTCTGTCTGACCACTAATACTGCAGAATCACCAGCAGAAATTCTTAGGATGTTTTTGCATCCGAGTACAATGAGCCTTTGAAATCTGAAACATGCAGGTCACATAATGCGCATCTGCAGGGTATCCCAGTTCCACATATGTCCATGTGGCTGAAATGGTGAATCCTGGCATAAACACTGTCGCATAACTGGAGTAAAGGTAAAGGTATCCCCTGTGCAAGCACTGGGTCATGTCTGACCCTTGGGGTGACGCCCTCTAGCGTTTTCATGGTAGACTCAATACGGGGTGGTTTGCCAGTGCCTTCCCCAGTCATTACTGTTTATCCCCCAGCAAGCTGGGTACTCATTTTACTGACCTCGGAAGGATGGAAGGCTGAGTCAACCTTGAGCTGGCTGCTGGGATTGAACTCCCAGCCTCCTGGGCAGGGCTTTCAGACAACATTTCTGCTGCGTTACCACTCTGCGCCACAAGAGGCTCTTATATAATTGGAGTACAGGACTCAATAAACACAGGGATGTTTTCTCATCCCTACTGTTTATTTAAACCCTAACCCCTTATTTCTGTTCTGCTTCTTTCTTGTATGGATCAATCCCAAGATTCTTTATTTTCATGATGTTTTCTGCTTCTTCACATCTTGGGACAGCAAATTCTAGAAGTTCCTTCCCCTTTCTCTGTCCCCCGAGCAATTTTTGTAAATCCCTATCATGCCCCCCTCTGCCACCTTCCTTGTAAATAGGAAAGTCTCAGATTCTTTAACCTTTCTTCATCAGGCTCCAACCACTAAATCATCTTGGCTGCCATCTCCTGTATGTACTTTTTCCGGCTCTGCAATGTCCTTTTTGAGACAGGGTGACCAGAACTGCATACAGTAGTCCTAATAAGGCCACACCAAAGATCTATACATAGATCTGTATAAGATGCATAAACAATACCAATAAATCTACAAAGCCATTAGCAAAAAATGGAAAGCCAAAACTAGTGCCAAAAATATAAATTAATCTTTAAAAGAAAGAAAGAGGGAGAATATTAATCTCTAGTGTAATGCTGGCCTGAGGGGTCCTACAATGTACACTCTATTTTCTCCTTGACGGCGATAGTTTCCATAATTCCAGCTAAAGGCTTGCTTACTCTTGTTGTTAGGATTTATCAAACCAGACATGCTCAGGGAGTTCCATGTTTGGATCTCCCAACAATTTCAGAAACTTAATTCTCAGGTTGTGGGGGTTCCAAACTTGGAATTCTGAGTGCACATCTGGTTTGACAGACCCCAGCTTGGGGGCCCTGGGGAAGACGTAAATGTAGTGCAGTGCTTGGTTAGGCTCTGAAAACACCAGACTAGATGTGGCAGAAAATCCTGTCCTTTGTCAGTAGAGATCAAGGAGGAAATGAACTCTCTTCTTTCGGCAGAGAAACAACGAAGGCATGAAACGTAGCAAGAGCCTGGCTGTGACAAAGCAATATTGTTAGTTGCATGAATGTATTTACTGCATTAACTGCATGCCAGGTTGTAAGAGACTCAAAGAAGGAACTCACCCAAGGGAAAGCTTGCTCTCCAGCAGCCATTCAAGCCCCAACAAGAGAAGGCCTGTCTACATTGTAGGTACAGGGGAAGGCACAAACAGACTGAACATCCTGGCCTGGCTCATCTGTGTCTTCCAGTGATGTCATTTCACTCCGATGTAGGGTAGGCACATGACTGAAGCACATTCCCATAAGTTCCATTCTTGTGTTCAGGCATGTCACCCAAGCCAGCAACCTATCTGTGTAAGGTTGGTACGCTTAATGCTTATAAGGTTAGTATATTTGGCCACTCAGCCGTTCTCTGGAGAGAAATCCTATCAATCCATGTATCATGTACACAGGGCTAGTGTGACCACAATAAGATTCATAGGTTTGAAAGGCTGTGGTAAAGGGCACAGGGACTAAAAGAGAGGGTTTTCCCATTGTCTGCCATTCATGGCCAGCTCCAGGTTTTGGGGACCCCCAAGCAGAATTCTCAGCCCCCTTCTACCCATCACCAGACCCTGGTCACACCATCCTTATGCCTCCCACCTGCCTATGTGTCCTTCCCCTGCCTGCTTGGGAGCCCTACCGTTCCCCATGCTCACAACTGCCCACACCACCCATAACCCCTTGCCTGGTGGCACCAGCAAGTGCATGCAGCCAGGAATATGGGTGGTAGAGCCCTAGCAAGTTTTTGTGTGGGGAGTGTTGGCAGCAATGGTCCCTCCTACAAGTCATGACTGTGCCACACCTCACAGTATGCTGACAGCAGCACTGCTTCTACAGCATCTTTGTACCTGGAGAAGCCAGGAACAGAACCTGGGACCTTCTGCATGCAAAGCGCATGATGAAAAACAAGAAGGGCACAAAAACCCAACCTGAGAAAAGAAGTCAGGAAACTGAAGACTGAGCAGCAAATATATATTAAAATTAAAATGCAAGTATGCATTATTAAGTGCACATCAAGAAGATCAAAACCAACATGAAAACATAAGACACAGCCTGTGCAGTATTGCACATACAGTCTCAATGGTTGCATGTGGTTTGATAGAGACAAATGAACACGTCTTATTGTACTTCCATTATAATGCTATTAGATGTAATCTAATTCAACCAATATTTGGCAACTTTCCAAGGTTCCCCCCCCCAAAAAAAGAAAAGATCAAGGTTCCGCTCCAAGATGAAAATAAGCAAATAACTGTCCTTACAGTCAAATTCTGCGCCGCTGCTATGAAACTGCATAGTATCTATGTACATCAGAAGGCACCATATAATTAAATTTGAATATTGTAATATAGTCAATGGTCTATTTACTGCTTGCTTTAAATATTGATCTTTTAAAGTTCTAAAGTTTTACTGAAGGCTGATATCTAAGCTCTTTTTTCTCTAATACCTTCCCTTATTATAAACTGCCATTGTTTATAAGTATATCTGAAATTTTGGTCTAAACAACCATAAAATAAATATTGACTGAATGACTGACTGATCGACTGACCAGGTGCAGCCATTGAGACCATATCTGCAATATGGCAGAGACTGTCATATTTTTTAATCTTCTTAATGTGCACTTAATAATAAATATTTGTATTTCAATGATAATATATATTTGCTGCTCAGTCTTCAGGTTCCCCATATATTATCAAATTGGGTTTGTGTTCCCTTTTTGTTTCTCATCATGTGTATAATATAGCCAGGAGATCCTAAAATTGTCCGGTTGCAAAGAGATGTTTGGAGGTGATTGGCCATTGCCTGTCCTGCATCATGACCTTGGCTTTCCTTGGAGGTCACCCATCTCAGTTCTAACCAGGGCTGACCCTGTTTGGCTGCCAACACTGGACAGGATGAGGCATGCCTGGGCTATCCAGGTCAGGCTAGAGTATCTAAATCAATAACTAAATATTAATCTCGCATTAACTTGTTCCATTTTGTAAGCGTTTCCTAAAGTACCTTCAGCATCCCTCTAAAAAATGTCTATGTGGCCATAGGTGTGTCAAGATGATGGAGCACTGACAAGAAGATGGGGAAGGGGAGGAGGTGCCACAAAGCCCCATTCAAGAGACAATGAATAAATGGATTTCCTCCCCCTCACATTTGCTAACATAATCCACTGCTTTCTAAATAGACTTCTGAACAACTTCTAACGGTATTAATCAAAGACTATTATGAGAAGCCCAGTCATTGGGAGACTGTTTAGATTCCATTACGTCCTTTGGTCTCTAGAGGAAATTGAATCACTGTACTCTTGCTGAGGAGATGAAGCATTTGCAGTTCAGGTTAAGTGAAACATCAGAAGACGCTGCAAGTATTTCATTGTGGGGAAAAACAGAGACACCTAAACCAATTAAGCATGACGGTGGCCTCACCGGGCCACTGCCGGTTTCTTGAGGTGGGGCAGCAAGTGCATGCACAACACCAGGGATGGAAGACCCTGCCATGCCTTGCAGTGGTGGCAGCAAGGGGCAGGGATACAGTGGTCCCACCACAAGATGGTGGATTAGCAGGTGATGTAGAAATGCCATGTTCAGTTCTGCAGCACCATGAAACCGAATGGGGCATTTTGTGTCCCTATGGGGACACCATAGGTGGGGGAATCCATGGGCCTGGCCCGGTCAGGCTTCTGATGGCCATCGTGGCAAGAAAGGGAATGTGGAAAAATCAGGGGCTTTACACACCGGGATCTTTGTAGCAAATTGGTCACTGAATGAAAAATCGCCATTCAAAATAGTGGAATTCGTCGTTATGCATACCTGCCTTTGTAGTGGAATCCAGTTGCGTTTTGTAGCGTTTCCCACAGGCTTCCGGTCTTGGCAGAAATCGCTAGAAAGGAAGCGCTATTGCCGAGCTCGTCCCGCCCCTGGCCGTCAAGCAGCCAATGGGCAGCCGTTAGCATGCTCCCAAACAGCCCCTTTCCCTTTAAGAAAGGTTTTTTTAAAAAAAAAAAACAGACCCATTGCAACGAATCTGTGTTAATTCGTTGCAACGGAGAGACCCATCCAGCTGCCTGGTGTGTTTGAGCTGTCGTTTGATCGTTGCCACGCTCCCTCCGAGTGAAAAAGAAAATCCCCCCCCCCTCTCACGGGCCCGATTTTCGGCTGAATGAATGTGTAAAAAATAAAGTGACTGCATAGTAGTGTGCTTAGTGACTGAAGTGTGCTTAGTGACTGAAGGGGAGGGACTGAAGCCGGGGAAGCCTCTAAACTGAAAGAGGCTCACTGGTGCGTTTATCCCCGCTCGCTCGGAGAAAAAAAAATGGCGATCGCTTCGCCGGAAGATCAGAGAAGAGAGCCAGGGGGAGGGACTTTGTAGAAACCGCAACAATGTTAATGCACAGGTCTTTTTCGCTAGTGTTGCAGATTGGTTGCAGGACTGTATCGCTTTCCGGAGGGTGAATCCACTTTTGGGGATTTCCCTGAAAGCGCTACAAGGAAGCGCTTTTTGCAGATTGGTTTCAGGTGTGTGGCAGATTGTCGACGACGTTGTGCAAAACAGCAAATCAGTAGCGTTTTCAATTGGCAACCATTGTGCTATTTTGAAGGCGTGCAAAAAGCCCCTCAGCATTCCCTAGTCATGGGCCATCAGAGGCCCTAAAGCGGGCCAGGGCTAGTTGGGGGCCTGGACAGTGCCAGCATACTGCATAAGTCGGGGTTTTGCAGGTACTGGCCTCCCGTTCCCTGTCCATGAATATTTGGTCCTAGAGAGCTACTGAACATTGAAGATTGAAGCTGTTAAATCCTTGGACACTGGCATAGATTTGAGCTCTTTATTAAGACCCTAGCATGGTAGAAGAAGTACTGAACTGGAGCAAAAAAAAAAAACCCTGCCCAAAACCCCCAAATTATATACATGAGCAAACAATGGATCTTCCTGCCAGTACTCACTATCAGTTAGTTTCAGTTTAAACCAACCGGATTCGGCTGACGGGATCTGGCCGTGCATTGGTCAATTATGCTGTAAGCCACAGTCCTGCCTGGACCTCAAGCTCAGTCCTCAGCAGGTCTACAGACACAACAGAAGCCTTGTCCTACAAAGTGCTAAGAAATCAAACCCTCTGAAAAGTTGCTGACCATCAACGCTTGGCATACTGTCACATTTAAACCACCTCTGTCATATCTTAACAGCGCATCTGAGGAAGTCATCTCTGATGCTCTCCATGTGCTGATTGCAGACTAACATACTGTTCCACCATGAAACCTGAAGCTCTGAACAAGCCCTGCTTTAAACAGCAAGGTTCTTTGGGGGTGGGGAAGTATTGATCTTCCTGACTACTAATCCAAGGGAGCCACACATCACCCCCTGGAAATTCACTGTGCTGCTGGTGTTCCAGAGAGAATGGGACTCCACTGATATCTGGGGGGGGGGGCTACAGCGGCAGCAGCTGTCTGAAGAAAAGCTGCATTCATGAATCCAGCCAGCACATCCACACTTCCTGAGAGCAAAAGATAGCAGCTAATAAGCACGAAGCAAAGCCTGTAAACTGGTGGCTGACTACTGCTGGGCATTCAGCCGCACTGAGTAGATTGTTTGCCAAGAACGAACGGGTGTGTGCTATCATTCAACGCTTCACCCTTTTTGCAGACAAATGCTGTTTTCGGCCACCGAGATACAGCCGTTCTGCACTCGCAGCCCTTCTTTATGGCCACCGGAGAACTTTGGAATCAAAACTCCCTCAGCATTTTTTTTTTACTGCGTTGCATTTCCTTCTGTGAACTTCTGTTGTTCTTGCAGAGGCTAAATCTGTGTATTCGACAGTGAGCAAGAGATTCCCCAAACTGTGTTTGATGTTTTATGAAGTGTAGGGGGAGGGGTTTTTCATCTTTCCGGGTCGCTTTCCACACCATTTCTGTTGGCAGGATCAGACCAGGAAAGAACCAAAAAGCCGGGTTTGTGGTGGTGAAACAGAGTCAGAATGGCATGTCTGCTGGAGTGTCAAAGAAGGCCTGGGAATAGCGATCCCCAACCTGTGGGCCGTGGACCACATGTGGTCCTTCGACTAATTGGAGGTGGGTCCTGAAGGACGCCTTCTCTCCCCCCCCCCGGCTCTTTACTGCATCCCCCCCAGCCCTTTACAATACACTTCATTGTTGTGGCATGTCTGTATCTTATTTTGAAGGGGTGTTTAAACATTACCATAGCGATCAGAGAGCGCTAGGGCAGTGGTTGAGAGTAGAGGAGTAAACTACCACCTCCCACCGGGCCTCAATAAAAGGCGTTGAGTGGTCCCCGGTGATAAAAAGGTTGGGGACCACTGCCTGGGAAGATTCAGATCTGAGTCCTCACTCAGCCATGAAGATCATGGGTGGCCAACCCTGGGTGACGGTCAGTCACTCGCAGGCTAACCTAACCTCCCAGAGCTACTTTGAGCATAAAATGAAGGCAGGGAGAACAGTGTAAGCCTCCTGGATTCCTTTGGAGGAAGGGCAAGATGTCAATATGTATAGATAACTTAAAAGTAAAAAAGGGTTATCCACAAAAGTTGCAGGTGAATGAAGGGTTAGCATTTGCCTCTTGCAATCTCCCTGAATACCACAGACAGCAAACACAGAACTGGCACAGAACTGGTGTTCCAACTGGGTGTGGATTGGGAATATTTGGGGGAGAGGGCTGTTGCAATTCCTAATTATTTAAATTGGCTTTGGAGGAAGACAATCTCTGCCCAAAGAGCTTAAGTGTTCCTAAAGTTTTTTTTAATTTTGTTTTTAGAAACCAGTTGTATCTTGTGCTGTGCATTCAAGTAACAAAACCAACAAATAAATTATGATAGAAAGACAGATTTTGCATGATGGGCTCTGTTTGCTCATGATTATTTTGGTGGGTCCAGGATGTTAATGTTGCATCAGCATTAACGTAAACACAGCACCATACAATATCTCTGTGGTCCCATGGAGAATCCAGCATGTATGGGCAAGTTTCTAGTTCTCTGCCATCCCAAGCCCTGCAATGTTGCCACTGGAATTTTACCAGGAAGGGAAGGAGAAAGCACGTAGCACTGGAACGACTCACATTGAAACAAAACAGCAAGAAAATACAGTCAGCCCAATAAAAACTCATTAAAAGCTCAACATTTACACAACAGAGCAAACTATTTACTGACACTGAACAAACAGCAGCTTCTGAGATTCTAAAAGAGTGTCAAAGGTCTTCCTCAAAAGCAAGAGTTTAGCAAGTTAAAAAAAAAAAGAAACAGAGAGAGAAACATTAAGAGAAACCTCCAAGCTGGCTGTGGCATTTTCAAAATGATTGGTTTTGCTTCCTTACTCCAAAAACGTCTTATGCATCTTGACATATGTATTGTACCAATCAGTATGTTTCCAGGGCCCCACCTGGAATTTGGCAAACCAGATGGCTACATATGCAGATAGATTCAGGAATCAAACCCAGCTCTTGAGATTAGACTGCTACTTTTAAACCCCTTCACCACACTAGATCTCAAGGGGAGAGCAGGGGGAGGAGGGCCAGAACCCAGGAAGGTCATAATGCAGGTGTATGTGGTAGTGCCCGTTGTAGTCCTGGGTGCCGCGGGCTTTGCCACTAATTTCTAAAATAAGTTGCGGAATTTGGGTTTCCCATGTGGCCTGAATCACCTTTTTCTCTTTTATCCTTCCTCTCCTGTTTCTGTCTCAGCAGCTGGATGAAAAGTTCTGGGGAATAACAAAGCTTGCATTCAGTATTTTGTAATATTTTGTTTTGTCCTAATAATTGTCACTGGATTCATCTATAGACCAGTACAGTTACCGATAATTATTTTCCTTAGCGAAGGAGTTCCAAAGAATGGAAACTACCGCAGAGAAAAAGCTCATTGTCTGAACATCTTAAGACAAGGGGAGAATTAAAACAAAAGAGATTGACTTCTACCACAGCAAAAAAAAAAAAAGACATACTAGCAATACAAAGTGTGGGGGGAAAATCAGATCAGAGTAAAAATACATTGGTTCAAGAATGTCAACTATCATACTACAGAAATGGACCTTACAAAACACTATGAATGGGTGAACATGGGACAATATAGTCAAGTCAATGGAACAAGTCAAGTGATGTCAACCTCACCCTCCCCATGGCCAATTATGGTTCTGGAGGGGTTGGGACAGGGAGCGGCCCCAGATGGGCATGTACACAGCTATGCTTCCAAACCATATTTTGCATGATTATATCACTCTTGGGTTTTTTTTGGAGCCTGAAGAATATTTCAGGGTTTTCTCAGTGGTAAAAAAGATTGATGAAGGCTGGCCTAATGGCCCAGCCAAAGCCTTGCTCATGTTCAAATACGATTCTGTTCTCTTTTGGTACTAGGTGCTGTAGAATGATTATAAGAATATCTCCAAGTTCTTTGTTGATTCTTGTCTATTTGTTCAGTTTTTGGGTCATCATGGCTATTGCTGAGTTCTTACAAAGATAAGGCAAGCCATTTCCAGTCACTCGTGTTTACTGAGCCATGTATGAGTCAGCAAAAAAATTACAGACACAGATTATGGAAGCATTGTGTTCTCTACCGAACCTTTTTAAAAATGTATCTATTCGGTGTTTTTTGCTGGATGCCTCTAGTATGTCTGAACTGCTCTTTTTTTGCTCAGACCAGGACCTATCAATTAGAAAATTAAGGCACTGGGTTTCCTGAGATAGATGTATTTACTGTCACATATCATAGAGTTTGCTGTTATTATGTCTGCCAGGGTCTACCAGGGTCATTAGTCATGAAGTGTCATCAGTACTTATTTCAAAATGCCTTTGTATAGGCATACTACTGATTTGCAGCATGCATTGTAATTAAGGACGTGCATTTTGATATTTCTGGACCAAATACATATCTGACACATACCTTATTGGTATTTTGGGGGATATGTTTGAGTACTCAAAGTGATATTCAGGATTCTCGGAATAACACTGAGTCTTTGATTTGACACGTTTCTTGAGCAACAGAATGGAGGTGGGACAAAGGCAATTGACTTGGCCAATGGGATCAGACAATAGGAGCAGCACTAGAGTTGTCTGCCCAGTCATGACAATTCTCTTACGACCCTCTATGACTCATTGAGCATAGGCAAAGAGGTCAAACAGCAGGCCTGCCTTGTAACTTGACTTCATTTCAGGGTTAGATTGTTGGCGTCCTGATGCTGCTCTGCCTGTGCCTTAGATTTCTGCTGCCTGTTGTTGCCTGCTGGGGAAGAACTTGGTCCGATTCTGTGCCCAGTCATCTTCAGGAATGGTTTGGCCACAGGATTCTTAGTGCTAAAATATTATTTCAAAGTGTTATGTGAGAATTTGGTTGTTGTTGTTGAGGGTTGAAGTAGGGAAGGGCTTTGTGGTCTTTCTAGTTCTTTTTTAAAATAGTTTTCCTTGATTTTGTTTTGCACTGTTTTAAAGCGGGTTTTAGTTGGGTTCTGTCTCACATTATTTTAGAATTTTAAACTGATTTACATGCTCTTGGTTTCTAAAAGGTTTTAAACGGTTTTGTGCTAGAGATGGGTCCAAATTAAATGTTCTGGTGTGAACATTTGGGTTTGTTAGGCTTGCCATATTGGCCCAGGGTTCTACTTGGCTTCTATGACTGGACATTAGTCTGTTGAACTTGCAACAGTGTCCCTTGTTTCAGTTAGTTTCACTTGGATTCCCTGACTTGAAAGTGGTTGTGTTGGGCTTCCCGCAGGGACCCATGGTTCTGCGATTCTCTGATTTCAAAATATTGTTTGTTGAGACTGTTTGCTTGCATTCGGAGGCTTTTGAACAGTACTTGTTCTTATGTGTTAAGCTAGTAGCTTCTTTGCCCTATAGAAAGCATAGAATTCCTCCTTTCCACATAGGAAAACATTAAGACAGGTGAGATCTTTCCAGTTTGCTTGAAGCCTGGAGTCCTTAATACAATACGCAGCACTATGTTTCCTGGAAAGAATCCAGGAATCTTTTCAAAAATTTCAGAATTCCAAAATTCTATTGGGGAATACTGATTTGTAAACTGTTCCTGAAACCCCTCCTTACTCATCCCAAAATACAATAGATTTTCCCAAAGAAGCCCAATTGGTATATTCAGGCCAAGTTGATATTTTGAACATTTTACATACTGCAGGAGAAGTACATGTTACGTTTTATTGCAAAATACAGTATTCTCATAGCTTCCTTTAATTGTCTTTAATTCTGCCTACAGTTCCTTCCCTCTAGTCAGCAGGGATCCTCAGTAAACTTACAGCCTCTATGTTCCTTGTGATGCTACATCTCTTTCTCCACAATTCTGCACAACAGCAAACCATGCCCCTTGGGGATGTGACCTTTACCTGCTTTAGCTTTATGTGTCATTATCATATAAGAACAGTCCTCACTGCAGCTTCTTTCCGCATCACTCCCACTGCTAGTAGAAGCATCACAGGAAAGGGGCAGAGGCCCGGCCTCAGCAGCTGTAGTGTTGCTTCTTATCATAAACAGATGGGGGCTTGATTGAATCTCATGCAGGGCACATAGGAGGATGCCCCAATCCTTACACTGCTTGCAGCAAATTCCAAGACTTGCAACCAGGTGGTAGCAGTATGAGAGGAAGGTTCTTGGGACAGAACAACAAATTGAATCAGCCCTGATGACCACAATCTTCTGATGGTACCAAGCAGTGACAGGAAGAGCCACGCTGTGGCAGCTTCCACACTGCTGAAGATGAAAAGGACCCCAGGATGGCAATAGCCAGGTCAGCCATTTTGACTCTATTTCGAGACCTTTCCAAGCAAGCTACCCTGCACTCAATCAGCATCTGACCTCATGGGAATTCAGACTATTCCTATTTGAAAGATGGATTTGTTTTTGTTTGAACAGGAAACTGGAGGCTTTGCCAATTAACCGTCTCACCATCATGCTGTCTAAGCAAACCTGACCTTGACTGCTGAATCCAGTGAATAATGTATAAAATAAATTCAGCAACCAATAACTCAGCAGCCACAGAAGCTTGCAATATTTAGATCTTCTATTAAGCAGGGGGTGGGGAGGGGATTAGGGATATTTTTATAAGTAGTGGGAACTGGGCTGCAATTGGCTCTTTGACTCCTTGAGCATAAGGACATGGCAATAGAAGCAGTTCAGTCAAGGTTATATATGAATAGCTCCCTCCCTGGCAAGTCACAGGCAGCAATATATTGCTTTCAGCAGTTTTGTGACCTGTAGCCGCCCTCAGTGGTTTTCAGGCTTGGTCAGTTTATACATAATGTACGTAATCTCTTCCTGTAAGGGCTGTAACTAATCTGCCCGGTAGCATTTCCTATCTGCTCGGCTGCTTTACTTAAAGGCCAAAAATTAGGGCAGCAACCGAAAGTTGGTTAAATCTGTCATGATTAGTCAGTTAAGTCTATCACATTAGAAACTCCTCATTGATTAAAAGGATGCCCTCTGATTAGTCAAGCAGCAGACTTTGTAACTTTTTTCTATTATCATATTTCATTGTAATTACTTGGAAGATGAAAAAACAGCGGGGAACATGAAAAATAATCAGCACAGCCCATGTTAAAGAAGTAAGCATACTTCTATGATGCACACAAAAACATATCCAACGCCATTTTTTTAAAGGAAACAAACTCAATAGAAGACCACAGGAGATCAATTCCTCAAGGAGAAAAGAGCTTTTAGTCCAAAGAATGAACATTTAGCTGCACTGGGTAGAATCCTGTAGATTAGCTGGTTATGGTCTGGCAGGGACCTGTTTTTTATTCTAATGAAGTTTTAAATTGTTTTGGAACTGCTATGTGCTGTCAAATTGTTGCACGGGTGGCCTACAGAGACCATGAAAATGCCAGAATTTGCTGGAGTAAGTCTGTTGCTGGGGTATGCTGAGCGGCTGGGGCACTATTTGAAATCAAGCAAGACTCATGCTGCAGTCCAGCAGAGATGTCTGGGTGATACAGTTAGAGTCCCCAAAGTACAGTAGTCACAAGATACCACCTGGGTATACCAGGGTCCTCCCTGTGCCGGAGGCTGCAGTATCCCCATTGCCCCTTTTCTTGTTGTGTTTTCAAAGCTGGAAAAGGACGAGACATACTGGTGTTGGCATGCATTGGTTTACTACTTCCATCTGTGATTGACACAGGTTCATCATCAGCTTGATCATGCTATCAGTGGGGATTGCAGATCAGTTTCTTGGAGATGGGTCCTTTTTGAGAGGTGATTTACTATCTAGATGGACTGTGGTTAGCTTGCAACATACATCTGGGACTTGGGATTGAGCCATAGAACCTTCTCCCCTTGTTTCTATTACTCTGTTGGATGATCAGTCTCAAGGTGGGGCTTGGAGTTCTCCCATAATTATAGCAGTTGATCTCCTGAGATCAGTTCCCCTAGAGCAGGCTTTCTCCACCAGGGTTTCATGAAACCCTGGGACTTCTTGATGGCCCTGGAAGGGTTTCCCAAGTGGGTGCAGTGAATTAATTTTTTATGTATTGTTTTTTAAAAATTGTTAAACATTTATTGGGTGATATGACCACATGTGGTCATGTCGATCTCCCCATCCCCTCCCAAAATGGCCAATGATGGGCCTTGATGGGGTGATAAGTGGAGGGGCCCCAAGTGGGTGTGTATTCTGTAACCCCCCACAAGACACTTCATGAGAGTGGCGGGTAATAAATATAATAAATAAATAAATAGCTGTGCTTCCCAACTATATTCTGCATGATAGTGCCCATTCTGCGATCTCTCAAAGCCCAAAGAATGTTTCAGGGGGTTCTCAATGGTAAAAATGTTGAGAAAGACTCCCCTAGAGGAAATGGAAGCTTTGGAGAACAGAATCCTCACTAAGCATCCTCCACACACTATATCTTCCTAAAGAACCACTCCTAAAACGCCAAAAATTTCCCAATCTGGGACTAGCAATTATATTTCTTTGCTGTAATGCCACCACTTCCAGATGACCTTGGTTTATATCAGTATCTAGCTTGTGTATGCCCAGCATTATCATAAACCCCAAACATTCAGCATGTAACCATCTTCATCTAATCCTTTCAAAGTACCTGGGGAAGCGTTAATAAAGTATTTCTGCTAAGGAAATGGCAAGATTTTTTTTCCCCATCCAGACATGTGGTAAATTTCTGTTAACGGACAATGTGAAAATGGTTATCCATTCCTCTGCCGTTGAAACTCGATGAAATAACCCATAGCAACCATTCAATACAAGATATATGGGGCAGAGATAAATTAGCAGTCTGGAGCTAGGATACCGCAGGAAGCCATAGCTTTCATCCTGCAATGTTCTCCAGATGGAAGATAGAGTCGTGTTATTCAATTATCACTTTAATAACTGTGTGAGAATTGTGGCAGACTCAGCAGGGAGTGCAAACTTCTTGGCCACAGTTCCTATTCCAGACAGATGGAAAGAAACAGCACCTCCACTTTTCATCTCGTCCAGTCTGGTTCAGCTTCCAAAGTGCAAGCAAATTCTAAAGGAATCTTGTCTGACTTAGCCAAAAAGTATTGCCTCTCAATTACTTCCTGCTTTCTCCCCACCTGGCTTCTTCTTTGCGGCTGTGTATGTCCCTGCCCCAATGACACCTACTCTTGCATCTTTCCCAGCTTTCTTGTAGCAGACATCTTCCTGAAGCACAAACCTGTACCATGGTCTTTTCCTTTGTTGATATATTCCTAGATATACGATGTCACGAGTTACAAAATAACCCCCATTTTTGTTTTTGAACTGCCAGAATGATCATATAACATGATTGGCCAAATAGACTATATATCATCCTAATTTTCCCTGCCACTAGGGAAGGATCCTTCCATTGAAGAAGGACTTCTGTTAAAGGAAGGAGTCCTTTCTTAATGAAAGAGGACCTTGGGCACCCCAGTTGTAGTATTGTTTCTTACCGGATAAAGGACTCTGGCCTGGAAGGCTGGCCATAGCAAACCACCTCTGAACATTTATTGCCTTAAAATTCTATGGGATCATCCCAGCTCTGCTTGCAGCCAAAAAGACCCAAGCAGTCACCTAACCTCCC
The DNA here is from genome assembly GCF_049243985.1 of Paroedura picta. Taxonomy (NCBI): domain Eukaryota; kingdom Metazoa; phylum Chordata; class Lepidosauria; order Squamata; family Gekkonidae; genus Paroedura; species Paroedura picta. The sequence goes on from NC_135380.1 coordinate 18,667,442, forward strand.
CACTAAAAAAGATGTGCTTGTTAAAGAAGCCACCCAACCAGCAGAGCTCTGCTTCTGTTCAACCGTTAATCTAATGGCTGTCTAAGGCCTTCCTTGTTTTACAATAACACCAATAAATTAACATTTACATTCGCCTGAGCAGTAAACATTAAGTGAAATGGGCACTTAAATGGGATCATACATTTGGCTGAGGTTGTGGGAGCCTGTTGTTGGCTTCCCAGCTTGTGAAAATCACCTCGTTGTCCAACATGTCAACTACTTAAACCACTGGGTAACATCACTCATTCCATTTACTACAAATTCTGTTTCAGTGAATGGGTTGGCTTAGCACAGAGATGGAGGGGGGGGGGGTGAAGCTCTTTTCATCCTGTCCTTTTTGTCCTTGCAGATTCTCTACGGGAATTCAATTAAGCAGTGTGAGTGATCAGCTACGCCCCTTCTAGGAAGCAAGTCCATTCCTGGCATCTGCCAGCTCAGAGGACTGCAAGAAATGTTCATTGTGCTCCTGGTGACTTATCCCTCTTTCTGCAGTACAAGAATAAAGTCACCTCCAGTTTGGGGAAGGGAGTGGAGGAAATTAAGTTGAGCATCCTGCTATTCTCACTTTGACCATTTATGCACTGGAGGTTTCATGCCGGGCTGCAGGCTGGAGTTTTAGTCGTGGCAGGTTGCCCCACCTCTGCCTGGGGGAGCATTTGGCCTGGTGTACCTCATCCACCCCCGATCTGTGCTCCTGACAGGGGGATGTGGCAGTGAAGTTCCCAGTGCATAAACGGTCTATTGGGGACCTTTTCTCACACTGGACTTTTCAGCCTCTGTGGCTTTCTTGGATGTCAGCAACCCCCCCTCTCTCTCTCTTAAAATTGGCATATATTATTTTAAAACTTAGATATTATGGGAAGTCAGCAACACAGGTTGCCCGATCTAGAACCCCTTATTAGGATTGTTTGCATATATGGTCCATCTTCGTTGCATGGTGTTCAAACAGACAATGGTTAGTTTGTGAAACTGGGGGTGAAAATTGCCTGAGTTCCAGTCTCCACTCTGAACCTACAGTTGCCAGCTCAGAGCTGGTATTCAGAAACTGCAAGGGGCAGGTTCCTATCTGATGAGCATTGCACGGACACAGCAATGCCACTTCCAGTGTGAAGCAGAAATGACATCATTGGGCTGGCATTACACTCTCGTATTCACCCCCCAAACACTGTTTAAACCATAGTAATTTGGGTGTATCCTAGAGCATCACACTGAACCTTTGTGCTCAAAGTGACGTTGTGATACTGATGCAATGATGATTAGTCCCTCCTCATCTTTCACCCACTGCCAGCAAAAGACTTTAGGTCAAGGGCAGGAGAATTCCCTTTCATAGCAAGAGACCTGGGCTGATTCTGCACTTCCTTTTTTTCCCCTTGTGGATCCTGCTGAATTCAGATTGACTTGAACATGGGTCTTCCTATATCCACCCCCCCCCCTCAATTGAAACAGAAAGTGTTCTGCATTCGATTGGGGAAGCTCAGAATCGGGGGAGGAGCCAAGCACAGCAGGAGCCTCTTTCTTTTCTTGAATGAGGGGGGCGGAGTATTGGAGACAGCGGAGGAGGGGGGAAACCAAGAGAAAAATCTCTGCTGAGAGAAGTTAGGGCTTCTGGATAGCAGTGACTTTAAGGGAAACCTTGCAACTGGGAACCAGAAAGACTTTAAACTGATGCCCTGGCCAATCAGGGAAGAATGCTTTGTTATAGCACTGGATGCAGGAGACAAAGTTAATTCACAAAAAGCAGAAAGCTGCACATTTACTAATGCCAATTTTTCAAATATCAAGGCTCATATCCACTTCTGGATATCACAGGGGAAAAGTAGAGTCACGCTGGATCAATCATGGATGTTGCAGAGAAAAAATTTAAAGTGCCCAAAATCAAAACACAAATCAAATCCAGTGTAGACAGGAGGGATTCATTTGAACTGGCAATAGGTAAAAAGCCCCATGCAGACTACACTCTGAAGTCCTACAAAAAGCTCATTAATTAGTAGAGTTTTACCTTTTATTGCCTTCTATGGACTAAGAAGGGTATATTCTATTTAGGATTACAGTGTAAGTAACTTTGTCAGTTACCAATCTACCCTACTTTGTGGAGGTATGACAATACTAAAATTAAAAAGAAGGGAAACCATGCATGCCACTCCTAGCTTCTTAGAGAAAGAATGGGTTCAGATATAACCAGCAGTAACAATACCGCCACATGAAATTCCATTTGTTTTAACTAAAGAGAGGGGAGTATAGATGTCAGTATCTAAACAGCTGCTGGCATGAGATATATTCCCGTGTATCTTTTTGTATACACTTGAAATACACATTCGTTGAGTAGTCAGCAATTAAAGTTGCTCTACATTCATTTCAAAGAGCTGGTGCCTGATGCACACCAAAGAATCACAGGTTATGGAATCTGTGTACCTTCGAGATAAGGAGCTAAAGGGAACCAGGCACACAGAACAAACTGGAGAAAGGAATGTTGAACAAGTTGAATGGGAGGGGGAGAATACTGCGTATGTATCTCATGTACAAGTTCAGGAGCGTGACTTGGGAAGATTTTGATTGCTTCCCACGCTTGAGCACGTTTACAGACTCACTGTAAAGAGTGGAACAATACGCTTCAGCTTTGTAATTTTTGTTTTGATCACCATCTCAGTGGACTTGACTGCTCTTTTGTTGCTTCTTTCAAAAGCAACATCCAGGGCTATAATCGTAACCAAAACGAGAACAGAAACGAGAACCAAAAAAGAACTCCGGGAAACGTGTTCCCAGTAAGCTGACTCACAGTAACGCTTATCAGGATGTGGACGTTAAAGGCCAAATTAGGCAGGATGGCAAGAGATCCATGAATGGATTGCAGGGCACCATGAATGGATCCTCTCGATGTTTAAGCAATTCTTTACTTCACGTTAGAGTCTGCCTTTCTGAATGAGACTCTAGGCAGAGTCTAGATTCACAAGGAAAAACAAAGCAGCAGAAAAATATTCCACAAAACATGCAATAAAAATGCAAACAATAGATACTACATTACAAAACTAAAAAATGCACTGGGGGGGACTGTGCTGTACATGCAATCAAACAGAATTGCAACATTGTTCTTCAGTGCAACAAAACCATAATAATAATAATAATAATAATAATAATAATAATAATAATAATAATAATAATAATAATAATACCTTTATTAGCAGCTTCCGTGGGTGGTCTCTATAACATCCCATCCTCATTGAATTGGTTTTATTTACTCCATTTATACCCCACTGTTCTCCCCACTGGGGCCCACGTTGGCATACATCATTCTCCTCTTTTCTATTTTAACCTCACAACAGCTCTCAGAGATAGGTTAAGCTGAGAGTGTGTGACTTGCCTAGGCTGCCCAGCAAGCTTCCATGACTGCTAGGGACTCAAACTCTGATTTCCAAGATCCTAGTCCGAGGCTGTACACCATATTGGTTCTTAAAGTCATATGGGTGCTACATTACAGAGGCACGCCGTAAAGGCAATTTCACAAGTAAGTTTCTCACATTTTAAGCATGATCCAGCCTGTTGGTTATAAGGCATGGGAATCTTTGTACAGAAAACCAGTGTGAGAATCTGAATGCTGGACTGTGAAGACCTTTGCACTGATCCAGTTGAACTTTTCCTATAACTTTCTTATACCAATTTATTCACCTATCATACTTGAGTATTTGCCAGCATTCCCCCCCCCCCCGGGACCTAGTAAGTTAGATCTCCTCCCCACCCTCCCTGCCACTCTGATAGCAGAGGGTAGGAATAATGAGAGCTTCCGCCATGTTGGGATTGTTTTTAAAGTCTTTTAATGGGTATTTTAATGGGGATAAGACTATTGTGACCTGCCACGAGCCTACGGGGAGTGGCAGGAAATAAATCTAATTAATAATTATAATAATAATAATTTGTCTCTCTCTCCATGTTCCTTCCTTGTAGAATCTGCTGGTTAGCTAAGGCAGCAGAGCAGAGATTGGACGGCTGTGATCTATTCATTAGCCAAGTTGCCATGGATGGAATTTAAGGGAGTTTGTATGTCACATAATGAGACTATTGAAAATTTTAAGAGACTTCTCAAAACCTAGGATCAAATCAAAGGCCTTCTTCATAACTAGGAGCTCTTGAGAGGCAAACGGGAATCAAATCAAGTGTGCAGACGCTTTGGTCATCCAGTCCAACCTTTTCCTTGCCTTCTTTTCTCCAGTTTGGCAGCACTTCTGGGAAGTCAGTAGTTCTCATGGCACCACAACATTCCACAAGCAATTTGAGTGCGCTTACTCATTTTCCGAGTCAAGAAACATGTTCAAGTGAAAACATATGGGCTTGCTGACAGTTCTCATTCCTGCCATTTTAACTAAGCAAGGAGCAATTAGGAAGTGTCTTGTCTCACTGCATTTTTCAGCAGTGCCCTTTATGGCAACTACCCAGCAGTTCTGCAACAGCACAAGGTAACAAACGATACACACCTTTTCCCAGTTGCGGTCAGTTGCTACTCTCCATTTAAATCCGAATGGACACTGGAGGAGCTAGCCCCTAAAGATATTTATTTATTTAGGACTAGGTGGCCTGTATGGCCCCTTCCAACTCTATGATTCTATGATTCTGTGATTCTATGATAAATATTTTGACGTGTGATTGCATCAGACTAAGATTTCCTCTGAATCTTCCAGATCAGGGGTAGTCAAACTGCGGCCCTCCAGATGTCCGTGGACTACAATTCCCAGGAGCCCCTGCCAGCATTCGCTGGCAGGGGCTCCTGGGAATTGTAGTCCACGGACATCTGGAGGGCCGCAGTTTGACTACCCTGTTCCAGATAGTTGCTTTAAATCAACGGTTCCTGGCCGAGCACAAAAAGTGCTTCCAGTTGTGGCTGCTATTCCCACAATAAATAGAAGGAATGGCTCTTCGCAATGAATCCCATATGTGGGGAAGAGCAGCAGCTTTCCTTTTAATGATGTTATAAGAACTAAAAGACCAGCCTAGCCAGTGCAGACCTCATAAACCATTCCTAGAATCCCCATATACACCCTGGACAATTACTTAAGAGCTCATAAAACTGTATGGGAAGATTATGAAAACCCAACTCAGCCAATTTTTTAAAGAAAATTACATAATACACGATCATTGAATCCAAGTGCATAAATGTTTTTTGTCAAAAGCTGGCATTTTCATGGGCTTCTTGTTGTTCTCCCTTTACAGATTTTGATAACTTTATGCTAACTTTTTATGGCCCATTCCTATTCTACAGAATAACTGCATGACACATATCCAAGCTATGTGCTGTTAAATGGAAATCAGGCCTCCAGGCCTGTTTGTTCATTTATTGCATGCCTGGAGTATTTTCAGACATCTTTGAGAAATATTTGGCTATAAATCACCTTGCAATCTGGACTAAAATATCGATTGGGGGACATTAACTGGGTTCCACAGAACTCATAAAAATCTGAATCCCAAACCTATGCTTCAACAAAAAAAATTGCTTTAAGTTCCTATACTTATGTGTAGGCACTGTCCTGTAAGGTCCAGGATAGCCCAATCTTGTCAGATCTAAGGAGAAGCAGCTAGTACTTGGTTGGAAGTTAGTACTTGAATGGAAGACTACTTGGATGGAAGACCACCTAGGATGTCCAGGGTTGCTAAGCAGAGACAGGCAATGGAATGCCACCTCTGTTCATCTCTTGCCTTGGAAACCCTCCAGGGTCTCCATAAATCAGCTGTGACTTGATGGAACTTTCCTTACCACCATCACCTATACATGAACTGTTGCTAAGGTCATCCTCTTCCATGAGCAGCTCAAGGGCAAGACCCATACAGTTTTGTCCCCCTCCCCCGGCCCCATATGTACATGTATGAGGATACATCAGAGATCTCAAATCATACTCGAAACTATCCATGTTCTGTATACCCAGAAACCACACACAGAGTCAGAGATTTGTTGCAAAACAAGAAAAATAGTAAAAATTGTCCCGTTGCCATGCTAGTACATACAGAAATAAAGGGATTTGATGCACTATGGATAATTAACTGCGCCTCACTGCATTTTTCAGCAGTGCACTACATAAAGATTTGTGGCAGTTTCCCAATATTAGTCAGCAAGATGCACACAGCTGTTCTCAGCACTTGTCTTTCATCTAAAGGACACAAGAGAACCTAGGCCACAAAGCCATGCAATAAATACTATTTGGTTGCACTCCTAAACATTTTACCCAGGATCTTCACAATGTTTTTTTGTAAATAAGTAATTATTTTATGAGAACAGAGATTTCTTATATTTGCTTCTCTCTGAGCACAATAGAATATTTGATTTTGCTGTGAAACTGCAGGAAGACGGGATGCAACATTCAAAATTCAAGGTTTGTTTTCCCCTTCCTAGTTGGCTGATGGCAACAGCCTCTGGGGCAACTGATCTGCATTTTAAGAAGGGACTTCTCAGATGTTTCCTTTGATGTCTGTTCCATATTCCAAGAGCACTGTTTGTATCCAGTTAGTTAAATATCAGGTTTCTGATCTACTGCCTCATGGTAGGATAATGAGCGTCAGGAAAATAACAGGATCTAAACTAGCAAGTGAAAATTTGATTAAGATGTGTTCATCAGAGAACATTAGATATGTATGCCTATCAATGAGCCCTACAGTCTCATTGGTTGCTTCACAGACTAGATCTTTGCTGTCTGCTGTCTCAAATGTTTGAGGTCTCACATTTCCAATTTATCCTTTACAAAAATGGTAGCTCCCATACAAAGGCAAGAACGATATTTTGTTCCATTCTGTATGCTGAAGTACACTCGGTGTCCTAGCCACAACTGGGTGTTGCATTGCAAGGAATTATCCAGCTCATTGGTTCTTGCAACCTAAGCATGGAGATTCCATAGGCAGTAGTACTGCAGATATTATCAAGTGTTGAGTCCTTCTGCAAAAGCATCAGATTGAATACCAAATAGTTTTGTAGCATTTTCATATATGACCAACCCCATTCTAACTGATGTTCCTTCAATGTCAATATTATAATGGCATTCGTAGTAGTTTCATTATGCAGATTTCCAGGCATTCGACTAAGGTCGACCTGAGCCAATCACCTCCCATTGGCCCCAGAACCTCCCTCCCTCCTATGGAGACCACTTCCAATCTGTCTAACCCATGGGGTCATCAGTACACAATAGTTGTCTCAAGGTACCATTGTTTCCATTCTATTATGTTGTCTACCGTTACCATTATTATTGTCACAATCATCGAGTTGTCTATCGTTACTGTTCTATGTAAGCTCCCCTGAGCCTTCGGGGAGAGCGGTATATAAAATAAATAAATAAATATTTTTAATACTTCCTTGCTGCTTAGAGATACAAACAGTGATACAACTTAAAATGTTGCCAGGTTCTGGGCAGCAGTGATGAAAATTCAAAATAGGGTGAACTTGAGAACTGTGTTAGAGTAGTTTATTGTCCACCTGGATTGTATGTTTACACTCCTATTGCATATTGGATGTCCTAAATCTTGGTTTTAACAGATGTATCACATTGTGTTATGCTGGCCTATGATCATAATGTCTGTCTGTCAGTCTGTCTATCTGCAGCCAACAGATTTCACTACAGTGAGCAAAATGAGTGCACAGGCTCACACAAAGACAATCAAAATGTTGTCAAACATCACCCAGTATTTTTAAAGCATCAACTGTCTTGGTGCAACAGAAAATACATTTGAATCATAAATAGGTTCAATGCATGCTAATTAGGAAAACAAATTACTTAACTGTTTTCATGAAACAATGGAATCAACTTTTTAAAAAATGGTAATGAATTGTTGTAACAATGTTAAGATTTCAATTAATGCGAATGACTCATTGCAGAGCTGTTCTCTGTGTGGCTTGCAAGCTGGAACGCCAAGCCTATGGTTACAACATTTTCACAGATGAAATTAAAACAGAAATAAGGCAAAACAAAAATTACTCCAAATAAAAGCCCAATTCAAAAGGCAGTTATTAGTAAATTGGCAGCAGGCCAATCCTTCCAATTTGGAGACGCCTGCAGCGATAGCAGGTGGCCAGTCCGAGAAGCTTGGCTATGCTTCTAGGGCTGCTGCAGGGCTAGCAAATGACACCATAATGAAATCAAAAGGGAAGCCGCCATCTACAGAGCTGCATTCCTTGGCTTCAGAAAAATATTTGACAATATAGATCCAGTCCAATCACATGTTGTGCCAGCCTAGCTTTAGTCTGAGCCAAATGTTGATTCGACATTGTCAAATTGTGTTGCGTCAACGGAATGTATACTTTGCACAATATAATCTGCAGTCTCAGTATCACAAACAAGATGGCTATTCATTAGCAATTGCATGTTGAAGTGCCGTTCTAATTGTTCCAGTTGATATGTTGTTGTTATTGTTATATTGATTTTTGATATTGATTTTGATAGTGTTCTATGTGAATGTTCAAAAATGTTTTATGTAAACCGCCCAGAGCCGTAGGGAAGGGCGGTATAAAAATATAAATAAATAAATAAATAAATAAATAAATAAATAAATAAATAAATAAATAAATAAATAAATAAATAAATGTACAGCTCAGCGACAAGGATATCCCTTCCAGGACTCTGAAGTGCACCCTTTAAGCTTCTATTTGGGACGTATTACCTTTCTGAGTTCACCATAAGGAACATCATAACAAAATTTGGGAACTTTTTTCCTTTATTACTGGCCAAAGGGGGCGATAACCACCCTCTCTTTTGAAAATATCATGGATAATGACAGTGAATGGCTGAAAAGATAGTAACTACCATGTCAAGAGTATATTTTATATATTTTTAATTTGTATATGTAATACGTATATATCAAAAAATGTGAAGGGAGATTCTCTAGCATTGCCTTTCTCAGCTTTTTTACCATTGGGAAACTCTGAAACATTCTTTATTTATTTATTTATTTATTTATCATACTTTTATACCGCCCTCCCCGGAGGCTCAGGGCGGTTTACATTATAACAGAGAACCATACATAAAACAGTCTGTAGAACATGTACACCAATAACCAACAATTGCAACCAAACACAACACAGTATAACAATAAACAATCATAACACAAACAGGTCCAGGGCTTGTTGATGGGATTCTGAGGGGGGTGGCTTATTGATTGAATTCTGAGGGGGGGGGGAGCAGGGGCCCTTGGTCGCTGTAGATTACATCTGGTCTCGGCCAAATGCCTGGTGGAGGAGCTCCTTTTTGCAGGCCCTGCGGAACTGTTTAAGCTCCGTCAGGGCCCTGATCTCCTCTGGGAGCTCGTTCCACCAGGTAGGGGCCAGAACAGAGAATGCTCTGGCCCTGGTCGAGACCAGACGGACTTCTTTAGGGCCAGGGATCCTTAGCTGAAGGATCTTCAGGCTTCGAGAAACCCCAGAAGTGGCACAATTGTGCAGCATATGGTTGGGAATCTTAGCTGCGTCCATCAGTAGTTGAACACACATGAACACATGAAGCTGCTTGAAATGGAATCAGATGATCAGTCCATCAATTTCAATCCAGTAATTTCTACTCAGAGTGGAAGTAATTTTTCAAGGTCTTAAGGCCGATTCTGATCCTGGAACCTTTTGTACGCCAAGTTGGTGCTCTACCAAAGAGCCACATCTTCTCCCATAATGCCTGATTAGAGTATTACTTTGACTAAACCATTTCCCTCTCAATCAATACAATCTGTGATTTAATCTGATATTACAGCTATAGAGGGATGAGTGAGGTAAGCATCCTAAAAGATTATCCCAAGTGACTTTAACTTAGTGTAAGGCAAATAAGTAATCTACATCAGAGGTAGCCAACCTGTGGTCAGATGCCCATGGACTACAGCGTTTGCGGGCAGGGGCTCATGGGAATTGTAGTCCATGAACATCTGGAGGACCACAGGTTGACTACCCCTGATCTACATGATTTTCGACAGCATGTTACAATATGAGATCTGACTTTTCTTTCCATGTAAAAAAAAAACACACACACACACGGGCCATTGCTGTGTCCTTCCATAGCATGTTCTGTCACAAAGTAAAGTTCTGCACAAAGCAATTTAAAAAAATGACTTCTTTTATTTGAGAAAAGTAACCTGTGACTTTAATACGAATTCCATCATGGCATGAGCTTGCATAGGCCAGAGAACACTGAGAAAATAGTTTATGAACAAGTTTCAGGCCGGAGGGACAGAGACGTACGACTCTGGCATCTGGAATTTTCTTTATTTCTAAATCAAACCCATTGACCAGGCATGACGCCAACTGGTTTTTCTCAAAATAGGAGTTCCCATTCCTTACCATCAGGCATCAGACTTCACTTCCAAACAGGGAGAAACACTAATATTATCTTCCGATGTTCTTCTGCTTGGTTAGAAGGGTTGTTTTGTATTTTGACGTATTTTTAGAACTAGTCAAGGATGCCTGATGGGCTGCATGCATCTGGAGACCAAAGTGCCCAGTCAGGTGCACCTAAGCCAAGCCAGTACCAGTTGTATGACTCACCAAGATGGAAGTAGTTCATGCCAGTTATGTTCTGCTGTGGCCCACTAGGGACTCTGTAGTCCAAGAAAGCTCTGATTTTCATTGTCTGAGATTATTTAAAAAATGGGCATGTTCAAGGACCTGAGGAGCACATTGCTTGATGAACCGCAAATTGTTTCAATCTGGCATAAATCCCTCTAAAATCAATGGGACTTGTCCAGTTAACTGGGGCTGATTTTTATTTACACAATCAATATGATTAAGCCTGACAGGTTAATAGGCTTTCATGCCCTTTATGACTTGGAAACCTTGTGTACTTGATGCTGTGGATGGGACAAAATACTTGAAACGTTTATTTAGTAACGTTCTCACTGGATTATTTATACTCTCAAGTGTTTATTATTGTTACGGATAAAGGTAAACGGAATTGATGGTATGGAACGTTGATGGGGTTATGTAATTGTTCTATAAACTCAATATACAATATTGGCAGATAATATAATTCTATGGGCCGAGTATAAAGTAAAATGATTTGCTTTTCAGTCTGAGTTTCCTGCATTTGTCTTGGAACCCTATGCTGCAATCTCATAGCAGCAACCAGTCTAATGAGCAAGACCCATGAAAATTGTGCAGGGCGGCAGAAAGGTACCTGATCATGCTTACAAACTACCCAAACAAATACTATATATGCTCGCATATAAGCCGACCCACGTATAAGCCGAGGCACCACAGAATCTGGGCAAACATACTGACTCGGATATAAGCCAATGGTGGGAAATGCTCCATGATCACAGGCTCTCCCATCCAGCCTCCCCCCCCCCAACAAATACAGAAAAGTCAAGAGGATGAATAGTTGCTGGTTTTTGTACCCAGCTTTTCACCCACGGAAACCAAAAGAATCATTTGGAAGAAATGATTAAGAAGAGGAAGAAGTGAAGGCAAAAGGGGGGGAAAGATCAGAGTCCCTCAGTCAAACCGTATTCGGGATAACCTGCCAACTGGCAGATTCTTGCAGCTCGTAACTCTCAAAATGCAAACATATCAATCAGATTTTAATAGGAGCAATACTCCAGGAAAATTCATCCAGGCTTGAAAGCATTGGTGGAAAACATTCTGTCCATTTCTACATTCAGGTAATGAGTTGGATTCTGCATTCCACAAGCTAAAGCACTTTCCTCAGGCCAAAGAAGCCTTCAGCTGGAGGAAATCCTCTGGTAGTAAAATGGATTTGCAGGATCCAACAAAACGTCCTCGAGTTATTTGCCTGTGATTAATCCAGAGACAGATTCACATCCAGAAGTTCAGATTTTATTGTCTACAGACTTTTTTGGCTGGGATTGTAGCCTAATCGGTTAGAGAAACCTTTGTTTTTATTGGACCCTCTTGGGGACATGCCTTCAAATAGAAAGGTGAGAAGGAGAGATAAAAGTATCCGAACAAACAACTACATGATAAACATACACTGAACATGAGTCAGCAGTGTGACTCAGTGGCTACAAAGGCAAATGGGATTTTGGGCTGTATCCAATGGAGTATCGTGTCCAGATCATGGTAGGTGATGGTACTGCTTTACTCTGCTCTGGTTCGGCCTCACTTGGAATACTGTGTTCAGTTATGGGCACCCCAGTTGAAGAGGGATGTCCAGAGAAGGGCAACAAAGATGGTGAGGGGTTTGGAGACCAAGACATATGAAGAAAGGTTGGGGGAGCTTGGTCTGTTTGGCCTGGAGAGGAGACGACTGCGAGGGGATCTGATAACCATCTTCAAGTATTGAAAAGAGTGCCATATGGAGGATGGAGCAGAATTGTTCTGTCTTGCTCCTGAGGGCCTGACCAGAATGAATGGGATGAAATTAATAAAAAAGAAATTCCATCTAAACATCCGGAAGAAGTTCCTGACAGAGCGGTTTCTCAGTGGAACAGACTTCCTCGGGAGGTGGTGGGTTCTCCATCTTTGGAAATGTTTAAACAGAGGCTAGATAGCCATCTGACAGAGAGGCTGATTCTGTGAAGGCAAAGGTTACAGTAGACAAGCAATTGGAATGTGAGTGTGCTGCATAGCACAGGGGGTTGGACTAGATGACCCATGAGGTCCCAACTCTATTGTTCTATGATTTTATATGGATAACAAACATACTGGCCCTCATCACATCTAACATGGCTTAGAAGGGCCACTTTTTTTTAATTGACAGTATTTATAGTCTGCCTAAGAGCCTCTTGTGGCGCAGGGCGGTAAGTCAGCCGACATGCTGACCGAAGCTCTGACCATAAGGCTGGGAGTTCGATCCCAGCAGCCGGCTCAAGGTTGACTCAGCCTTCCATCCTTCCGAGGTCAGTAAAATGAGTACCCAGCTTGCTTGCTGGGGGGTAAACAGTAATGACTGGGGAAGGCACTGGCAAACCACCCCGTATTGTGTCTGCCATGAAAACGCTAGAGGGCTTCACCCCAAGGGTCAGACATGACTCAGTGCTTGCACAGGGGATACCTTTACCTTTACCTTTATAGTCTGCCTTTCTCATGGGGACTCGTGGATTGTATAGTTACAAAAGCAAGACATTCATTAAGCAATGCTTTAGAGCTTTAGAAGTCTGGAACCACCTGAAGCAACTGAAGCATCACATAAGTATTCATATGGCACATGAAACCTTGGGGTTTCTTGATGACCCTGGAAGGGTTTCCTGAATGGGTGGGAGATAATTAAACTTGTTAAATATATATTGGGTGATATGATCATATGTAGTCTGGTCCCCCTCCCAAAATGACCAATGATGGATCTGGAGGGGGTGGGAAGGAGAGGGGCCCTGGGTGGGCATGTACACAGCTATGTTTCCAAACTATATCCTGCATAATTTTGGAGTTTCTTGAAGTCTGAAGAATATTGCAGGGAAAAAATCTGAGAAAGGATGCCTTGAACAGTACAGAAATGCCTTTTGCTCTCTTCTTTTTCATAGCTGATTCCCAGTTAAAAGCACTGTTAAGAAGAATTTTGCATTTTATCTATCACTTTCCTGACATCCTATTTAGAAACTGAGGTGAGAAGCAGTATGTTTACAGCACATCTAATCTCTTACTGCGCATTTCATGTCCAATTCTTTTTCCACCAACCACAGGGTTTATTTAAAAAAAACAAGCAAAGAAAAAGTGCAATGAGAACAGTTTATCCCTTTCTTCTAGACTGTAGAAATTTAAAAAATTTGCTTTCAGAAGTTTATTTCTTTAGAAACTGAGCAAAGAAAGTGAAATGGAGGCTTTCAGACAAGTATGAAATGTCTTTTTAATAAGAAGTTGCAAACAGCTTTAGAAAAGGGAAAGGAATTCTTACTCGATCTATTGGATTTTTAAATTTATAAACTGCAACAGTCACGGGTGAGTATAAAACACTTCCTACAAAAACGACAAAGTTTATTATATTCAAATTCAAAGAATAAAAATACCCAGAAATACACATCCAGGTTATATTCACTTTTACATTATTACGAAACCAAACTACGTATATGTTTTTACAAGAGAGTTCAAAATGGCAATCACAGATTCCTCAATCCATTCCACTGACACTACATAAGAGTGCTTACACTCAAAAGCTCGCTCCCTGAATAAATCTTTGTTGGTCTTAAAGGTGCTACTGGACTCTGATTTTATTGTACTACATACAGCACTTTCATAGAACAAAATTTGAGTCCAATGGCCTCTTTAAGGCCAACTGGAGGGCCACAGTTTGACCATTCCTGCTCTAGGGGGTTATACTCTATTGAAAACCATCCCTTCCCCCGATGATTCCTTCCCCTGGCTCCACCCCCAAAATCTCCAAGCATTTTCCAGACTGGAGTTGGCAACCATAGCCAGAGTGAACTCCAAATTATAATGCATTTTTGATGGAACTGCCTTTGAAATGTATTTGGAGATTACGAGTGATCCAAAATGCTTTCTGATGCTCTGGGTTTTTAATTTTTATTAGTTTTTAAAATATATATATATCTTATTTTATTTTGCATGCCATTCTGTTCCTGGGCCCAATTCAAAGTGCTCTTTTTGCACTTCCAAGCCTTAAATAGCATGGGTTTAGACTATCGGAAGGCATGCCTTCTGGACCTAATAAAACCATAAATAGAGGCCATATTTTGCTTGTAGGGAAATTAATGGGGTCAATTCCAAAAAAAGGAAAGATCAGGGATAAAAAAGGGTCAGAAGAAAAATAGGCTTTCTTATGTCTGAGGCTCTTGGTTTCTCAAGGAAATACGTGTGAGCAAAGACATTCTGAAGATGATGAGGTCAGAGACGTAATGCTCCCATTCAGCTGGTATGGCATGGCAACGCTTCATCATCCTGCTTCTGCTGGTTTAACTCGGAGTGAAATAAGGCCACCATTGAATGGAGTCAGAGGGAGCCAGCGTGGTGTTGTGACTAATAGCAATGGCCTATCATCTGGAGAACTGGGTTTGATTCCCCACTCCTTTACGTGCAGCAGGCTGGGTGACCTTGGACTAGTCACAGTTCTCCTAGAGCTGATCTTGTAAATCAGTTTTCTTAGAGCTCTCTCTGCCCCAGTATCTTTCAGGGTGTCTGTTGTACAGAAGGGAAGATAAAGGTGTTTGTAAACCAATTGGGGACTCTTTTGAGCATGAAAAGCGGGGTATAAAAAAAAACAGCTCTTCTTCACATAGTAATGGTTCTAATGCATAGAAATGAACCAGGCAGAACATAGCAAAAGCAAATATGAACTTTTGGGTACGTTTGAGTTTTAGAAATCTAATTTGTTGGTTGTGTGGGAGATCTGAAAGTGCAGCAGATGGTGCAAAGACCAATAGTAATGCTGAACAAAACAAACCAGAGGAACGTGCAACATTCAGCTACTGCTACAAACTGTATACAGCTACTGCTACAAACAGCGTATAGATTCATTGCAGTGGACACTGGTGCACTCAGACTAGAGTTGTTGATGAAGTCAGCTTTCCCTCTTGAAAACCTATACGCCCAAATTCTTATTGGTCTGTACGGTGCTACAGCAGACAGCTGCCCTCTCAAACGTGAATCCCAAAAGTAAATGGTAGATATTGGTTCTAACTCAGGCCAAGTCCTGGATGTTAATATATTTATTCATAAATTCTCTTCGACCTCTCCAGAGAATGCAATCTCAAGTGTAGTGACTATAAACACTTCCTTTTACATTGGTTTACATTCCTTCATATAAGTTACGGGGTTATTTACATGGATCACCTTTTTCTTCCCGAATTAAAGATGTATTATAAACTTCCAAGGCCTTCAGTGTATGTTGCTGTAGTGTAATATTACTGCTGTAAGCAAACCAAGAACTTTACGTCTGTCTTATGTTCACTGGAGTCGGTTGAAATTTTGTAAAATTATTCAGGCTTCTCCCCCACCACCCAGTTGACTGGCAGCAGGGAAGGCTGGGGAGAAGGAAGCCTCCTTTCAAAGCTGGCCTCCCCGGTTCTATGGCAAAATGGATCTTAACTCACATCCAGTATTCTAACCCTACTTAATGTAGTCTGGACCAGAACTAGAGCCACGTTTTAATTCCCATTTTGAACTGGGCTACTCTTGTTCCCAGCATCTGGGTTACACGTGGATCTAGATGCAGCAGCAGCAGCAGAAGGCATCCTTGTATTTTTCCAGAATCCACCTCCATCTCACAGCTCTTTCCTCCTCCCACTTACCATCTATCACTGCTGTACCCAGAAGGAGAAGAGGCAGCAACCTTGGCATGTATTTGTGTCACTGTTTGTGTCACGCAGAAGTCCTGTCAGCACCAGCCCGGCTTTCCCTGCCCATGCATAATCGGTCAACATGGCTTACAATTGCCTTGCCTTCCCCTTCGCACAACAAGCACCTTGTGAGATAGGGTGAGGAGGAGAGAGTTCTGAGAGAACTGTGAATGGCCCAAGGTCGCGAAGCTGGGTTCATGTGGAGGGGTGGGGAATCAAACCTTCATCTCCATATTAGACTCTGCCTGACATCAAGAATCGGGGTCCGTGTGTCATTTATAAGTAAATGAATCTCTTTGTGTTATGTATACCAGGTAATATAAAAATCAGCCTACAGTATACTAAAAAAACAGTTCAAGTTGGGTCACTAGGGATATAAAAATGACTGCAAGCCATGCCAGTGAAGACAGACATTCTCCCTACGTTAGTATTGAATTTGTGTACAAAGTTCGGTTTTGTCCTATTTGACCAGGATAATTTCTTTTCGTGACCTGGGCATGCACTGTTTGTTTGTGACTCAGAAAAACTCCCAATCAAGTTCACGGGATTGACCCCAAACTGTACCAGTCATTCCTACAACTTAACAACTGAAGAGCGGAGGTCAATAGAGCAGGTCCCCAATACCGAAAACTACTTACATGCCATGCCATCAGCACTTTCCCTTTCACACCCTTCTAGACAAAGTCACACTTTTCCATTAGGATGAAGTCTCCCTTAATCTTCAGATGCCATAAGCAGCAAGCATCAGCAGCCTGGCTGTAGCCAACGGCTTACTGTAAAAAGCCTCTGAAAGTACTGGAGCAATCTGGGCCAACTCCATTTCATGCACAGTTCATTGCAACTACTGTAGTAGATATGTAAATTAAACTGTGTAAGATGAAACGCTCATTTGAATTCCACCCTCGTTGGCACATCCCCTCAGTTGTTTTGCCCTTTTGTTACTTCTCGACAAGTAAGGACCAAGCTACCTATGATGTCATGAATTCCCCATTTATTAAGTTATTAGCACATTTCAAGGAGCCTCTTGTGGCGCAGAGTGGTAAGGCAGCCGCCTGAAAGCTCTGCCCATGAGGTTGGGAGTTCGATCCCAGCAGCCGGCTCAAGGTTGACTCAGCCTTCCATCCTTCCGAGGTCGGTAAAATGAGTACCCAGCTTGCTGCTGGGGGGTAAAACGGTAATGACTGGGGAAGGCACTGGCAAACCACCCCGTATTGAGTCTGCCATGAAAATGCTAGAGGGCGTCACCCCAAGGGTCAGACATGACTCGGTGCTTGCACAGGGGATACCTTTACCTTTACCTTTAGCACATTTCTATCCTGCCCTTTCTCCAAGGACCTCAAGCAGTGTATATCTCCTACATTCTATCCTCACAATAAAAGTGTGGAGTAGCTTAGTCAAAGATATGGGATGACTAGATCAAGGTCACCCAGCAAGTATCTTGGTGAAGTTGGGAATTTGGACCTGAGACTCCCAGATTCTGATCTAACAGCCACTACACCGTGCTGGCTTGCATCCTCTAGTATGGGAGTCCCAGAGGCACCACTCTGGGGATCCTTTCCTGGTAAGTCAGAAGGTGAGTTTCCTCCAGATCAGACAGACCCGAGATTCTGGGGTTTTTTTGGGGGGGGAGGCATCATCTGGACATGGGATTAGGGTCACTGTGGGTGGGCATTACCTGCATGTTGCAGAGGGTTGGACTAGATGACCCTGGAGATCCCTTCCAGCCCAATGATTCTTAGTCATTCTACATCATTCACCCTAAAAAGTAGTAACAAGGCATTTTTAATTCTTCACCCATGTGCCATGTCCCCAATTAAAACTACCCTTCCCCCAGGCTAAAAACAGCCAGGATACAGTAAGAAGGTTCTGTCCTTATTATCCCCAGTCTGCACCATGGCTACTTCATGAAGCTAAATTATACTCAATATCCTGTGTGTAATTTGTACCCAAGATTCCAGTATGCAGAACGGCTGTACTATTTCAGCCTGCCAAGGTTCACTGTGACATCAGACCAGGGTGTAAACTGCACGGAGCTTTTATTCCAATCCCAGGTCGATTCAGTCCCTGCCGTCTACATAGAATGCGATTTCCATTTTGATTTTGGGCGATTTAAATTTTCCTTCTGCAACAAGAAGGATTGATCTGGAGTCACCCTACCTTTATGGTGCGATATCTTAGAGTGCTTTTAATGCTCAATATTCTAAGAATCAAATTGAGAAAGCAGGCTGTTTTGAATCTGGGCTTTGCTCCGTGGTAGAGAAGCCCTGATTGGCCAAAGCTGCTCATGTGACAAGTTTGCCTTAAAGGAGAAGCCCCTAATTTCCCTCAACTTCTGTCAGTCTTGGATTTTTTTCTCTCTCCTCTGCCTTTTTCAATCCTCTCCCCCCCCTCCAAGAAAAGAAAGAGGCTTGTCTCCCCCCCCCCTTCTGAACTACCCTAACCACGTGCAGAACACTTTTCTGTTTCAATGGGGAGGAGGGGGAAGAGGAAGACCCGAGTTCAAATTGATCTGAATTCAACAGGATTGACAATGGATTAAACAAAGTAAGTGCAAACTCTACCCAGGTCAGCCATTCACAGTCTTTGCTGCCATGGAACATATGGCCTTCACAGTCACCTGACTTTGACTGCAGTCTTTAGCATGCCTGTTGGATTTAAGGGGGATTAATTCAGAGGTTCAGAGGAAAGGTGGATAAGGTTTTGTTGCAAATCTTACGCTAAGGAAATATGCAGACAAGATTTCCTAAGCAAGTCGGACAAAACTAAAAATAGTGGTAGGATGCTGGATTTACACCATCCTGCCATGTGTATAGCAGAAACGTTGCTGCTATTTCATTCATTTAAGGGTTTTTTTAAGGATGATAGGACAGTCTGCATTTTTCATTGTAAACACTTTGGGCCTCTTCTGTTTATAAAAAACACTAATTTCTAAATATACTCAAAGATAAGCTTTTTTTAAATTAAGAAACTTCCAAAAATAAGCTGACCCCAAGTCCACAAATGTTCATGTGAGTCTTTTATATATAAATATAAGACCTGGAGCGCCCTTGATAGAAATAAACAGTGTCAATTTGACATCGTTATGAACTGGAAGGTGATTCCCTCTAGTGGTGGACTGTGATTTTGACCAGATTTTCAGTGAAAGTGTTGACATTGTAGAGAGTGGCATGCACATCTCACTGCAGATTCTCAGAGCAGCAAAACATTAATCTTGATTTGGGATTATGTACCCACCTTATGCACCATTCCTTTTCCTACGGTGTGTTTATTCTGCAGCTACAATTTGTTAAATGCGCTTTTCTACATCAGGGTGGAACGCCACTTGTGATATGTCGGGGATGGTTTTGGAAGTTTATAAAAATGTACCAAATGGCTCTATCACAGCTGTGCAATTGCATCCAGTAAGGGCCTTCCATTTAAACCCTTGTGGTTCAGGTTTTATGCACACACCTTAGCCGTAGCCTGTTGAATGAAAGGGAACAGACAAAGGGGGGGGGGGCTGATGTTGAAATTGACAGGCCTTTTGGTTTAAACCAGGGGTAGTCAAACTGCGGCCCTCCAGATGTCCATGGACTACAATTCCCAGGAGCCCCTGCCAGGCAGGGGCTCCTGGGAATTGTAGTCCATGGACATCTGGAGGGCCGCAGTTTGACTACCCCTGGTTTAAACTGACAAGCAGCAGCAAAGCAGAGTGTGGAGCACTCATGGATTCTCCTCTTTGTTATCAGAAACCTCATAATATAGGGGAACATGTTGAGTGCATAGAATCCATGGTTGAACCCACCAACACTGGCATTGCAAACTGTGATCGTTGACAGCATGTATGTGTGTGTGTGTGCATGCACATGTGCATGTCTGTGCAAAGTCAGCTGCAACTCCACCATGCTTTGCACAAAGCTGCAAATTTTATGGTGGAGAAGTCTTCTGTCTGAAACTCCAGAGAGCTGTTTTAGTCTTGTGACACCAAACTGGAAAACCTGGACAGGGGATGAATAGCAGCACTAATTTCCTGCCCTTCCTTGCAGGTTTGCATGGTGTTCTCTTTGGGACTCTCTAATTTGATCCTGCATCCTGGTTGTGTGATCTTGGCAGTTTTTAAAAGCCTGTCTAAGCTGGTGTGGTGGCCACCACTTTTAACCACTGCACCAAGGAGGTGCTGTAAGGCTTGCTAGTTGGCCAGAGTTTTGGGGAAGGGGGTGTTGAGTGGCAGACTTCCTTCAAGAGAGAGAAGGGAGAGATGTGGGGGTTGTAATTTCATTCTGGTTTTAACTGGGGGGGGGGAATTGGATATTATTATAAGCCACCTCGAATCACAAGGAAAGATGGGATACAAATGTTTAAATAAAGAAATCCCTGATCCCTTAACACTGCAAAAAAAGATAATGCCTTTCCATTGCAAATTCAGTCATCACACCTTTGTTCTCAGAGTGCCAAGCTTACAAAAGTCAAATACAGAGGAATACTTCCAAAACTAAGAGCACTGTAAAGGCAAAAATATCTTGCAACGTCCTTCAGGATCACAATTTCTTGTAATAACAGAAACATGGTACATAGAGATGGGAGATTGGTTCCATCCTGTTTTTTGCCCCCTCCAACGCACACACACACACACAAACTGCCAATGACGTACAAAGCCATCCCATCAGTCGCTGAAATGCTTCAGCAGTCTAATCCACCACTTCCAATTGATGCGTGAGCTTGACATTCTGAGCATGTTGCGTGAACCTTAAAAGGCACAACATCTATTGTACGGAAGGCAGATGGCATATGCATCATCTTTGCAAATAATGGGATGCTGCTGATTAATCTAGGTGTGATGCTACTGGAAATGCGACAGCTCCAAGGATGACTTCTGAAGGTCTAGACTCCTCTGCATTGTGTGGTGTTCACAGATACAAAATGGGGAGCTCTCAACTTCTTCAGTACACATCCTTATATGACTCAGATAATTATGATGAAGCATTTTTAGGGTGCATATGCCAAATGCTTCCTGCTCACCCACAAAATATGTATGGTGGCCTTCAATAAGCTTACATTCCAGTCTAGTAACACCTTAGAAGTTGTTGTTAGGTACCAAGTCGTGTCCCCATGGACAATGACCCTCCAGGCCTTCCTGTCCTCTACCATTCCCCGGAGTCCATTTAAGTTTGCACCGATTGCTTCAGTGACTCCATCCAGAAGAAGAAGAAGAGTTGGTTCTTATATGCCGCTTTTCCCTACCCGAAGGAGGCTCAAAGCGGTTTACAGTCGCCTTCCCATTCCTCTCCCCACAACAGACACCCTGTGAGGCAGGTGAGGTTGAGAGAGCCCTGATATTACTGCTGGGTCAGAACAGTTTTATCAGTGCCGTGGCGAGCCCAAGGTCACCCAGCTGGCTGCATGTGGGGGAGCGCAGAATCGAACCTGGCATGCCAGATTAGAAGTCCGCACTCCTAACCACTACACCAAACTGGCTCCAGCCACCTCATTCTCTGTCGTCCCCTTCTTCTTTTGCCCTCAGTCGTTCCCAGCATTAGGCTCTTCTCCAGGGAGTCCTTCCTTCTCATGAGGTGGCCAAAGTATTTGAGTTTCATCTTCAGGATCCCAAAAAGGTGAGACTGGCCTCAACTGGGGCCAGAGCTTTTTCAGCCCTGGCCCCAGCCTGGTGGAATGCTTTGCCAGCTGAGATCCAAGCCCTTGCAGGACCTTAAACAGTTCTGCAGGGCCTGCTGACAGAACTATTCCACCAGGCCTGTGGTCGAGGCTGGGGATATAACTCCATCTAATTGACTGGCCTTCCCCAGGAAACATCTTCTTGAACAGCAAGGGTAAATCCATGTACTCAAACATGATACCCTCCTCAGTGCACAATCAACTGGCTGGGATACTGTAAAGTCTTTGAAAAGTAATGCATGATTTTAATTTTTAATGCTATTCATTGACCTGCCCTTAGCCTCACGGGAAAGGTGGGCTGCTAGGATAAAGGTTTATTTATTATATATTAGGCTATACCTTGCTGCCTTCCCTTCCGTGTCTCTGTTAAAGCCCTTCTAAATTAAGGGATCTAAAGTGATTTAGATGAAACCTTCAATCCTACTGAATCCATGGGACTTAAGTATGCCTACCTTTGTTTGAATATATATTTTTCTATAGCCACAAGACTGCTGCCTGCAGGCAAGGTCCCTCGGACTGCAGTTGTGTGACTCACACCCATCCCCTGCACCTTCTCCCGTACCCAGCTCTAAAATCGACCTCTGATTTCTCCCATCCCACTACCTTCTTTGGGGTTTTTTGCCAGGCTTCTGCCTGATGGAGTAGCTGCCGTCCAGCTCACCAATCCCTGAAACTTCTGTAGGAGACAAATTAGTGTGTTTCGGCCCATTCATCAGACGCACCTGTCTTCTGACCAGATCAGGAAACACAATACGATCCAGGAACTGAACACCTTACACAATTAACCGTGAGCGGACTGCTACAGAAAGTGCGACAGGCAGGGATCCAGCAGCCAGACAGCTCTAAACTCCCCACGTGTCTAATTGCTAGCGAGAAATAATGAATAGTCTGACAATGCGGGCGGAAAACAAAGGCCCTTTATCTACAGATAATTGACTGCGGTAAGAGGCTGAATAGATAATTCAATATTTAAGCAGTGTTTCAACCCATAAAGCGCAGTGTTACACCATGAGAGCTTTCACGGGATGAGTTCCAAGTAGCAGCACAGTTGGATCAGGGACGAGTTCCAGAAACGATTTCGTACGACACGTTTCCCCCAAAAGGGCACAGACTCCACTCTTCTGTGTGCCTCCTGTTTCCAGGGAATCAGTTCAGGAATGTCAGATGTGTTCACCAACTTTAGATTTTCACCTTTGACCTTGAACTCAAGATAAGCTATCAGAGCATGGCAGCTAAGGGAGCGAGCTGCAGGTTGCAACATCAGTGGGTCAATTCTCGTCTCAACCACAAACGGACTAGCATGTCTTCCTTAGGCAACCTGCTCTATAGTTATCTTGTCTGTGATCCCTTCCTTCCTCCAAGGAGCTTGAAGAATTCATTAGTATGATCTGGATTACGGGAATGTGCCTTGGGCAAATCTCTTTTGAAACGTTAGGCTATACCTTTATTAAATAAAATGTGCATGTGATTCTGCCCTCTTGATAGAGGCTACTGGTTCGTTCAGAATTGTGTACAACATGGAGCCAACAGGGTATTAGTGAATTAGAACTGAAAGACCCAACTTTAGACTTTGGACATGAAGCTTTGTGGGTCACTCACACTCTCCAAGCATGGCCTGACTCATAAAAAAAAGGAGGGGAGTGCTATACATGCCACTCTGAGCTCCTTGGAGGAAGGATGGGATCAAAATGAGAGAGAGAGAAGTATTGATTGCCAGCAGCTCTCCAAAGCTCAGGCAAAAGTTATTGCCCTGGTCAATGGTCTTTGGAGATACAACAGGTCAAACCTGGGAACTTCAATATGCAAAGCAGAGTCTTGGGCAGAGAGGGGTGTTTCCCAGCTCCTGATACTCTAGCCTTTATCTAGAATAAAGGTAAGCACCGAGTCATGTCTGACCCTTGGGGTGATGCCCTCTAGCATTTTCATGGCAGACTCAATACGGGGTGGTTTGCCAGTGCCTTCCCCAGTCATTACCGTTTACCCCCCAGCAAGCTGGGTGCTCATTTTACCGACCTCGGAAGGATGGAAGGCTGAGTCAACCTTGAGCTGGCTGCTGGGATTGAACTCCCAGCCTCATGGGCAGACAGCTTCAGACAGCATTTCTGCTGCCTTACCACTCTGTGCCACAAGAGGCTCTATTTATCTAGAATAGCCAGGAGTTAAACCCAGGGCCTGTTGTAAGCAGAGCATGTGCTCTCCTAGACCGTTTATGCACTGGAGGTTTCATGCCGGGCTGCAGGCTGGAGTTTTAGTCGTGGCAGGTTGCCCTACCTCTTCCTGTACCCACACGGGGGAGCATTTGGACTGGTGCACCTCATCTGCCCCCAATTTTTGCTCCTGCACAGGAGCTGGGGCAGTGAAGTTCCCAGTGCATAAATGGTCCTACTGAGTTCTCTTTCTTCTTTCTACTTCATGGCCCTTCAGCAGCAAACAGCAGCAGCAAAGTGTTGCCTTCTTCCCCTTCAGGATCTTGCCTAGTTCATCAGCTGTGTTTACCCTTGGGGGGAGGTACCATTTCCATAGCTACCAACGCAGGCTAACAGCGGGCCATGAAGAAGATTCTCTTTGCTGAGGCACAGCTGCCATTAATGTTCAGCATAGCGAGCTAGCAGCCTTGCTCTCAAGAGAGACACAGAGACAGAGCACTTAAGATTTTAGCAGAAGAGTATCATGATGTCATCAAGGGCCAAAAATGCCATTAGGTAATGCACACTGTGAATATTTGTCTTTAAGGGGTTTTAACAACAGATGGTATACAATGCTATGTGGGGCTCAGATGCTCTTCGCCCTTCCTGGGATTTCTCTTTGGGACTCCAAATATCAATGCATCAGATTCTCAGTGATTCAATATGCCACTACCAAGACGAAGTTTTCCCTACACAGTGCTATGATTACAAGGCTAATCCAATTCTCTTATTTTTAAGAGTCTAGTCCTCAGAGGCTCTAAGAAATTGGGGAAATCTACTGAGCCAAGAAGCCACAGAGCAATGTTGAATTAAGGTACTAGACCTCAAGGATGTGCATTTCTTGTCTCCTCTGTGAGCATCTCTAATAGTCCATATCCCACGAGCCACATCTGCTTGGAGGCCATGCTGTTCTTCCTTTTTTATTCTTATTCAAAGTTTGGCAAAATTCCATTGAAACCCAAGTATTGTCAAACAGTCCAGAAAATTATCTTACCAGACTATCGACCACTTAAAGAGAAAGAAACAGAAAATGGCTACACTCAAGGTGAGCATTAAATGTCTCTTCATCAGCACATGCCATTCTTGGCTAAATTACTCTGTAAAACTAGACTAGGGGAAACATTCTGGGAAGCTGTTTTATTACAAAGGAACTTGAAGGACAGAATGGAAAGGGAAATTGCAAGTTATTGCAACAGAACAGAGGAATCCCCAGGACTCAACAGGGACATTGGTTTTTAACCTCAATACACATTCTCAACAATCCCTCAGAAAGGCCAAATGCCCTCTGTATTTTAATTTATCTCTTAATTGGAATAACTGATTTGAACAAATAGATTATAATGTAACTATGACTAGTTTAAACTGTCCATGGCCTTCTGTTGACTGTTCAGCTGTGATGAATGAAAGCAGTAGTCTTCCTCCAGCCAATCAGGCCCTCTATTCACCTTTGTTTGGATAGGCTCTTCCAGGTGGGACTGAACAACGGAATCCTTGATTGGGGAGGGTGAGTTGTCTTGTGGCTCACTTGTATGCCTTTAGTGGGCTGGATGCAGCCAGATGTATGGCTTCCAAGTCTATATTATGGAGAGGTTTGTTTGGCTGTATGGTAACAGAGGGAAATGGTCTAGATCAGGCAAACAACAAAGGATTGCAGCCTTCAGATCATTTACCCCTCACTACTGCAATTCGTCTTCCTGTGTCCTGAGAGATTCTCTTTGTTTGCAATGAAGTATTTTTAAACTTGCATCTGAATTGATTAATCACTTACAAATATGAAAGAAGATGCAACACACAATACTGACTGCCAGTGAATCACCGTGCACCTCCACTGTCCCCAGCGGCTTTAATTATCTCTGCCGATTATTTTTGTACATGACAAACAGAAACTGTGACGATGCCTATTTCATTTAGAAAGCAGGAGGCAGACAGGATTTCCCATCTTTCCTTGAATTGATTTAATGCAATGAGAGGTTTTAATCAAAAAGTGCTGAAGACATATGTTATGGGAATGGAAGAGGATGGGGACAATCCCTTGAGGGACTTGCTGACATCCTTAACTTTCAAAATCATCAGTCAGGTATTTTCCCCTTTGGCACAGCTAAAGTGCCCAGAAACGAAATAATAATATAAATTCCACTTAGAACTCTCTAAATAATATGCTCAGAAATATAGCCAAGAAATTACCTGGAACGTGACCTGATAGCCTATCCAGCTTTAAACAGCCCATTTCTAAAAGAAATTCGATAGTGGAGAGCAGAACCCATTCCATCAGCAGCCTTAAAACTAGTGAGGTTGCACCCTGACCAAATGAGTTTGGTGTAGTGGTTAGGAGTGCAGACTTCTAATCTCGCATGCCGGGTTCAATTCTGCACTCCCCCACATGCAGCCAGCTGGGTGACCTTGGGCTCGCCACGGCACTGATAAAACTGTTCTGACCAAGCAGGAATATCAGGGCTCTCTCAGCCTCACCCACCCCACAGGGTGTCTGTTGTGGGGAGAGGAAAGGGAAGGCGAGTGTAAGCCATTTCCCTCCACAAGGCAGATGGAGGGAACCCCCCTTTCTTTGGCCTGCCAAAAGGAAGAAATTTCCCAGCTGTACTAAGCCCCTCCCTTCTCTGTCCCTGCAGTCCCCCTGGTCTTGCCAAGCTGCTCTTTGATGGCAAACCTGCCCTGCAGCTGGCCAGCAGCACCTCCCTTCCTCTCCACAACATCATACAGAACACAGGCACACAAAAGCCTACAAGTGATATGGGGTTGTGAAATTTAAAAACTGAATTGCGATGAGCAGAAGTGACTTCACTTCTGAAGAGGAGGAGCTAGAAGAGCTGACCTTTGGCCTGGATGTCATATCTCAGACTGTGACATCACATTCCTGGAGAAAACCAGGACCTTCGCAAGCCAAAGAAGGTAACCCTACATGGATTAGAGAGACAGCCCCAACAACAGGAAATGCCATTGAAACTGGATACGTTTCTGCACAGGCTTCAGAGATAACCTCCACATGCAGCCTGTTCTAGCCATCTATAACAAAAGCAAGTAATGTGTAATTGCCTACACAATTCCCGAACCAGCTTCAGTTCATTAAAAAAAAACATTTCTGGTCTCTTCCCAGTGATGGGAGAAATCTTTTTCTGATCACAATTGCTCCTCTCCTGTTTTTTCTTCCCCAGAGGGGGAGAACTTTCAAAGCAGATAGCTGTTGATTTTGATCCATTAGAGGATTTGAGGGGAAGCCCTTGACCTGTTTCACCTCAGTTGCACCTCACTGCTATTCTGTTTTCTGTGAGCTCCTTCCGTGGAAATGGTCAACTCAGTGGGGCTAGGGGCTTCCCTTTCTACACCTGTGCCTCTCACACATATCACCACATTTGGCTCAGAGTACCTCCCAGAGATTTACAGCTCTTACATTTTTCACTTCAGAGGCAATGCAACACACTTAAGCAACGTGCCTCTGGGGCCCTCTGGTGAGGAAATTCCATGTGTGCAGAATTGAGGTTTCTGATTAGGCTTTATCGTATTTTTCATGCCACCGTTCCTCAGAGGAGCTCAGGGTGGTGTACATGCCTCTCTCCACCTCCATTTTACTCTCACCGCAGCCCACTCAGATCGACTAGGCTGTTGAGCTTTGAGGCTGAGAGGGGATTTGAAGTTCCCGATTCCAGTCTGCCAATGGAGGTGGTGAGCTCCCCCTCACTGGTGGTCTTTAAGCAGCAGCTGGACAGATACTTCTCATGGATGCTTTCAGCAGATCCTGCATTGGGCCAGATGACCCCTTCCAGCTCTGTGATTCTAGGATTCAGCCTGCCACCGTTACCACTCTCCCATACTAGTTATTAGTTTGTCCAATGCATACAGGAATGAGGGCTTTTGTAAGCAGCCCTACAGCTTCCTACAACTCAAAGCCCCAGACCAGAGCTAATAAAAAATAAAACAGTGGGTATCCCTCTCTCCTCTGAGGGCCATTCTGTAAACAAACTTACCTGTGCTCAAAACAGACAAACATCTTGGGATGCTAACCTTTCTGGCACAACCATTCATTCATTCATTCATTCATTCATTCATTCATTCATTCATTCATTCATTCATTCATTCATTCATTACAATTTTTATCCCAACCTTCCACTAAGGAGCTCAGTGCACAGGGTCCCCTCCCCTCCTTCATTTTATCCTCACAACAGCCTTATAAAGTAGTGACTGGTCCATGGTCACCTAGAGCGTTTCGTGGTGAATGGGAATTTGAATCTGGGTCTTCCGGGTCCTAGGCTGACATTCAAAACACTATCATGCACTGGTTGGCTATTTAATTGGCCCTGTTTAATGATTATATATTGATTATTTAAAAATATTATACCTTTAAAGAGGATTAAATCATAGAATCGTAGAGATGGAAGGGGCCACACTGGCCACCTAGTCCAATCCCCTGCTCAACATGGAGCCAGCGTGGTATAGTGGTGAAGAGCGGCAACCTCTAATCTGGTGAGAGCCGGGTTTGATTTCCTACTCCTCCTCCACATGCAGTCAGCTGGGTGACCTTGAGCAAGTCACAGTCCTGTTAGAACTGTTAGCACACAGCAGTTCTGTGAGGGATCTCTCAGGGTGTCTGTTGTGGGCAGAGGAAGGGAAGGTGATTGTAAACCACTTTGGGGAGTGAAAAGCAGGTATAAAAACCAATTCTTCAAGGCAGGATTAATCTAAATCATCCATGATAAATATCTGTCCAGTCAATACTTGATCTTTCACACTCATGGGGATCAAGCAAGAGATCTGAAATATCAGACACATGTAATCTCAGAGAACTTTTCACTGCTTGAAAATCCTGAGAGGGGAACCTTGAGGAGGAGCGGCAACTCAGAGGTAGCACACACTTCATTTGCACGGAGAAAGTCCTAAGTTCAGTCCTCAGCATCTCTGTTTAAAGGTCTCAGGTAGTTGAGAGTGACCTTTCCCTGTCAGGCAGAATACACAGTACTGAATCTGATTAAGTGCTGGGATGAGTTGGATGGTCACCTAACAGTTCAGTTCATGTTTTGCATGAAGAATGGCTATCAGAAAACCAATCATAATGGAAATAAATATGGTTAACATCTGGAGGACCACAGGTTGACTACCCCTGCTTTAGAATGCCTAAATATGGTTAAAACAAGAGAGCGGGCCAGATTTGCAGAGCTGCTCCAAGTCACAAAATGGGAATCGGATCAATTGCTAAGCCTATTGATTGCGGTAAGAAGCTAACTGAGTTCCTTGCATCAATCTTCACTGAGGAGATGGTTAGAGAGACGCCCACAGTTGATCTATGCTCTTTAAAATGGCACATCTCCTGAGCCAACTCAACTTGAAGTGCCTGCAGAGGAGCTTTTAGAGGAAAGTGATGGATGAAGAAAGTGATGCATCACCTGACCAAGATTATGTGTGTCCAGTGCTATGGAAGAATAAAATGTTCCTCTAGAATAACACAGGGGCCTAGGTGGAGATGGGGCAATTAAAAGCCTAAATTACTTCTCAGAAAGGTGGAAACAAGTTTAGAATGATGGATTGAGCTCAGAAAGGAAACTGAATCCCAATTCCAAAGCAATATCATTTAGACAAGCTGTCAAGTGACAAATCATAACTGGTCCCTCGCCTGGTGCTTTATCCTCTGCTACCAGATTTTTTTAAGTGATTAAGCGAGATGGCTTGGGAGCTCCGAATCAATATTAAACTGCTATCCTGGACGGGAGTTCCCTGTCAAGAGCGGAGTCAAGCCTGGAGTCAAGTCTTGGAAATCAGGAAGACAGTATCTGTCATGAGGCCAAGTTTCTTGGTCTTTGATGCATTTCTAGGAAAAGGAATGTGAAGATGATCTATAAATACAGGATTAGCTAGCAGGATAACTTTTTGCTCTTTCATTGTATTCTGCAAAACTGTCTATTAATTCTTCCCTGTTATGTTTTATTGAACTTTTATTTTATGTGTGCTCTTTGGAGGTGAATTGACTGCTTTCATAATCCTATGCACCCTTCACCACAGGCTGCTTTTGTAGCTAGAGAGAGCCAGGACAGCACTGGACAAAGCAATATATATAGGTAGAGAGGGAACAGGAAATAAACAGCCTACATCTCACACACACACACACACACTTCTGATTTTCAAGGGAGCCAGAAGCCAGCAGAATTAATTGTCTTAATGGCCAGGAGGGGAAGTAGTTCTTGGCTCTCTGACGGTGGTTTTAAAAGGAAGGGTTTTAAACTGAAGGGCCATTTTATTCCCCAAAACATACTGAGCCAAATCCTGGGATCAGATTGCCTTCTATTCATCCAGTGTTGGTTGACAATCAGGGAGTATCTTCAATGGGGTGAGAGGATATTCATGGGTATTAAAATTGACAAGAAGAAGAAGAGTTGGTTCTTATATGCTGCTTTTCCCTACCCGAAGGAGGCTCAAAGCGGCTTACAGTTGCCTTCCCATTCCTCTCCCCACAACAGACACACTGATATCACTGCTGTGGCAAGCCCAAGGTCACCCAGCTGGCTGCATGTGGGAGAGCGCAGAATCGAACCTGGCATGCCAGATTAGAAGTCCGCACTCCTAACCACTACACCAAACTGGCTCTCAAGCAACTCAATTATGCACACCTCCCAATAGGCACCCTTCCATGAATTCCAAAGCACAGCCTGTGAAGTCATTATACTCCACTGGCTCATTACTACAACGACAACTATTACTATTACTATTAACTACTACAACTAATACTACAAATGATCTGTGTTGCTATCCCTCACGATGAGCTGTGTACGAACCATTCCGACTCCCTCATTGATGTTTTAGCCTTTAGCCCATCAGGGGTGATAGCCAGCTTCTACTGAATTATTGGTTTGGAAATCAGAAACCAGTTCTGTGCCTTCTGCCAGTCTCCTGACCTTGGCTTGGCCTCATCTCCCTGACCAAGGCTGGCATCGCTGTAATTCAACGAGATGAACAGCCAGCCGTCAGCCAGGACAGGAGTTCCTGCCTGCAGCAGTTCTGTTCATAAATATTCAATGCCGTTCTAATTGCTAAGTCCACTCAGTCCAAGGAGCCCTGGTCAAATCAATAATGCAGCGCATGTGTGCGTGCATGCGTGCATGCATGCTGAGAAGGCTAGACGAGCCAAGCTAATTTGCCATGGTGGAGATCATCCAAGGCTCGCAGAGGTTAAACGGCTCTTTTGGGTTAACAAATGAACTTGTAAGGCCTCGGCACAGTTAAATGTCCACATTAACAAGGGGAGTGTTAAAATAAGGAAGGAATAGGGGCAAGGACACCTCTTCTAGGAGGGATTTCATACCTAAACTCTAGTAGTCCTGTTTGATCCTAGGAAAGGTAATTTCTTTAAAATACCTCCAGAATTTCATGCTCAAAGGGGCCAGTCACTCCACCGATGAACTCCAATAACTGGCATCAATCACTTTTCTAGGTATTCTGATTCAATCACTTTTGGGCCCCATCCTTCTTCCAAGAAGCTTAAGGCAGCATTCATGGCTTCCCTTTATTTCAGTTTATCCTCTCAACAGCCTTGTGAAGTAGGATGGACAGAGTATGGACCTACTTCATGTAAAGTCTGCCATTTTTGATGAGACTCAAGGTGGATTATGGAATTAGAAAACGATGCAAGGAAATCCTGCACAATACATACAATATGGCAGTAAAATCGGGTCCCAAGCCATCCGTTCAAAGGCCAATGATCTAAATCTCCCAAGGGAGAAAAGGAATGCCATTTCAGTGGTTTGGGGTGATTGGAGAAAAAGGAAAACACACAGTGATACACACTCCAAATGACTACACAATTCCAGCCACTTGGATATACACCGGAGTGTGTATAATCTATACAGAGTAATTTCTAACATGCCTGCACCTTACCTTTTTATAGCAAAGCCAGCTCTTGTTTCTCATTCTATAGCTCTTGCTGCCACCTAGTGTTGTGTAGAACAAAGTGTGAGCCCAGCCCAAAGTCACATTTAAGACCAACAGTTTTATTCAAGGTGTGAGCTTTTGTGTGCGCACACACTTGTCTGAGGACATTTTGTTCTGCTACGTCAGACCAATGCAGCTACCCACCTGAATCTAGTGTTCTGTAATTACCCTAGTTTCTGTCTTTGCTAATTTGTAGTGTTCAGTATCTGTCTGTCTGTCTGTCTACCATCCTCTTTCCGAAGTGCAGCCCCCATCAGCAGATACTTAAATCTGAAGCTCAGGGCCACACTTGTAGTAAAAAGATATAGCGAGCTTGGGCAGAGCTGGCTCACACTACAGGAGTAAAAATTGGGCCAAAGCATCAGCTTTCGTCACCTCTCCACCCCTGAGCCCTGACCCCACCAGTCCAGACTTCCTCAACTCTCTGCTGTCTTGGTAAGTCAGAGAAGCTCTTCCCACAGTGGGTTCCCTGTATTTACATCTAAAGTTGGTATCAAGGAAAGCTGATCTGTGTGTGTCTGTTTTGCCAGTTAAAATAGTTAGAACTGACTGAAGTGGAAGCAGATTTACAAAACATCTAGACCAGGGCTAGTCAACCTGTGTCCCTCCAGATGTTCATGGACTACAGTTCCCATGAGCCCCTGCCAGCATTTGCACTACATGACACAGTCACTCAAGTACTGTCTGCTGCTGGAATCTGGATCAGCTAACCTGTCTCCCCAGGGCTGTTATGAGGACAAAATCATGCACCCTGCCCTGAGTCTAGGGGATCTACAATCACTTGTTGGAAAGTCCACCCTGATCCAGACCAAGAATCCCCCCCAAACACACACACACACACACACACACACACAATTTTTCATGTCCCCATGTCTTCTTCCCACTCCAGGTAGTCAGCGAATCTTCTTCCCCTACCATTTGCTTATTTGGTATACACCTTATCATCTTGTAGGGGGTCAAGCAAGGCAAAATACCTCCCAAACATCCTTCTCCTCTTTTGTGTTGCCTGTGCATCCAGAGTCAGCACTTTTTCCTTCTTTCAATTTAATTCCCCATCCACTTCTGGTTTGCCATTTTCAGATTTTTTTTTGCAAACCTGGGAGGGAATGTAAGGGTACTTCCAGGTTTGTAGAAACATGTCCCTCATCCCTGGGTGGGCTCCGTTGTATAGATGTTTTGATCGGCAAGTTGGGATCAAGTTGAGAATTAGATGTATCATCAGGTCTATAGAATGAAACCATGTACTTGAAGTGCTTTGAGCCTCTAAAGCAGCCTTTTGACCATGGAGTAACCTCTGAATTATTCTTCAGGCTTCAAGAAACCCTGGAAGTAATGTCAGCTGGCCATGCATTCCTCCATGTCCCTGAAAGTCATGTTTACAGTGGGCATGGCATCATCACTAATAACATAAAATGCTTGTTAAATAAGAAGTTACTTTCATTTTTGTGTGTGCAATACCTTGCTTGAGGGGGGGGGGGAGGAATCATTCACCTCTGCTGTCATAATGCCCACCTTGCAAAGCAGCAGTTCTCCTCAGGAGAAATGATCTGTGTGATTTGAGGTTGGCAATCCTAGCAAGACCTGAACATATATTTTTCCAGGGTTGGAAACGGCTGCCAGGGCAAGGGGAAGTCTGGGAAGAAAGTCCTTGCACTGGATCCAAATGAAATAGCTCTTGGCTAGGGATGCCAACCTCCAGGTAGGACCTGGGGATCTCCTGGAATTACAGCTCAGATGAGTTTTCCTGGAAAAAAGAGGCTAGACTCTGTGGCTTTGGACATAGTCCTCTCCTGCTTGAACATCTGGATCCCTTTGCTTGCAACAGCCTTCCTCCAGCCATTATCTGCCAGGGAAGCTATGAGAAATTCTGAGAGGGAGGAAATGGGAAGAGCCAATTAAAAGAATTAAATCCCCCCAACTAGGGTCCCTCTGGAATAACCTGGTTGAGGCTGATTGCTCTAAGTAATCCCCATCACAAATGCTGTGTATGACCAACTGTGTATTAAGTCACCGTAGGCCGTATATTTACATTCCCAGACCTGTGGTAGGCTTCATGCGACACAAGAGTGGTAGTGGTGCTGTTCCCCATCACCAGGGGTAGTCAACCTGTGGTGCTCCAGATGTTCATGGACTACAATTCCCATGAGCCCCTGCCAGCATTTGATGGTGGGGCTCATAGGAATTGTAGTCCATGGACATCTGGAGGACCACAGGTTGACTACCCCTGCCCATCACCATACAGGTAGCAGCACAGATTAGGCTTATTGCTTTGGGGAAAAAACAGCTCTTCAATCACAGGTCACACCATGTCAACTGCTAGGATAAATGCATCAAGCCAAGTGGTCAGAGGAAGGGTTTATGTGATATAGGAACTCTTTTCTAATGTAAAGCAACTTCAAATTATCCCTTCTCTCCTTCCCTAAAGTACTCTGCTATTCAGATCTTATAGGAACAGAATCAACAAAGTTCAGCACTACAGAGGTTGGTGGATTATAAACCAGCACATTTAAATTAATGTGTTGCAAGGTTTGCCACTGTACTCCTCTGCATAGAATTTGACACATTTATATCCCAGTTTTTCTCCAAAGATCGCACTGTGTTATACATGTGATGAACGCCTTTCATCCCACACAACCAGCGTGTTTTATGGTTTCTTCACTCCATTCTATATCATTGTCTGACAAGCCAATGCAATGTGTAGCAAGTTCTCCCCTGTTCTCGAAGGAGTTCCCATAACTTGTGATATGCAATTATGTTTCATCTTGGCAGCTTTCTTTTCTGCCTTTCCGTGAAGAACTTCTAAGGTAACAAACCCATCCAAGGAAACCCATCCATTGGGTCAGCCAAGAGGAAGCCTAACTGGGTCCATTGCCATATATTCCAACATGGTGCTGTGGGTACATCAACATGCTAGGATGGCCAAGGGTCAATGGTTAGGAGTGATGCTGGGGTCAGTCATTATTACATGTATAAAGTGCCACTTTCAAGTTCTGACGCCCGATTCATCAGAAAAAGCCAAGAATTTAGGATTTTTTACACCAAAACTATAAAGAAACCAGGGGATAACAGTCTCTTATAACTGAGTTCCACCACTAAATAGGGAAATATTTTACTGCATTCTCACTTAAATTAGGTGTACGTTGGAAATTGGGTTAGAGGTGATTAAAACAAAAAAACAGCATAATTGATCTGAGTTTCTCTACTGGAAGGAGTCTCAAAGTGGCTTACAATCCCCTTCCTTTTCCTGTCCCCTGTGAGGTAGATGAGGCTGAGAGAGCCCTGATATTACTGATCGGTCAGAACAGCTTTATCAGTGCTGTGGGGTGCCCAGGGTCACCCAGCTGGAGGCATGTGGAGGAAAGGGGAATCAAACCCAGTTCTCCAGATTAGAGGTCTGCACTCCTAACCACTACACCAAGCTGTCTCACCCCAGTCACTTAGCCTTCAGAAGGCTGCAGGCTCATCTCCAGCATATCAAACTTGGAAATACCTTTCTTCCCAAGAACTGTCCAGGGTAGGCAGTGTCAAGCTAGACAGACCAATGGTAGGAACCCGTACCTGGCCACTTCAAGCATACGTCTCATGTACAGAGATTAAGACTGGCTCAGAGTAGCCAATTGCCAAGGGCACAGAGACACTGCAACTGAAACAACAACATTTTGTCTTTATTAGGAGTTCCCATAGTAATATAACACAGAGTTTGTAAGGAAGAAGAAACACAAGACTCATTTTATGCCATTGTTTGCACCATTGGGAGAATGGTCCAATCTCAGGACTTCTTTTGCCTACACACATGATCAGTTTAGCACTTACAGCTCCTTCACAAGCACAAATCCGAGGGTTAAAATCCAGCTAGTAGTAAATTCTACATGGTTGGTTGGTTTTTTTAATATTTTTTTTTCCTTTAGAGCATCAAGTCACTGCGGTAAGTTAATTCCATGTTCAATGTCATTTCTTCGAAGCATTTACATATGACATTCATTAAAACAAACATACACACACACAAGCGAGCGAGCTCCCACAGGAAAAAACATGCTGACATTGCCTGCAAAAAACTTTTAAAACAGTTTTCTCTTTTTTTTTCCCCTAAAGAACAAAACAAAATGACTTATTAAAAAAAAAGAACCAACAACACATGATCATCATGAGCAGGGTGGGAAAAAAGGAAGACTCAAGTGAATAGCAATGAGCTGCAAACGTTTCGTAGAACTGAAACACAATTGCTTCTTTTTTCTTAATTACCCCCCCCAAAAAAAAACCTCCTTGCTTAAATTCATATTAAAGCACAGATGGAAAAACAAATAATTTTTTTAAAAAATAGCTGCAAATATATATATTACGCTTACTAAATACTTTTTTTAATTAAAAAAAGTGCAATCTCTTAAGCAAACAAAAGACTCCAACACTACACGAAATTGCCAGGAATGGTGATCTGCCGTCATTAATGCTAAAAGGAGAAAGCGTGAAAAGGCGCAAAGACAATTCATGGGACCTCAACCCTGTAGGGTGACGTCAAACTGGCCGCTTTCTATACCCCTAAAGTCAGCAAAGAGCCAGGAATGCGGGAAGTATCCTTTTTGAGAAGGAACCTTTATTGTAACAGTGGCTCAGCTGTGGACGGGATGCAGTCACGGGAATCCACAAGTTTGTACGGACCAGGGTATACAGTAGGGGTTGCCAAAGTGGGTGGTATGCCCCCTACCTGGATGTAGTGGAAGGTACGGGGGGAGGGTGTGGAATTTTGGAGCAGTAGGGGGGCAGCAGTCTGACCCTCCTGTGGCTTCATTTTCCTAGTGTGAGACATTCCAGGGTGGCTTTGCCATTGCCTGCCTCTGGGTAGGAGTGACCTTGGACTTCTATCCTGGTCTCCTATCCCAGTGCTGACCAGGGCCAACCCTGCTTAGCTTCCTAAAGAAAATGGCAACTTCAGAAGGTGGGCTGGATGGGATCATAGTCCTGCTGAGCTCCTTACCCTCTTCAGACTCTATCCTTCCCAGGCTCCACCCCAGGTCTCTCAGAATTTCTTAAACCCAGTGTTGGTAACCCTCCCCCAAAAAGTTGGAAAAGCCTTCTCCTACTTGTTCCCGGCCATGGGATATTTGATTGCTTACCTCTCTCTTTCTCTGTTGCCCCATCTGTCTTTCTCCCTAATGAGGACCCAAGGTGGCTTTTATAAATGACTAAAATATGGCCGCTACACAACAACCCAAAAGTAAGTGTAGGCAATATAGGATGCTTTGAATGTGCAATAGATATGTCTGGGGGTGGGGTGGGGACACCAGGGCTGTTGCCTGGGAGTCAAGGAGGCAGCAGCCTGAAAAAAATCTGGGAACCACTGGTGTAGAGCAGGGGTAGTCAACCTGTGGTCCTCCAGATGTTCATGGACTACAATTCCCATGAGCCCCTGCCAGCAAATGCTGGCAGGAGCTCATGGGAACTGTAGTTCATGAACATCTGGAGGACCACAGGTTGACTACCCCTGGTGTAGAGCATGCTGCAGGTGTTGATTAGGAAGATTTAAGTGCTGGGAAGCAGTGATTGAGGCTTAAAATCTTTGTCCGAACTCACCCTCCGCCCCAAGCGGTTCTCTTGCAAACAGAAGCCATGATGGTAGTGGGAAAGGAGAGAATTGGGCTGTGAGTCAGTCAGAACTTTCTCTCATGCACTTTTCTCAACCTGTGAAAGCCTTGTGGAACACAGCTGACTCAGGTTGGGATCTGGTTACATTCTGCTCCCACACTGTTCCAATCTGAACTTCGATCCCACCGAGTAGCTATTTACAAGGAAAGAATTACAGGGGAGGAGCTGAGACGGAACCCCCAATGTCCCATCTCTTTCAACACCCTCAGCACTGTATGTTGTACACTATCTCCCCTCCTCCCCTTTAGCTGCCATGGAACTTCGGGTCTCTACTGGTCCCATTACTTGGGCTCTGGAGGCACCAATGAAGACTGCACCTTGAACAACTGACTCTGAAGACCACATGCATCAGCCTACCCATTCCTTTTGACTTTCAAAATATTCCGCAGACGTATGCTAGGATCTAAGCATTTTTTAAGAAACAGAAAGGTAAAAGAAATGCATGTGGCAATCCATCAATTTGAAAAAGAGCAACAGGCCAAGCAAGGGAGATGATGTGGTCTTAACAGTGAATGGAATTTAACACGGCGAGGCAATGCAAGCCACAAGAGACCCAGCATGCTCTTTCATGAGGACTGGACACACGGCCCCAGCCTTCCCACTAACATCCAGCAGTAGATCAGAGACCTGTACTTGGGACATCTGAATCTAATAAGCTACCTACATTTAGATCCCATAGCAAAGCCATATGCATCTGACTCCATCCACGAGATACAGTTGCAAGGGATCCAACTCAAGAGAAGCCGACACTAAAGTTACTTTGGGTTCCCTGCATTTTGATGAAGCTCTGCTCAAGAGTGAACTTACAAAGGAAGGATAACTTAAGCTCTCTTCAGGGCACAATCTGCCTCTTAGAGTGCAATGACCTCTGCTGGCACAAGCATCCATCTTAGGCTAGAGCTAAATCAAGAGCAAAGTCACTAATTTGATCCAGTGCCACTATGAATGGGATCACTAGAGGGCCCAGCACAAACCAGTTGTCTTCTTCACCATCATGCAGGTCATTATGAAGAAAAGGAGACTTGTGTGCACTTCCCATGTGTTTGGCCCTTGTTCTCCACCCCACCCTCCACTCAGTCAAGGAACACTAGCTTGTAGATTGGGCTCATTGACCAAGGGCGTGAGACAGCAGAAGGGCTAGTGTGTTTCACAGGAACTGAGTTTCTCAGTTGAGAGAAGCCAGTAAGTCTTAAAAGGAAATGAAAAGAAGGTTCATTTGGGCAGCATGCTGGATCTCAAGGTTTTCAGAAAATCAATGCACGGAACAGAGACTTGGTGTCGGGAAGGATTTCTGTAGGTGTTGCCAACCAACAGAAATCAGCTTGTTTCCCAGTGATGAGTAGAGGTGGCAAAGACTTATCAGTTAAGAATCTGCCACTTCACCACAACAGAGGGCCAGGTGAAGAATACATCCTTCAGACTGTAAAAACCGAGGCCGATCTCACTGGAGATTCAAAGATTTCTGTGACAGCAGAATCCACTGTGGTGGAGCCATAGGGACCCTAAGGTTCAACTTGGACTGGGAAAGATGAAGAAAGATCTCCATTCCAAAATAAGGCATTTTGAAACACAACAATACAACATACGGGAGCAAGCAAACTCACACATACACCTTTTAAAAAACAAGAACAACCCTTCAGTTCCGGAATGAGATAAAAATATGAAAACGTAAGAGTGGGATGGGATATTTTCCCTCTGTCCCAACCCAATTGCTGATGGACCTTAGCAGCACAAATGTTACCTTCCCAGTTAGAGAAAAGGAGGGTATAAAGAGATTTGGTCTTTGATCATTTCCATGTTCCCTTTTACATTGCACTACTGCAAAATCCAGTTTAAGGGATGTCCAGTTTAAACCCCTGAATTGCTTTGCTGTTCTTTTCAACTCTTAAATCCATATCGTCTTTAAAGAATAAAATAAAAAGGCAGCTCCCAGGAAATTCACTTTATCCTTCCTTTTTTTTTGTTTTGTTTTAAGAAATAAAAGAAAAAAAATATGCTAATGGTAACATAAGCCCCAAGTTCTATTCTTTAATGTTCTCCTTTTTTTTTTTTTTTTGCATCTCTATGTCAATAACAGGGTGTGTACCCAGATGTGTAGGAAGAGGTAAGTGAACAGGTTCTGTGAAAATGGTGGGGGAAAGAGATTGACAACAAAGTGACTGGGGGGACTGATGCCTCAGCTAGGCCTTACCCACTGGTTGCCCGCAGTAACCATCACAGGCTCTAAAAGAATCAAAAGGGTCTTCAAGTGCCCCACCCACTCCCATGACCCGCTAAGCGGCCATGTTTGTTTGTTTTAACCCAAGCTGGTGATGTTGGCACGTCCACCAGGTGGCGCCACAATGCGCTGCGTAGTACGGCGTGGAATATTATCATCAATCTGTGCACCTGGGGGGGAGGGGGGGGGAGAGAAAGAAAGAAAAAAGAGGTAAGAAGACAGCAATCAGACGTAAATGGTAATCACATTAATCAATTTGTCTAAATGTACTCCAAGTCAGTTCAAGTTTATCGGGCTTCCACTCAATGGAGAGTGCAATCTGGCTTACTCTGGGTTCTACCTCAACAAAAAATTGTCAGGCTCATACACCTGTGACTGTGTGTCCACCAGGGGAATCCTGGGAAATGTAGTGTGTCAATAGTAACATATAAAGATTTACCCTGTTATGAAGATATGTCTTCTGTCTAAAAACATAGCTTAAGTCTCATTTATATCATTAAGGATGACACAGCTTCATGTGCATGTGTGTACGGACAACCTAAATGTCCCAGGGAATACCCTCCTTTTCTATGATCTGTATTCCGTTCTGTTCCTTAATCCCCACTCTATGGGGACAAATAAAGGAGTTGAAATTATCACTGGGGAACAGGGTCTTCTTAGCGATGGCCCTAAGTAATGGAAGTTCATTCCCTGTTGTCAGACAGGTACATTTGTCTCTCATTCATTCCAGAGAGGACAATATTAATTGCATCGTCAATAAATGCTTAATTTTTATTTGGTAAGTTTGGAACTTTGATGTACTGTTTTGCAATTGCTGATTGCAGTTCTAAATTAATTGTGGTTTCCCTAGGAGTGTGAACTATTGTATGCATAAGAAAAACTGGGAAATTTTAGAGAGCACTGTAAAAAGGGATATTTGTGTGTGTGTGTGTGTGAGAGAGAGAGAGAGAGAGAGAGAGAGAGAGAGAGAGAGAGAGAGAGAGAGAGAGAGAGAGAGAGAGAGCTTTTGGCATGAGTGATATGAAAAGACAAATTTTTACATAAATGTATAGAATGAAAACTGTTATGCAAGGTATTAGGTAATGATAATTCCTATGTATATTGTAAATATATACAACATTTTTAAGAATACTTTTAAAATAACAATGTAATTTTGGCAACAATTTATTATGCTATAATATTTATAATTATAATACACTATTGAAGAGTTCTGGGTTTCAGTGTTATACATTTAATATACTAATTTCTTGGTAGTTGTAACTACTTGTGATTGTTTAAGAGTTTCTGTAGAAATAATATACCTTGTTTTCTACTGAATTTGTTTGTTTTCCCCTACCTCTCAAATGGTGAACATTAAAATTCTTGTGCTTTGGTAGCACAGGGAGCAACAGCTTGCAACTAATTTCTCAAACACTGGGTAGTACAATTTTATACGCTAAGTAATAAATGATGCATTTTATATGGCTACATATAAATGATACATTTTATACATTTACATATAAAAAGTTTTGATCTGATAGTAAAGGAAGTATTTCATATTTCCCCCACATTTTCCATGTTTTAGATTTTTTTAAAGGAAATAAGCATTATTTTCCCCTGTGGCTGCAAAAATCCCTGGAATTCTACATCTCTACATTACATGCATATTCTTGGGGCCTCAGGTTTCATTTGAACATGTGCAAGCATCAGGCCCTCAGTGTCAAAAAGTTTCAAAGTGGGAAGGAGCTGTCTGTTAAAATGGCTCTTCACCCATCCCCATGACTGGATCTTGAGTCACTGCTCACTTTTTCATACGCAGCAGAATTTAACCTTTAAGGCAGTGGTCCCCAACCTTTTTCAGGCTGGGGACCGGCAGCAGCAGGGAGGGCGATTGCCCAGCCGCGCATGCCGCACATGCGCCATGCGTGGCCGAAATAGCCAAAAGTGCAGCGCATGGCACATGTGCATATGAGCGGCCCAGCCACGCATGTGCAATGCGCGTGCGCGGCCCTCTTCCCTCTCCCCCCCTCCCACAGTAAGAAGCTTGCCGGGCTGCAAGCTTGCGGCCTGGGAAGTTTTTTACTGCGGGGGGGGGGCAGGGAGAGGGAGCCGCGGCCCGGTGTCAGGGCCTTCGCGGCCCGGTGCTTGGGGACCACTACTTTAAGCTGCTACCAGACTCTTACTACTTTCTACTTAAGCAAAACAGATGTTCCACCTCAAGGAAACAGGATTCCACATGGATCTTGTCACATGGTGACAGTAAAAGTGACAGTGGATTGGGGGGCAAGCAGATCCTCTCTGAATCAATTACTAATAGATTCTAATTATTACTAATTATTGCAATTTAGAAAATATCCAATTAGAGCTTGTGAGGGGGAGACATAACACAAAACAGCGTGTCCAGCCATACACATTATTTATTAATTATTATAATTTAATAATTTCTAGCCGGCCACTCCCGCAAACCAGCTTGAGGCAGGGAACAAAACATTTACCCCACTAAAACCTGCGTAAAAACCCCTTAAAACCACCACTACACACAGCATCCCACCTCAGGGTTTTGTGGAATAGCTTAATGTCTTGGCTTGCTTGCTTGTGATCTTACCTGCCCTGGAGTCAACCAAAGACCTGGTGGAAGAGCTCCATTTTATAGGCCCCGTGGAACTGTAACAGCTCCATCAGGGCTCTTAGCTCTCCCAGGAGCTCATTTCATCAGGTCGGGGCCAGGCCTGAAGAGGCCCTGACCCGGGCTGAGACCAGGCACACTTCCCTCAGGCCAGGGACTGAAGTTGGGTAGTGCGCTTTCAATGTGCTTTTGCATCTGGATTATCCTGTGCAAAACAGCAAGATCTACTTCTAAAGTGCACTTGAAAGCGCATTATCCACTGGGTGCAGAACAAGCACAATTTTGATCATCCATTCCCTGCATCAGGTCTGTTTGCACCCTGTTGAAATTCTTCTCCTCCTTTACAAGGCTCCTCTAGAACTGCATATATATTTGACACCTGTTTTGACACCTGGGGTAGGGGGTAGGGTGGCTAGAGGAGGAATTCAAGACAATAAAACAACAAGATTTCACCATAATAATTTAGCCTCACATAAGTATGTACCAGACAAGCTAAATCCAGACTGGTGCAGGTTCCGAACGGGTGGGGCCTGCTGCTTTGCTGGAGAGGTTTTGGCCGAGGATGCTGGTGTGACTGTTTTCGGCGTCACCGAGACTTCGCAGACGGGGCCATCATACAGGCCACGGGGGACACCCCGCAGTTCAGCCAGCTAGAGAGGGGGAGAAGCATATAGAAATGATAAGAGAAGACCTACACAGGAACAAACATCAACCTGTGTGACAGAGTGGATTTTAGACCTTCCAATCCACCACCAGGACCAAGACCTCTTTGGAAACTGACTGGGAAAGAAAAGGGTAGCTCACTCCGCATACACATGGAGGGGAGCAAGGTGATGCCCGCCTGTGTCTTCCATTCAGCAAGGAACCCAAAAAGGTTGAGAAGACTGTTTTATTGCACAGTGCTAAAACTGTGTCAATTAAAATTGTGCAGTTGTGCGATGAAAATGTGTATATTTAATATATGGTAATTTCCAGATGCCACAGTCTTTTTGGTCCCTTGCTTCTTTGACAGGTTGGGCTTGTTTTTATCCCTTCCTTTCCTTTCTTGGTCTTCTACTCAGTGAGCCTGCCCCACTGCTGAACATCTAGAAGAAGACGAGTTGGTTCTTATATGCCGCTTTTCTCTACTCAAAGGAGTCTCAAAGCGGTTTACAACCGCCTTCCCTTTCCTCTCCTCACACCAGACACCCTGTGAGGTGGGTGAGGCTGAGAGAGCCCTGATATTACTAAAGAAGAAGAGTTGGTTCTTATATGCCGCTTTTCTCTACCCGAAGGAGTCTCAAAGTGGCTTACAATCGCCTTCCCTTTCCTCTCCCCACAACAGACACCCTGTGAGATGGGTGAGGCTGCGAGAGACCTGATATTCCTGCTCAGTCTGAACAGCTCTATCAGGATTGTGACTGGCCCAAGATCACTCAGCTGGCTTCCTGTGGAGGAGCAGGGAATCAAACCCGGCTCGCCAGATAAGTCTATGCTCCTAACCAAATCAAATAAATCGAAAGAAGAATAATAACCACTACACAAAGCTGGCTCGATGTAAAGTCTTGAAGCTGGACTTCAGCATGTGGGTGATTATTCAATAAGTGGGCATGTTCAGTGTCATCAGATCACTTTTGACCTACGGTGACCCTCTGAATTAATGTCCTCCAAAATGTCCTGTTCTTAGCAGCCTTGCAAACAGAGGGCTGTGGCTTCCTGTATGCAGTCAATACATCTCATGCCTTCACCTTTTCTGGCTGCCTTCTGTTTTTCCCAGCACCCTCAATACTATCCAGGAATTGGCTGCATGACCTGTA
The DNA here is from genome assembly GCF_049243985.1 of Paroedura picta. NCBI lineage: Eukaryota > Metazoa > Chordata > Lepidosauria > Squamata > Gekkonidae > Paroedura > Paroedura picta. The sequence continues at coordinate 18,711,692 of NC_135380.1, forward strand.
TGTGGACATACTCCCTATTTGACTACGAGGCTCCAGCTTGCACATTCAGAGGTGGGGATGGTGCAACTGCATTCCTCCCAATGTGCAGGTTAGCAGGCTGGCCTTTGGAAGCTCAGTCTATCCTTTTGAGATCTCCCTGATATAGTTCCAGGAATAAAACTGCAGCAGTTCCCTTGGCAGACACTAGTCCCAGCTGTACGTGAATCCCTTCTGAACAGAATAACAGAGGCCAACATTTCTGACAGTGCAGAAAACCAGCATGCCAAAACTGAATCTACTCTATTTAGTAGCGAAAGCCCAAACAGACCATATCAGCCAGCAGAGGGCAGTGTTTGAAATGCGTCCATCTGGCTCCATTTCTGAGCACTCCTGAAGGACGTTAGCCAAGAAGTACAATTACACTATTGTACTTTGTTGACACGCCATTGATTTTGCCAAAGTGCTGTTGATTTACAACTGGATTTGGCTCTAAGAAGAAAACCGAGCCCTGCTTCATTGTGAATTCGATCCACGTTTGCTTTTTGTTTCCTAACTTTGGCTAGCTGGCTGAATGAAGACCTTCAGCCTGAGTTTTTTGTTTTACCAAAACCACAAAGCCAGTGGCAGTAGATCTTGTCTTTCGGATCAGGCTGCAAGTTCATTTCATATTCTTTTTTTTTATTATTTTGGTATTATTTTGGTATTATTTTGGTAGATCGAATGACTTTAAAAAACACACACAAAAAGTTTATTAGTGCATTAATTCTTTCACAATAATGCATTTTGCCCTTCAAGCATTAGAGCTAATTCTATACGTTCATTGCTAAATAATCATGAGTGCATGGTGAAAGAATGTGGAACACAACCTCTGATTAGCACACTGGTGACACAACACGCAATGTAGGTCATATATATGTAATTTCTGCTAGTATGATACAAGGAGTGTGCACTAGCATGTCTTGTTCATGATGCACGTATCATATGATCAACAGGAGCACATTCATGTGTGTAAGGTCCCCTTGGCTCCTATACATGAAGACACTTGGTTTTAGGGCTCAAACCACATGTAAGAGGAATACATGTGCTACCCATTACATGCACACACTGAAGCTGTACATGCACATTGCCCCTGTTCATACAAAATGGCAACCACCTATATTAGGAGGATGGCAAGTTAGCACATTTCAGGGAATCCCAATACTTCCGAGGTGTCCACAGGCCCACCATGGATGAAGAATGCAGTTCATGGGAAGAGGGAACTTGCCCTCTGCACCATCTGAAAGAGCCTCAAAAAGCTCCTGGGGAACTTTAATGCATAGTGATGGGCTACACCTTACATTTTCCCCAAGGGACAAGCAGTGTCTCCCTGAAGCCATTTCTTGCTGGCAGAACAGCCCCAGGGGAAGACTTCAGCTTCTGCTCCCTCTGAGTCTCTTGGTTCCAATCTCAGCTGGGCTTGCAAGCCTCTGGGAGGAATGAAATTCCCAGAGGACACCTGTCAATCTGACTTGGGAATGGGACCAGGGAAAGCCTATAGCGAGTTGAGGCCACATGGAAAGGATGGCATCTCCAAGGCCTGCCAACCTGCTGTCTTTGCAAACTGACTCCTATTTAGTGTCTGGAACACTGCATAGAAAAATATCAGGAAGAGAAACACTTTTTTACCAAGCTACAAAACAGTCTTGTCCAATTTCTCTCCATATTCAGAACCATTTTGCAATCTGTGGGACTTGAAAACACGCAAAATATGCACATTTCCATGTGTACTCACCCTGCTTCTTGCCTTGATCCGCTTGTAAACAAAATCCGGGAAGGGTTTCCGGGGTATATATCGTCCGGAGCCTTCAGTTGCATGGAGGTTACCATCCTCCAGCACAATCTTCCCTTGGCTGATGACCACCAGGGGTGACCCACGGCATTCCATGCCCTCAAAGATATTGTATTCCACAGACTACAAGGGGTGAAAAAGGAGGAGTTAAGGCCCAACATATCGAAACACCAGCTATCTCTCACTTTAAAAAATATCTTCAGTTGGATCCCATGATTCATGGTGCAAAAAAGGGTCTTTCCCACCCCCCACTCCCCAAAGTAGCCCTTTCTGACCCAAACGGCTAACCACAGAACCAATATGGACTAGTGGTTGCTAACAGGGGGATGGCCCACTCCTCCATCTTCTGCGAATACCATCTCCACTGATCCAAAGTGCTGACAAATGATTTCTCCCCCATTTCCCATTCCTTGATCCAGCCTCCTGACTCATGTGGGTTCATGCAGATCCTGTGTACCATGGGAACCAACTTCTCTGGTTAAAAGGGAGGCATTGCTGGGTAGAGAGAAATGTAGTGAAACTCCATGACCACCAGCACTTTCTGCTGAGGGCTGCAGGGTCCAGCACCTTGGGTCACAGGACTGGGAAAGACCTTTACATGGGATTCCCAAATGCCACTGCCACTCAAGGTAGGCAGCACTGGAACTGTGTAAACCCTGAGTATGGCTCAACACAAGAATGCATTCTTGCCGTCCCACAGCTCTTCCTGCTTCCATGTCTCAGCTGTGTTCTTCCCAAGCCAGGCAGTCACCATGCCTCTATTGGTTTTCCGAGGTCCGTGCCTTCCCTTTTCTTTAAACTCTCAACATCTCACGCCTCCTACAGTAGGTTCAGTCTTCATCAGGCTGTCTAATTGGAGAGGGGTCCTTTTGGTTATCCCTGACCTGGATGGCTACTCCAATAAAATTTGATCCCGTAAATTAAACCCTGGTCAGAATTTGGGTGGGAGGCCACCAAGAAATCCAGGGTCACCAGGCAGAGGCAGGCAATGGCCACCCACCTCTGAATATTTCTGGCTTTGAAAACCATACAGGCTAACCATAAGCACTTTCTATCATCACTTTGCAGTTAAGACAGAAATTTTTCCTTCCTAACTAGAGAAACCTTTCTCTTGCACAGTCCTACTTGTCTTCAAGATGGCAGGGGAGGGCAGCCTCTGCCCGATAATTTGCAATTTTGATTTTAATTTACTATCCATACTGTGTTACTTCATCTTTACAGGACTACAACTGTTTTATTTTCTTCAAGGAGTTTTTCAACAGTATCTTGACCATTGTTTGGTGATAAACCTCACTTTTAAGCCACGCCTCCCAACAAAAGCGGCTTTCCATCTTGCTTTGGAAAAATACTCATTGGCCTTTGCCTCCAGGAAATCACTGCTCCTTTTCAGCACAGAATTCGTGCCATCCTAAGCAGAATTGTACCCTTTAAAGTCCCCTGGAGTCTGTGGGCAGAGAAGGCAGCAACTTTGCTTAGGACTGCACTGAATAAGAGGATTCATGAAGGAAGGGGGGGGGAGACGGGGACGGGACTTGAGGAAGTTTTTCCGGCCAGAAAAAATTCACATGGCCATCTTCCAGCACTTGTAAGAAATGTCAACAGGCCCATGCAATAGCTATTCTTGCTCTCTTTCAGAACTAAGAGATCAGAGGACATTCATACCATCAATGCTGCTGAAATGTCAGTTTCACAGTCTCCTCCTGGAGCCCTGCCAGTTGGGAGTCATGGTTAAAAGCAGAGGCTTCTAATCTGGGGAGCTGGGTTTGATTCCCCGCTCCTCCATGTGCAGCCAGCTGGGTAACCTTGGGCTAGTCACAGTCCTGTTAGAGCTGTTCTCGCAGAAAACTTCTGCCAGAGCTCTCTAAGCCCCACCTACCCCACAGGGTGTCTGTTGTGGGGAGAGGAAGGAAAGGCAATTGTACGCCACTTTGAGATTCCTTTGGGTAGAGAAAAGTGGCCTATAAGAACCAACTCTTCTTCTGACGGTCAACAGTAAGCTACACTGAACAACGGTTTGCTTTCGCCTCCATCCACATTATCATGGGATGTTGCACTACAGCCGTCATTTGTAACTGCACTGCTTGGTTCACATGGGATAATCCTGTTGGGAATTATTGTTACAGTGCAGCACCATCCAATAATGTGTTGATACAGCCTTAGGTTTAAAAGCAGCTACATCTATGACTAAACCTAGAATACTGAGCACAAGTTCCCCCCAACATAAAACCTTTTGTATTTCTTCCTCCCCCCCCCGCTGCCCCCCAGTTTTACAAACATGCAGTGAGACTTGAGTGTGAGAGGGAAGGATGTCCTACAAAAAAGCACTCACTATGTTATGGGTCTTGGCAGAGATCGTCTTGACGCTGTCTGGGTCCCAGATCACCAGGTCAGCATCCGAGCCCACAGCGATGCGCCCCTTCCGTGGATACAGGTTGAAGATCTTTGCTGCATTGGTGCTGGTCACAGCTACAAACTGGTTCTCATCCATCTTCCCAGTAACCTAACAAGAAAGGGTCATGATCCCATCAGAGAAACAGCGTATCCCTATGCAAGGCTTTTCCTATCAAGCAGATCCTAAAACAGACGACCCAAATTCAGTTCCATTAAGATTACATTCTTCTCCCGACTTGCAGAAAATCATCTTTATTGCATGCTGCTAACTTGGCAGCTGAGATGGCCATACATGATTTGCAAGAACACTGCTGGTGCCAGACCACATGAAGCTGTGGTCAATTTCTCCAAGGAAAAGATCCAAATGAAGTTCAACAGACTTGAGGCCCATTAATTTCAATGAAGATATAAGCACAAGCTAGCTCTTCCGCTGAATAATCAAGCAGGGCTTAAGTGTGCCTAGATCAGGGGTAGTCAAACTGCGGCCCTCCAGATGTCCATGGACTACAATTCCCAGGAGCCCCCTGCCAGCATTCGCTGGCAGGGGGCTCCTGGGAATTGTAGTCCATGGACATCTGGAGGGCCGCAGTTTGACTATCCCTGGCCTAGATCTTCCCTGAAATTCTTGTTGCACTGTGGAGCTATCAGTGGTCCAGATCAATGGCACAATCAGCCTCTTGCTTTCAGCTAATCCCCAGGGTTTCTCATACACGACAAAGCCACAACTCTTGGCTTGCAACTCGGCCTCCTTGTTTTGGGTGCCGGTGAAGGACAGCAGTTCAGATCAGGCCAGGGCATCTTTCCTGCACAGCCACTCGGTTGGGCATCCTTTGGCAACCCACCCTGTCTCAATCTCAGCCCCACTCCCATACATCATATGGGGCTATCGTTAGTGGCTTATGACACACGGGTAATAGAGAACACTGACCCCTTGAGCATTTCGAAAAATGCTACCTAAGAAGTCAAGGTGTGACTATTCCACTGTCAAACATTTCTACAAGGAACTGTCCCCAGTTGGCATTTTTTTTTCAGATAAGTAGCTCACTCCGAGATCCAAGGCTCCTCCAAATTATGGTTCAGCCACATCTTAAAGCATACAAAATTACAAGACAGATGGCCACTTGGTCTACTCAGGTGGGCTTAACAAGGGCCAGTAAAGGACAGGAAATCTCCAAGCCCTCATTATCTGGATATCCAGACTCCTGAATGATCCAAGTTGAATTTATTCTCCAGACATAGTGGAATTATGTCACTGTCCAACCATCCTCATTCAGCAGGAGACAGAATAGACTGAGGGGAATCAACTGACATCACTTGGGGATTGTCCAAAAGAACCAAGTTCTTCCCTCCCACACACACACATCCCGTCAAAGCAACAGACCACAGCTTTGTCCCAGATGATAGACATCCGTTCCTCAGTTCCATTGGTTCCTTCGGGGATCAGAGTAAAGTTGTCCTTCCCAACAGCTTTCTGGGCAGTGTTGAAGGTACAGTGGGCACTGCCAGTGACCTGGAGATCTCCACTAAAACCAAGGACAAAAGGTGTGCGCTTGAAAGAAATTCCATCCACAATGAATCCCTCCTAGAGACAAACCATCTCCCTTATACAGTTGTATGATACATTCAAGAATCATATTTGCTTTTTCGGCAGAGGAGGAGGGGAGAGTGTTAACATTTCCAGTACTTTTATGCCAGGAGCCATAATCTCAAAAGACCTTCCTAGATTTCATGCTTTAGTGATATTTTTACCCCTTTTAAAAGAGGGCTATTGTTTCTGAATATTTGATCCAGCCAATCAAGGATCACTAGGCAGACTGACGACACCAGGCACGGCACCACGAAACCTGTCAGACAAACCCTGTCACCGTGCCTGATGACATCATGAAAGGAGGGCAATGCTTCCTGTCTGCATGCTGACCATCTCTCGTGCCCCCTTACCACCTCTATCATCAAAACAGAGAGGGTATTTTGTGTGTGTGCAGGGAGGGGGTGGCCTAGATCAGGGGTAGTTAACCTGTGGTCCTCCAGATGTTCGTGGACTACAATTCCCATGAGCCCCTGCCAGCCTTTGCTGGCAGGGGCTCATGGGAATTGTAGTCCACGAACATCTGGAGGACCACAGGTTGACTACCCCTGGTCTAGATGTTTTGTAAATCTGCTTCCATTTCAGTCGGTTCTAACAATTTTAACTGGCAAAACAGACACACACAGATCAGATTTCCTTGATACCAACTTTAGGTGTAAATACAGGGAACCCACTGTGGGAAGAGCTCCTCTGACTTACCAAGACAGCAGAGAGTTGAGGAAGTCTGGACTGGTGGGGTCAGGGCTCAGGGGTGGAGAGGTGACGAAAGCTGCTGCTTTGGCCCAATTTTTACTCCAGTAGTGTGAGCCATCTGTGCCCAAGCTCGCTGTGATGGGCTCCCCGTACACCACAGTGCCTATAATTAAAAAGAATACCAGCAGGGTTGATATTAACCAATGAGGACATTGGGCACATGCCTACAGCATTACAGAATTCATCATTCCATTCATGCCCCACCACGTTCTCCTCTCCTCCATTTTATCCTGACAACAACCCTGCAAGGTAAGTTACGTCGAGAAAAAACTAGCCCAAGGTCACTCAGCAGAACAGAGGCTCAAACCTAAGTCTTCCATATCCTAGTCCAAAGGTGGCCAAGCTGTGGCTCTCCAGATGTCTATGGACGACAATAACCATGAGCCCCTGCAAGTATACCGTGCCAAGCAGGGGCTCATGGTTATTGTATTCCATGGATATCTGGAAAGCCACTGTTTGCCTGCCTCTGTCCTAGTCCAACAATCAAACTGCTATATAACAGTGGCTGGTCAGTCTAAGGCAGGCTTTCTCAACCAGGGTTTTGTGAAACCTTGGGTTTTTTGACGACCATGGGAGGGTTTCCAAAATGGGTGAGAGTTAATCCATTTTTTTATATTTTAACAAAAATTGTTAAATACCTATTGGGTGATATGACCATATATGGTCATGCTGACCTGCCCTCCCCTCCCAAAATGGCCAATGATGGGCCTGGAGGGGGTGGGAAGGGGAGGGACCCTGAGTGGGCATGTACACTACTCTGCTTCCCAACCATATGCTGCATGATTGCGCCACTTTGGGGGGTTTTGAAGCCTGAAGAATGTTTCAGGAGTTTCTCAATGGTATAAAAGTTTAGAAACCCTGATCTAAGGCCACGAACATTCTTTTATCCAACACATTCCTCAAATCAAGGCAGTGTAACTGCTCAGAACAATGACAAAACTGAGTCCAGTCCTGCAGTCAGTTCTCTGCCCCCACAGTGAACAAAAGGCACCTTTTGGCTAGTCTCTGCCTGCGTAGTAACTCCCTGCTGCCTCTTTAACTCTTTGGAACTAGCAGCAAAAGAAGTCAGTACTGCAGCTGCCATGGCAGGGAGCGTGAAAAGGGAGAGAGCAAAAGACAGGGGGAGGGGGGCAAAATGGCTTCACACTGAACAGAATGGGTGTGGTTCAGCTGACACTACTAAAAAATAATAATTTGGAATCTGGTTTGGTTACTGTGTTTTAACTAGGGAAGAAAACCATATTTCAAGACAGAAGACTGTTGAATGTGACACACCAAATGCCACATTTCAGTTCCCATATATTTATGCACCCCAACAGCTGCTGGTACAAGCAGGGAATTTATGGCCATGGCCCCTGGACTATGGAACAGTCCCCTTCTAGAACAGAGAAATCGTTCCTCTTTGTTTCCATTCTGAAAGGGATGCAAAATCTCCCTTTGTTCTGCTGGACCCTTGTGAATTCTCCCTAGAGTAACTTTTCTAATTTGCGATTTAATAAACCTACTAGGAAAAAAAGTGTTTTTAGGTTGCCTACAGAGGCAAGTTAATCTAGATGTATGGGCTGTAACGTAACAATTTAGCAAGCTGGCAAACAGTCCACAAAGAAGGTGCGTTTTTGCTCAGGGGACACCAGAAATGCTACAAAGCCTAGGGATTCTAGCACCGCATGAACGAGACAAGGCCTCATGCCAGAATAGCTGCTGTAGCTGCTGCTTGTTTCTGCTCACAGGTCTTTGGATCCAACTCGATTTGTATTTGATTATATTTAAGCATTTGAAAGGTTGTCACTTGGAGGAGGGCAGGATGCTGTTCCCATTGGCTGCAGAGGAAAGGACGTGCAGTAATGGGTTTAAACTACAAGTACAACGATATAGGCTAGATATCAGGGAAAAAAATTTCAGAGAGTAGTTAAGCAGTGGAATAGGCTGCCTAAGGAGGTGGTGAGCTCCCCCTCACTGGCAGTCTTCAAGCAAAGGTTGGATACACACTTTTCTTGGATGCTTTAGGATGCTTTGGGCTGATCCTGTGTTGAGCAGGGGGTTGGACTAGATGGCCTGTATGGCCCCTTCCAACTCTATGATTCTATGATTCTATGATTCTATATAGGACTGCAGTTTTATTCAAACTCTGCACCTATTCTACTGTAGGCTTCTTTAAATGAATGGTGGGAGTGGCAGAATAGAGATAGTTTAAATAAATACACTGTTCCATTTGCAAAGGAACATTTCCCTTGAGAAAGCCGGTATTCAAAGCATGCTAGATATTAAAGATACGGGTTTGTCTACACAGCTGTCCAATTGTGTGTTTCTTTTTCTTCCCCGCTTGTATGTTTTCACAGCAGCTGATCCTTCTGTTGTTTCTATTTCTCCATCAGTCCACTGAAGAGCTATGGTTAGAACAGCTTTTCTCCACTTTTTTAACAATGAGAAACCCCTGAAACATTCACCAGGCTTCGAGAAGCCCGAGAAATGACACAATTGTGCAAAATATGGTTGGGAACCATAGCTGTGTATATGCCCACCTGGGGGGCCCCTAGCCTTCCCACTCCCTCCTGGCCCTTCATTGGCTATTTTAGGAGGGGTGGGTAGGCAGAGATGGCAATATATGGTCATATCGTTCGATAAATATTTAGCAAATTTAGAAATATATGAGATCAGCCCTGACTGCTCCTTAGAAGGCCAGATTCTGATGAAACTCAAATACTTTGGCCACCTTATGAGAAGGAAGGACTCCCTGGAGAAGAGCCTAATGCTGGCAGTGATCGAGGGCAAAAGAAGAAGGGGCGACAGAGAATGAAGTGGCTGGATGGAGTCACTGAAGCAGTAGGTACGAGCTTAAATGGACTCCGGGGAATGGTAGAGGACAGGAAGGCCTGGAGGATCATTGTCCAAGGGATCGCGATAGGTCAGACACGACTTCGCACCTAACAACAAGAACAAGAAATATATATTACTATTAATTAACTTCCACTCATTTGGGAAATGCTTTCAAGGCCATCAAGAAACTCCAGGGTTTCATGAAACCCTGGTTGAGAAAGACTGAGTTAGAATGTTGCACAGAGCTTGGCCAGACCTGGGTTCAAATCTTACTATCAGCCCTAATATATATAAATATAATAAATAATAATAATGATGATGATGATGATGATGATGTCAGCTGGCTGGACTTGAGCCAGTCCCTCTTTCTCAGCCTAACCTATCCCATAGGATTTCTTTTGGGAGGAAATTTCATATTCTGCCTTGTACTCCTTGAACATGTAAAAGATGGATCCACAGAACTTACTGCAATTGAGGGACATGATTTTGTGGTGAATATGAACAGGGATGGACCGCAGAACCTTTTTACAATATTCAGATTCTGATTAGGAGAACATGAAATAGTGAGACAAAATCCCCCTAAGCTTGCAAAGAGCTTTTCAATCCGCAGCCTCCCCCAACACAATTTGTCAGAGTACAACCTAATAGGCATTGTTAAAAACCTAAGAGTTCTGCTGCCTCAGATCAAAAGATCTACCTAGTCCAGATCCGATCCAAAGATCCACCAGCAGCCAGTTTTCCAAAATGGCCATCAAATGCTACAAGGAAGACTTCAAGGGTGGTGAAGAGCAAATGCCCACTTTGATATCACCTTCCAGGAGCAGCATCTGAACACAGGGGCTACATCCAGCCACCAAAGCTAATTCCCTCTCTGAATGTATCTAATCCCCATCTAAAACTGTCTAAAATGCATCTTGTGGCCACGAATTCTATTCTACTGTCCGTGAAGTTCATCATGAAGCTACAGCCTATCAGCCTCACCGAGTCTTGCTGGGTTCATGGGAAATTTGCTCCCCAGAAAAATCACAACTTAGAAAGCAGACACTTCTGAAATGGGGGGGGGGGGGAGAGAGAGAGAAAACTGTTCATTTTGATTTATTTAGTCTGCGTCACACTCAGTCCAATTTCTCCCATCCAGAGGGAGGAAGGGAGGGAGGGAGGAAACAGACCTTTTCAAGCTGCAAACCACCCACACTTGGGGATGCCTTAAGTAAACAACTATTTAGGCTGAGTGGAAATAGGAGCTCCTGGTGTACGGACAGCAATTCCCTGAAAGCTAAAGTTCAGAGAAAGGAATGCTCTGTTACAGCACAATCTGGATTATTTGGGCCCCTCTGTTCTTCAAACCGGGCAACCTGGCAGAGATAAGCACCAGGCTGATTCTCAAATGATGGTTAGAATCCGTACTCTGCCATGGAAGTCTGCTATGTGCCCTTGGGCCAGTCCTACCCTCAGCCTGACCTGCTCCATGGGGTTGTTGTGAGGACAAACTGGGGGACAAGAAAACAAAGTCCTCTGCTTTGGGTCTCCATTGGGGAGAACTGTGGGGCACACATGAGATAAACATTTGAATCAACCTTCCCAGTCTGCATGCTAACCACTAAACCGCACAGCCTCAGCTCCACTCTGTTTACTAGCCCAAGACTCCAAACATGCACATTTGGGTTGAACTGAGCCAATGACCGCTCACCATCTTTGATTCCACTACTGACTGAGTCTTCTGCAGTTGCGTCTGGAAAAATGAGTTCATTTCTGGGCAAGTGAAAGTCTGAGATCTCAGAGAACAGGGAGAGGGCTGATTTAGGAGGAAAGGTGGACGAGCGCTCAGTAATTCTTCACTATTTCCAAACAGACATTACCAAGGCAAGCCTGCCGGCCAGCCCAGCAAGCTGCTTGGCCTGCAGAACGGTCCCTCGTGAACAGTCTGTGGAAGTTATGAGTCCAGACTGGATGCCAAACGTGCCTGAAGGAGCTGGACTGGCAAAGAAAGAGGGGGAGGAATCACAAAATTTCCCCATCTCTGACTAGAATCATAGAATCATAGAACCATAGAGTTGGAAGGGGCCATACAGGCCATCTAGTCCAACCCCCTGCTCAACGCAGGATCAGCCCTAAGCATCCTAAAGCATCCAAGAAAAGTGTGTATCCAACCTTTGCTTGAAGACTGCCAGTGAGGGGGAGCTCACCACCTCCTTAGGCAGCCTATTCCACTGCTGAACTACTCTGACCATGGACATTTTTTTCCTGATATCTAGCCTATATCGTTGTACTTGTAGTTTAAACACCTCTAGACTAGATTTCTGTAACTCGCTCTACACCGGCCTGCCTCTGGGCTTGATCCGGAAACTGCAATTCGTCCAAAATGCGGCTGCTAGAGTCCTCACAGCTACACCATGGAGGGCTCACATCCAGCCAGTTCTGAGGCAGCTGCATTGGTTACCGGTCGCCTTCCGGATCAGGTTCAAGGTTTTGGTTTTGACCTTCAAGGCCATCCATGGTCTAGGCCCAGCATATATGAGGGACCGCCTTTTGCCCTATATCCCCCGCAGGGCTTTACGCTCTGCGGGGGCTAACCTACTGGTCGTTCCCGGCCCCAAGGAAGCCCGCCTGGCCTCGACTAGGGCCAGGGCCTTTTCGGTCCTGGCCCCAACCTGGTGGAATGAGCTCCCAGAAGAGCTGAGGGCCCTGCGGGAATTACCAGCATTCCGCAGGGCCTGTAAGACGGAGCTCTTCCGCCAGGCTTATAACTGAGGCCGGGCGGAAAGAAGATCAGCCCCCCCCTCACAAACTGGTGGTAGAGAGCGTCACCCCCCACCGTAGATGAGGATGCGGAGAGCAAATGAGTAGGCTACGCCATCGCTGTTACAATTATTGTAAATCATTGGTTTTTATTGTCATTTTATGGTTTTAGGGGACGGGTTTATGTAAGCCGCCTCGAGCCTTCGGGGGGAGGCGGGGTATAAATATAAATATAAATATAAATATAAATATAAATATAAATATAAATATAAATATAAATATAAATATAAATATAAATATAAATATAAATATAAATATAAATATAAATATAAATATAAATATAAATATAAATATAAATATAAATATAAATATAAATATAAATATAAATATAAATATAAATATAAATATAAATATAAATATAAATATAAATATAAATATAAATATAAATATAAATATAAATATAAATATAAATATAAATATAAATATAAATATAAATATAAATATAAATATAAATATAAATATAAATATAAATATAAATATAAATATAAATATAAATATAAATATAAATATAAATATAATAATAATAATAAAAACCCATTACTGCGTGTCCTCTCCTCTGCAGCCAACAGAAACAGCATCCTGCCCTCCTCCAAGTGACAACCTTTCAAATACTTAAAGAGGGCTATCATGTCCCCTCTCAGCTTCCTTTTCTCCAGACTGGAAACGTACCCTTTTTCCTGGCCTGGGCGATCACTTCAGCGGCACTTTTGCTCATCACCTTGGTGACGTACAAGGGGCAGTTGGTCTGATTAGCGATGGTGATGGCCCGGTTCACAGCTTCCGCCTCCACCTGGAAAGGGGCGGGGGAACATTCAGTCATTCATTCATAGGGTCACAGACCAGGAGATAAAAAATTAGACATGATGAAACATTCAGATTTTAAACCGTGTTGGGGGGGGGAGGGAGAGGGTGCTGGGAATAAAATTAACCATTGCAAAAAAAGTGAAAAGGTGTTTGGTTTCCTTCCAGCAGGCTTGAATCATGTAGGCACACAAGACTTGAGGCTTGTCACCCATGAGAAAGTCGTTTCTGTTTGGTGGGACCTCCCTTCCAAAAGGGGACGGATAAACTGTGATCTACAGGGGGCAACGGAAGAAGTTGTGTTGCATAGACTCCACCTCCATTAGTGGACAGGGGCACCATCTCTCTGAGACTGCTGTTCTTTTATATCTTCCCACCAGAAGTGCTGTGGGCAGGGTGGGGGAATAAAACGAAAGAGGACTGAAGGAAGAATTTGACATCATCCCCCAATGACTTATTTGGCACAGCTTGTTTGGAAACCAAGCCATAAATAAGTTGATAGAAACAATGAGCAGGAGACACTTGTTGAACAGAACCTGGCTACATTCACACAATCAATCAAACCACATCTGAAAATGAGGCCCAGGTGTTCCTACACTCTCCTCCTCCTCCTCCTCCTCTCAAGCTGAGACTGATTTCATCGCAGCATCCCAGACACTGAACAGATCAGTTTCTTTCTTGCCTACAAACTTGGATTAAATGATAAACTTGCATTTCTGGCTCACTGGCAGGAAAAGAGACCAGATTGTTAAGAACATCTCATTCGGACATTATGACAAAACGTGGCTCGTTCTAAACTGGAGTTTTTAATCTGTGTGGGACAGGGAAAGGAGCAAACTGAGATGTTCCTGGTTTGTACTCGTCAGAAACAAACCATGGCTTGTCTGTGCTATCTGTGTGCAGCTTCTTTTTGGAAAACCAGGATGCAAATAACTAACAAATAAGGAGGATGCAACCATCTATGAGGATGCACAGCTTGTTGCATTAGCAAATGAAAATGGTGTGATTGCTCCCCAAATCCATAGGTTCTGTAGTTTCATTGAGGGCTGCAAATAATTTTTGTGTAACTTTAAAACAGCTCTTCCTTACCCAAAAAGATGCAGTGCGGGGAAAATAGGGACACAGTCTCAGTCTCTCTCTCACTCTCACACATGTACATACAAGGAAAAACTATAAGCACTATGGAGATATCTGCACCCCCCCCCCCAACACACACACACACACAGTGATCCAAACAGCAGCTTTGAAAGCGGATTTAGATCAGGAAAACAGCATAGGGGTAACTCTTACACCCCTCCACTATAACTGCTCCAGTCAAAATTGAATGCTCCAAAAGCTGCCTTAAATTAAACAGTAGCAACAAAATTCAGGATATCTAACCAGAACCCCCCAGTTCATTCCTGGTTTGACCTTGAATAAGTTGACCGTTTCTGTCTTGAAGTTTTACAGCATGCTCTTTAGGATACTTATTCAGAACTTAGCATTCTGAAGTTCAATGGGACTTGCTGTCAAGTAAATAAGCTTGCGGCTGTACTCTTCCAATGAAATCCTAAACAGAATTCAACGCTTCTAAGCCTACGGGGTTGGATCCAGACTACATGCCCAATGGCACCGGAACCTGCACAGCCTCTTAACCAAACTCTATTCCCCAGAATTTAAGATGGATGAGTAAGAAGGCAGGCAGGAAACCTGGCAGTCATAGGATTTTGGAAATATGACTGGAAACATCCAATTAAATCCCGAGGGTGGAAGGTTGCGGAAAGAACCAGAACTGGCTGAAAAAGTTTGCCAGTGGGAGTGGGAACTTCAGCCCACCATGCGGTGTCTTCCTCTTCTGCTAGGAACAGCGGAAACAGATTTATGCCAAGATCCTTAATTTGTATCCTTGATACATTACAGGACTCAAGATGCCTTAGGGCACAATTTGACATTTTTGTAGGCGCCGTGAAAACCCAAAGGATTTCTGCTTCTTTAAAAACTTAGACATGGGGAAGAAACTGCAATGCTTGACGCTGCTGCTGCACGTCTTCCTGGCCCTGGCATGAGGCAAAGTACCATTACTGCAACCACATAAAACATCACTGCAGCCTTTTCCATGTGGGTGGGGAGACACGGCTATGAAATGTCGCCTTTCAAGGCTCCGTAAGCTGCAGTCACAGCCTAGACTTAGTCACCACATGGACTGCCAGGAAACGTTAACTCATGCTGTAGCAGGACTCCCGAGGCTTCAGTCGGAGATATGACCATCTTTCCCACTTCCTTCGCCATCCTCCCCATCCATCGTACCAAGGGTGCAGAAGATATCCTCCCACTGGGATTTAGGAGGTCCACCTGTCCTTGTCATGTCCTACAGCAATGCACCTTCCCTTCAGCTTTCATCTTCTACTGGAGTCCCACCTGCCCCTAAAGGAGCACAGGTGGGCAAGGGGGTTGTTATATCAATGCACTTGGAGAAAGCAGACCTGCTGATTCTCTGTCATACCCCTGAAAAGCTTATCTGCTTCCCTTCCGAACTGCTGCTCCTCCAGAACTGAACTTCACTCACTCAAGCAGCTGCCCTCCTGAGCTCTTGCTCCATCCGGCTCTTGGCCTAATCTGGCTCTCTCCTCCCACTTATAACAGCAACCCTGTAGCCCACCTGTTCCTTCAGAGGCTTCTTCCCCATCCTCCCTCCAAAAAAAAAAAAAAAACACTATAGGAAACAGATTATGGGACAACAGCTGGGAAATGGGACAAAGAGTCCACCAAGTTGAAGATCTCATGTTCAAGTGTGCAAATTAAGACAGCCACTATGATTGAGCTCTTCTAGATCCGTAGTATTTACTGGAATAGTGGGATTCAGTCGAGGCTAAGAGATCGGCAACCCCACTCACCTCTTCAGGTCTACTCAGAACATGACCCTCGGGCCCAGTGATTCCCAGTTCCAAGATCCTTTGCTGCTCCTAAAAGAGAAAAATGTAGCAGAGCTCAGAAACGTTTTATACAAGAGAAGAGCCATGCTCACTCGACACAAGGCCATGGAGCCTGCCCAAGGCTTAATGAACAGCTCATGAGCAACTGCTTATAAATATTAAAGTGTCTTCTATCCATTCAGATTACTGGTCCAATATTTTCTACTGGAAGCAGCTCTCCAGGGTCACAGTCACAATGACCCTGAACACTGAGATCCTGTAACTGGAGAGGCTGGGAATCTGACCTTGGGACTTCCACAGTGTCTTTTTTTTTTAAAGAATAAACCAGATGAGACATTCCTGAAAAGGATTCTTTGCTTGAAAGTAGAGAGGGACTATCAGAATTTAAAATGCATGGATTAGTTTTTGGCCAATGCTTCCTTGAGTCATGGCTGCTTCTCAACGGGCGAATCAATTTGTTTTGCAGATGTGTGTAGGTTTTCTTGGCTTTATCGTTTGATTTATTTCTACTGGTTGATAAAAATCTGTTGTAAACCTTCCTGAGGGTCCTGAATGGGAACTATTCTAAATGCAGGGATTTCCGTGAGGCAACCCAGATGCAACAGGAGAGGTGAAACCAAAAAGGTGAAGAACAAAGACTTCTGAGTCATGAGAATCCTGGGTTTCCCTCGATTATATTTTTGTGCTGTCTTCCAAGATGATCAGGATGGTGTTATGGTCACAATAACTCAGCAAGGTACATTAGGCTGAGACCCCAAAAGAAGTTAAGGAGCTGGGTTCAGATCCTTCCCCTTCATAAAGCTCACTGGGTGATGTTGCATTGGTCATTATTTGCCTACTCCGCAAGATTATTGCAAGGACAAAAGGGAAGAAAGGAGAATCACATGCAATGTTCTGAGTTCCTCAAGGAACAGCAGTATTAAAATGAAATTTCTGAGCCTGGATCTCCCCGATCCCATCTGCTTCTGGACAAGCAGACCACCTTGGAATAAGAAAAGGCTGATGAAAACCAACAAAAAGAACTCTCTACACACCTAGGTTAGCCTCTCTTGACAGGAAGAGACAGCAGCAACGTTGTGAGCTTAGCTATATTCCGCCTAAGCATAGAAACCTGTATGAATAGTATCAAAGCTATTCAGATGTCTTCCAACCAAAGCCTAAACGTGGCTCTAAAATATTCCTTCTGTTGTTGCTGCTGCCCATTCCACTCCCCTACTTCCCCTCTGTCACCTCCCACGGGCACTGTTTCAGTTGTAGGCCCTGTGGTGCAGAGATCAAATCTTTCCCCTGGTGCCACACATCACTAACCATCCCAGCAAGCCTCAAAAGGTACCTCAGCAATGATGTCACCATTCTCAGCATGGACTTGGGCAATGGCGCCGATGTCACGGATCACACTCAAGACCTCATATATCTACGAGACAGAAAGGATGTTACTGTAATGCTTCCAATTTATTACATTTCAGCCCTGTCTTTCTTTCATTGTGGACTTGGTAGTGGCGTACAGTCTTCCTCTATCCATGCCCCTGCCTTCTCAGCATTTGTAGGAAGAAGCCCGTCTCCAGCCCACTGTAGCTCAAAACATTAATTTCTCTTGATCTCAGAATTCTTAGACCTATTTACAGAAAGTTCTCTTATACCGTATCTGAACACTGTTCCCCCTGCATCATCTCATTTGCTCTGGCTGACAGTAGATCACCAGAATCTTGAGCAAAGAAAGGTTTCTCCAACTCCTCCACCCTCAAGATGCTTTCAATTGGAGATGCCAGGAACTGGGACCTTCTGTGTGCAAGACAGGTGTGCAATATCTACTGCAGAAAAATGTCTTGTTTCCTATTCAGCAGCTAGGTTTACCAATTGGCTGAGATGGCGTGGGAGGTCAAATATACTGCTCAAGATCACCCAACAAGTGTTGCAGCTAAGTCAGGGTTTGAACCTTGGACTTCCACACTCTGACCATAACAGCACACTGGACTACAAGTAGGAAACCAGAGAATCACAACTGCCAACTGACAATGGTGGCCTACAGAAATTCAATTTGCTGTTTGTTGCGGAAACCTGGTTCCATCCACTTTACTCCTTCCAATCAATAGTACCCAGAAAAAACTCATGGTATTCAAAAGAACCCAGGGGGAGCAAAGGCTCAAAGGGTTGTTTCTGCTACCCAATACTGCTTGCCCGTTTTATGGCAGAAGTCTGCAATACCTGGTGAAACAGACTAACTGAAGTCACAGCCTCAACTGTTCTAGCCTATTTTTAAATGTAGGAAATAAAACATTCCTGCTCCAACCTCCAGAGCTCATGGATTCAATCATGTATCCCAGCCATAGACAATATAAAAGTCATGTACCAATCATGACTCCCAGTTGAATTCCAAATCTGCTTGGGTATTAGTGTTAACCTTTAAGGCCAAACATGGTCAGGGCCCAGGGTATTGGAGGGACCGCTTGGCTGACTACGCCCCTAAAGGACATTAAGATTGGTCCCGTACAAACAAACTGGTGATTCCTGGCCCGAAGGAAATACATCTGGCCTCAACCAGGGCCTTTTCAGTTGGGCCCCTCTACATAAATATACCTCCCCCCCCCCGTTGCTGATAGGACTGCTTTTAAGATGATCTGAGAGAAGGAGGGAGGGAGGGAGAGACAGAAAGACAGACACAGACAGACAGAAAGAAGTTCCCATACCTGAGAATCTGTTAGCTGAAAGTGATCCTTGAAGGCCATGTAAACCAAGAAGGAATTCACTCCTATTTGAAACACAGGAGGAAAGTGGGAAGGGAGAAAGATGTTTATCAGCTGCATCAAATCTACAAGGTTGAGGATGCAAGAACAGTCCCACTGCATCATACCAACTATCATGTCTTTCACCTGCCAATGTGTAATACTACTTTAATCCAGAAAGCCCTGTGTAAGTCTAGCCAAGTACACAACAATTCATCTGTGCCAACAGATATTTATTCTAGGCTTATTTGCAGATTCCAAATTTGCCAGTCTGTTGGTATAATTTGTTTGCTCATAACCCCGGGTCACTATAAAATGGGGAGAAATGTTTGCTTTGCAACAAAGTCTGTTAGCAGTGCATGGATGTGAACTGCCAAGTCACAATTACCTTTCCCTATGAATGCAGGCACATGAATGCCTCCCGCATCAACTAACGGTAGGAACTCAAACAGAAGAGATGAAGAGTATGCCTCTCTATCCATCTACAGCAGGGGTAGTCAAACTGCAGCCCTCCAGATGTCCATGGACTACAATTCCCAGAAGCCCCTGCCAGCGAATGCTGGCAGAGGCTTCTGGGAATTGTAGTCCATGGACATCTGGAGGGCCGCAGTTTGACTACCCCTGATCTACAGAACGTACAGTTTCCATCTATCTCAGGTCTGCGTGAGGAAGAAAGAGGTGGCTTAACCCTTCAGCTTCTAGTAATCTAAACCTGCTTCTCCAGTCTTGGAGTTTTTAAAGGGAGGAAAAGCACCCATTACAAAGCACCCTTAAAATGTTAACAACGCTGGGAGACTGAATTTGATGAGTGAAACTGAGTGAAAGTTCTATAGTCACAAGTCAAACTTAACCCGTACAAGCCTAACATTTGCGTTTTGTAGATGGGCAGCGATGTCTGACTTTCATCTAATCGGCTTGAGCCGTACAAAGGCTGTACGGAGAACTATAGCTGAAGCTTCCACAGCTAGACCATGTGCCCATTTCAGGGGGGAAAAAAGGGAAAAGCAGATTTCATAGCTATGGCTAGGATGGAGATGCTCCTTTAATCTCACATTAGCCTGAAAAATAATTGCACCTCCAAACAGCTCTCCAGCTCACCATGATCTTTAACCAATGCTTCCATCTCCTCCTGAACTCCTTTATGCCACTCCGTGATGTCCACATGCAAAGAGTAATCACAGCAGGACTTGCTGTCAGCCCATTCACGCCACTGGTCGAATGCAGAGAGCAAGCTGGTCCCTGGCTCCGGAACGACGTGATCAACTGCAGAAATAAAAAAAAAACAAAACACACAGTATACATTAACAAAATTTAATGTATGCCCACAAGGTTTATAAACTCATAACACAGATGTTGTTCTCACAAAGTTTTGCATCACAGGTTTGGATCTCATTGCAGACCTAGTTGGTAGCTGGAAAACAATGCTCATTTCCCAAGGTTAATGTTTTCATGACATTGACTGGTATGTAGGGCAGAGAGAGAAAGAGAGAATCCCAGCAGCTTATGAAGTTTGCCATGGCTTCTCAGACTCCCTCCCAGGAAAAGGGTCATGGGTCGGCATTATTGGGTAGCTTCTGGAGCACAGAGAGAGTCTACTTCCATTACTGGCTTGGCAAAGACCTCTGGAGCCCCCTTCCATTTCCTCTGGGCGGGGCAGTCCGGAAGCAGCAGGACAGAGCTGGTTATTCTACTTGCACAGAGCATGTTTATCCCACCCTTCCTCTAAGCGGCTCAGGGCAGCATGTATCATTCTCCTGTCTCTATTTTAGCCTCCAAACACTATAAGTGGATGCAGAGAGCAGGATAGGGCCAAGATCATTCGGAGAGCTCCTGGACAGAGAGCATGCTGATTGGTTAACATCTCAGCCGAGCAGAGAAAGGCTTGAGAGCTGAGTATTGAAGAGACAGTCAGATTTCCTGAAGCAGCCTGTCACTCAAGGCTCTCTGGTTCTGTGATGAATTAACCCCTCACAGTCCATCAGCTGTTTGTATGGCACTTCTAAGCTTTTAAAAAGTGCAGTTTGTCACTAAGCACAAAAGGAGTCAACTTGGGCTCTTTACACACAATGCTGTGTGGGTTGAAATTAGGGCATTGAGGGCAGATAATCCCCTCCACTTCCCCTAGGGCCGTGAAGAACTGATTTTTACTTATTTATACCCTGCTTTCATACCCAAGGGAAACTCAAAGCAGCTTACAACACAGTTCTCTCCTCCATGTTCTCCCCACCAACTAATTTCTGTTATTGTGGGGATTCCAACTCAAGTTTCCCAGGCCCTAGCCCAACATCCTAGCTGTTAAACCAGAATGACTGAAATGCATGCAGAGTTACTTGGTTTACCAAGCAAAAGGCAAACTGTGCAAGGCAACCTTAATCCCTACCTCCAGTCCCTTCTCCATTCCCTTTTGAGTTTTAAGAGAGAGAACAGTTTTGTTCCCTGAAAGAGTCAGGTGACCTTAGGCACAGTCATGCAGCTTTCAGCTCACCATCCATCTTCCAGCCCTATCTGCATTCAAAAAAGGTGGGAATTCCTCGGAGGGGGGAGGATCCAGTAGACATCCAACCAAGAAAGCCAAGACCTAAGAAGAACAGTCCAGCTGGATCAACTCAAAGGTCAATACAGTCTAACATCCTCTATCCCACAGTGGCCCCTTAACCTGGAGGCTGCCTTAAGCCATCATGACATAAGAAGCTGATGGGGGGAAGTCTTTGAAGCTGCTTTTGATGACTCAGTCTGCTTCATGAAGTCAAAGATCACATGGCGCTCTCCTGCAAATGTCAAGGCATCCAAAAGAAAACATGTGGGAAATGTCAAGTCACAGTTCCTTCTGGCCCACAGTAGCCACATGTGGGTGTTGTCTACATTTTTTCCCAAGAGAATCTTCTGCTTCCAGGCCAGTGGGCAGCAAACTGTTCTTCTAAGGACAGAGCTTCAGGCATAAAGTAAATTTACAAACATTGAGCTGCTTCCTCAGTCTATCTGGGCCTTCCAGATGTGAAGATATGACCCAGATGGTTAGGGCTTGCTGATTTTTCCCACCACAAGAGCCCATAAAGTGGTCACAGTTTAGACCAGCTCAATTTATAGAGCCCCGGAGGGACCGCCACAAGCAGCTGGGTGTATTACAAGCTGTGCACAGCCAGTTCACGTCTAGCAACATCTGGAAAGTTGATCTCGTATTCTAGTAGTTTTATGGTTTGCGGAGGGAACCCATTAAAACCTGTTAACAAATCAATGTAATTCCCCTTCGTGTTAATAGACCTATGATGGGAACACATGGGCAGGGAGACCCATCAGTACCAAATGTTTCCGGTATCTAAGTCAGGCTTTGTCAATCAAGGTTTCGTGAAACCCTGGGGTTTCTTGACAGCACTGGAAGGGTTTATTAAATGGGTGGGAGTTAATTTTGTGTTTGTGTGTGTATGTAATGTGAAACATGTATTGGATGATACATATGGTCATGTCTACCTGCTCCCCCTCCCCAAAAGGCCCAAGATAAACCTGGAGGGGAGGGGTCCTGGGTGGGCATTCACACAGTTATGCTTCCCAACCATATTCTGCATGATCACACCACTTCGGGATTTCTTGAAGCCTGAAGAATGTTTCAGGGGTTTCTCAATGGTAAAAAGTTGAGAAAGGCTGATCTAACCGATCACATAGGCATGATGACTGCTTGAAAGACACAATCCCAGGGAATCCATATCCCAAGGACAGATGGATAGTCACATGACCACTTCAACCAACCGGAAAGCTTGCAGCTTGATATTGTGGACTCAGATTCCCAAACTATGTATCATTACTTCCTAATACTGGCATTGCAAGAATAATGTGCCACACAAGTTAGAGGACTACACTGGGGAAGAGCTGGTATCCTCCTTCTACCAGCAGCTGCTGTGGGGATTCAACAGTCAAGGAAGGCGATTTTGCCCCCTTCCACCTCCATATGGCTTTTAATCCACATGGGTCAGAGAACCCAGGAAGCAGCTTTCCTGCAGCCGGAAGGGACTGCTGGGAAGAGGGGAACAAGGAGAGGCATCTGTCACCTTCAGCTCCTTCCACTCACACATCACAGTATTCAATCCACTCTTTGGACTTTTCTCAAATGTTATTTTATTTAAAAAACATTGCTATCCTGCCTGCCCTTCTCAAAAACAAAAAATTAAATTGTGCAGCCATTTTCCCCTGCCTCATTCCACACACCTTTCACTCTCTACTCCCCAGGCAAACCTTATTACAAATCCCAGCCTCCCTCCCTCTCTCCCCGGCCCCCCTATCGATTTCCACCTTGCTGTCTCTTCGGCTCTCCTTCCTCGAACAAATTAATCAGCTCAAGATTAAAAACAGACAATAAGCCAAAGCGAGACAACAAAGCAGGCCACTGTTAGCTTATCAGTGTAGTTTTAATGTGCCAGAGTTGGCAACAAGCCACAATGAAACACTACATGTTTTGAGAAAGCAAATCGCTCCAAAAAAATTTTTTTAAACTGGTGGAAGGAGATAAGCGTTCTAAATGCATCCGGCATAGAACAGCAAAAAGATCAGTTTTGTTTAGTTTATTTTTTAAAAAGAACCCAAGAACCAAATAGGAATAGGACATTTGAAAGACGCCTTTTGAAAAGCGTCACCCATTCATAAGGGAGAAAATTAAACCAAAGAGCATTATTTTAATAACAGCATTAAGAAAGGTCAGCAAGTAAGCACGGGTACATTCTTAAAGAACAGTAAGCCCTTATACCAAAAGATGCACAATGAAGAAATATCAGTATATCTAATTGTGAATATGAACCCAGCTGTGGATGCTTAAATCCACAGACTGGGGCAACTATGAAAGTATGGAGATGTTCCTCTGAACTGGTGGCCCATACAGGCTTGCAGAAAAATCTCAAAACTAACAAGATGATGATGATGAAGGCATGTCTGACTTTTGGCAATCCTATAGCTCAACTTTTGCCATGCTTTTCGATCTTGCATTGCTTCTTGTAGTTGAATAATGCTCTGGTCACTGTCCATTTTGATCGCATCTAACCACAATGTTCTTGGTCAGCCTATTTTCCTTTAATCACCGACCAATCCTAGAATAATTGCTCTTGCCATTGAGTTGGATCATGTGATATGGTCAAAATAAGTGAGCTAGAGTTTTGTGATTCTGCCTTCCAGTGATGTATCAGGTTTTATGTGCTGTAGTATTTCCTCGTTTGTGACTTTTACTGTCCATGGAACCCGCAGAAGCCTTCTCCAGCACCAGAGTTCAAAATGAGTCAACTCTCCTCTTGTCTGATTTTTTCATCGTCCAGCTTTCACAGACACAAGTGACTACTGGAAATATGACAGATCTAACTAATCTACATTGGGTAATTGGGCTCATGTCTTTTGCTTTTCCATGCTCAGTTCAAGTTTATTATTGCTGAGCGACGCAGAGCAATTTGACATTTAATTTCCATAGTGCAACCACCACTCTGATCCATCTGTGATGCAAAAAGATAAATTCTTGAACATATCCGATCTGTTCTCCATCCGCTGCTATTGTGACATGTCTAGGCATTATGTGTGTGTGTGTGTTTGCAATAGTCATTATTTCTGTCTTTTTATTGTTTATTTTCATGTTTAAACAAACAATTTAGGAAAATGTTTATACAAAAGTATAGGAAAAATATAGGAAGGGCAGCTGTTGTCTGAACTTACACAGACTCAAAACCAGTGCTGTGAGATCCTTCCTTTCCTGCCAGCTGCTGAAGCCACCGTGTTGGAGCTGGACAGATACACAGCAGAAGGGAAGGCTCAAGGGTGACCTCCCTACCCACCACCAACCCACCTGAGGCACAGACAGGGGATAGATGGGAAGAGGGAATCAACACTATGAGCAAGCAGGGGAGAAGGAACAGGGTCCTCCTCCTGATAGGGAAATGCGGCATATAAGAACCAACTCTTCTTCTTCTAGCCACTGAGGCTACTGTGGCGGAGGCACACAGGAGTCTGCAGCATCCTCATCCTCCAGCAACCCACCTACCTGTACTGCCACTGCCATGGATGGTGGGGCAAGGTGGAGCAGGAGCCTCTGCCATTCTGCCCACTGTTCCCCCAGCAACTGCTGTCATCACCACAGGTGACCAGGCGGGTGAGCAGAATTGGCTGATCCAAATCAAGGCCCAAACAGATTGTGTTAAAATATTGTGTAGTTTTCCCCCCAGGTATTGGCATTTCCACCAGCTAATTCAAGCACCAAGTGTGCAGGAGCATGTCGGGGAAACTGCCAGATGAGACCACAATTAGAAGATGCTCCTATGGAGACACCATCCGTATAACCCTCCTGCACTCACAGTGACCCGAACCAAAGGGTTGCCACAAATGTGCCAGTGGCACCCACTGTTCAGAAAGTCTGTCTGTTTTTATGTAAAAGGAGCTTCGGTTTGATCATTTCCCATTCCTCGGCTGACGGCCCCCAGAGTTTCAGAAATGATCCAGTTGGGACCAAATTACTCAGGAAGAGGCTACGATAACGACTCCTGCAGCAGAACCCCCCAGGTTGAAGTTTGCATTACCCTCCATTAGTAATTGCACAACACTGCATGTGGTAACGTAGGTTCATAGGGAGAGCACCACAAAAACATGTGTGGAGGGAACTCTGTAGCCGGTTTTGGAGTGACAAGGCACATGCATTGGATTAAAAGTGTCAACAGCCTGGAAACTCTGCAGGTTAGGATCTAGAAGGCCCAGGTTCAAATCCCTAATCCGCCACATAAGTTTGCTGGGGGACTTTGGGCCAATCACTGTGTCCCAACCTAGTTTACTTTGCAGGATTGTTGTGAAGATAAAACAGAAGAGAGAAGAACAGATGTAAGACACTTTGGGTCCCTGTTACGGGGAAAGGCGGCAAATAAGTGATGAAAATAAAGGTTAAAGGGCATGCCACTCTGTCTCTGCACATGATCAGAGACACTTGTGAATATATGAAGCTCCCTTACTCCAAATCAGAAAGTTGGGCAGGATTTGCTCCTCTGAGTAGCAGCAGCTCTCCCATTTCACCAGCAGAGACAGGTCCCTCCTGCAATTGAGATTCTTTCACCAGTGACGTGAGGGATTGATCATGAGACCTTGGGGCAGCTACATTCGTTCACAAGAAGTCCAGCGATGACAGGCTAACGCTGACCAGGACTTGTAAGGATTAAAACATCAGTGCCATGATAATCAGTGTGCCCAGGCTCTGAGCAGGGATGAGCCCTGTTCTGGCAAGCCAGCTGAAAGAAAAGCGTACCCAAGTATTAAGGCACTCACTTGTTCAACAGATTTAGAAGTCTGTAAACCAAGACAAAAAACTCTACTGTATCTGCAGAGAGCTGGTTGAATTTGTTCCTGGTACAACATGGATCTATTTGGCCTGGGTGGGTCTTACAGTTAAGGCAGAGCTTACTCAGCTTGGTGGCTTTAGAGGACATTATAGCTGACAGTGATATTGCCAGGCTGAACTGGAAAGAATGAGGAGGAAGCCTATCAAATGCAACAGGAAGGAAAAAGGAAGAATGCAAGCTTCAGAGTTTCACAGAACAGCCTTCTCCTTCTTCCTGAGACTAGGTGGTTTGAAATGGCTTGAGGAAAGTTTTGATCCATATGGGACACACACGCATTCTTCCTATCCTATAGCGGCATATATATACACGCATTCTTCCTATCCTATAGCAGCATACATTTCAAAAGGTCAGGCACCATGTAAGAACTACCTTGCTGAATTAGACCATTAATTACAGCATCTTTTTTTCTCCGTGGCATCCAACCACATGCCCCTAAAAGCCCTATACAGAAGGCCACAATGGCCAGAATACAGAGCTCCCATTGCTCTGGCATTCAGAGGCACACAACCTCTGAACATGGAAGTTCCACTTAGCAATCACAATTAGCTGTCAATTATGGACCTTGACTCCATAAGAAATGTAATCCATCTGGAAAGCCATCAAAGCTAATGGCTGCCGCTATATCATGTGGCTGAGTGTACCATGGCTAATTATATATCCTCTGAAAAGTTCTTTTGACTGTCTGCAACCTACAGCTCATCAGATTCACTGGAATGGCCTAGAAGTTCTACTGTTCTGAGAGAGGTGGGGGGAAGTTCTCTCTGCCCCAGGAATGGGCAACCCTTCTGGCCTGCGTGGCTAGAAGAACCACAACTTTGACATGTGAGGAGGTTCGTAGTCCGGCAAACCAAAATGGAAGCAAAGGAGGGAAGGGCAAGGCACACTAGGACAAGCGGAGACCCCCCCTGCAGCTCCTGCAGCTCCTGCACATAAGCAATGCTCTCTTTAAAAGCCACTTCAGTGTTCAATTGTCCCTAGCCTCAGAATTAAGTCTGAGTTAATAAGTAACACCAATACTCATTGGAAACTTTTGCAAAGGGGCCTAATAAATCCACACCACAGAGTAATTTAAACAGCAGGGATATTTGCCACCTCTAATCTAACCACTCTGTACCAATGAAAAGCGTCTGGCCGAGTTCTTTTGTCAAATTTGCCAACTTCTACACAGAACATATGCCAGGTAGGAAACGCTTTCCTTCATGAAGACATCAGATAACAAAGACACTGGATAGCAAAGATCCCACCAGGTGACAAAGTCAGAATGAAGTTAATGGCTAAAATCAAACTCATCCCTTTCTGAATTATAGTTATCAGCCCATAGCAAAATGCCTCTGAACCTGCCCCATTACATATTAGAGTACAGGGATCCCCAACACGGGAATCCCCATGGGCACCATGACACCTGTCAACATTTTTCCTGGCGCCCATGAAGTGTTTTTTAGAAAGTGGGTGGGGCCAGGTGGGCCTTTTGGTCAGCAGGGCTTCTGATTGGATGTGCATTTTAAAAGCACTGATCAGCAGCAGCTGCCACCACAGCGCAAGGATCTCCATTGCCTGACTGAAGTGGGATGCACGTAGATTTCATATGGGAAGGCAAGTACACTAGGCCTTAACAACACCTGCTAAACGGAGACTTCCTATTTGCGGATACAGCCAACGCGTTACATTTAAATTGACGAAAGACACATTTGTTCTCAAGTGTTCTCCAAAAAAGCAGTCATTCATTTCACAACAAAATATTTCAGTTCCATCCTGTCCGCTCAGTATACACTCCCTCCCCCACCCCCTCAGCTAGCAATTTGAATTAAAAAGGTAAAGTACTGTTTAGAATGAGACAGAACGTAGGGCGCTTTAAAAGGCAATAACCTGCCCAGCACACCCTCCTCCAATGCACCTCCCTCTAGCGCCAAGTCAGCATTTGAAACTCCCGCAGGATTTAAATTCAGCACAACTGGAGGCCTGCAGCTTCCTGCTGATCCCACTCGATCCCACTCGGCTGCCCTCCATCCCACCAGTCATGCAAAGCACTCCCCAGCATGGAAGCTAATAAGGCATTAAGGTCAGAGCTGATTCACATATCATGGGGTACACAAGTTGGGTCTGGGCTCCCCACTTGAAGTAAAAATCATACACGAGCGTCAGGTTGCCCCACATTCCTACACATGCAAAGGGCTCCATTTGGATTCGAACAGCAGCACACATGGATTCCCCCCCCCAGAGGCTTCCCAAACTGGAATGGTCCAAGGGGGTGCTATGTGGGCTGCTGGGAAAGCACATGTGTGGTATATGTGGACTCCCCCAGCAGGCCAAACACTGTATTTTTTCATGTCAGGAAAGCAGTATGTACAAAAGAGGAAGACTGACCCCACCCCCACACAAACCCCTTTGTCTGTCTCTTGTAGTCCTGATCCAAATTGGTGCCCACATGCATGGAAACTGAGAAGAACACACAGCTCACATCTGTTCCTCCACACCCAACCTGTGTACTCGGCAATGTGTGAACCGGAAAGATGCCGTAATCAATCTTGGTCCCCATCCATTTCAACGTGACTCTATCCTCACTTCAGGCTGAAGCACCATCCTCAGCGTAGGAAGGATATTTCTACGATAGCTCTATTAGATGAAGCAGCTGAACAAGGACCTTCCTTTAAGAGGCATGGAAGCTCTCCCCAGTCTGCGGAAAACAGGGTGGGCGAATGACGGAACCGGCTGGGAAGAATCATTTTATAGCTTCCTGCTGTTATGCTGCATCGCGTCCGGGCTGGGCGCATCAACAGTTGTGCCTTACTCAGCCACCTTTTCCTGACACAACTATGAATAGCTCTCAGAGAAAGCATCTGCACATACGACCCCCAACCCCCCGCCCCCAGGCACCCACCCAGGAAAAAAATCATTAAAAGCTTATAGGAAATTGCTTTCATTACTTCCTTTAGCCAACAGCACTGAGAGCAATCAAACTGTCTTATATCAAAGGACATTAGTTTTAATTAGAACTTTTGCTTAGGGGCTGTGTCAAACTTTCGGCACATAGTCAAAAGCCTGCTCTTCTACGCGCAAATCAACGGAGCCAGATCAAAGAGCCAGCCAATATGAGAGAGGCCTCCTAGTTCAAACACATTTTTAACAGTGTGGAAATCCAGAACGGGGACATGCTAAACTCCACACAGGCACTTCGCCACCCAAGCGAAGCAATAAAGAACGTCTGCATGTTCTAAGACATCTGGGTTTCTTAAGCCTTGGCAACAGCACTGCTTGATCTCAAGCGCCTTCGCTCAGCTAGCGTCTGACAAAATGTGGGCCCTCGACAGATATGAACTGCCTTCTTGCACACCCTTTCACTTAGAAATGTAATTAAAGTTATCAGTGGGTGATAGCTGACACGCTGCTCGTGACTCTGGAGTTGTTATTACAACTTATATACCCAGAATTATGAAAGGGGAGGCTAAATTTTCAGCAAAGCTGGGCCAACCTTTGTGGGATCTTTTCAAAGACACCACATGCTTAATACTAGATCAGACTATTGGCCTGGAGGCTACTCTGGAGTCTGTAAATGAGGCTCACATGTACAGAGGCCTCTGAGTGACTGTATTAAGGAGCTATCCAAGCAGCTGTAGTCCTCTTCTTTAGGCCTCTAGGATATGAAGGGGCTGTTGCTGCTCTTGGCCCCACCCCCCCAACCCGCCCTCCAGGACTTACCCGGATGGTGTGCCGTTACCCATAGAATCATAGAGTTGGAAGGGGCCATACAGGCCACCTAGTCCAACCCCCTGCTCAACGCAGGATCAGCCCTAAGCATCCTAAAGCAGGGTAATCACAATCAGGGTAAAATCCTGCCAATTGAATATGGGCATCATAGGCAAAACACAAGCACTTCCTTAACCATAGTTAATATCAGAAGCAAAATGCTTTCCTGAAAACTCCCTTTTCCACTAGTATTAACCATGGTTAAATGTTACATTGGCACCAACGTCGCTCGTAGCTAACGCCTACCAACTTGTCTTTTAACTAAGATTTGCTCATCAGCTTCAAACCGTGGTTATGGGGAACCATGGTTAACACAAACCATGGGTAGCTTGGTGCCAAAGTAATCCTTGGTCCCGGCAAAGGCCTGTGTGGGGGAAGAAAGAGAAGAAGCTAGGCTATGAAGCATGAGGTCATAGTATGTGTATGCGACTTACCACTTCCTCTTCCCTAAAATAAAAGAGCACTAGTGTTACGTCTCTACCAACCATTAGACATAAACAATGACCCCCCCCCCCCTTAGGAGGTATTTGCAAATTCAGTTTCTCCTTCCAAGCAAAGCATCATTTTTTTTTCATGATTCTTGACTTGAATAATCAGTGTAAAGATTGGACCTAATGCAGATTTGGAAAACTGCACACAATGGCAAGCACAAAAGAACTGCAAGCTGTAACAGCTCACTGTTTACTTCTCCCTTGTAGACTCCAAGAAAGGACGTTACACAGTTCATTTTGTGTCTACTATATTCAATTCATGGCCTTCGTCCCTCCCCCCCCCAAGAAACTGGATTTCAGGAGCAGAGAGGGAGAGAAGAAAACAGACTATGTTTTGCTAGTCTAAGAATGTGATCCACAGGGATCTCGTGGGCCCACACCGGTCTCTTTGTGAGCCACTGATATTTGGTTTGCCTAATCCATTCCAAAATACAAAACGTGGGTCCAAAAAACATTAGACAATAAGGGAACTGCATCTTCCAAACCGTGATTTGTTACTTGTTACAACTGTCAACATTGTAAAAATAGCCACACGGCAGAGAAAGCACAGATTTATTCTCACTCTTAGAAGCACTTTCCTGTGCTTTCAATTAGGTTTTACATCTCTGGGGACAACCAGGATCAAAATTAAGCCAAATGGGGAGGAAAGAACAAACCATCAAGGGGTTAGGCAGTATTTTTCAGGCCAGGCCACCAGTTAAAGAATGCAGGATTGTAAATAGATAAAAGTAATCTAAAAACCAAAGAGAATGCTTGGGAGAAGGCGCTGGGGATTTAACTTGGAAGCAGTGTTAACCCACTCAGAAGTAAACAAGGTTGATTGCAGGACGAGATGCAAAAGGCCAGCATTTTTGCTAAAGTGCCTGGGACACAGGAGCTGCTAGGAGCAAAAGCACTGAGCACCAACATGCCTCAGCAGACACTGGAGTCCTCGACTGATGTTTCACTGGTTCTAGATGACTACTCAGCAGCTGCAGAATGCACTCCAAACCACCTCCCAGTCAGCCTGG
Source organism: Paroedura picta (assembly GCF_049243985.1). NCBI lineage: Eukaryota > Metazoa > Chordata > Lepidosauria > Squamata > Gekkonidae > Paroedura > Paroedura picta. Next base: position 18,742,871 of record NC_135380.1, read on the forward strand.
AGCAGATCCAGACAAGTGGCCCATCTATCCATCCCAGGATCATGTAGAAGAAAAAGGAGAAGCTGTTTTTTATACCCTGCTTTTCACTACCTCAAAGCAGCTTTCAATCGCCTTCCCTTCCTCTCTCCACAACGGAAACCCTGTGAGGTAGGTGGGGCTGAGAGAGCTCTGACAGGACTGCTCTGTGAGAACAGTTCTATCAGGACTATGACTAGCCCAAGGTCTCCCAGCTGGCTGCATATGGAGAAGTGGTGAATCAAACCCGGCTCACCAGATTAGAGGTCACAGCTCTTAGCTACTACACCAAGCTGGCTCTTTTTACTGTGATTGGCAGCTGTTCTTCAGGTCCTCCAACAGAGAAAGGCCTTTTCTAATATAATCTACCTAGAACCATTTAAGCACAGGTGCCAGGGACTGAACCCCGAGGCCCTCTGTATGCAAACCAAGTGCTCAACCCCTCAGCCACAGCCCTTCCCTTAAATTCAGATTCTATGAAATGTATCAAGCTTCCTTACACAAGAGTCAGACCACTGGTCAATCTAGCCCAGTATCACTGTGCCCGGTAGGAGCTCTTCAAGGACTCAAGGCAGCAGTAGATCTTTCCCTTCATCAACAAGAGGACCCAAGATATAACAGCTCCTAGCAACTGAATGGTCCGTAGCATACAAATGAAGACATACTTCAGGTATGTTCAAAGCATTTAATATATACTTCCTGGAACTACGGTTGCACTTCCCTTTGTTAAAGGTTATAGCTCAGTGCTAAAACACCTCATGAGATGGGCAGGTTCCTTCCCTAAGCAGAGATTCCAGGGACTGTTATCTAGGGATAACAGTAAATAGGCATTTATAAACAGGCATTTTCAAGCATTCAAAGTGTTTCATGGACACTCTGTAAGGTCAATATTACCAATCCCATATCATAGATTTTTTTGGGGGGGGGGGGAGATACTGAGGCTGAAAGAGATTGTCTAAGGTCATGGCAGGGGCAAGATTCAAGTAGAGGGGCTTCCCAATCTATAGCAGTGCAGCAGCAGCTCTTAGCAACTTGATCAACACAGCTCCGTGATACCAAACAATAGATCTTTCTCTGCAGCTCCCACAACTCTCCCACCACTTCCCATATTAGGTAAGGGGCCGGGCTGGCATCTTCATCAAAAAGAATTGCCAGATTTCAGATTTACTGGGCCTATGGGAGCAGGTCGGAAGCCCTGGGCTGTTACCTAGCAACCACACAATATGCTTCCAGCTTACCTCTGAGGCTCAAGGTGGTTGCTAGGCAACAGTCCAGGCCCTCGATATAGAGGAGGAAAGCTTCATGGGCGAGTGGGACCAGGCAGGCAAAAGCTGATGGACAGCAAGGGAAAATGGAAATGGGCACCAAGAACCTCTCAGAGAAGGTGCATGGCACAAAAACTAGCAAAGTAGCTAATAGCTAAGAAAATAAGCTGTGACCCATGTGGTCACTAGTGCAAATCACGTCTCAGCCATAAACCTATTAGATGACCTGAGGCAAGCCAATAACACTGAGCCTTTATCTAGCTACCTGCAACATGGGGACTATACTGTCAGCCTTCCGTACAAAACAGACATAGGTGAAGTGCTTGGAGCTCTCAAAGTGTCATCTAAAGCCAAAGGGGGGAAAGACAGACATAAAGCAAAGCAATTGAAGCTTGGGAAAGAAAGAACCGGAATTCTCCTGGAAACGTTTCATGTGCCAAAACGGAAGTGCCTTCATTTTGCACGGGGACCCAAATTCCTTTGGAGGACAAGGAAATGGAACCAAAAAGGCTAAAGCAGCTGCTTCTAAAAGCAGTAAGACTACCATCCTTGCTTGTCTTCTATGAAGGAAAACTTTATGATCTCGGCCATTTTGTGGATCGTCAGGATTAAAATGTTATTGCAGAAAGCGCATAAAAGCGGTAGCTTCTTTTGAAAGGATGCCAAATCCTTCTCGTCAGACTGAGGAATGGGGGGGGGGGCGGGGAGAAATATCTAGGTCAGCCATCCAGATGCCTCTGTTGGGGGGGAAAAGAAACTGATGGTAATGACGTTGTTTCAACATTCATTATTTCTCCGCTAAACACAGCATTCCACTGCCGTCCACAAGGCAGATTTCCTTCGGCCTTGCTCCCTTTTGTTAATGATTACCATGCAAGAATGCACGCTGAACACACCACGTCCCTTCAGAATTTGATCCACAAGTATACCCGCCTTAGAAAAAAATAGTTTTATGGGCATTATTCTCATTCAGATGCTTCATTTATCATTTTTGTGCCATTTTTCTTCTTCATGCAACATCTTGAGATGTTCCTCATCCACCACGCCTGTCTTCTCAGCCACAGCAGCAGGCTCAATGATTGTAAGTGTTCTCATTCTTCAATAAAGCCCACGATAGAGCAGAAGACTGGAAGTGGGGCATTGATATAGGACTAGTCTCCTTCAACCAGAAACAGCTGCCATTTTGGGGTTGACAAAAAGTCAGCAAAGAGCGGTAACTCCTGACTTGTCCTGCATCCGTTTCTTGGCTCCAGTAGCTCCAACTCCTTACGGATGAGTAGTTTTCTAGAAACGTTTAAATATTTTATATATACTTTATTTTAAATGCTGTTTTAACACCTCAAATGTTTTAACGTTGAGGCGGTTTAATGTCTGCCACCCGAGGGACCCAATCTGGGTGGGAAAGCAGCACAGAAATGTTTTAAACAATTAAGTAAATATTTCATTTATCATTGCATTACAGCAATATTTACAACTGGCCTAACGTGTGTGAGCAAGACAATCCGGGAAGGTAAATGATTAATCTAGTGGCATACAGCTAAAGACCAAGGACAATACAGACTTAACGATTTAATTATGTCAATTTCCCTCGCTCAACCAGATAATGAGATTAAGAGAAACAAGTAAGAGGGTTCCATGTGCACAATCCCAGATTTGGAGCCAGGTGTAAGAAAGGTGGAGGAAAAAGAGGTCAAGAATTTGAAACTGCAGAAGAAATATGATACAGACAGAAAAAGATTGCCTTTTATCCTGACAGGAATGCTTCATCTTCCCAGGTGCCATAGATTGTGGATTTTTCCAGCTCTGGCTTGTTGAGATGTATATATAACTCCCCAAGGTAGTTTCAAAAGGAGCTGCACTTTGAAGTTCAGATCTCATTTTAATTCTGAAGCAAGTCTCAGGAGGGCCCAATTGCTTTCAGCCCAGGGGCGTTGTCTTCCAAGTCCAAACTGTGGCTGTTACAACAGAATTCAGCAACAGACAACACTGCCTATCCAGGTTGAGAAATTCTTGGGAGATTTGGAGTGGAGCCCAGGGAGGGACCTCAGCATGATATAATACCAGGTTCCACCTTCCAAAGAAGCCATTTTCTCCAGGTGAATGGATGAGGAAGTGTTTGTGCTCACGAAAACGGATACCTTGAATAAAACTTTGTGGGTCTTAAAGATGCCACTGAACTCAAACTTTGTTCTGATGTTAGAAGCCTGCAGGATAAGGTATATTTCTGGGTGACCTTCAGGCCCCACCTGGACTTTGGCAATGACCAACAGATCACAAGGTCCTTGAGATATACACCCTATATAGGCTACAAACAAGCACAAGTCTCCATTACAGGCACAGTGAAATAAAGCAAATTTTCTGCCCGACGACAACATAATCTTTTAAAAAAATACCCACCCTCCCCCTTTCAAAAAAGGCATTCCTCCCTCCAGCGATTTTCACAAGAATGGATGGGGAAGACAGCAGTATCTTATCATCATTGGCCAGATGCAAAAAGAAAAACTAATCTTGAAGTAATGCAAAGAGAACAGCTGTTTCCTCCAGTGCTAATTGGCAAGCCCTGTACAGGCTCAGAGGACTAATACTTTCGGCTAGGAAAGGCCCCCAATGGAATCCCTGCATTAGCGATGCATAAAATTACACCAGCTAGAAAAAACAACACTGAAAGTATTTGGGGGAGGCAGGAACCATGACAGAAACAAAGACGGAGCTCAGAGTGGTGTTCATGACTGCCCCATCTGTTCGCTGTTTTATTTTCCAAGCAACACTGTGTAGGAGGCGAGGCTTAGACAGTGTAGCCATGGCAAAGTCCTCCAGTGACCTTTAGGCCACAGCAGGGATTTGAACCCAGATCACCTAGATCAGCCTTTCTCAACTTTTTTACCATTGAGAAATCCCCGAAACATTCTTCAGGCTTTGGGAAACCCCAGAAGTGGTGTGATGGTGCAGAATATGGTTGGGAAGCATAGCAGTGTACACGCCCACCCAAGGCCCCTCCCCTTCCCACCCCCTCCAGGCCCATCACTGGCCATGGGGGGGGGGGGGCAGGTCAACATGACCATATATGGTCATACAAATGCTTAATAAATTTTAAATATATATTAAAGATTAATTTAATTAACTCATTCAGGAAGCCCTTCCAGGGCTGTCAAGAAGCCCCGGGATTTCATGAAACCCTGAGAAAGGCTGGCCTAGACCAACACTCCAACCGCTCCACCACAAAGCCTTCCAGTTTAAACCACAGTGGCTGCATTGCAGGAAAGAAGCAGTCCCAAATATCAATCACAAAACTGAGGGTAACAGCCTTTAAGCCGGGGGTAGTCAAACTGTGACCCTCCAGATGTCCATGGACTACAATTCCCACGAGTCCCTGCCAGCATTCACAGTTTGACTACCCCAGCTTTAAGTGAAAGGATTTTAATCCGAAATCGAAGGTACCCAGAGAGGTGTTCAGGGGTCCCCCTTTCTCATATCTTCACAACAATCCACTGAGGTAGATTAAGCAGAGCGGAAAATCTTATAAACGTGAGGTCACCAAGCAAATGTCCTGACTGTGTAGGAATTTGAACGCCTATTTTCCAGATCCTAATCCCACTCCATAATTACTGTGGCCCCTTTGACTGACTGACTGACTGACTGACTGACTGACTGACTGACTGACTGACTGACTGACTATGTAGCTCCATTTCCAGGCGTCCACATGAATAATGTCCATTTAACTATCTGCTAAATGAAACTTTTCCCCAAAGATATGAACGCAATCTATTTTCTCCTCATTCGTCTTCTCTCATTTGGGCCCTCTCACAATATATTCGGGTCCCATTTCCACACCGGAAGTTTCGTTATTCTCTCTCCACTTTATAGGACCACAAAGGTATTTTTAAAAATGAAGATTCCTGGTATTTATTCACTATGGCATTGGGCTTACAGTCAAGCCCCAAAGGCAGCCAACTCCCCAGTGGCTAGACTAGAAAGACCTATGATTTGCAGTAATTTTAACTGCTCCACAGCCTAATAGAGGCGAGGGCTGTGCAATTCTACACACAGAAAGTCAACCGACTATTTCACTTGAGGATGCAGGACCCAATGAAAAGAATGGATCTATAGCTTGAATGTTCAAGTTCTTAAGAAACAAGTGGCAACAGCAGCTGAAGGCAAGGTCTACCCTGCTTCACTCCACCCCATCCATGCACTTTCCAGCCAAGGCTCCAAAGCCCAGGAAGGTTTGTCACTATGTAAAGTCTTCAGAGCAAGAAACTGGCTTTTCTAAAAGAAAAGAAAATAGCTTTCATTTCAAAATATGTTTAAAGCTTTCAGCTTTAAGGAAGGCAAGACTGCAATTCCAAATAAGCTTGCTTGGAAGTAAATCAAAATCAGGTTTATTGCTTACAATATTTCTCCCCCACCTTCTGGCACAAAACCCTTAAGATAGCTCCTTGCAGGTAGGGCAGAGCAAGGGTAGTCAACCTATGGTCCTCCAGATGTCCATGGACTACAATTCCCATGAGCCCCTGCTAGAAATTTGCTGGCAGGGGCTCATGGGAATTTTGGTCCATGAACATCTGGAGGACTACAGGTTGACTACCCCTGGGGTAGAGGTTTGTTAGCATCTTTCAATGGGTCTGGAAACAAAGGAAGCCTCCTATGGGTCATCAACACAGGAGGAACAGACATCTGTACAGTTTCATCTTCCCCCCCTCCATTCCCCTCCTTGCTCCTCAGATGTCTCCTCTGAACTCAAATCCCTCCCCAGTTTTCCAGTAAACAAAAAATAAAATTCACTGGCATTCCTCCTGAAATATTCGTAAAAGACAGTGAGATTTTAAAGAGTTCTACTGTTTTTATTCCCATCCACCACAGACACCCACACATGCCCCATCCCTCCCCCCCAAAAAATATTGTCACCTGCAAGTTGTTATTACCCCTCTGAGACAAAAAAATACCGTGTGGGGATTTTGGGGGGGAAAGGGCATGGAGGGTACATTAAAGAGCCCTTCTTTTCTTGTACCATTGTGCTCCCTCTAGAAGCCATTGTGCTCCCTGCTTACAAACCTATGCATTTTTTTAGATTGGATAGATAAAGCCTTACTGATCATGGTGGTGCCTCCAGCCACAGCGGCTTTCGTTCCTTGGAAGAAGTCATCTGCAGAGGTCATCCCTTGGTCAGGCATCTGGAAGCGAGTGTGGACATCAATGCCTCCAGGGATCACCATCCTTCCATGAGCTTCGATAGTTTTCACTCCTCCGGGCACAATGAGGTTCTCTCCAATTTGTCTGAGTAAGAAATTTCAAGCAGATGCAAATGTCATCGTGCACAGAGTCAAAAGACACATCCAAGAATGCATCTTCCACACTCATAAGACGTAGTCACTTCTTCCACCATATTTCTAGAACAGTCCAGCTATATGGCTGGCCATGGGGTCATGTGCTACAATTGAAACAGTCCATAATTTCATGGCTGTGCAAAGGACAGAACAGTGGCATGTAATTGATGCTTTTCCACCTCTGTCTCACTAACTGTTATGCTCATCATGAGAGCAACCATACTCCCATGGAGGCATGGCCATGCTCGCATCCATGACTACATAAACACAAAGCTGAGATGTGTTTGACTGGCTAGAAACCATGGAAAATTACAATATAATGCAAGGTTACAAAATCCTAGGCGGGAGTAGGCAACCCCCAGCATATCAGCCAAAAGTGGCACACCAGACATTTTGCTTGGAAACCAAGACCAAACCCAGTCCAAACAACAAAAACACTGCCAGCACTACTGCTCTAGCGGTGTAGGAGAAGTCACCAGACATTTAGGTTAAAAAAAAGACATTCGCCAAAAAAAAAAAATCCTAATTTAGGAGATGTCTGTGTCACTTCTCCAGAATCCCACTTGAGGCAATTTACAACTGAAGAGTCTATTGTTTCTAAACATATCATTTGCCTTATGTCTCTGGTACAACACCACAGAACTAGACTCTGCAGCCCAAATTACTGAACTGAAGACATCATTAACTCAAGAAGAAGAGTTGGTTGTTATATGCCGCTTTTCTCTACCCAAAGGAGTCTCAAAGCAGCTTACAATAGACTTTCCTGTCCTCTCTGTGAGGTAGATGCAGCTGAGAGAGCCCTGATATTACTGTTAAATCAGAACAGCTTTATCATTGCTGTGGGGAGCCCAAGGTCACCCAGCTGGCTGCATGTGAAGGAGAGGGGAATCAAATGGCTCGCCAGATTAGAAATTGGCACTCCTAACCACTATACCAAGCTGTCTCCCAACCCCTACATCAAGCTGGCTGAATCCATTTGTTCACTGAACAATGGCCTGACATACTACAGTGGAATCATCTGGGACTGGAGCAGCATAATAAGAAATTGATTATAAGAACCAAAAACGTATGTGGCCACAATTTCTTCCAAGGCAAGATTCAGAGCTGTGTGTTGTTCTGAAATTGCCTCTAAATGGCTTTGAGAACATTAGAGGTTAGATCTGTTCCACATGGAACCGTACATTACACATGTGCAAAACTGATGCGTGTGTTTGCTGCCAAGTCCCAGCTGAGGACCAAAGTTAGCTCGTATTTTAAGACACGGTTAAAACATGGAAGCTGTCCATAGCACATTACAATCAATTACAAGCCTGCTGCTGACTGCTCTACTTTGAATTTTGAGTTACAGAACAGATGTGATGAACGTGTAGCCAAGCCAGGCACCGATCCAGGTGGAAGTTTCGACTGTTCTTTTCCCCTCCCTGAAAAATTTTAGTCCTAAGAAATCTGGAATATGTTTTAATATGACAGACTGTACGGAAAGGGACGGACTCCAAACCCCTGTGCAGTTTGGACGGGGTGGACTTGTCTAACAGACTTCAACTAGACTTGGTGTGGGGTCACAGTCTCGAGCTTAGAATGTAAGGGCTTCATTAAGAGTTGGTCACACCAGCTGTAGGGCAACAGCACCCAAGGACACATGTTACTAGCAGAATTTTTTTTAACATGCTCAAAGAATTTGAAAGAGGCCAGAGTTCAACATGCTCGAGAAGTCTGAAGAAGGCAACAGCAACCTCCTCTGAACGCTCCTTGCCTTGAAAACTGTATGTGTGTGTGGGGGGGGGGGGGTTGTCAGCACTCTCCACCAGTACAGAAGAGGCACAGAATAATTAGGGGCTATTTCCTACCAAGGAGCCTCTTGTGGCGCAGAGTGGTAAGGCAGCAGACATGCAGTCTGAAAGCTCTGCCCATGAGGCTGGGGGTTCGATCCCAGCAGCCGGCTCAAGGTTGACTCAGCCTCCCATCGTTCCGAGGTTGGTAAAATGAGTACCCAGCTTGCTGGGGGGTAAACGGTAATGACTGGGGAAGGAAATGGCAAACCACCCCGTATTGAGTCTGCCATGAAAACGCTGGAGGGCGTCACCCCAAGGGTCAGACATGACTCGGTGCTTGCACAGGGGATACCTTTACCTTTATTTCCTACCAACTCATGTCAATTAGCATCCAGGCCATGCAGCTCCATTAGTTTGTGTTTCAAGGAGCCATCTCCACAGCCCTCTTACAAACCACCCATATGTGGGGCAGCAGGAACAAGTGACAGGGCTTACTCCCCATCTATATGCAATGAGACTATGCATGTCTATGCATGAAAAGTATGCATATAGGCTCTGTCCCTGTGATCGCTAGTAGGGATGGGCACAGACCAATCGACAAGCCGAAATTTGTGATGAATTAGGCCCAATTCTTGGTTCGCAAATCAGGGTTTGTGGGAGGAGCTTTCACTGAAAATTTTTCTCTGGGTCGATTCTGGTCCAGTCTGCCTGTCAGCTGTTAAACCATCTGTTTTGCTGCCCCCTCCCCTTCCAAGCAGGGGGAAGCAAAATGGACGGCTTTAACCAAAGAACCCAGATAGTAGGCTGAAATGGCTGCCAGTCATGTCAACAAGCGGTTTCGCTTCCCACTGCTTCAAAGCAGGAGAGAGTGAAATCAGTTTTTGAAATGGTTGCCAGACATTCAAGCAGAATAGAGTGGTGGGCCTGCCCAACAACTGTAAGGTTTAAATGGGGCACCCATGTCCAATCAGCTTGTAATGTCTGAGAACAATTTAAACTCCTCCATTCCCCTCCCTGCCCCCAAAAGGTAACAGAGGAATGTAATGGTTGTATTGCAGAAATTGCAGACTGACACGGACAGGCACCCAGTTCATTCACAGGTGGGGGCACAGATTAAATCAGGACAATGAAAGTCTTTTCTTGGCAGAAGACTGAAGCAGGGTGGGGAATATAAACGTGCTTATCAACAACTTTTGTCATTAATTGCTGCAGTGGGGAGACTCCAAAATGGACTCTTTTTAGGTAGAAAGAAGTCTGTGAAAGGAAACAGCAAAAAAGTGTGTTTGTGTGTGTTGGGGGGGGGGGAGACACAAGTCTCTGGGGACTTAAGTGGATATCCCACCCACCACTTCAGAGTTCCAGCTGGCTTTACTGTCATGCCCCTAATCCAGTTTTTCACACACACTGCAGCTACGAAGGGGTGGAGGCAGGGATGCCGCTTCCCAGGGAGGAATACAACAAAGGAGAAGGGGTAGAGACCAAGCACGTTTTCTCACTGATGGGATCAAATGCAACATCAGGTCATCACATGCCTCTCCAGCAAATACCACTCTTCTCCATGGCAAATAAACAAGGAGGACAGAGCTGAGCTGCTGCTCAGAGGGAAGAGGCGGAGGAACAGGGACGGACTGCTTGGCCAGGAAGTGGGAGAGTGAAAAAGGAACTGAATCAAGCCACACTGTCCAGCTGGCAGTGGGGATCCAGTTCTGCAGCAGAGCACTTTTTCTCAGCATCCGATCACCTCCCTTCTCAAGCCCTCTGTTTGAAACAGGGTAGGGGGGCGAACCCTGCAAGGCTAGCCACTGGTGGGGTTTTCCCAAGTACTGGAAAATATCCAATTAGTAGCCAAACCTCAAGAATTTCTGCCAGCAGTTCTCCAGGAATGTACTTTGATCAAGATCCTCACTCAAAGTACTTATTGGTCTTCTGGTATTCCCATTGGTTATGGTACCGCCTCTTTAAATGTGAAGATGGGAGTACCATCTTATCATACCTAGTGGCGGATTGCGATGCTGGCCATCCCAACTAGGGATACTCTACAAACAACACATAGCCAAGTGTGCAAGAGAAACCATCAGGAAAAGGAACCCACTGCTTCATTCCTTATCATTCACTATTCTGTGGAAAGAAAACTAACAGTAGAACAAGTATTATGACTGTATTCAAGAAACTTTAGGTGAGGCCTCACTGAGCAGTCAAGAAGGACCTAGTAATGAGGAAGACACTCGCTACCAATTTTTTGTCATCTTTAGTGGCGACCAGTTATTGCCTCACCATCACCCTCTAGGTGGGTGACCCGCCATAGGTTGGGGTTGCCATTATATTATAGTGTTTTTAACTGTGTTTTAATGGGGCTTTTATCGGGGGAGGGGGGGGTTGTATTGGAAGTTGTTTTTGAAACTTGCCACGAGCCTGTTTACCGGGAGTGGTGAGCAATAAGTCCAATTAATAAATAATAAACAAACAATTCTGTACAGAAACTTTAAATACATTCGTCAACATTTACAGCATGATTATATGTAGGTTTATTCTGCTCCACTAAATTCAATGGAATTTATCAGTGTGAACGGATTTATAGCCCCCAACACTGTCGGTCTTTCACACTTTTCCATTGCTCACAATCATAAGCTCTGGATATCAGGTTGTGCTTTTTTCCTGTCCCTTGATATGCGAGCTGAAATCTCTTTTGCAGCGCAACAGATTATTTAAAAAAATCCACCTCCTATAAAAACGAAGGCCACTGGGTACTTACTTTATCAACCCATCTTCCATGTAAATGTCTGCGTAGAAAGACTGGTCATCGTTAACTATTTTACCACCCTTGATCAAAAGGCGATCACTCTGAAACAAAGAGAACATCACACAATACATAGTTATGGTGCGAGGAAGCTGACAGTGTGCAGTGCCAGATAAAAAGAGGAGGTGGGAGGAAGGGTGAAAAAAAAAAAATCTCTGAATTATTCAAAGGGTGTTCCACATAAACAAGTCAAGCACGGTCCTTTCAACTGGGAAGATGAAATGGTGCTTCAGAACGGCAGTCAGATGCCTTTCATCATATTAACTGTCAAGAAAGCAGAAATAAAGTAGTTTTTTTTATTTTCCCTCATTTGTTGATCTGGTTTTTTTAACAACCTATATCTGTCACCAATTAAAAGGAAAAGCGTTCAAAGAAAAAGCTGCTGAAAAGCTGCAAGCGCCGTTGTCAGTGAAGCAGGCTAATGATTTTCCATGAAGAATTATTTTTAAACTCCACTGTGGGCCTAACTTCCTAAAAGACACCCACAGAAGGTTAAAGTCACCACTTGGCATCTTTAGAGGCATCTGCAGTCAGGGGAACTGACCAGAAGTCTGTTGCCATGGGATTCGCCACACAAACAAGCCCTTTCTGTCCAATTTTAGTACAGTTCCAATTTGGTGGGTGTTTTCTCCACCTATTTTATGGGTATTCCAAGAAGAAAAAAAACCCACATTCCCTTGTTAAGCTGAAGCCCCAAAATTTAGACTATTACATTTCACACAGAGGAACATGTTATTTAAGCAGGAGGAGAAATGGGCATTTCCACAGGAAAGCAGCCGCCAAACTGCCTTTGTAACAATACTTGAGCAGGAATGGCTAAAGGAAAATGTTTCCTTTGTGTCTACTGTAAACGGTTGCATTATGGGGAAAGTGCATATTTATTCATTGCATTTAGATTCCTCTTGACTTCAGTCCTGGAACACTAGGAGGTCTCCCACCCAGACACTGACCAGACCCAAAACAGACAGGCATAATAAAACATTTTCCAGGTTGCTATAAACAGGCATTTCAGAAAGGGAGAGGGGGGTCCAGTTCTAGAGCAGGGTAATGGTTTTGTGGCCAAGCATGTGTTTTGGATGCAAAAGGTCCCAATTTCAGTCCCAGCTGACAAATGTGGAGGAAGACCTTTCTCTTCTTTGGCCTGAGGAGACTCACCACTAGTCAGAGCAGACAACACTAGGCTAGCTAGAGCCAGGGGTAGTCAAACTGCGGCCTTCCAGATGTCCATGGACTACAATTCCCATGAGCCTCTGCCAGCAAATGCTGGCAGGGGCTCATGGGAATTGTAGTCCATGGACATCTGGAGGGCTGCAGTTTGACTACCCCTGAGCTAGACCAATGCTCCAGCAGTAGAATGTATCCAACACCCACCCACTCTGTGAGGTAAGCTATGCTGAGAGAAAGCAACTGGCCCAGGAACCCTCAGTAGTCTTCAGGATCTGAAGCTAGGTCTTTCAGGCCCACCACTCTATCCACTGCATCCCATTGGCTCTTGCAGAATCATATAGAAGAGAGATGAACATTCCCCCCCAGGAACCACATCTGTCCAAAATAAACTAAAGCCCACATTCCTAAGGCTGTTTGCTATAGCATGGTATAATAATAATAATAATAATAATAATAATAATAATAATAATAATAATAATAATAATAATAATAATAATAATAATGAGAAGGAGAAGGAGAAGGAGAAGGAGAAGGAGAAGGAGAAGGAGAAGGAGAAGGAGAAGGACTTTTGAATGGAAATCTCAGGGTACACAACCTTCAGCCTACAGCTGAGTTTCCCAACCATGGTAACGCGAAGGCCCCTCAATGGTCCAGCAGTGTGGGTGGTTACAAAATGGCAGCTAGGGAGAGCCCTCCCACCCTGTGCCTGCCATTTCCGGCTGTGAGTGAAGAGAAAAGGGGTTTTAAAAATAAATTGAAAATTCTACTCTTATTTGGGCAGGTTGACCCGCCCACTCCTGAAGTGGCCAATGATGGGCCTAGAGGGGGTGAGAAGGGGAGGACCTTGTCCATTTAAACTTTGCTGGCCAAGGCTCCTCTCACTTCTGGGAAGTGTGGCAGCGAGGCATGACCAACTGATGTCAATTCCTGGTACTTCGAAGCCTGAAAAATATTTCAGCAGTATCTCCGTGGTCAATAGGTTGAAAAAGACTGGCCTAGAAATATATTTTAAAATTCAGCTATATTTTATTCCTAAAGATTGGTGCCAAGCCCTCAGGCCCCTTCCCCGACCTCAAATCCTTGCCTTGTCGCTAGAATGTAAGTCCCTGGCTAGCAACTAGTTGTTTTAGCAGCACAGGGCCTACTACCAAACCAAATAACCCTTGAAAGCTCAGGAACCTCAGCTGTACCCACTGGCTGATTTTTATGACTGAGACACAAGTAGAGGACACTAAGCTCTCAGCCAAGCTCAGCAGCAATATAGGCTTTGGAAAAGCCTTCCCCTATTATACACCTCAACCACACAATCAAAGGGCTCTAATCTTTCACTCATCCACATGATGCAGTCCACATCCAAGTTCTTCCAGTACTCATGCTTCTCAAATTCTCAGTCCTGTTTGCCTTGAGAACTGAGGCCTGGTTCCCACCAAGACACAAAATGTGCTTCACACAAGGACTCAATGAATGAATACTACTCTGGTCCGCACCCCTCTATGAGCAAAATTTAATATGTCAGGGAGAATAACAGTCTACAATTATTTTCTCTGACATGTTACATTTACATGAAAGGGGGTTTTGGTACGTGGGTTTGTTCGTTTTTTCCCCAGAAAAGACATTTAGTCAAACAAGTCATCACACAGCCGGAAATGGTAAGGCCCGAAGATAGGTCTACTACCTCAGTGAGGCCTGGATAAGGATGCCAGCCTCCAGGTGGGACCTGGGGATCCCCCAGTTTTACAGTTCATCTCCAGACTACAGTGTTCAGCTCCCCTGGACAAAATGGATGCTTTGGAAGGTAGACTGTGTAGCATTGTTCCCCACTGAGGTCCCTGTCCTCTCCAGGCTCCATCCCCATATCTCCAGGAGTTCCCCAACCTGGATCTGGCAGCCCTCCCCGCACTCGCCCCCAATGACTTGCTGATGACCAGGGGGGACCTGTCAACTCTAGACATGGATTAAATGCCTTAAAGAAGCCTCAGGCCTTGGTTGATGCAGTGCACTCGAGATTATTTTGGTTGACCTCATGAGAAATTGTGAGGGAGGAAATGTAGATATAACCATCTGCGCCTATCCATAGGATAGTGTAGGAAAATAATTCCTGAATCCCTCATATCTGTAATGCAAAACTGGGCCTTGACATTCAAATAATACAGGGGCTACAATTTGGTCCCAATGAGACCAGATTTTGAGGCCTATTTTTACCCCAGCCTTTCTCACAGAGCTCAGGCCTCTCCCTTCCCCCATCCGATCTCTTAAAAGCCCTTCTAGACTCACCCAAGGGCACCCATGGAGCATCCTAGCTAAATTTGATTCATTTAAAACATTTTAAGCTCTTGTCATTCCCTATGATCCAAGGCTGCTTACAATCCAAAATTTAAAACTTTCAAGTAACAAGAAAGCCCCAATACACCCAGATTTTCTTACATCAATGCTTCAAAGTTTAACCATTATACTACACTGGCTGTTAATTTTTATTTATTTGGATTTTGGATTTTGATAGGTAGTGACCAACAATGGTAGCATGGAACCCAACAATGCAGAAAAGATTCAATTGCACACCCTATTCATTGAGTGGCCTCTGTGGCAAGGAGTGGCTGGCTTGAATTTATGCATAGCACTCTAGAGTTTTACTATAATATCCTTTTTGGTTAGTATTGACCTTTAGTCATATTTAAGTCTTGAAGGACCTCCCAGTCTCCCTCCTCCTGTGTTTAAATTTGTTGTTAATAAGAAAATACAAAAGAGATGCATTTGTAATGCAAATAAGCTTTCTGGATAACACAGGTTTTACCTTCACAAGTCAAACCTCAGAGCCATTTTAAGCCTCACGCACGAGACTGCCTTTAAAGATAGTCACATGTGGTAGCCAGGATACTCCCTTACTTCTCAGGAAAACCAGCTGGTAAAATGGTCAGCAATTATTACATCTGTTATGGCCTTAAACTACAGATCCATGCACATCAGAATTTCGTAAGGCTTGCAAGTGAAGAACTCATGCTAAGAGCTTCTCAACAATATAAATTGCTAGACCAGGGGAGGAAGAGTTTGATGGCACATCAATAACAAGGGCACGCTGTGTATATTTGGACACAGTGTAAAGGCATCATAGTAGTCATCATTAAGAAGATTCAAGAATACAGCAGAACTAACAGGAAGAAGAAGAAAAGGACCCAATACCACCTTTTTCTCTGGCAGCCTTATAAAGACTCAGACTATTTGCCAAAGTATTCTACTCTGATGGACCGAAGCTCCGCCAGGTCTCCAGAGTCAACATCTGCTATCTGCTTCTTTTAACTGGAATCCTCGGGATTGAACTTGGAACCTTCTGCATGCAAGGCCAACGCTCTTATCACTGAGCCACAGCCCCTCCACAAATGCCAGGCCACTGTGTAAAGTACTAATGACTAAAGTAATGATGGCTCTATGCTCTTAAAATCAAGTGAACTCACAACTCATTCACAGACCTTCACCGTGGACTGAATATCCAGTCTTCAAATGGGATGCTGATTTCCTATTCAAGGTGCCCAAGAACAGTGCCCACCCAAATAGGAGGGACACTGAAATGTTTCCACAGCTATATGGGAGTGATTACTAGGATATCAATATCACACAATAAATACTTCTCATTTACATAGTGCTGCCTATATTCCAAATCAGGGGTAGTCAACCTGTGGTCCTCCAGATGTAGTCCATGAACATCTGGAGGACCACAGATGTAGTCCATGTACACAATTGTTGTCCATTGTAGTAATTGTAGTAATGTACACAATTGTAGTCCATGAACATCTGGAGGACCACAGGTTGACTACCCCTATTCCAAATGGCGTCCATTGCTTTATTTTATGGTTTTTGCAACAAACCCTGCAAAGCTGGCCTAAGGCTGTTTTGCAAGATTATAGCAAAAGTGAGAGTTGAACAAGAGACCATTTGGATCACAGTTCCTTCTCTTAGTCCCTAAACCAGAGTAGAGAGAGATCTAAAAATCTAAAGGATCAGGTCCACAGTATTAATTTACTTAGTAAGTAACAGCACAATGCTTAAGAGCCAAATGGAATGCCCTCTACAAAAGGTATTACAACCACCCTGTTTGGCAGGCCATATAGCCATCAGCGGATGACAGAATTGTTTTCCTAAAATCTAAAAGTTGTGTCTGGATATGTAGTCTCATATCTGAGACTTATTTAGGACAACTCAGAATTAAAATGCACAGAGTAAGCTACAGCTCACACTGCTGAGCTGTCTAGACGTGCTTTATTTAAGCTGCAATCTCCAGCACACTTCTGCAGAAGTAAAGTCCCCTTGAACTGACTTATTCTACAGACACCTCTGAACTCTGGCACTTCTGCAGTGTCCTGGATACATGCTACTAATCAGGATTATGAGGGATACAGTACAATCCTAAACAGAGTTACATTCTCCCAAATCCATTCAAGTCCATAGGATTAGAAGGATGTGTCTCTGTTTAGAATTGCTCTTCTAATTGATACTGGCACTGTGAAACTTGCCACATTTCAGGTCTAGATCACTGGTCTTCTTCAGCTGCTAGGTTGTAACCTGCAACTAAATGATGACTTTTGAAAAAGCAGGTTGCATCTGCAGCGCCAGTCTAATATTTTGGAACGCAGCCAAGAGAGAGCCAGGAAAAGGGATAAGTAAAACAAAAAGGGAGACTGATCTAGACAAAATAATGTCAACGGGAAATAGGTATACATAATTATAAGCACACCCACATACTGCAAATTAGGGTTAGAGGCAGTACGTCTAGAAAGGGTGAAGGTTGCTGAACAAGACTTCAGCCTCCATGCTGCCTTTACAATTCCCCAATTCTGTTGTTGGTGAGACTGAGAAATGCGCCTGCTGGTCGATTAGCATATGTGTTGAATCACATGCTTTCTTCTTTCTATTGTTGTAACCTTGTAGCATTTTTCTCACATACACACCAAAACCAACCCCAATAACATTTTCATCCACTCCTCCCCTTTTGTCTTACAATGTTACTACAGTCGAATCTATATATGCAGTAGTCACTGGGGGTGGGAGAGGACAAATTAATACGCCACACATCATATGACTGAAGGCCTGCATCACTGTCAGCCAACTAGAGACCAACCTTGCACAAACATTTGCTATCTTTTAATGTCCCCCGATCTGGAACTGCAGAGAAAAAAAACCTAATTTCCAGAGATTCGACATCCTAGACCCTGTAGCAGCAAAATAAAACAGGAATCCAGTAGCATCTTAAAAGCTAAATTCATATTCATCTTGAAGCTGCCAACAGACTCCTGTTTTATTCTACAAATTACACCAATCTGTGCAATTAGCCAGACTGAATCCAGATTGCTCTCTCTGCTTAGCCATTTCAGCTGCTTCTCAAAACAAAAAAAAAATCTATTCAAAAGAAGCAGCACTCTTTGAATCCTCCACAAGAGACCCACAATGACAGATGTGCCCTGGGCGTGTCTCGCTGTCAGATATGTAAAGGAAATGAAAGTGAGGATGCTTAATGGCAAATAACGTTACTATAACAAGCCACGTTTCCTACGAAGATGCACAATGTCAGCTCCAAGGTGCTGGGAAATAGGGCAACCCTGCATGGGAGGATGTTTCCATGACAGTCCAGTCCCTCAATAATGAATGTGAGACTTTATGTAACTGTTCCCTTTCTCTTCCCTTAGGATTCCCTGCAGGGACAGAGAGGGGGAAATGCTGGATGGCGAGAGAAATAAATGCTGTTTTGTCTCAACAGGGCTGGGAGAAAGGGCGGGGGCGTGAAGCCCGGCACTCCTATACCAATAAAGGATCATTTCTGTCCTTCTTTCCCCAACATCTTTTTTTTTCCTGGCCAGGGGAAGGAGATGGAAGATGGAGGAGCCCCCATCTGCTCCTCTCGCCTGAGCTGCGCCATTACCTCCTGGAGGAAAAAAACTCACACACACATACACACACACCCAGCCTTGTCGCTTGCATGCAGCCCCACTCGCAAAGCTTTCTTTGTATGAGTAAAGGGGGTGGGAAAGAAAGCCGCCATCACACTAAGAAAGGGGTGGGGGGATCCAACAGCCCCCTCCCCCACCCCTTCCACTTCACACACCCGTCGAGGCAGAGGAGAAGGGAGGGATGGGGCAGCCGCGGTGGGCGATGCTCCCCACACGCCGAGCCACTTTCCGCGCAACCCCGGACTGCGTTTTGCGCGCGTGCTCCGGTGCACCATCCTTCCTTCCTGCCCTCCATCCTCATCTCCCCGGCACAGATCCCGCACCCACCCAGCCACCCACCCGGTTTCTCTCCCCGCATCAGAACGGGCTGCAAAGCCAGCATCGGGGTGCTTGGACAGAGCCGATCCCGGGCATCCAAGCCCCGTCCGATGCCGCCGGCCGCGTCCCTTCAATCGGCCAAGATCCGGGGCGGCGAGCAAAGCGCCTCCGCGGCCGGAGCGAAGCGGGAGACTCCGGGGGTGCCGCCGCGAGGGCAACTTCAAAGCGACCATTGTTCCGCCTCTCGCAACAACGCGGCCACTTTCCCCTCCCGTCTCCCCCCTTCCGCCCTTCGCGGGTTTATCCAAAGCAACATTGGCGCGATCCGGGCTGCCGATCGCTGGAACTCGCACAGTCGTCGTCCCCCCCCCCCCGCCGGTCGCCGCCGCCCCCACTTTGCACACAAAGGGCTTGATCCGCACCCGCGACGCCACCCCCTCCTGCATTACCCGCCAGCCGCCTTCGGGACTCACCGTGATGCGTGGGATATTTTTCTTCCCCTGATAAGACATCTCGCTCGGGAAAAGACTCCCACGCCACCCAAAAAAAAAACGGCTGCCTGGATCCGGCGCTTTGCAACGACAACAAAAATGTAAAACGGCGCCTGGCTTTCTCTTTTCCAAAAAAACACTAACTGCGGGGTTCAAACCTTTTTTTAAAAAAACGGCTAAAGGGGGAAGCGGATTGGATTAATTAATTTATTTTTTTTGCAAGAGGCCAAGAGAAGAAAGCGCCTGCAAAGACCACGAGCTGCGGGAGGGGGGAAGAAAAGAAGCAGGACCGGGGGACTCAAACGCAATCCCCGCGCGTTGCCTTTTCTTCCCTCTGCTCCAAACCCAGCCCAGTCTTCAGGCGAGAGAACAGGGAGGGGAGGGGGGGAGAGGCACAGAGAATCCGCTCTACGGCAATCAAAGCCCAGGCACAAGGAAGCTCCGGCGGCGCATGCGCGCCCGGCCACGCCCATGCCTTCCACCGAGCGGGCCACCACCCCGCGAGCCGGATTGGCTGCAGCCCGCCGTGGGATGCAAATGAAGGCCGGCGGCGTGCAATGGGAGGAGAGCGGAGCGGTAACATGTAAAGTGGCGCAATGAAGCAGCCACTCAGCGCGCCCCGCAGCCTTCGGGGGGCTTGGCCGGCCGCGAGAAGCGCGGAGGCTCGGCGGGGAGGGTTCGCCTCCCGCTCCCGGCCATGGATGCTGCCCGGCCTCTCTGCTCTGCAGGGGCTGCTTCTCCTCCTCGACGCCTGCAAAAAAAAAAAGGGGGGGGTTCAGTTCCCACCCCCCACCCCGGTCTCTCGCTGCCCATCCCCGGGCACTGTAGTAGCCTCGGGGGTCGATCTGCCCAGGTTTGCATTGGTGCTCTGTCCAGTGGGAGGGAGAAGAGGAGGAGAAGAAGGGGGGGGGCACACACCGCAGTCTTGCAGGGAACTTGCCGCCTGCTTCCAAGCGGCTGTCCACGCCCTTCTTCCGCCGCCCTTTTCTTGTGGCTTTTTGCCAACCAGACACAGAGAGAGACTGAGCGACGTCTTGGCGGGGCCAGCTGCGGGACGGACGAGCAGGGATGCCTTTGCGGCACGAGCGGCGCAGACAGAAGAAAGGAGCCGGCCGCGCCCGGGCGCAGAAGGGGCTCGGCTGCTGGCCTAAGGAGTGGTTTGTTCCGTGTAGAGGGCGGCTCCTGTGCTCTGCCTTGCATGCGAAATCATGGGCTCCCGCTGGCCTCCCTGGCTGCAGTTGGCAAGGAGGAGAAGAGGGTGGCCAGCTGAAATGCCAGCCGGGCAGGATGGAAGGGATGCTGGTTGCCTCGCTCTCTCTTCTGCCTGCCCTTTTCTCCTGACAGGAGGATGCACAGCAGTCCAGCCGCCCATTGACAATGGCCAGTCAGATAGAAAGTGGAGTTTCTTGCAGCCTTGCGAACTGAATCAGGTGTTTAACTGCAGCTTAGGGTTGAACTAAAAATCACAATTTTGGACACATGCACTGTCCGAGTGCCTGAAATATACAGTTATAAAGTGGATATGCTGCCTCTGAAGCAGGTTTCATACGTTCTAAACCAAGGGTAGTCAACCTGCGGCCCTCCAGATGTCCATGGACTCCAATTCCCAGGAGCCCCTGCCAGCATTCGCTGGCAGGGGCTCCTGGGAATTGGAGTCCATGGACATCTGGAGGGCCGCAGTTTGACTATCCCTGTAAACCATGCTGGTTCACGCACAGGCACAGATAGCAAGCAGTGGGGTGGTCCAGCCATCCCAGGCGGTGGCTGGAGATCAGGAACTATAGCTGCTTTCTAGCCAACAAAGATCAGTCAGTTCCCCTTGAGAAAACAGATACTGTGGAAGTTGGTCTCTACGGCATTATGCTTTGCTAAAGCCCCTCTCCAAATCCTGCCCTTCCCAGACTTCATCCTCAAAATCTCCAGACTTTTCCAAACCCGGAGCTTGCAAACCTATAGATTACCATTTTTGACTGTTGTTGCAACCTGAGTGTCAAAGAGAGACCCAGTTTAAGGTAGTGGTTAGAGTTTGAGAGGAGGACCTGGGAAACTAAGGTTCAAATCCCCACTCCACCATGGTGCCAACTGGCCAGTCATGCCTTCTCAGCCTAATCTCTCTCACGGGGATTTGGGGAGGATAAAACACAGGAAAGGGAAAGGATGTAGACTCTTTGTGTGGGATACACATGAAGGAAAAGAAAGATGAGCAGGGAACATCAACTCTGTCTTGCACAATCACCACTCATTGAGGGTAGCAAATAGGGCTGTCAGCACCACACATCACCAATTTTGACCACTGTTACAACCTGATTTTCAGGGAAGAAGAGCAGGACTGTCAGCAATTCAAATGCCATCACTGAAGTCAGATTTGAGTCCAGTAGCACCCCCAAAGACCAACCTGATTTCAAGGATATAGGCTTTTGAGAGTCAAAGCAGCCTACAGCAGATAGGTATCCAACAAAGTGTGCTTGGACTCTCAAAAACATACTCTGGAAATCTTGTTGGTGTTTCTGGTAATTCTCAACAAGAAAAGCAGAGCCCTGCTGGCTCCAACCAATGGTCCATTTAATCCACATGGTGGCCAACCAGTTCCTCAATGGCCAACAACAAGGAATGGAGGCTGAGGCCTTCCCCTGATTTTGCCTCCTGGGTCTGGGATTCAGAGGCTTGCTGCATCTCAGTGTGGCATTTCCCCTCAGTACCAAGGCTAGAAGCCTTGGTAGTCTTATCCTCCTAGAATCTAATCCCCTTTTAAAGCTGTTTATTCCTGTGGTCATCACTACATCCTCTGGCACTGAATGCCAGTTTTATCAGTGTATAAAGTAGTGCTTCCTTTTGCCCATCCTGAACCCACTGCCCATCAGCTTCATTGGATGCTTGCTGTTCTATTGAAGACCTCTCTGAAACTATTGTCTGTTGTATCTCTTAGAGGTTATCTCAACTTGACCTCTGATGACAAAGGGCACATTGAAAGAAATTCTGAGCTTATTCCCCTAGCCAGCCAACACAATCCTTGTGCAACCATTTCATCTGTGTTCAGATGAACACATGGACAGGGGTTATCTGGATTGCACTTGCAGACCCAGCACAGATGGCACACAGCCAGGGCCTACACAAGGACCTATATACATGTGCATGTAGTGGACTTCTAATCTGGCAAGCCGGGTTCGATTCTGTGCTCCCCCACATGCAACCAGCTGGGTGACCTTGGGCTCGCCACAGCACTGATAAAGCTGTTCTGACCAAGCTGTTAATATCATGGCTCTTTCAGCCTCACCCACCTCACAGGGTGTCTGTTGTGGGGAGAGGAAAGGGAAGCTGAATGTAAGCTGCTTTGAGACTCCTTTGGGTAGAGAAAAGCGGCATATAAGAACCAACTCTTCTTCTATCACTTATGCTACAAAAATATGGAGGTTGTGTGTATAGTTCAGTGGGCAGTAACTAATGATGTGCCCTGACCTGGATAGCCCATGCTTGCTGAGATGTAACTCATCATATCTCAGAAATGTGGTAGGGTTGGCCCTGCCAAGAAAATGGATGAGAGACCTCCAAGGAATAGCAGGGTCATGACTTGGAAGTAGGCATGTGCAAAAAAAATTAATCTTGTACTCTTTCAGATCCAGCTGGAAATGATTTGGTCGAATTCAAAAGGCACGAATATCCCCTTTTCAGATTTGGCCGAATCGATTCAGCTGAATCCGAAAAGTTTCAGAGCTTCATCGGCAGCTGATGGGTGCACTGGCCATTTCCT
The DNA here is from genome assembly GCF_049243985.1 of Paroedura picta. NCBI lineage: Eukaryota > Metazoa > Chordata > Lepidosauria > Squamata > Gekkonidae > Paroedura > Paroedura picta. Next base: position 18,765,704 of record NC_135380.1, read on the forward strand.
TTAACTGTGGCCAGTTCATCAATCAACTGTTGATGACAGGCACCCCGCCTGCTTCATTTCAATGCCTCTCCAGCTGGGGAGATGATAGGTGTGCTGCAGAGCAACCAGCATGCCCATCAGCTGATGATGACCTACTCCATTTCTAATCCTCCCTAGTTGGGAAGACATATAAATGGAGAGGGGGCATTTAGATTCTTAATGCTTTTAACCTATTTTGTATATGTTTTTATGTATGTTGTTACCTGCTCTGAGCAACACTGGAAGGGTGGGCTAAAATAAAAGAAAAATATTCTATATATTATGTCTAAAATATAACAATAATAATAATAATAATAATAATGTAATCTGTTCCACTTAATATTTCTGGTAAGGCCTTGGAGGAGGAGCGTGTCTCATGGCTTAAGTGCCACTCAGCGCTTAACACCCACTCAGAGTGGCTGTCGTGCCCCTGAGTGCCTACTCCAACCGGCTTGCCTCCCTTCCCCAACAAAGAAAATATCCAGTAAATGCTCCAGTCTTCAGATATGTAAATGAGCTGCATTTTCCTAGATGTATAGTATGATGCTTGTTTGTTTGTTAAACTCTGTAATCTTAGATGAAAAGAAATAAGAACCAGAAGTACAGAGAATTGGGAAAGTTGCCAGAATACGATCATGAAATGTTCTAAACAGGATCCAGAACTTGACCACTGTAATAGGTAAGCCACAAATGTCTCACCTAGGACTATTTTGTGGCCTAGGTGGGAGCAACGTGAGAACCAAAATTCACAATTCACAGTGCTCAATAAATAACATACTTCTTTAGGTTGTTCTGAAATGTAGCTCGAATTTGCAATCAAATTATGACTCAAGCAAAAGAATCAGAATTTTCTTGGAACAGATGGCAAAAGACCTTTCCAGAGGCACCAGCCTCCCTCCTTCCACCCTCCGTGAAAAAGAATAAGGGACAATTCCAGCTTCCCTTTCAGCATGGGATGGAGCAGTGACCATCAGCCGTAGTTTAATCCTTATCGAATTGGCTGCATAAACATTACCAAAGTGGTTAGCAATGCAGTCTTAAGTGGAGCTACACCCTTCTTAGTCCATTGAAGAAGGGTTTTATGACTTCTTAAGACTGCACTCTACTTTTAGTGCAGGAATTCCTGTGAGCATAAACTACTGTTCTTTACAGATGCTGCTTATTGAGGTTCAAAGGAAGGATATACCGGTATGTATAAAACTAACTGAAAGAGTTCTTCTGGAGTAGTGAATTTGTATGGAGAATCTACTTGACAACTAGAATTTTCATGGCTTCCATTTGACAGTTCATTTCAGCATAGTCAGTTCCTCTCAAGTAAAGGCCCCAGAAGATAATGAGTTTCTCACAGTCATGCTGCAGAGCTGCACCATGGACTTGGGTGTTTTGAAAACTAAACAAACAGTCCTTTGTGTATGAAGAATGCAATATCATGAGAATACACTGTTCTCTTTTTTTGTACCCGGTCTGACTGCTGCAGGCAGAAGGCTGATGAAAGAAGCCAGACTCCTACTATTTATATCAGGTTTGGCCAATTCACAAGCTTCAGAATGCCCACCAATCACAGAACTGTATACCTAATTTGAATATTGTGTCTGTCTGAAGAAAAGGGCTGAAGGCAGGGCATATGAAGGCCCACCGAATTCACTAGCTTAGCCATGAGTTACTAGGACTATAGCAATTTATCAATAATGTTAAGATTTTTTTATTGATTAAAAGGCTCCTTCATATTAGTCAGCATTTTTTTTAAAGATAGTTAATTATTTTTAATGATTAACTTACAAATGCATGCTTTTCAGGTGCTGTTTTAGAAGAGAACCTCAGAAGAGTGTCTCTTCTGAGATGGTACCTGTAATCAAAATCAACTAATTCAAATCCACACAATTGTGGCAGAAAGGTTTTGTTGTTTTTTTAAAAAAAATCAAGTGGCAGCCCTAGTACTTCACATTCACCCACAAAACACGTTTTATTTTCTTCTTAAGACATTTGGATCTCGCCTTTCCATCCCAAAGGATCCCCGGGGCAGCTATTTCCATATGCTAAAAGGATTGCGAGTGTCAGCCCTGAAATTCATGTTGCTCGAATGTTATCTCCATTAAAGCAAGGGAGTCCCTCTAGATTTGGGCTGCAGTAACTTTCCAATTTTCTTGTTATAGAGCCTCTTGTGGCGCAGAGTGGTAAGGCAGCCGTCTGAAAGCTTTGCCCATGAGGCTGGGAGTTCAATCCCAGCAGCCGGCTCAAGGTTGACTCAGCCTTCCATCCTTCCGAGGTCGGTAAAATGAGTACCCAGCTTGCTGGGGGGTAAACGGTAATGACTGGGGAAGGCACTGGCAAACCACCCCGTATTGAGTCTGCCATGAAAACGCTAGAGGGCGTCACCCCAAGGGTCAGACATGACTCGGTGCTTGTACAGGGGATACCTTTACCTTTACCTTTACCTTTAACTTTCCAATTTAAGGCAAGTATTATAGATGTGTTGATGATGATTATTTTGCTTCTTAAACCCAATGGTCAAAAACCTTTGAATAAAAGCATTAGCAGCCAACTACAGAACTTTGGCTACAAGGGCCCTCTGAGCTCCAAGAATCATATATCTTCACAATAAACCTGAAGTGGTACCTGGGCTTTATGGTCGCAAGCCTCCAGATGGGGCCTGGTGCTCTCCCAGAACTACAGCTGATCCACAGACTACAGAGATGTTTCCCTGGAGGAAATGGCAACTTTGAAGGGCGAACTAATCAAATATCTACTAAACTTCCTCTTTCCCCAAAACTCTGCCCTGTGGAAGCTGCACTGTCACATCTTCTTGACTTCCCCTAATTGCTGAGTTCCCCCCTTTTTGCATTTTCTCATATTTTTCTTCATAATTTTGACAAAAAGATTTCCTCTGGAAATGAATGCCTATGTTGTCCTTGATCTGCAGAAGACACCAGAGGAAGCATTATATACCTTACTGCATGAGTACCATTGTATCCTCTTCACCCATCCTTATTTACAAGAGTTTATCCCTATTTTGGTGTCTCTGTTACTATCAGTCAGAAGTTCCCAGTTTTGATTCTAGGAAACTTGAAAAGAGAGAATGAGCACAAAATGGGGACTGGAGCCAATCACAAAATGTTGGAAGGTTCCGAGCCAAGCATTCTCTTATGAGGATGTCTTAAAATATCCCCTTCTCCTATAAGGTGGAGGAAAGCCAGGGTTAGTTGTTTGTTTTGGAGAAGAAAAAACTAGACATCAGGAAATGTTTGTATGGACCCCAAGGGGATCGCTGTTGTAAATAACTGTTCCTGGGTGGGTTTTTTCCCTTCTAGGAAGATGCTAGAAAGGACTTTTACGAAAATTAATCATTGGAAAATGCTGGAACTGTGATTCTTCATAGTCTAATTTCTCTCCTGTGGCTCTCAAGAAGTTCAGAGTATCATCACACCTGGGAAAAAAGAAGCTGACCTCTGTGCTGCTGATGAAAGCAGCAGATAGAGGCCACCCACAGACAAGGGAAGAGTTTCTACGTACTCAGGGATTTAGCTTGAATTTAAAGAATGATGCTGTAAATTCAACAAAACACACACAGACACTCAAGCTATAGCCTTCTATCACTGGATATCGTGCGATAATTGCACTATAACAGTCATTTACAAATAGATTTTCCTGTGTGGGTAAGAAAACCCAAACCCAATTGCAACTGGTTGCTATAGTTCAACAAGAACGCAAAATCCAACATGCATCATTATTATTCATTTCAGCCATTTATACTGCACCTTTATAAATGAGGATATAAAACAATTTATATCATTCTCTCCTCCATTTTATCCTTACAACCATCCTGTGAGGTGGATTAGTTTGAGGGTGTCACCCAGGGAGCTTCCGTGACAGAGTGGAGATTTGAATTTGGATCAAACCTGAATTCTCTTGCCCTCTGAATCAGCTCCAGAAGGCATAGACTAGGGGTATGGAGGTTATTCTGGCAGGGGCTCATGGGAACTGTAGTCCATGTACATCTGGAGAGCCACGTTTTGGCGATCCCTGGCATAGACTGTCAAGAGCCTTTAGAGAGGAGGAAAGGAGTGTAAAGGAAGGGAAACCAGCCTACTTTAAGGCTGGTTAGAACAGGGATCTCTGACACCAGAGTGTCCACTGACACCTTTCCTGGAAGCTGCCTGCCTTTAGAAAATGGTCAGGGCCAGGTGGGGCTGTTGCCCAACAAGGATTCAGATTAGCCATTAGAGGTTTGATGGGCTGTGCAGACTTTTTAAAAATACTGCTTTGTCTGCAGCTTGCTACCACAACTCAAAGATCTTCACTGTGTGACTGAAGGTAAGTTGCCGCAGCCATTTTCTAGCTGCCTCTGCCTCCTGTGGCAGCCATTTTGTGGTTGTGCCCACTACAGTGTGTCAGAATTCTAAAGGTACTTAAGGGCTCCAAAATGTTGTGGGGGGGGGGGAGAACCTGCCTTAGAGAATCCTGGATGGGGTGATTTTGAGGGGAGGACTGGAACTTCGAAATTGCTCCCACTTCCATAATGCATGGCATTTTTTTCTGTCTATAATGCAACCTTGGCTGGAGGGGTGGGTCGCAAGGAATATCCCTATCACAGAGCATCACTGAAGGAGATCTTGCCAGAGGTGGCCATGAAGAAGCAACAGAGGACCATGTGCCACGACCACAGCTATAACACTGTGCAGGCGCCCAGCTACCATGTGGCTAACATCACCGGCTGTTAGTATGTGATGACCGATTTTGGGTTCCACGAACCATTCAGTAGCTCCACACCTGCACAATGCCCCCACTGTGGATCCATCGGCTCGGTCCCCACTTTCTTGCATTTTTCAGGAAGGTACTGCTTCCTCTTCAGCAAGGCAGCTGGGATATTCCTTCTGAGCCCCCCTGTGAGTTGCTGACGCAGTAGTACACATGTATGTAAATACATATACATGAACGTGCTATCACATTTTTAAAATGCTGTTTTAAAATGTTGATAACTACAGTTAATAGAATTCTGTGAGCATCATAACCTATTTATTTATTTAAACTGCTTCTGTGCTACCTTTCCACCCAACTCATCCCTCACCCTCCCGGCTAACAAAGAAAGTTTTCTAAAATGGTACAGGATACAAATGGATATGATATGACATATAGCAGGATCTGATTTGGATGGGGCTCCAGGCAATAAAACCATGCTTAAAAGAAATAGAGTGTTAAAAGGCTGTCTCTCTTTTCATCTGTGTAAAAGAAAATCACGAAAGGTAATTTGGTGCCATACACATCCACATGGATCTGACTTAAGGAGAATAGGTTGGAATGAGTGTAATATGCATCCTTGATGTCACACACTGTGCATATAAACGTTGGAATCCTAAGCAGAGTCACACCCTTCTATATCTGTTGACTTCTATGTAACTCAGCTTAAGCAATCACTTTAAAGAACTCACAATTGAAAGTGTGAACTGTCCCCATAGGAAGGTGCTGTGGTTGGGGCCATGTCATAGGATATTAAAACTTTACCACAGTGGCCATTTCACATATACAAATAAAAATTTGCTGCAGTAGTCCTGGAGTGATAAATAAGAGGGTGTGAACTCACTGGTAAGAGTTTAATTATAGAATCATAGAATCATAGAGTTGGAAGTTGGAAGGCAGTATTTATTCCTATGTCCTTCTGCCCTCATATAAAATGGGGAGAGCTTGCCAGCAGTCATAGAGTGGGACTGCAAAAGTGAGGAGAAAGATCAGGGAGCTACCTTCTTCCAAGGCTCTCTTGGCAATGAGGACTCAAAGGCATTCACAGCAGCAATGAGAATAAAATAGGGAATCGATTCCAAACAAAAGCAACCAAGGTCAGAACAAACTGAGTAATTCCATGGCAAGTGTCAATCCTGGGAAGGTGGGATGCTGTGCCAGCAAGGACAAGCCAGAGCAGAGTCAGAAAGCAGACAGAGACAGGGGGAAACACACTGGCCCAATTCCAGCAATGGCATTCACTGGAAGGGGCTTATGGGAATTGTAGTCCATGGACATCTGGAGGGCTGCAGTTTGAGTACCCCTGGTCTACATGATCCAGCGTATGTTGGCAATTGTTGGCAATTTGATCTCTAGTTTCTCTGTAGAGTCTACACTGGTGGCAGCCAAGGGCAACTATCAGGTAAAGGTAAAGGTATCCCCTGTGCAAGCACCAGGTCATGTCTGACCCTTGGGGTGACGCCCTCCAGCGTTTTCATGGCAGACTCAATATGGGGTGGTTTGCCAGTGCCTTCCCCAGTCATTACCGTTTACCCCCCAGCAAGCTGGGTACTCATTTTACTGACCTCGGAAGGATGGAAGGCTGAGTCAACCTTGAGCCGGCTGCTGGGATTGAACTCCCAACCTCATGGGCAAAGCTTTCAGACGGCTGCCTTACCACTCTGCGCCACAAGAGGCTCTTAACTATCTGGTAGGCAGTGCAAAAGAACTGAACCTGGAATCTTGCATTAGCCACAACGGCAAATCTCACTCACCTGGTTAAGAAGCGGGCAAGCATTTCTCACTGAAAGTCCACACAGTCCAATTGTGCTCTGCACAGGGCTCCTACGCATGGTAGCCTGGTCTTGCTCAGTGTTTTACTTTCTAAGGCTGTCAGACTTTTGAGTGGGGAGTCAGTGTTCTCATACCATAAACAAAAAGGAGTCTTTCTGCACCTTCTGGTGTATCCTGGTATACGCTTTCACAGAGCAAAACCCATGTGGGTCAAATGCACACAATGTATCCCATGCACACACATATCTACGCACCTGGATGTAGGGGGTGGGGAGTGAAGAGCAGTAAGCAAATGTGTTTGTCTCATTTCTATGCAAAACTCAAAATATACAAGGTAAGTACAGTTAGCAGTCCAAACAGCTGTATGGGAAAGAACACATTCTCCCTAGGTATTGTTAAGCTAATTTCATTCTTCTTTCAGCATCATGGGCATGCTCTAATGCAGGGGTAGTCAAACTGCGGCCCTCCAGATGTCCATGGACTACAATTCCCAGAAGCCCCTGCCAGCATTTGCTGGCAGGGTCTTCTGGGAATTGTAGTCCATGGACATCTGGAGGGCCGCAGTTTGACTACCCCTGCTCTAATGTTTGGCCAATTCTTGTGGCTCCTGGCAGCCCTGCCTGCTCTGTGATGGGGCCTGCTGTGACTTAGGCTTCCTCTGAAAACAAAGGTTTTCTCCCCCTCTTCAGAACTCTGGCTTTATTACAATACAAGACCATGTAGATCTAACCAATGCTATTAATCATGATATTAATATATCTTTAGTCAAGTGAGCAGTGCCATTTCATGAATAAGATATCAGCTAAGAATGGAAACAGGGATATGTGACATGATCGAAAGATTCATGGAGGACACAACTATCACCAGTGACCAGCCATAGTGACTGAGGGGAACCTCCACGTTCAAAGACACTGCCTCTGAATCCCAAAGCCAGAAGAAGGCCTTGCCCTGTTGTTGCCTGTGAAGAGGAACTGGTTGGCCACTGTGTGAGACAGGATTTTGGACTAGACGGGCCACTGGTCTGATCCAACAGGACTCTTCTTATGTTCTTATGACAATAAATCAAGGCCCAGCGTTTTAATGGTTATAGTTCTGGACCAGGAGCTAGGAAAACTCTGCCATGACAGCTTGCTGGATAATGTTGGGCCTGCCTGCCTGTCTCTTTCTCTCAGGCTAACCTACCTCACAGGGTTGTTGTTTTGAGGAGGAGAGGAAAATGCTATTGTTAGCCAGTTTGGGTCCCCCTTGGGGAGAAAAGCAAAGCATATAAAGAAATAAAGAAGGCTAAAGTCCATTAACATAGTCCATTAGCATAGATTCAACAGAGCAGAGATAAAGGTCTTCGCTTTACCCTGGAATCCTGTATCTGAGGCAGGGTCACCAGGACCCAATCACAATAAAAGTGAGTGCAGTCAGCCCTGTGGAACTGAATAGGGTCCTTTGCAGTTGTCTGGAGGGCTCAAGCTGACCATCTCTCTCAGCAGCATGCCGCAAAGATCAGTACGGATGCTGGGCCCCTGGTCCATATGGCATCAGGATTTCTCAACTATTTATGTCGAAGATTTCTGTGCCCCCTCTTCAGAGGCCAGCTTGAAGCAGCTTACATTTAAAACCACCTCACAGTATTTAAAACAAGGCATTAGGTCGAACTGAATTAGTCATGTGAATTAGCAGAATGCTGCTGTAAAGAATATTCAGCCATTGCTCTGGCATGAAGCTGTCTTCTTCCAAGAGAGCACGGACCATTCACTTCAGTATTGTCTATTGCAGCGGACAGCTGATTTCAGGCCAAGAAACCCCTGGCTTTCAGCTACCTGCTCTCTGAAGTTCTTGAAGATGCCTGGGACTAGACCTTGGACCTTCTGTGTGCAAGGCGTGTCTTCTACAACTGAATTGCTCAATGTAACAGTTCCCCAAGTGTACCTTGCTAGCCTCCACCCCTCCTAGTGTTAAGAAAAGCTCTGCTGAACCAATGGGGTTTATCTGATCCAGCCTGCTCTTTCACAAAGTGGCCAGTCAAGTTGCTGTGGAGTTCCAATAAACGGGACATAGAGGCCAAAGACCTTCTCTGGATGTTGCCTCCCAGATGTTGCCACTGTCATTGACATCAGGAGTAGAGTCAATTACACAACTTTATGCTTCCAGGAAGACATCCCTTGCTCCCCCTCCCACACACGTGCATTATATTAGCAGCACTCCTAGATTTATGACTGACAGGGAGATTTGTCAACCTTCACTCTCTGATTTACCATGCCCATACAACATGCATACTTTCAGACTGCCCCCTTCACATTCTTGCTGTACTTAAATACAGCATGAATTGGTCCATCAGGATCTCCAGAAAACAAGAGATGAACACAACGAGCTGTAATGGCTGCTCTTGGCATTGGAGAAGATCTTAGAGAACATCTGATTGGGGCAGACGGACATCAGCTGACCTTTCCAAGACCAGCCATGGGCTGGTAGGGTGTTCTAGTAAGAAAGTGGCCTAAAACAGTGGTTCTCAACCTTCCTAATGCCACGACCGTTTAATACAGTTCCTCATGTTGTGGTGACCCCCAGCCATAAAATGATGCAAGTGTTCTTTCACAGATATTAAACCCAAACTGACCAATGGTGTGAAGATCCATTGTTCTTGGTTGTATATAAATTGTTTTTTTCCCGGGGTTTCTCAGTTCAGTTCTGCCTCTTGTCCCACCATGCTGATCTCACTCTTTTCCGCTGCTCCAGACAGATGAACAGTCTATCTCAATCTACTCTGTAAGGCTGTTGGGTAGATGGCACCCCCCACCCCGGCCAAGCTGCTTGCCCTACCATGACCCCTGTGAAAGGGTCATTCGACCCCCAAAGGGGTCCCATCTCCCAGATTGAGAACCACTGGCCTAAAAAGTACCTCCTGTTTCAAACCTTCCAAGAGAATCCATATTAGTAAGAAATTTACATTCACCTCCAGATGTGACTGTGATTGTTAAAAAAAAACAATCAGACCTGCTGAGTAGGCAGAAAGACTTTTTCAAAAGTACGTTCTGCTGTGCTGCTAGAGGTCTGTCATGTGTCTGTTGGACTTAGCTACCTCTGATCTTCAAAGCTATGAATGCAAGCTCTTTTGTAGCAAAGGAAGTGCAGAGCCTGGCAATATTCCTTGGCTTATATCCCAGACAGGCTTGTTTGAAGCCACTTAGATTGCTCTTAGAAAGCACAGTCAGCCACAGCTCTGGGAAATTTTTTAAAAGATGTTTGCTGAAGGAAAGGAGTGGCCATGACCAGGAAAACAAGGTTAAAGAGTGTGTTCAAAATAAGCCATTTGTTTACCAGTCAGTATGACTGGCTGACTGGCGACTAATTGTTTTGGACACACACAGAGTTTCGATGGAATCACCCCCCCACATGTAGCCACAAAGGGTTAAAATGGGGTTTCTGCTCTCCATCCCCTTCTCTTGATCCTTCTGGTTGCACTGTTCTTAGCAGGTGATGATTAGAGATGACCCCATAGGGTAGCACTGTAGGGAGGGATGGTACATGCCTTGTCTCTGGCTGTATTTCCTTCACAGGAAATAAAGCTGGAGACAAGGAGAAACAGGACACGGTTGGGTTTACTGTTTTGAAAATGGCAGTGATACAGATTGGGGGGAGGGGGTATGGGAACATCCTGTTAAGCTAGGGGTACCAGAAGAGCCTCTTGTGGCGCAGAGTGGTAAGGCAGCAGACATGTAGGCTGAAGGCTCTGCCCATGAGGCTGGGAGTTCGATCCCAGCAGACGGCTCAAGGTCGACTCAGCCTTCCATCCTTCCGAGGTCAGTAAAATGAGTAGCCAGCTTGCTTGCAGGGGGGTAAACGGTAATGACTGGGGAAGGCATTAGCCAGCCACCCCGTATTGAGTCTGCCATGAAAATGCTAGAGGGCATCCCAAGGGTCAGACATGACCCAGTACTTGCACAGGGGAAAGCTTTTCCTTTATCAGAAGAGCTGACTCTGTGCCGTTCCCCCATTTTTTAAGCCATTGTGTATTTATTGACTTCATTTATGACCCATCTTCCTCTCCCCAGGGGACCCAAAGGGGTTTGGATCAGTCTCCTTCCTTGTGTCCTTACAATAGCACTGTGAGGTTGGTGAGCATGAGAATTTGAGGCTGGTCCATGGACACCTGGCAAGCATCCATGGTAGACTGGGGATTTGAACTTGGGTCTAATAGATCCCACTAGCCCATCAATGTAACAATGACACCATGCTGGCTTATTCAAGCACCATAGCCTATCCTATCCACCCAGGATGCTTACATTTTGTTTTATTTAAATTCCTTTGTATCCCACCTTACTCCCCAATGGGGAGCCAAAGAGGCTTCCATTCTCTTCCTCTCCTTCATTTCATCCTCACAACAATCCTGGGAGGTAGGTTAGGCTGAGAGAGTGCAACTGGCCCAAACTCCCCCAGTGAAATTCCAAGGCACAATGGAGATTGTGGATGCTAGTCTGCCACTCTTAAGTAGTACCCTACAGAAGGCTCCATTGGATCCAAGGTGCCCGTTCACCCCTCTCCCCCAATAGCTTCAACAAGGCCAGCTATGTTTAAGGGTGTGCTAGATGGGAAAGTGATCTATTCTCCATCACTTCGTCAGTCCTCCATTTTCAGGGCCACAGGTGGTCAAGGACTGCATCTGGCTGCCTAGCAACCAAACCCTCTTTCTCTTGGCTGGCATTGGAGATGTGGCCAGCGTTGACTCCTGGGAATCTACTTTTTGCATGGTGCTTAGGCCAATCTCTACAGAGTGCTGCTGTCTGCTGGATTCAAGGGGGGAAAGAGGGGGGGGGAAGGGAGATACTGTCTCTGAGTCGATATTTGACTGCCCTTGCTCAAGTCAAGTTCTTGGAGTGCAGAGCTGCCAGTTCTGGAGGAGTTCCACGGCATTCCCTGAAACTGCTCCAGAGCAAGCAGATGGAGGATCAGGGCCCAGCAGCTAAACTAAGAAGAGGAGTTGCTCTATTTGTTTGAGCTTTGGCAGACATCATCTTTGTCTGGCAATTGCATACAGTCTGGGCACACACACAGACACACACACACACACATCTGGGTGGGGCTTTCTGATTACAGTCCTGCTTGGCAAATGCCAGCAAGGGGCTGACGGTATCCTTGGGGGCGCCAAGCACTTGTTCCGCCCTCTCCCGACCACCTGGCAAATGGGGCAATCACTGAGCCGTGTCTGCCCGCCCCATCCAGCCCAGGCCGGAAGACCTGCGCTCCAGTGGACTCCGGGCAGCTCCAACCGGTAGGCAAGCTGGCCAGCCGAGATTCCCCGGGCGCCCACTCACCTTGTCGTTCAGGTTCTGCAGCGCTTCCTTGCCGGTGGCCCTCCGGATCTCCACCTTCCTCCCGAAATCAACAGATGGCTCCCCTCCCTTCCTGCTCTGCCAGGAATAGAGGGACTGCGCATCCGGCCCGAGGTGGGCCACGTCTTTCTGCTTGGCCACGATCTTGCTGGAGCCGCGTCCCACGGAGAGCGAGTCAAAGTCGATGGTCTTGTTCTCCAGGGAGCCTTCCACCGGGCAGAACATGCCACAGAATTTCTGCCGGGGCTTGGGGCTCCCCGAGCCCAGGTTTTTGAAGAAGGCTGGAACTTCCTCCTCTTCCTCGCCGGGCTTGCCTGCCTGCCTCCTCTCCGCCATGGCTTGGGGCGGGTCGCGTCTCCCGGGAGAGTCTGGCTTCTGGAAAGGCAAAGCGAGAAGAACAGATCAGAGAAGCCACGCGGGTCCTCCCGGAGCAAGCCCGGCGGCGGCGTCGAGGAGGAGGAGGAGGAGAGGCGGGCAGGGGCTGTGCGCGGCAGGCTCGTCGGGAGTCTTTGTACTGCTTCTCGCCTTCATAGATCAGCCAGGGCTGGACGCAGCTCCGGAGGCCAGGCAAAGTTAGGAGGCGACTGAGGAAGGGGGGGGGGCAGTTGCAGCGCAGCCTGGAGGGGTGGGTTCAAGTTTCCCAGCATCCAGCTGATGGAGGGGGAGGGAGGAAAGGAAAGAAAGGAGGGGGGGGGGGGAGAAGAGAGAGAGAGAAAAACCCCACTCACTCTGCAGCAGAAATTGGGGATTGATCCGGAAGTGATGTGACAAGTGAAATGGGCGAATCGACGGGATCGGCTTGGGGAAAGAGCCCCCCGCCCCCGGGGCACTGCAGCTGCCACAAGTGGTAGGGAGGGAAGGAGGGAAGGAGGGAGGTGTGTGTGGGGGGGTCGCACATGTGCAACGCCCTCCCGTGCAAGGGGAGGCTGGCGAGGGAAGCTGGAGGCTTTCCCCTCGGCCACACCCACCTTCCGCTCAGATGGGGGGGCGACAGGAGCCTTCCTAACCCACCCACCCCCTCGCCAAGGGCAAGCGTTGGCACGGGAGATGGTTCGAGCCGTCTGGTTTGAGAAGGTGGGGGGGGCAGAATGCTGAGTCACAGATTTAGGGGCGTCACCTGCCCTCCCCTCCCCCTCCTCGGAGAATGGGGAGGCGAGGTCCTTCCATGGGAGTCAGTGGCAATATTGGGGGGCGGGGGCGGGGAGGGGGGGTGGTCCGTAACGCTTCGACCTTGACAAAATCGTCTCCCCAGTGAGGAGGGGGCTGGGGAGGGCAGCGGAGCGGAGCGCCTGCGGGAGGGGTGTTGCCCTTCCTCTTTGCAGGAGGCACTTGGGGACCGTCGTTGTCCAGGGCCCCCTCCCCATAGCCCCCAACATTTGTGGGGGGAGACCCCCGGACGGACCCCACCCCGCCCAGCCTCGGTTGCTGATGGGGGCCTTCTTGCCATTGTGGAGAGAGGCGGAGAGCGCGGCTCCGTGGCGCTGTCCCTTCAGCACCACGCCGGCCAGAACCTCCCCCACCAGCCCGCTCGCCCGACCGCCTCCTTTTGTACTAGCAGAGAGCCGCTTCCCTTGGCAGGTGCTGGAAGGGAAGGGGGAAATGACCGACGACCACCTTAGAGACCATCTCGGACCACTCGCCCCAACCCTGCATTATTAATAGCCCCCAGACCACCCACCCAGTTCACCTTCATGTCGTCCTTTCGCTCCTGCTTAAACAGATTTTTAAGGTCATTTCCCTGTGATCCTCGATTTCCCACTCGTTTTTAATAACGCTAACAATAAGACCCACTGGGCCATTGCCATCAAACAGGGAATGTTTATTCTAATGAATTGATCCAGACATATTTCTAGCCCAAAGGCTTGAGGTGCAACGCAGACAAAGGTTTGCCCACACCCATCTAAATAATGTAATTCGAGATGTTCCTCAGAAGTATTATTCTTTTTAAAATCCATATTCAGTATCTTACCAACCCAGTTTGTTTCCCCCAAGCAATTTATTGCTATGCATTATTCATCCATTCAGATGCATACCATTAAATGTTAATTTACAGTCATCTGGGCCCCCCAGCAATGTGAACCCTCTTAGCAAGAAGCACAAAGAATGGGAATTCTCCTTGTCCTCCTGTAAAATGAGTTCTTGTTACCAGTAGGTCCCACCCCCACCCCCCCCAAAAAAAACCAAAATCACTCAAGGTCACAAGGCAGATCAGCCATAGTTAAATAAATAAAGGAACATAGTCTGATATATTTTTTTTAACTCTCAACTTTTAAAAGGAAAGGAATAATCCCAGTGTTTTGTGCTGAAGAAGTCCAAAAATGTGCTCTGATAACTAATGAAGGGGAAGAAATGAGGGTCCTCTAAGGGGGGAAAGAATCTCTGCTCCACCGCCTTTTCCTCCATCCCTCTCAAGATCATACCTAGGCATGGCCCAGAATTACAGGCCTGCTCATTTCAGGTTCAGGGCAACATATGGTCTGTCAGGTACCCCCAAATCATGCATTATTTAAAGTATATCAATATTAATGGCAGACTTGCTGATGAGCTCTCCATCAATACAGATCATGGCCAGGAGAAGAAGAGCATCCAAGAGGCTTTGATCGTGCTGGCTGAAATTTATGATGTAATTTCCCCCAGCAGCTAGAAACAAACTGGGGTGTAACAGAACATGGCATTGGAAAACACGCAAGTTTTCTACCACCAATCCTACTGAGAGCTAGTGTGGCATAGTAGTTTGAGCGCCAGACCCAGGTTCTAAACCACACTCTGCCTTGGAAGCCTGCTGGGTGGCCAGCCAGTTCGATTTCCTCAGCCTAGCCTACCTCACAGGATTGTTGGGCGGATAATATGGAAGAGAGGAGAATGATGTCTCCATTGTGGAAAGAATGGAGTATGAACATCTGAATAAAACAGATGAATAGAACAACTCTGTACTGAGCCAATGTATCGTTGCTTTCCTGAACCGGCTTGGAATGTGCACTTTGGACTCTGTAGCAGAACTTGTGCTAAAAAAGTATTTAGGGCACTTATATCTCACCCATCTTCTGAGGTACACATGGTTCTCCCTTTTCTTTTGGTTACCTTCAGAACCATCCCTTAAAGTAGTAAAATTCAATAATGAAATGCATGTGATACCGTTTATTGGTGGTGGAAACTGCCATCATGACCTATGGCAATCCCAAAGGGGTTTCAAGGCAAGAGACAATCACAGGTGGTTTGCCATTGCTTGCCTCCACATCATCACCCTGGCATTCACTGGAGGTCTCTCATCCAAATATTGGCCAAGGCTGACTCTGCTTAGCTTCCATGATCTGATGAGAGTAGGGTAGCCTTGACTATCCAGGTCAGATCATTAGCTTTTATTAATACCATCTGAAAGAATACAACAAAGTGTGATAACATCAGAACTCTTCATTGAGTTGGCTGTTAAAAGAACAAAAAGGTGCTGATGGAGGATCTTTCTGGTCATGACCTTAAGGCCCCTTTGTCCTCATCTGGTTTTGATGGCTTCAATAGGCACAAGGAATGACCAGCTGGTATCTAGTTGTAGCCTTGGAATACTGGGAACAAGAAACAAAAAACAAAACAAAATGTATGCATCCCCTCCAAGACTGATGTAATATAAGCTGAGAAACTCTGACAAACCCAAGCCACCCATACAGTTCATGGGTGAATGGGCATGTGCACTATCCAGCCTTGTTGAACCTATGCACACTCTTGAGATGTTGAGAATGAAGAATAAGCACATGCACAAAATTTCGCAAGGTTACAAGTTGAGCATCCTCCTACAATGGAGGCAGTCATATCTAAACAGGTTCTGAAGAATCTTTTACTCCACTGAACTGAGAGAACTCTGGAGCTTTTTGGCAGAGATGCTTTGCTGAAGAAACAAATATGTGTGAAAGTACCTACCCACAGGAGCCTCTTGTGGCGCAGAGTGGCAAGGCAGCAACATGCTATCTGTAGCTGTCTGCCCATGAGGCTGGGAGTGTTCGATCCCAGCAGCCGGCTCAAGGTTGACTCAGCCTTCCATCCTTCCAAGGTTGGTAAAATGAGTACCCAGCTTGCTGGCGGGTAAATGGTAATGACTGGGGAAGGCACTGGCAAACCACCCCATATTGAGTCTGCCAAGAAAACACTAGAGGGCGTCACCACAAGGGTCAGACATGACCCAGTGCTTGCACGGGGGATACCTTTACCTTTACCTACCCACTTCCAGGCACCATGCTGAGAATTCCTGCACTAGTGTAACCTCTACATCACACTGGCTCAGAATGACTCTGAGTGCACACAGCATATTTCCTGGGTGTCCATTCCACCCATTTTAACACCCTCTGATCATTTTATCAGTAGATGCCTTTCTGTTGAGAAATCCTGATAACCCATGCTTGCCGTGATTCCAAAATCACTACAAAGTGTTAGCATAGCTAATGAAAGATAGCTATCTGAAATTTATCTTACATCCTTTGGAAATAAGTAACAAACACAAAGGGTTTTATTATCTGACATCTTAATCCAGAGACTGAACCAAATGTGGATCTTTTATTCTTAGATGTGGTTCATCCTAAAGCAAAAAATATTGTTTTTTTACCATTGGACGGTTGCTTTAAAGCCATACGTCATTTATCCAGGATTATTTCCCAACTGACAGAAACAATCATGTGCCAGCTCTTAGAAATGTATAATTTCTAATCTCCTTTACCTTATTAAGAACTTAATTTCTTGACAAACCAGTACAGGCTGTTCATATTAATTGCCCCTAGATTAATTTCTCCTTTGAAACTAAATTTTTTCCTAAAAAGGTTAGGGTAATGCACAGTAGTTCTACATTGCAATACACCTAAGCATGAGAATATTATAATCAATCTGAAGATTAAGCTTGATAGACATCGAATTAAAATACAAAAGAAATGATGCATGAATATTGTGCAATGTTGAAGACCTGATAGACCACAAAAGGATATTGGAGTGATCTCCATACACTGTGCATTCTGTGCTTATGATCTGTAATGTATATGTAACTAAAATATTCCTGCCACTCTTAACCACCACAACAAGCTGGTTGTTCTATGAATTTAAGAGATTCATAGAAGGATTTCCAGATTCTCTGCAACTAAACATAAAGTCAAACAAAGTGATAAGACCACTCTGTGACCAGCCACAGGTTTAAGACCTATTGAGAGGTTGCACCTTTTCGCTGTCATGAAAAATATTATGTCAAGGGGAATACTAGCCTGGACCCACCCAACAGCCAGAGAAGAAGCAGATGCAGGGAGTATCCTTTACCCTTCTTGCAACCCCCCCCCCCACTAAAGCCTTCAATTGCCAGACTGGTATGGCCATTACAGTGTCAAACTCAGATTTGGGGGATCCAGATATGACTCATCACTGCACCAGGAGAGTGTTTCTTGGGAGTTTCCTGGGAGTTTCTTGAGTCTACCACGCTTTCCCAGTTCATTTACATCACAGGATAAAATGGGGATATGGAGGATGTCACTTGGAGTCCCTAGTAGGGAGGAAAGTGGGTTATAAATATCTCAGTAGATTGCCCCATGGGGGAATGAGGCACTCAGCCCTCCCTGATTGACCAGAAGGGCTTCAGGTAATTCCACCACTTTCACCCAAGCACGATCAAGCTGAGAAGATCCTCTTGACCCAGTTGTGTGCCAAATTCTATCCATCTTTCTTTTCCACATCTCTTCCCTTCCATGTCTCATGGTTCTTAGCTGCGAGCCTGAGGGCAGGATCTGTCTCTTTTTATTGATGTAAGCCCTCAATGGGAGAGGATGGTCAGAAAAGCAGGATACAAATAAAACAAATCCTACCCAAGTCCACCTGTAGAGCCTAAGGATGATTCTAGGAAATCTTCCAACACCTAGGAGGATTCAGGAAGATAGAAAAGCCAACCAGGGCCCTTGAGGAGCAGGCTTTTGCCTTAATTATATCACTTTTATTTTTCTGAGAATCTAATCCTTCCAATGATCTTGTTCATAAGGACATGTATGGGAGTGAGCTGTGTGGTATCAGAAATTGCCAACATCATTTATTGGGAAGTCCAGGTGATGCAGACTCAGCAGGTAATCTTGTACAGAGCCAGTCACATCAATCCAGATTTATAATTGGGATAGCTGTGGAACATCTATGTATTGCACATAAATTGACTGATGAACTTATGTAGAATCAAAGGTCTGTGTCTGTTAGCCTAGGTTGGTTCACCAACGTGTTGGGAAATGATTACCACCTTTCCTTCCCATTAGCTCAGCTTGAGCTTTCCGATTGAATCTGTCCATCAGTAATTCCACCTGACTGTGTAAACAGATTTCTAAAACGCAATTTCCCATTTCCTTGGCTGTCTTACCGTTCAGTCTTTTTGCAGGTGATCATTTTTGTGGGATTTTTTTTTTAAAAAGAAGCTTTGAGCTTTACTTTGCTTGCTGTGTTTTAAACTGATTTCCCACACTACAGGCTATTATCAATAATGCACAAGTGCACAAAAAAATCCCTAATGTGCTAAAATGGCTAGTTTTTAAATTGCAGAATGTTTTTACGGGAGGTTGCATTAACCATGTCACCCTACTGCCACCACCCCAGTCTGAACTGTTGGGACCCATTCTACCACCACAGAATTTAATTTCAGCATTCTCCTATATTTCTAGACCAGGGGTAGTCAAACTGCAGCCCTCCAGATGTCCATGGACTACAATTCCCAGGAGCCCCCTGCCAGCATTTGCTGGCAGGGGGCTCCTGGGAATTGTAGTCCATGGACATCTGGAGGGCCACAGTTTGACTACCCCTGTTCTAGACCAAGGTCTTTCCATACTGGGTATTTAATCATGGTTTGACATGGCCTTTTCCTGCTTCCATGCAGTACCATTGTGTTTTCACATATTGTCCACTTTTTCCAGAGCTTCCCTGTAGTCTGTTAAATCTGCTTTACTATCATCTTTTTTGTAAAAATCTCAACCAAGCCAGGCTGGCTGCCATGTGAATGGGAAAGACCAGATTTTTCCTGGCCCCACTGTATCAGTTCCCTGCTCCAGTCCCCTATGGTGAGGCTCCGTGGTAGTTGTCCTTTCTAAAACACACACAAACATTAGTTATTACTCATTATAATGTTATTACGTTCTTTTAGTTGCTAATTTTTTAAAAATGCGTGAAAGCCTTATTGCCACAGCATTTAATCACTAGCTGCAGCAGCAACGAGAAAGCCAGTGAATTGTTGCTGTGTGAAAATTACCCAAGCCTAGGTAAAAAGAATAATTGGATAAAACCCAATAATTTCTCGAGGCTGAGTAGAGATTTGAGCTGTGAC
Organism: Paroedura picta; assembly: GCF_049243985.1. Lineage (NCBI taxonomy): Eukaryota > Metazoa > Chordata > Lepidosauria > Squamata > Gekkonidae > Paroedura > Paroedura picta. The sequence continues at coordinate 18,784,865 of NC_135380.1, forward strand.
TTCCCCCCATTAAAAAACATCTCTTTATCTATCACCACTAAACTGCCCTCTATGATGATCCATTCCTTTTCAAGAAGCAAAATATGAATTATGCCTTATCCAATCTAATCTAAAATAAATTGAGCAGGGTCTCCCTTGATCATTTTCCCAGACTGTGTACTAAACATTGGTTAGTTTTACAGTGCCAATGTTTACCCCGAGGAATTCCGTGACAGTTTCCCAACAATGCTGTCCATTGTATTGATCCAGCAGCTTGGCCCAATGGACCAGTTTTTACCTCTAGTTAATTACTACAGTTATTTAATGAAGCATCAGTTGTGCCTCAGAACCCATTAATGGGACACGGCAAAATGATCTGTCCGGGTGTGTTATGTCATGCCAGTTCATGAGAGACCTCGTATTCCTGATGGAAATGGTATCAGTTGATACTCATGATGGTCTAGTTATATATGGATTGTAGCAGAGGGAACATATGCAAGGCAAAGAGCTGTTTTATGTTGGGAAAACTCTGAGAAAAGGGCATCGCTCAATGGTAGCAAACATCTGCATATAGAAGGTCTGGAGGGGAATGTTTAGCATTAACATAGAAAGCTTCAGGCAGCAGAACAGGACAGGGAAAGAGATTTTGGAATAGACCTGAGCTAGATGGACTGACAGCCAGATTAAGCATAAGGCAGAATCATGCACAATGGGATGAAGACATGTACCTGCCCTTCTTCCATGGCATGCAATGTTTTCCAGATGGATTCCCGTCTTGGCACTGAGCCACTGCAGACCTGCAGAACTTCAATAAGATTGCTGTGTCTTCAAACCATGTCCCAGAGAGTAGTCTCCAGCTGAAATATGAATGGAAGTTGGTATAGAACTGCCTTTCTCAATTTCTTTTAGCGTTCAGAAACCCCTGAAACATTCTTCAGGCTTCAAGAAACCCAAGAAGTGGCATGATGGTGCAGAATATGGTTGGGAACCAGAGCTATGTAGATGCCCACCCAAGGCCCCTCCCCTCCCCCTTCCCTACAGGCCCATCTTTGGCCATTTTGAGAGGGGTGGGCAGATTGACATGACAATATGTGGTCATATTACCTGATAAATGTTGATGAAACCCTGGCTGAGAAAGCCTGGGGCCATTCCGCACCGGGATCCATGTAGCAAATTGTTTGCTGAACGAAAAATCGCCATTTTAAATAGTGGAATTCGTTGTTATGCATACCTGCCTTTGTAGTGGAATCCAGTTTCATTTCTATCGTTTCCCACAGGGTTCCGGTCTCAGCAAAAATCACTAGCCAGGAAGCGCTATTGCTAAGCTGTGTCCCGCCCCTGGCCGTCAAGCAGCCAATGGGCGGCCGTTAGCATGCTCCCAAACAGCCCCTTTCCCTTTAAGGAAAGTTAAAAAAAAAAAAAAAACACGTTGCAACGAGCTAGCAGGTGATGTTTGAGCTGCCGTTTCATCGTTGCCATGCTCCCCCCCCCCCGAGTGAAAAAAAAATCCCCCCCCACGGGCGCGATTTTCGGTTGAAAACAGTGTGAAAAATAAAGTGAAAATAAACCAGCAAATGGGCCTCTATGATGCTTGTGCTTGGTGACTTTAAACAGAGGGACTGCAGCCGGGGAAGCCTCACTGGGTAAACGAAGGCTTGCCGATGCGTTGATCTCCACTCGCTCGGAGAAAAAAAAATGGCGATCGCTTTGCCGGAAGATCAGAGGAGAGAGCCAGGGGGAGGGACTTTGCAGAAACCGCAACAATGGTAACGCACAGAACTTTCCCGCTAGTGTTGCAGATTGGTTGCAGGAGTGTAGCACTTTCCGGAAGGTGAATCCACTTTTTGGGATTTCCCTGAAAGTGCTACAACGAAACGCTTTTTGCGGATCAGTTTCAGGAGTGTTGCAGATTGTCAACGACGTTGTGCATAACAGCAAAACTGTAGCGATTTCAATTAGTAACCATTGTGCTATTTTGGACGAATGCAGAATGGCCCCTGGTATAGGAGCTCAAGCAAGTTTATAATATGGAGCTACATTGCAAGGGGAAAGAAGGTGGAATAGTCTAGACAGTTCTTGTCAGATCTCACAAGCTAAGCAGGGTCAGGGCTTGGAAGGGAGGCCACCAGGGAATACTCTGCAGAGGAAAGAAATGGCAAAGTACCTCTGCTTCTCAGTCACCTTGAAAGACCCTTGCTGGGGTCGCCATAAGGTGGGTTAGGACTTGACAACACTCACGTATTTATGTACATCACAGGGTGATGTAAGGAATACAGAGACCGTGAAGGATTTTAGCACCTGTAAAATACTATGTAGATGCTAAGTATTAAATGTCCTTTCTTCACGAAAGTATCCAATTAAATATTTTTCTTGGATGCTAAATAGGGAGCATTTTCTGACTCCCCGGAACGTCTTAAAGTAGCCGAGCTGCTTCTGTCTTCAGGGAGGAGGGGCTGGTGTACAAAAATACTGTGAAGAAAAACCCTGTTTGCTGGCTGGTTTGAGCAAAATTAACACGCCATATGGAATTTTCCATGTTCAAACACGAATTAATAAAGCTGATCACAAAGGTAGATTAAATCAACAGTATGGACACTGATTGATTCCAAATGTAAATTTCAGAAGATTGTCTTTGGAATTATTTTTAGGGCTGACGGAGAAGGAGAAAAAAAATTGTCCTGACAGTCTAACTCTCAGTGGGTATGTGGGACACAGGCCTGCTCTGGAGTGACTTGGTCAGGGCCCCCTGCCTCCCATACAAACACACACACAGGCATACACAGACTTCCTCCCCTTCCCCCTCCTATTTCAACCTTTACCTGTTGTTTTCCCAGCCTCCCTCCCTCCAGGCAAACATACACACACACACACACTCCCTTCCCCCCTCCCCCTCCTGCTTAATCTGCTCCTACATTGCTGATTTGGCCCTTGCAGGTCACGCAATGGCTGCCCAGGCCCCAGTGGCTGGTGCAACCACTACGAATGCCTCAGGGGTGTGGTCCTATCCTCCCCCTTCCCAAAATGGCCACTGATGGGCCTGTAGAGGGTGGGAAGGGCAATGCTTCCCAACTACATTCTGCATGATTGTGCCACTTCTGGGGTTTCTCAAAGAATTCTTCTCTAAAGAATGTTTCACAACAATAAAAAAGTAGAGAAAGGCTCCCCTAATCTTTCACTCAGCTGGGCAACACATGTTTTGTCTTAAATTTCTATATTAAGTTTATATTACATTATCCTCATAGGGATGCCCATCTCCAGGTGGGACCTGGAGTTACAAAAAACCCAGAGTTACAGAAAATGGATGCTTTGGCAGGTGGATTCTAGGGCATTGTAGCCCACCAAGGTCCTCCCCAGGTTCCATCCCCAAATCTCCTGGAGCTTCCCAACCAGGATCTGGCAACCCTATGTCTCCCTCAAATCTGCCATATCTGATAAACATCGTCTGAGGATGATGTAATGAGATGGTGCCTGCTGAAACACATGTATGTTTCATCAATAAACAGGAAAAAAATGGGTTTTTGAAACCACATTGTTAAGGATTTCTTTGTTATTCAGAACTGCGGGAACACTCAGAAAACAGCCATCAGGCCCTCTTCAGTGTTCAAGACAGCTGTTCACAGAAATATGAGCAGGTTCAAACAAATGGGGGTCCACCCATAAATAGCGCACAGCTTAGAACAATTAATCTTGTTATCACTGACCCCTACTACTGGGGAAAAAAAGCCATTAGCACATATTTTTAAAAAACCCTCTAGGGCCTACATTGCAACAACAGTCATGCTGACCAAGTATTAAAAATGGATACTTTAATTGCTTTAATTCACCAAAAACCTTTTAGGAAACTTAATTGTATGGGGAAGATTTTGAGCTGGAAAATAAACACTGCCTAAGAGCATTCAGCTATTAAGACGGAATTGATGTGAGCCGCTTCTACCCCATGCTGTCACTTTCACTAGTACAAAGAATGTATTAAGTTTTCAAGGAACATATATATATATATGTCTCCATTGCATCTCCAGTTGGAGGTTAATATCATATATTAATATTAATGACATCATTAATATGCTTAATAATATCATGTATTATTCTTCTCTGCCTATAGACTACTTGTGAAACAAAATCAATATGGAGCCTGAATTCTCCATTGGAGGTGCAAAGCAAGAGAGCAACGTATGAGAAACTGATGATCTAAAACACATACTTATTTTGATGCAGCAGGCTTGCCCAAAAAAGAGCATACCCGTTTGTTTATGACTTTTTCATGTTGGAAACAATAAGGATATTCCCTGTAGCAGTTTCATCATATTTCAAGCAACAGCCAAGTAGTTAAGAAGAAGAATGGCTACATCAGGCCAGTTCACACTGGAATTGAATATAAGCTGTGAGCTCCTCCCCGTCCCATCCCTCCAGTTTGTGGCTCAGGAACTGATGTTCAGGGAAGGCCTTCCCCCCAAAGATACCCCAGGTTGTTATCTGGTTCAGTGCAGCTGTTCAGGGCCAGCCATTTAAACCCAACAGCCTAGAGGTACAGAGTCCGTTGCTCAGCTGTTAAGTTTAAATTCCTTGCTGGCAGCCATTTAACATTTTGACTCCCCTCCCCCCTCCCAGGAGAAAGCAAAACCAAAGAGCTAAATGCCTGTGAGGCAAAAACAGCAACAGAAACACAGCTGAGACTTGCAGCCAGAACAATGTTCTGCAGCAACTTCCCTACCTGCTCTGTAAGAGCCTCTCATCTGGCGAGCCAGGTTTGATTCCCTGTGCTTCCTCCGCATACGGCCAGCTGGGTGACCTTGAACTCGCCACACCACTGGCAAAGCTGTTCTGACTGAGCAGTAATATCAGAGCTCTCTCAGCCTCACCTCCCTCACCGGGTGTCTGTTCTGGGGAAAGAAAAGGGGAGGCGATTGTAAGCCACGTTGAGACTCCGTCTAGTAGAGAAAAGTGGCATATAAGAACCAACTCTTCTTCGTTTTCTAATCCAGTAGGGCTCTTCCTATGTTCACATAATACACTGACAGACTGGCTACTCCTCTGAGAGCTAGTTTAATCAGCACTGAAGAATGCGTTCCGGGATTATTTTTAGGGGTATTTCTTCTGAACTGCGGTTGTTGTTTTTGTTTGTTTTTTAAAAATGATTTTTATCATGCTTATTGTTATTGTTCCTATGCCAAATAATCATGCTGCCATTTTTAGCACAGTTGTCATGGTTGTCAATCAGTTTGAGATGCCTTTCTGGAAAGAAACAAAGAGTGACAATAATATAGTAGATGAAGAAATAACCACACAGAAAATACCCTGTAAGAAGTCACCCTTGTTTCAACCTCTATATTGCATTGCCTTTTACCGTGTCATTATATCTGCTTTAACATAATTATCATGCTATTTTCTTAAAAAGACAACACAGCGCTGCTTCGGAATACATTGAATTACAGACTAGCCTTTCCAGCCCGTGCAATCCCCAGACTCTTCATTTGCATGGAAGCCTGAGATCTGTTCAGTGAAGCATGACAGGCTGACGAACGACCTGAGCAGGATGGATGGACCGACAGCAGAGAATGAGAGACACTTCATTTAGAAACAAAGAGGACATAGTCAACTGGGGTTTGTGACTGGTTCTACCACCAGCTAACACATGTTAATCCAGAGACTACCCTTCATCTTTCAGAAAGCCGTAAGCAGTGACCAGGCAGGCTGAAATCACTGGGAAACTTCTTCAGATGGCTGAGTTCCACCGTTTTTGTCAAACTGCGGTTGTTTGAAGGTTTCCGCCCAACAACGTTGTGCAGTCATCCACTGCAGATTGTCTCTGGCTTCACTGCATGGATTTCCAAACCCGCTTTGGTGTGCTCTTTGCAGGAAGTCTATATCCAAAGCAGTTCTGGGATCCATATGGGTAAGAAAGCACAGATTTTGGATTCCTACTCAATCATTTTGTTAAAAACCATAGAAGGCCTGCCTTTGCATTCCCAGCAGCAATAAGAGCAAAATCATGCCTATGAAGAAGCAACCAGATAGACTTCCCTAAAATAATCTGGTTTTTAGGATTATTCAAATTATGCTGATTTGATATCTACTGATCAGGGGAAATCAAGAGCTGGGGTATTAGCTGATGATTTCTTTGCTGATACTGTGTTTTAAAATAGTTGTAACCTGCCTCAAGAATGTCTATTTTTTTTGGATGGAAGGGAGAGACATAATGCTTTCTAATGAAGTTACCTAAATAAACAAACAACATATTGCAGAGTGACAAAGGTATGTTTCCTCAAATTCCTTTTTCTCTGACAATTAATGAACTGCTGCAGCCGATAATGCATAAGAAGGGGGGAGGGCTTGCTAAATCATTCTATGCTAAACAGAAGCAGATGTAATGAATTAATATTGAACATATGCTCCACAATTTTCCTATTTGCTTTACTAATTGGATAAAAATGGCCTGCTTTCAGATTCAGACCCTCAAAAGCTAGATTCCTAACAAAAGCAAAGCTTATGGAAATATGTTTGTGTCAGAGGTTATCTGTGGAGACGATATATTAGCAGATGAATAAAACATGATGAGCCGGGCCTGAAGTAAGATTTTGTCCTCAACTGGGCTATGCCAGTGGAGCAATGTACAGGAAAAGCACTATGCCAGAATACAATACTGGTGTGACTGGAGGAAAAGATTGAGAAGCAGATTCAATTCTTGATCCCTTGAGTTCAAAAGTCTTTCTTACGAAATCCATGTTAAAATAAAGATTTTTTGTTCAGATGACAAGATGGTTTTGCCATAGAACGCTAACAGGGTGATCCTAAACAGAGTTAGACCCTTCAGAGTCCATTGAAATCTAGTCTGCTCTAGATAACCTTGGTCAGGCCTGAATCAGATATCAGCATAAATGTAAGTACCCCTAAGCATCTAGTTAGCTTTTAGATCATGTAATTCTTCACAAGAGGAATGCTCAACAATGTTTTAGGCTATTTGTGGGTCTAGTACACAAGTGATGCTGCTAGAGAATCTTTGGTTCCATTTTAATCCTCTTCGGAGTATCACTATATTGCATCTTTAACAATGAGTAACCCAACAGAAAATTATACCATCCATTACAGCTTCAGAGATAATTAAAGGAGAGCAATTACATGAGTACACAGAAGTATCTTACCCAAAGATAAGCAGGTCTAAGAAGAAACCTCCAATTATATCAACTTCCCGTCTATGCATTGAATTGTCATGTGTGACCCTCATCTGGGGATATTTAAATCTGCAGACTGGGGCCACATTGACACTAAACAGTCACTTGGGGGACCTCCAGAATTGCAGGAAAATCTTTGAAAATTAATTGGGAGATTTTAAACCTCCCCCCCCCCCAAAAAAGAGCTTTGTCTGCACATGCATAGACTATACACATACCACTTTATATTGTTGGTAATGGAGGGTCAACAGAAGAGAACAGAGAACCTTTCTAAGGCAATATGTTTGTAATAATATATACAATGAGCAAATACAATTTCTTTTACATCTTTTATATACCAGAAGGAACAACCATAACGGCTTCTAGATCAATTCTGTTTTCATTGGCTTCATCAGTGGTTGAAACCTCCAATCCTCCAAAAATAGTTTGTAGTATCAAAGGTAGCAAAATCCTATCACCTTTCCTTATATTACTATTGTTAATATTTTAGTATCAATCAGCCATAGGCTCTCTAGGGCAGGAGTAGTCAACCTGTGGTCTTCCAGATGTCCATGGACTACAACATCTGGAGGACCACAGATAACTACCCCTGCTCTAGGGTACTGCAGGGAATGCTAGTCAACAGCCACTCCTCAAATGGTGATGGAGGGTGACTGAGAGCCACAGCAGTCCAGGGGGTGGCTGCACTGATGGGGGGAGAAGCTATATCAATCCCAGAAGTGAGACCAGGAAGTGTGCCTGGTCTAGCTGCATTGGTGTGATGGGAAGTGGCTGTAATGGCCCTGCTGACAGTATCAGAGGTGGCAGAGGGAGAAAGTTGCAGTAGGCTTGGCAGCAAGGCCAGGAGGCCCAACTTTATGCATTGCTCTAAATGGAGATATCTCTGGCCATAACCATGATAAGAAATTAAAAAGCAGAAATTCTTAAAGGTAAAGGTAAAGGTATCCCCTGTCCAAGCACCGAGTCATGTCTGACCCTTGGGGTGACGCCCTCTAGCGTTTTCATGGCAGACTCAATACAGGGTGGCCTTGCCAGTGCCTTCCCCAGTCATTACCGTTTTACCCCCCAGCAAGCTGGGTACTCATTTACCGACCTCGGAAGGATGGAAGGCTGAGTCATCCTTGAGCTGGCTGCTGGGATCGAATTCCCAACCTCATGGACATTGCTTCAGACAGCATTTCTGCTGCTTACCACTGTGCGCCACAAGAGGCTCTTTTTTTCTCTCTTAAGATCACCCTATAAAAGGCTGTACATGTGATATCAGACTTTCTGTAATTGAAAATCCACACAAGGAATTTGGCCCTAGAATCAGCCATGGGTGAAGTCCACCAAGTGGACTTGAGAGGGGGACACTCAAAAAGATACATGTATGTATCCTACCTTGGAACTCTCCCAAGGCTTGGAATACAGACAAATTCGAGAAACCTGAGCTGTAAAATTCCAGTAGCCCTTAGGAATTCCTCTGTATGCAGAGGGAAGTAGTCTCTTTTCCTGACAAGATCTACTTAGAAGCAAGCAGGTTGACTGTTATTAATGCCATGAAAGAATTTGTTAGCAGCCATGCAATGCCAAAAGTAAAATCCCCCAAAATCCAAACACAGTCTCCATAAATACCTTTCATTAGGACCAACCAGATGGCACATAACCATGTGTGTGAACTTTCATTTGTCATGTCAAAGATTCCAAGGTGTTTACAAAGATCTTTAAACATTTAAACATTGTTGTATATTTATAACATCCAGCCTGATGAAGGGGTTTAGTACACTTGAAAGCTTATGTGTGGTTAGGTGTCATTTGGTTGGTTTTAATGAAAGGTACTGTGGAGACTGTTTTGATTTTTTGGATTATTGCTATGACAGCCAGGCCTTTGGGAGTTGTTTTTAGATAGGAAAAAAAAACACACAAGTCAGATGCATTAATGAAACAAACATGGCAACATTTAACCATTAACCCCCACCTTGTCATACTAACACGGGGCTTAAGAAATAACCCTAAATCAGGGGTAGTCAAACTGCGGCCCTCCAGATGTCCATGGACTACAATTCCCAGGAGCCCCTGCCAGCGAATGCTGGCAGGGGCTCCTGGGAATTGTAGTCCATGGACATCTGGAGGGCCGCAGTTTGACTACCCCTGCCCTAAATCATAGGTTTCTTTTGCTCCTTATAAAACACACCCATGTAGAACCCCTCATGCTGGTTGGCCAGCTGCTGTTTTGCAAAAGCCATTCTGAATGGCCTCTTCTTTTCCTTTGCCAATGTGGAATATTTGTCCATGAAAGACATCAGAGCAATTCAAGCAAGGATCTCCCACTGAGAGACCCCCCCACCCCCACCCCAAGACAATGATTAAAAAGGAAAAAAGAACATCTCTTACAGTACAGTCTTGTGCAGACTTATTCCTACAATCGATTACACTGGTTTTAAACCAGAGTAAGTCTGTATAGGATTGCACTGTTGGTATATGTTTTAATCAGTAGAGTATGAATCGACCCTGACAAGTCCCTATTGCAATTCAGAATAAAACTCAGAAGTTGCTATAGCAATATGGACTGAGCTTACATTTATCAGTCCTCATTCAGCCAACAGCTATACTCTGGATCACCCATTAACTATGTAGGCCTTAAAAAGCATGAGAGTTGGAATAGAATCCACCATGGCCCCACAACTCAAATGAAACAGCATTGAGCAGTTATCTGGTTTCATCTTCTGGTACCAACTGGCCAAACAGAATAGGTATCACAGGATTGCAAATGTCCGAGTCTCTTTCTCTACCAAACAGCCCCCAGAGACTCCATGGTCCTCAAGTTTGAAGGCCACTGAGAGGTCCAGGAGACTCAGCAAGCACTCCCCTTATCCATTGGAAACCTCTGCAAACATGCTATGGAGATGCTGTGAGTTTGGATTCATATGATTATACCTTTTGCCTGTCTCACATGAAATAGGCCTGGAGCAAGCTGAGCCAAGCACACTCCACAGCCTGCCAAGCTGACAGTTCTGCAGTGACAGGGATCATGGGAAATGGCACACTTGCTTGATGACACCCATTGTCATTGTTGCCCTCACCCAAGGCTGAGCGGAGCTAGCAACAAAGATGCCCCTTGGCTCAGCTACCTCCTGGCCCTTACTTCTAAATGGTACAATGGCTCAGCATTTGTTGAAACTTCCTGAATGGGACTCAAATGCCAGGAAACAGCTCTGGCTACATGCCCATCAGGACTTAGAAGAGGTGAGCTCACTGCTAGCCAAAGGGAGGGGTGTCTATGAAATTTAGGTTTTGGCAGAGACAGAAAAAAGCAGTGAGCTGGCTGAAGCACCTTTGGGGTGCTCCCTGCAGATCTGACAATAGCAGATCTACTCAGGAGTAGTTTAAGGATTTGTAGGGCCCATAGCTCCAGAGCCAGTTTAAGGATTTGTGCGGTTGCAGAGGGAGCAGCCAGACTGGGGGCAAAGGGCATAGTGGAAAGGGGTGTCACTCCAAGTGTCCTTAAAGGGGAGGAAAGGGGGGAGGAGAGTGGTTGCAGCCCAGATTCATGGGGGGAAGGCACCACATGGGGCCCCTGGAAGCACAGGGCCCATAGTGCCCGCTACATGGATAAACTGGCCCTGGATCTACTGCATGCCCCTCTGCTGTGTTCTACTTCTGAACTTCTAAGCCAATCAAATACTCCAAAAACACCTCACTTTCCAGTGTTCCATCTGCCAAAGGGAACGGAATGAGGTTCACTCCACCCCTTGAATTTCTCCCCACTCATAGTATTATAAATATGTCAAATAATAAGGAAATAAATATGCAAGGTATTTTATTTACTTTTACAATCTGAACAGAGACTTAAGGTCCTTGCTAAAAGATGTGATCAGTTAGCCCAAGGTTGATGGATCACCTTTTTAATTGAATTCCTATATTTCAAGATATTTTTGTCATCTGACTGCTTTCCTAGATTTTAGTGTGGCTAACAGACAATAATGAGAAGTAGTTTATCTTCTGGAATTAACATATATCCAACAGCTGGATTAATAATTCGCTCAGGCTTCTATCCTGGCTGACTTGTGGAACTAACTAAATTTTGCTAGCTGCTGAGCTGGCAGTTCTGGTTTAGGATTCCCTTCCCCCCCCCCTTACTCCGAAATACTGACTAGTTTGCTGCACTAAATGGAGGGGGGAGGGAAAGAAAGGTTCTCTGAAGCAAGCAATTATTTCAAGGGAGGCTCAGTTTCCTTGGTTACCAAGCATCAACCCAAGGCCTTTACAGTTCCTGTCAAGATCAGCCGTCCTCTTGGTTTTGTCCACTTCTCCACATCAGAGAAAGGTTCTTGCTCCCGGGCAGGCAGCCAGATGATGTAGAAATGAGTAAGCACTTTAAGATGTGGATCGTATTCTGGAAAGTCTGAGACCAAGTACAAAATCCGAGACAAAGAGGGAAAGCTCTCTTAAAATAGCTCCAGAAGGGGCTAAGCCTCCCTGAAGAATCTGAAAATATTGACAAAAAGGCATTATAATTCCGCACAAATCCTGCACAGTTGAATTTTGTAAGTTTCTGAAGCAGAATGTGGAATTGGTATCTTAGTGAGTTAAGACAAACTATCAGAAGTGGTTGAGCTTGATTAGGATCCTGTAGCAGAGAAACATCAGCATCCTCTCCAAATGACAGTTCCTGGGATTCTTTAATAGAAAGCCATGACAGACAGACTAATATGAAATGGAAACATAATGAAGACATATTTGAAATAGAAGCTTAATAGTTAAACAGTAGGGATTTTGCGAAAACACTTTTCAGAAAAGGCCTATTTTGCATTCTGATTAGGGAGAAGAGAAAAGTTGGATTTTTATGCCCCACTTCTTATACCCAAAAGGAATCTCAGAGCAGCTTACAATTGCCTTCCCTTGCTTACCCCATATCAGACACCCCGGGAGGGAGGTGGAGCTGAAAGACCCCTGAGAGAAATTGCTGGGTGAGCTCAAACAGGACTGCAGCTAGCCCAAGGTCGCCCAACTGGCTGCATGTGCAGGAGGAGCGGGGAATCAAACCCGGCTCTCCAGATTAGAGGCTGCCACTCTTCCACCACACCACGTCACCACGCTGCATCCCTTCAGACCCAGTACGCCCTTCCATGTAACTCACAAGCTTCCCAAACCGATTTAGCAAAATGACTTAGAATGAAGGAGGAGATTTATGTTTTCCAGGACAAATTCCCAAACAGAAAAGATAGGTTCTGATCCATAAATAATTCATGAGGGATTGTGCTCCTGGCTCTTGAAATTAATTATGTGTAATTAATCTCAGTTGCTAACACTCTTCCCAACTTCAAGTTTCATTTCAGCAGTATGTTTAGAGGGGGGGGGGGGACACCACTATTGCTGTGAGGCTCCCACCCCCCCCCCTTCCTGAGCAACCGTGCCTAAGCAAAAACACTATGATTGAAGGCTGCCTCGGGTTCAAATCTTCTCTCTACTGTGAAATCACTCTGAAGCCTCAGAAAAGCCTCTTTCTTCCCCAGACCCTCATTTGAAGTTACAGGAAGCAGTGGACCCCAACCTCTTTATCACCGGGGACCAGTCGACACTTGACAATTTTCCTGAGGCCCAGGAGGGGGGGGGTAGTCTTTTGCTGAGGGACGTCACTGCCACCTGAGCCTCTGCTCCACTTGCTTTCCCGCTGGCGCCCCTGACTTCCCGCTGCCCGTTGGGGGGCACTGCCAGCAGCAGCTGCACAGTGCCACACCGAGGGGGAGCCCCAGCCATGGCAGCCGCCGGAGAGCACCAAAGTGAGCCAGTGGCAGAGTGGCAGGCCCTGAGGCAGCAGCCGGGGAGGAGGACGAGGAGTACCAACTGATCCACGGACTGGGACCGGTCCCCGGACCGGGGGTTGGGGACCACTGCTGGAAAGGACAATGAGGAAGGGGCTCCAGTTAAATAAGACTTGAGCTAATCAGCCACTCTCCTCTGACAGGTATTTGAAGCCTCAGTTTGGAAATGGGCAGTTTCCTTCCTTCCAAACAGAACTTGTATGTATGGGGATATTTTGGAGGGAGGGAATACCCATTCTTTCTAGGGTTGCTAAGGGGCCTGGAGGGAAAAATGTCCCTTTCATAGAAGGTTAATATGTGCAAAGGGCAGCTAAATCTTTTAGTGGCATGGAAGTCAATACCATCACCCCGAAGCCTCTGCTAAAGGCCTTTTTCTTCAAGCCTCTTGGCAACCCAGAAAGGCCCGTGTGTGAACAGGATTCACAGAACTGGGTCTGGATGTAAATGGGGGAAGCTTCAAGAAAGCAGCAGAAGAAGAGAAAACTGGGCCAACACGGGAGAAGGGAAAGAGACAGAGGGATTTAACCAGACCTGACATTATTCTCATGCAAATTAGTGTTTCCTTGAGCCAAGTGTACATTTTGTGTGCAGATAGGCAGGTTGTTCCAGCCCCATATGCAGCTATTGACACATTCTTTTGCTGTTGCTCAAACATGCATCTTCATTAGAGTGCTTGCCAGCTTGGGGCTCTCTCATCACCTAGATTGGTTGCTGGCCGGGGCTCACGGTAACTGTAGTCCACGGACATCTGGAGAGCCACAGTCTGGCCACCCCTGACCTAGATGCTAGACCATGACTCCTTGCAGTTCAAAACAAGGAGCTTGTTCTTTTTGGCATCACCCTGTGGCCTCAAGGTGGCATCAATAATAACAACCCATGGTATATTCGAAGCTAGTCATACATTGCTGGTTGCCAGATTTAACAGGACTTGGGGGGGGGGGGGAACAGGTCTGCTGCGGTTTGGAAGTGGTGGGTCCAGCAGGAACTAATAAGGCAGCAAGACACATTGGGAGAACTCGCCAGCCAGCCACGCGGCACTGAATCGTTGGCTAAACAATCCGCTAATGAAGCAAGGGCAGGAATACACTGTAGGCAAACAGGACAATGGGGCTTTAATCCTGGCAGGTCACAATGAGAGAAGAACACCAAGATGCCACTTCCTGCAGTCCTAGATGGCTCCCAGATCAGGTAACTCAAGACCGTCTAACCACGGGCACCTTTGCAGACATCCCTGGCAAACCAACCAACCAACAGTTGAATTAGTGCACTGTTACTTGTCCCCAGTTGGCCTGCTTAATGAGGTTTTAGTGCACTCAACCTTGCTTAATATGTTAGTTAATAAAACAAAAGTAATTAATCAATGGCCCACACCCGAGGGGCTGGCTTGCTGATGTCCTATGCACTTTGAGTCAAGTTCAGATTTTTTTTTTTATCCTCTTCCTGCATAGGCTCAGTCATAAAGAAGATGCCCTCCGTGGTCCTGCAATCTCGATCCCTGGCCAAGCTGCCCAAACTACAGTGCAGAGGCAACCCAATGGCTCAGCTTGCTCCCCACCATGGAAGGTGGCTGGCATCCATTGCTGGGCAAGTCCCATTGTGAGGTAGGCACCATCTAAAGAGAAAGTATGCCTTGGCATGTGGAACTTTTTTCTTTTTTTGCTCACATGAAGCTTCATGCAGGCACAGTAGAGGAAGCAAAACTCATACAGTTAATGAATGACAGTTTCTTTAACTGAGTAACAGCCCTTGGTCTTATGCTTAGTACTAATTAACACCCTCCATGGTTTTCAGACTACATTTACTCGTGGGTATTATTTTCTCTGCTTCAATTGAGGCCTTTCTTTAGTTTGTGACGTCTACTTGGCTCCTGCGAGGGCTTGATCTAGAAGGCTCTTGGCAATGCTGCCGATCCAGCCGGTGATTCAGAGGCACGGGTGTCCCTGCTTTGCATAGATAGCTCCACCTTTGAGAGAGATGATTGGCCCTTGCTGACCCCTGCTGGCTATAGGAATACTTCCCCTGCAATCTGAAGCCTTTTGCCTGACTAATGATGCACTGTCGGTGGACTCCCTAACTGTAGCTTAGTCACTGCCTGAATCTTCAGTCTGCTGTCAGTGCTCTGGTGGCTTATCTTGGACTTGGCTGGAACCTGCCTAGGTCTGAGAAGTGATGAGGGTTTTTACCTTTAAAGTCTTACGCGGTCTGGGCCCCGCGTATCTGAGGGACCGCCTCTCTGAATATGTTTCCCAGAGAGCTCTTCGACTGAGCAGTTGCAACCAGCTGAGGATCCCTGGCCCCAAGGACCTATGGCTGGACCTGGCAGCTGCCTGATGGGGTGAGCCCCTGAGCAAGATCAGGGGCCTGCTGGAACTTGCAAGGCCTGCAAAGGTCTGCAAGATGGAGCTCTTCCACCAGACCTGTGGTCGAGGCCAGCTAGACAGATAAATAGCTAGATCACAACTATAGCAATATCAGGCCTCTCTCCTGTCCCCTCTGCCCTCCTTTCCCCCCCTGCCCCCTCCCTATATGTTAACATCTGCTGGCTACAACCTGACTTCAATAACTAAAACTGATGCAATACTGCTGGATTGTGGTTCATGTAATTTTAATCTGGTTTTTATCTTATGTACTACTGTTTGACTGACTTTTTAATTCTATATATACCCCAAGATGGGTATGAATCAAGAAATCAATCAATCAAAATGAAGAAGAGCTGTTATTTTCCTACCCTGCTCTTCACTACCCGAAGGAGTCCCAAAGTGACTTGCAATCGCCTTCCCTTTCCTCTCCCCACAACAGACACCCTGTGAGGTAGGTGGGGCTGAGAGAGCTCTGACAGAGCTGCTCTGAAAGAATAGCCCAAAATGAACTGTGCCTAGCCCAAGATTAGAGACTGCTGCTCTTTAACCGCTCCACTATGCTGACATGATCTTCTCACACCCAGTTGGACCCAGTAGAACTGCCCCAGGGCTGTGCACTGCCCTTGGGCAGTATGGCCATTTAATTTAGAGGGAAATTTCCTGGTGGGCCAGCCAGGAAAAAGCAGAGCCAAGGCTCCAAGCTTCAGGCTCCTGGGCTTGGAGCATTCAGGGCAATGAGTGGTGGTACCAGCTCTTCCCCTGCTCCTTCCTGTGCTGCTATTTTGCAGGGGTGGGCAAAGTGTAATCGGTGGCCAACCCCTGCAGCAATGGCTTGTAGATCAGCTTGAACAGCTCATCTGGGCTTGCTCCAGGGCCACTTCCCCCTTCCCTGTCCTCTCCTGACTTGCTGCCGTCCCAGGCCCTTGGCTGGAGAAGCAGCCCTGCACTTAATGGCTTGGCTGGCGTGCCACTTTTTGGTGCTCATGGCAGGGGCAGCAGATCACTGGATTGCAGGCCTGATCCCAGGGAAAGGATGCTGACTCCCACTCCCACTGTAAGGCAGTAAACTGCTCCACAGCCAGTAAGAGAGGACCCTTTCAGAAGCATGAATTATTCTGTCAGCAAAACCTTCTAATCTCTTAGTGGGTCCTCCTGGGACCATCATTACGGTTTTGGGCTCCCTGCCTGCCCGCATTAGATATTAGTTATGTGTGACCTGCCAACCATGTTTTCATCGCTCTCTGCAGGGGGTCAAAGGATGCTGCCAATAATTACCGTCCCTCAAGAATGCAGTAGCCACCCTTGCTGCAGAATTGCATTAGGCTCTTCACATCCCCATTTGCCAAATCAACAAAGAACAGATCTCTCCGTCAGGGAGTGGGGTGATTCGGTGCCTCGAAAACTCCTTCCGCTTCCATTTTAACAGGGATTTAAGCCAACGCTAATTTGAAAGTAGCCTGATACCAGCACTCATTGGAAACACTGACAGCCGGATTGTATCCATATTTATCAGGAAGCGAGCCCCACGGAATGCAATCAGGCTGATTCTCAAGCGTGTGCCTGCAGGAAAGCAGCTTTTAAAACCACACGGAGAAAAATACCAAACTGGAAAAGAATGGGAAGGAGTCACTGGGGACCGGAAAGAGGCAGTGTGCATTCCAGTGAATTACAGTGCGGACATTCATGGGATTATGCATGACCCTGGCGGTTCTGGCTTTTTCACTTTCCACCCCACCCTTTGCTCCATCACAAAAGGCTTGTTCAGTTCAGCGAGCACCCTGGAAATGCAGCGCTCCACCCAGGCCACATTTTCAGAGCAGACAAAGGTAGACTGTTTGCCACAGTCAGAAGGCAGCTGATCTGAGCATTTCCGACTTCTTGGGAGGGACCATGCATGGAGAAAGTTTGAGGGTCCGTCCCTGGCATCTCCTGCTAAAAGAATATGGCAGCCAGTAATGTGAGGGAACTTTCCCCAAGACCCTGTAGAAAGCAGCTTCATGTGCACTCTGGACCTCATTAGGTTCTCATTTCCATGAATGGCATTAGGGGGCATGACAGATGGCAAAATGAAGGGAAGCCATGCATTTACTCGCTAGTCACATCCTGTTACTTCCTCTTCCTTATTGTTCCTCACCCTGTCTGAGAATGGTACGCAAAAAGCCACAGGGGTGCTGTGCAATCACGTCTTTGCGCAAATTGTAATTTACTCAGAAACCGTAATTTAAAAAAATAACCCATCACTGAACACTGTTTTATTCAAAATAGAGCCACCATGGTATGGTGGTTAGTTGGGCTGAAAGCTGGATTGAAATCCTCCCCCCCCCCCCATCATAA
The DNA here is from genome assembly GCF_049243985.1 of Paroedura picta. Classification (NCBI taxonomy): domain Eukaryota; kingdom Metazoa; phylum Chordata; class Lepidosauria; order Squamata; family Gekkonidae; genus Paroedura; species Paroedura picta. Next base: position 18,802,511 of record NC_135380.1, read on the forward strand.
AGCTCTCTTGGTGACTGTGAGGCTTCTGTGCTCATGGACATCTGAGGAGAATAGAAGAAGAAGAAGAAGTGGTAGTAGTAGTAGTAGTAGTAGTAGTAGTAGTAGTAGTAGTAGTAGTAGTAGTGGTTCTTATATGTTGTTTTCTCTACCCAAAGGAGTCTCAAAGCGGCTTACAGTCACTTTCCCTTTCCTCTCCCCACAACAGATGCCCTGTGAGGTGGGTGATGCTGAGAGAGCCCTGATATTACTGTTCAGTCAGAATAGCTCTATCAGTGCCATGGCAAGCCCAAGGTTACCCAGCTGGCTGCATGTGGGGGAGTGCAGAATCAAACCCAGCTCGCCAGATTAGAAGTCCGCACTCCTAACCACTGTACCACTTAGGCTGTGGACACCTGCGTCCAGAGCCCATGTATATCTCCTTTCTGCCAGATCAATGAAATTCAACTGGGTGACCAGCTACATCAGCAGAAGAGAACTTCCATGCCTTCTTCCTCCTGCCGCAGGCAGACTAATTGGTCACCTTGATATGCTGCTTCTCAAGGGAAAGAGGACCAACTTTCCGGAATGGCACAAGGGGCCAATTCCTGTAGCGGGAAGGAGAAATGGGTGGAAATTAATTCCCTCTTTGGTTAAAAGTAGTATTTAGTGTGGAGATTATCCAGGGGTGGCTAACCTGGGGGCTCTTCAGATGCCCGTGGACTACAATTACCATGAGTCCCTGCCAGCATGTCTATGGTTGCCAGCTCCTGGAGATCTGCGAGTGACAATATTCGGAGGGAGGGGACCCAAGCATGGCAGGGGCTCATGATAATTGTAGTCCATGGACACCTGGAGTATCACAGTTTGGCCAACCCTGGTTTTAGCAAGGTTGTTGCAATCTGTTGTAACTGCTGAAGAACTCCAAACCTTTGTTTGAATGAATTACTGCAATATTTGGCATTGCTTGCAGGAGCAGCTGTGCAGTCCAACTAGGCAGGAGTCACATATAATTGCCAATTGTCTATTTCGGCCACTCATTTGTAATTTTATTCCTGCTGTGTTCCGGCTACTGCTCTTAAGGGGCCCTGGCCTCAGATGCACAGAGTCCCTGGCGCTCAGTGGGGAAGATGATTACCTTTCAGCACAGAGTCCTTTCCCATCTCTTTCATGAAGAAGTGCTCAAGGCTTGGGAGGAAATAAGCAAGGGCTGAGTGACATCACTTATCAGACCACCCTAACCCCAGCCAATGGGGTCAGCTCCTTTGCTTAGACACCCCCACCAGGGAAGGGAACACTGCACCAAAAGGCTCCCTCCCTGCTCGGCTATTATATATGCTCTTCCTTCAAGGGGAGAAAACAATTGCTTCTGCTCAACTTTCCTAGAAAATGCCAGGATACACTCTTTGGAAATTCATCCAGGGGGAAATATATCTATATCTTTGCGCTTAAGCCATGCAGCACCTGTGCATTTGCCAACCCTACGAAATTGTATGGAATTAAAGAGAATGGCAGGCATTTCCTGTTCACCCAACCCATTGTAACAGGGAAAGCCAGTTCTCAAAATCTCAGAAATGTGCTCTGGGTGATCAACTCTGGATCGCCACCTCAGCTCTTTTATATATGAACTATAATTTGCTTGAGTTCCAGGGGGTGGTTGAGAGACACATGATATAACAATATGAAGCTTAGCAGGTCTGGGGCTGGCCAGAGCCAGAACTCCCTGAGCCCCATGTATGCTGGTGTGCATTCCTTAAGAGAAAGGCAGGATGCATAAGTAATAAATCATATCGTTCACAGCTGAGGCTGGCTGTGACTTGCCTGATGTGGGGTTATGGCTTAGAGGAAGAGAACATGCTTTGCGTCCTCATAGAGACCGTCTCCGATGTCACCTTTCGCCATTGGTCATCACCATGAAGATAACTGTCAGAAGGCACAAGGCACAATCTTAATTTACAAACCAAGCAGCCCGAGTTTTATGAAACCAGAAACTGCTCCGGAATTTAAACTTTGGCACCAAGCACGTGTGGTCAGTCTACATAATCGTCCACCAGTGGCTAGACATATGGCAATCCTTTGCCCCTTTCATGATACCCAGGGCTTTCTGCATTGGATGCATGATTTTTGATTATAGAGAAGTCTTTATGAGAACATGCACTCCATATGCAGATTTTTGAAATCCAGCCACACAGGATAACTTTTTAATGTAAACAGGTAAATGACATTTGAGTGCAGTTTTAATATACCTGCATTTGTGGTGATATGTGAACCTTTCATGACATCAATTACATTTTCACATTGATGTATTTCTCTTGATCGTGTTGCAAGCAGTCCTCAGATCTTACACTAATGGAAAATATGGTGTAGTTCACAAGATTATATTCCTCGATGTAGGTAGCTACTTTATGCCAGCTCCAGCTGGGGAAAGGGATACTTCCTTGTTACATTGCAATGGGTAAAAGACACAAGTATTGCAGAAAATCTCCTTGCAGTCCTACTTAACATTTACAACTTGTCCTTTAACAGGACATTCTTTTTTCCTAAAGGACACGCTGCCTTTTCTAAGTGACTATGAACAGCATTAGGTATTTCTTCAGGGGCGTATTTTTTCCCCAAGTAAAGGCCATGTTGATATTGTGATTTGTGAACACAACCTTTGGCCTCCTTAAAATGTGAACTGAGGATTCAAAGGACCTGAATCAGCACCTGGTTAGCCTGTCTAAAGGAAAAGCCTTGGTCCGCTTCTCAAAAGTTGGTCTCCTTCTTCTCTCCCCCATCATTAAAAACTAACTGAGGTCTGAATTGCAGCCCGGAGAATAGCTTCTTGGTTTTTTGTTTTTAAAAACTACCCCGACCCAATTCAATCCTGTGGGCACAGAGGCAACTCCTTACCTTGGCCTTTTAGAGTCTTTCACCAGGGAACTTGTGATTTGTATCAAAATTAAATGAGCCTACAGATCTTGGTCCTTTGTGAAATTGTCTTCTCAACACCATCAATTATTTCCTTGCAACCACTTCTACCATGTTCAGAGAAGCAGCTATAAAGAGCAAGCTTTTCTAACAAGTGCCCTCCAAAGTGAGATGAGGGAAAACCCTGAGAACTGATCTTAAGAAATCCTAATTTGACATATATGGAATTCCCTCTTCTCGAACGCCCAAGGTCTGAGGATACAGCGTCTTAAGCTATTATGGTCAGACACAAATAAAGACCTAACGATAATTATTGCTAAATTGCTAAATTTGCTTCAGTAGCTATAAAAATAAGGCAGGGCTGGACCAACCCTATTCCCTAATACTTTTACACTGGCTCAATATAGAATCGTTCTTATTTCTTAGTTTTATCCATTTATGATTGATTTTATATGTGTAATCTTATGTTTTCTACTGGTTGGTCTATGACCGTAAATAAAATTGATTGCATTCCCTCTTCTGCCTGGCTTAGCTCCCTTTGTACCTCCTCTTAATGAGACCCAGCAGTCTGCCATATTTATAACTGAGATCAAATTTAGTGTTATCGTATCTGCACAAATGCATAATGGAGATGGGGAGACTGTGTGGCTCAATAGCCTATGGCCATACCACCCTGAACACGCCCGATCTCGTCTGATCTTGGAAGCTAAGCAGGGGCAGGCCTGGCTAGTACTTAGCTGATGTAGGATGCTTTTATTTCACCATTAATCCAAGGGTCTTAGGGTTCTATCCCCTCTTCTACTTTATCCTCACAGGCACCCTGAGAAGTAGGCTAGGCTGAGATTAACTAACCCATGATCCCACAGTGACTTTTATGACAGCAGGGAACTGAACCTGGGTCTCCAAGATTCTGGTCCAACATTTCAATAGAGATTATTTCAGATTTAACTCCCAGCATCTCTAGTGGAAAATCCCAGGCAGATCTGAAGTGTTGAAGAACTGCTGAGAGCAGACAACACCAAGCTCACTTAACATTTACCTAACTCTGTACATAGCAGATTCATATAATTCCCGCAGCTAGCCTCATCATGTAACTCCGGAGAATGACACACCAGTGTTCTTTTCTTTGCATGCAGAAATCTTTCATCTTGCATGAAATTCAAACTGATAAAGCAGGCCACATTTCAGTGCCTATGAAGGTTTGCACTCTAGATGCAGTCTTCTCAAAATAATTTGAGATTGAATTTTTAAGAATATAATTTCAAGAAGTGAAACTCAGCCCATGCATACGAAATATTTAATGCTTACCTTAATTCAACCTGGATCCAGGTCAAGTGGTGATTTCGGATTCCTTTAACCCAGAACACCAGGGCTTTATATGTTATGCAGCAGCAAACCCAGGTTTTGCATTAAGGATACACTCAACAATGAGATTGTTCTCTGAGGCATATCACACATCCATACCCAAATCCCATATTTGTCAAATAAACATTTTACATCTTTAGGCACATCCAAAAATGAAAACATGAAGAGGCCTTTCTGTATGTCCTTTGTAAAGCAAGTGGCAAGAAGCAAACAACACAACCGGTTTTCGTGACAGCTTTAATGGCACAAAATGTTTATAGCTACAACTTATACATGTAAACTGTATATAATGTTACAAAGTGCTAACTACATATGAAGAATGCATCTCACTTTGGCTCAGTAAAGTCCAATAATTTCAGCAATTGTCTTGAAAACAAGTGATTTCCAAAGTCTTTTGTTTTTCTTTTCTTAGCAGTAAATAAGGGTACTTTTTCCTGTAGTTCAATCTGCTGTTTTCTTTAATGTGCGAGTTTTTGCATTGCTTGATCCTATGTAAAAATATTTCAAACCAGTTTCCCCCCCACTCAATGTAAGGAAACAAGGCCTACAATCCCACCCCAAACTGTAAACAGGTATGAAGCTATTTAAACAAGATTTATCTTAACACAGCTTCATAGATGCCCCTGGTCAAATTTATATAACAATCTGGTCCATTTCGTAGTATTACAGAAAGTCATGGTCTTTCATTCTAAGCTCTCAAGGAATACTGCTTTGTATCATTTCATGGCAACAAGCTCAA